>NC_134355.1:459335681-459935681 GCF_048569485.1 Anomaloglossus baeobatrachus | reverse complement strand
TACACCGACACTTAGAGTATGGGATAATGACACTGACACTCAGGGTACAGGACAATGATGCTGACACTTGGCTTTTACCCTCAGCAACCAGGTTTCCCATGATCTGAAATCCCTCTATCAGCACCCAGCTTTCCTATGTTCTGATATCCATCTTGTCCTCGGCACCCAGCTTTCCCATGCTCTGCTATACATCTTTCCCTCAGCACCCAGCTTTCTCATATCAGAGCATGGGAAAGCTGGGTGCTGAGAGATGTACAGCAGAGCATGGGAAAGCTAGGTGCTGAGGGAAAGAGCCCTTTTCCCTCAGCACAAAACATTACCATCCCATACTTGTATCTTTGTCCCCCCTTGTATATAGATCTCCAAATACTATATTGGCCCCCACATAGCCTTCCGTATAATATAAAGGGTCCCACATAACCCGTCATATATTATAATGCACCCCCATAGTTCTCCATGTATTACAATGCATTTCCCCAAAGTTCTCCATGTATTATAATGCACCCCATAGTACTTCATATATTATACTGCACCACATAGTCCTCCATGTTTTATAATGCACCCCCATAGTCCATGTATAAGCTAGCCTCCATATTCCTCCATATATTATAACGTAGCCCCCCATTGTCCTATATGTATTATAATGCAGCCCCATAAATCATCATATTGTATTATGCAGCCCCATACTCCTCCATGTATAATGCACCCCTATATTCCATGTATAAGGTGTCCTTCATTTTGTTTATACAGCTCCCTACTCCTGCAGGTATAATGCACCCCTAGTCCATGTATAAGGTGTCCTTCATGTTTATTATGCAGTCCCATAGACCTCCATGTGTCATGCAGCCAGCAAAATAAAAAAACAAGTACCTCTCTTCTCCTTCCGACCGCGTTAGTTACGCCCCTTCCCCCATATGTCACACACCTTGCTCCCCATACAGCCTGCACCCCCATATCACACACACTACACCCCCATGTCACACACCCTGCTCCCCATACAGCCTGCACCCCCCAGATCACACACACTACACCAACATATGTCACACACCCTGATCCCCATACAGCCTGCACCCCCATATCACACACACTACACCCCCATTTGTCACACACCCTGCTCCCCATGCAGCCTGCACCCCCATATCACACACACTACACCCCCATATGTCACACACCCTGCTCACCATATAACCTGCACCCCCATATCTCACACACCCTGCTTCCCATACAGCCTGCATCCCCCAGATCACACACACTACACCCGCATATGTCACACACCCTGCTCCCCACACACCCTGCCCACATATCTCACCCTGCCTGTACCCCAACTTACCCCTCTCAAACACTCTGCACCCCTTCACATCCTTCTGTCACAGTCTGCAGCCCTCATATGCCACTCACCCTGCAGCCCCCTTCCCCCTCATGTCCCCTCTTTTCTTATTGCCAGAATGCCAGTCATCATGTGTCCAAATCTCTTTCAGGATTCAGTATCTCTTGCTTTCTGGCCGGCATTCTGTGTCTCCTCCCACACAGTCACATGGGGGTGACGTCATCGCAGGTCCTGCAGTGCAGGATGGATTATTCCGTCTGCTGTGCTGGTCAGGAGCACTCCTGCTCTGCTGCAGCTCAGAAACGGCTGGTGGGCCTCTCCGGATCAGGGGCCCCTCTACTGACACTGGGCTCCCCTGACTCACAGGCCGGCCCCCTGACGGTCGCATTGTCGGCCACCACACAGCGGCACTACACATAGGGGCCCGGCAGCCGGCTCTGCAGAGCGGCTGCCGGGCCCTAACCCTGCGGGCCCGGTCGCAGTGGCGACCTCTGCGACCGCGGTCGTTACGCCCCTGAGTGGCACCTCCACAACGTAATTGCACGCTGCCGACCATAGTAATGGCAACTGGATGTCAAATAATGACCTCCTTGTCAACTAGCTATGGTGGCCTGTTAGACCATTCCAGGGTCATGGTCTAAAACAGGGGTCTCAAACACGCGGCCCGCGGGCCGCATGCGGCCCATCAGGCTGTTTCGTGCAGCCCCCAGTCTCGTGCCCCTGTTCACTATCGCGGCCGGTGCAGGGGCAGCCACTGTCTGCACTTTGTTAGATGAGTGTTTTGCCGGCGCTGCGCTCTCAGAGGCAAAGACTGTGCACGTGCAGCGCCGGAAAAACAACCATCTGATCTGACATAAATCGCTGCCAGTGGCTGTGGCCCCTGCACCGGCCGCGATAGTCACTGGGGCACGGCCTGCAGACAGCAAGAAGCAGAGATGAGGAGCAGAGGGAGCACGGGACAGGTGAGAAGAATAGTGGTTTTTTATTTTTTGTGTATGTGAAGGACGGCACATTAACCCCTTAGTGACCTATGACGTACTGGGTACATCATGCCTCCCTGGTACTTAAGGACCCATGACATACCCAGTACGTCATGGCGAAATCGCGGCCCAGGTGGCTGCGATCGGTGTTTGCATTGCAAATAGCAAATACCTTAGATTCGGGGAAGAGGGAACCTCAGGAGGGGTGGTGTCTCCTCCCCGGACCTACGGAGACTGTGATTGGCTGTGCGGCGTTCGTCAGCCAATCACAGCCACTGTAATGTTCCAGCCATTGAAAATGGCTAGAACATTGAAATCCAGCTATGATCAGTGCAGCTGTAGCACCGATCATTGGCTGGAGCTTGGTGACCTCAATTTCATCCGCCCCCAGCTCTGATTGGAGAGACCGGCCTTGTGACCGATCTATCCAATCACTGTGGATCTGGGGCCAGAGACTGCCCCCTCAGCTTCACTCAGGAATCTGTGGGTGGAAGCCGAGAACGATCGGTAAATTATCACCTTTCACCCGCCGCCACTGCCCCCACCACCCATTACTACAGGATGGGGACATGACTATAGAATAGTGACAAGGTGGGCACATGACTATAGGATGGGGACAAGGTGGGCACATGTCTATAGGATGGGGTCATTACTATAGAATAGGGACAAGGTGGGCACATGACTATAGAATAGGGACAAGGTGGGCACATGTCTATAGAATAGGGACAAGGTGGGCACATGACTATAGGATGGGGACAAGGTGAGCACATGACTATAGAATAGGGACAAGGTGGGCACATGTCTATAGAATAGGGACAAGGTGGGCACATGTCTATAGGATGGGGACAAGGTGGGCACATGTCTATAGGATGGGGACAAGGTGAGCACATGACTATAGAATAGGGACAAGGTGAGCACATGTCTATAGAATAGGGACAAGGTGAGCACATGTCTATAGGATGGGGACAAGGTGGGCACATGTCTATAGGATGGGGACAAGGTGGGCACATGACTATAGGATGGGGGACAAGGTGGGCACATGACTATAGAATAGGGACAAGGTGGGCACATGACTATAGAATAGGGACAAGGTGGGCACATGTCTATAGCATGGGAACAAGGTGAGCACATGTCTATAGGATGGGGGACAAGGTGGGCACATGTCTATAGGATAGGAACAAGGTGGGCACATGACTATAGGATGAGGGACAAGGTGGGCACATGACTATAGGATGGGGGAAAATGTGGGCACATGACTATAGGATGGGGACAAGGTGGGCACATGACTATAAGATGGGGACAAGGTGGGCACATGTCTATAGGATGGGGACAAGGTGGGCACATGTCTATAGGATGGGGACAAGGTGGGCACATGACTATAGGATGGGGGACAAGGTGGGCACATGACTATAGGATGGGGGACAAGGTAGGCACATGACTATAGGATGGGGGACAAGGTAGGCACATGACTATAGGATGGGGGACAAGGTAGGCACATGACTACAGAATAGGGACAAGGTGGGCACATGACTATAGGATGGGGACAAGGTGGGCACATGACTATAGGATGGGGACATTACTAAAAGATGGGGACATTACAAGGATGGGCATAATACTATTGGATGGGGACATTACTATAGAATAGGGACAAGGCTGGGGTCATTACTATAGGATGGGGACAAGGTGGGCACATTACTATAGGATAGGGAACATTACTAAAGGATGTTGGCCAAAATTTCTATATAGTGATAATTGTAACACTATTAGTTACAAGAAAGGGATAAAATGTAAAAAAAAAAAAAAAATAAGGCACGACTTTTTTTTAACATCAAATTTTTTTTAGATTTAACCAAAGAATGTGCACATTTGTTATAATAAACAAGTGAAAAATGTTGAAAATCAGTCATCCAAAGGTGTGTAAAAAAATATATATGGTACCAATAAAAATGTCACTGTCCTGCAAAGAATGTGGCCCCCCAAATTATTTTTTTCCTCGGTGCGGCCCATACACCCAGCCGAGTTTGAGACCCCTGGTCTAAAAGGTTTTCTCTGCTAGTGTCCACCTGACAGCTCTAATGCATTGCAGTACATTTTTATTGCAATTCATTAGAAGTGATCAGAGAAATAAAAGTTGAAGTATGAGTGAGGGACTAAGTAAAAAAAATAGTTCACCTATTAAGTAGAAATATACAGTAAAAACACAATAAATAACAAAATTGTAAAATAAAATTACTCCAATACACATATTTATGTAAAAATAAAAGGAAATAAAAAAATACACATATTTGGTATTGTTGCTTCCAGAATCTATAAGACTGTCACATTATTTAACCCAGAGGCGTATCTAGGGGCTGGCTGGCAGAGCGTGTGCCCCGGGCACAGTGACGGGGACCGCATCGCTGATGCCAGCAGCGGCACTTTCCTGATTTGCTGGCTTTTAAATCCACACCTGCTCGCAGCTTTCACTGCTGCATGCAGGGTCCAAGTTCGTCTGTGGGCAGAGCTAGCACGTAGTGTGCACTGCGCTCCCGTCCCACAGATGACTTAATTTGTAATGAAGCTGGTCACGCCCACTACCTGGAGGAGCCCATGCATTCCAGGCTCAACCCACAGATAAAGAGAGGAGCCGAAGCATCAACATCCCGCTGAGCTGTATGTTGCCCCCCCACCCCAGTGCTGTATACCCCCAGTACTATCTGTCCCCTGACCTCAGTGCTGTATACCCCCAGAGCTGTTTGAGCCCACCACCCCAGTGCTGTATCCCCAGAACTGTTTGTCCCCACCATCCCAGTGCTGTATACCCCTAGAATGGTTTGTTCCCACCACCCCAGGCTGTATACCCCCAGAACTGTCTGTCCCCCCCATCCTAGTGCTGTATACACCCAGAACTGTCTGTCCCTTGACCCCAGTGCTGTATACTCCCAGAACTGTCTGTCCCCCCATCCTAGTGCTGTATACACCCAGAACTGTCTGTCCCTTGACCCCAGTGCTGTATACCCCCAGAACTGTCTGTCCCCCCCATCCTAGTGCTGTATACACCCAGAACTGTCTGTCCCTTGACCCCAGGGCTGTATACCCCCCAGAACTGTCTGTCCCCTGTCCTCAGTGCTGTATATGTGTTGCCCTGGGCAAGCCAGGGGACACAGGTCACAACACCACCACACCCCACATCCCAGGTAGGCACACCTAAGCTGAACCAAAAATCCTTGTTGCCTTCCTCCAGGAGTCTGATGATGCACACCAGGGGGTGGGCCAGGTGGTTGGCTCCGCCCACCAAGGAGCTCACAGCTCTGGAGGCAGGAAGTGTCAGGCAGATTAGCCCAGGGTGAGCCTGTGTCAACAGCAGAGTAGCCCGGGTAGGGCTAGCGTAAACAACAGAGAAGTGAAAGTGAAGGAAAGAAAAGTGGAAAAGGAGGAAAGCAAGAAGTGGTGACAGAGCAGAGAGCGTGCAAGCCTGAGAGCCCAGCTTGGTGTAGGGCCAGAACAGCAAGGTCAGCGACGGCGGTGACTGTCCGGAGGGGGACCGTTTGGAAGTTCCTGGAAGGACCCCGTTGGCTGTGTGCCCGGTGGTCTGGAGCAGTGTTCCGAAGGACAGTCAGCACCAGGGCAGGGGCCTCTCGGACCCCGGCAAGGCTAGGAGTCGCCAAATTTGCCGAATCCGTCAGTGAAGGGGATGTAGATTCCCCCAACAACCAAGTCCCGATTGAAGGCAACAGTCCAACCTGTACAACAGAGGCACCGCCACCGCCAGGGCACCAGTCTCTGAGGGCCAGCGCCTGCGGGCAAAGTGTAGTGCTCCTCCGGCCCAGCTTGAAGCCGGGGAGCGGGTTACCGGTGGGGACCCATCGCAACCATCCGTACATACAGGTGCAAGGAAGAGGGACATCACCGTCACCTACCGGGGAAGCAAAGCAGCCGTCTGTGGGACCGTCCTACCAGCCGTTTGGTTTACCGTACAAACTGTGTCCAAGTCTCAGGCTGAGTGAGTACCACAGTGCCGCAAGGCACAGCGCTGCCCCCGCGTCCCTGCGCCCACCAGGCCCTGCACCTCCCACGCCATCACCGGGCCCCGGGATCACCAACCCCTACCCACGGAGGGGCAACACAACACCTGGCTGCTCCCCATCACCATCCCCGGGATCCCCGCATTGAGCAGCGGTGGTGCTACACATCACCACAACCGTGGGTGGCGTCACGGACATTATCCCAACACCCCAAACAACCCCCCTTTCACTCACGGGCGAGGAGTGCCGCTCGAGGAAAACCCCCGGGATCCGGCCTACGGCTCGAGCCACCACTGAGCAGCCGGACCCGAGCAGAAGGGGTGAGCGCGGTGTGCTGACACCCTCCTCCCCGCCCGCGACAACTTGGCGTCACGAACAGGATCTTACCGCTCTGCCGTCTGGTAGAGGTGCGCCTTGTTACCGCCGGAGGTATCCGGCAGAAAAATTTCAGAAGCCGCCATCTTTGGCGCGAAAAGTTCCCGCTCGAGCGTCTTCTCGAGCAGTAGAGGCGCGAAGGCCAAAACCCCGCCCCGAGAGAGGAGGGGCCGAAAAGAGCTAAGGGGGACGCGATGGCGGCTGGACGCATGTAGCCGCGGCTACAGAAGCAGGGACGCCAGGACTCTGCGGCCATTTACTGGTTCCTGGAAAAAGCCGCTCCTAAGGATGTTGAGTCCGACCAACAACACCGTGGTCCCCGCGCCTTGCATCGCGGCGCGGGTGGAAGTCCGGACCGTCCAGCTAAGCAGCCGTCTGCAGGTCCGCATGCAGCTCCTCCTGGAGGAGTGGGAGGCCGACATGGTGGAAGTGGTGGCGGCCATACGGAGACGCGAGGTGGAGGGAGTCTTGGAAGGGAGGGTAAGTGACCCACGCCCCTGTGCCCCTAGTGGGTCGGTCATCGCGGCTGAGGGACCCGGTCCATACCCGCTCGCCCTGCTACCTCCCCCGCCACCCGTGTTAGCTGCTGCTGCCCCGCCACTAGGCCCGCTACCACTACCACCGGTAGCGGTACCCTGCCAATCCGCCCCGGCGGACTGACCTGCAGCCCAAGCTCGTGACCACTCTGATACGCTCCCCTGGGAGAAGCCGAAGGCTGAGGCCGTCAGCAAAGATGCACCGGAGGCACGGCGGGGATGCAGCTGCCAGGAGGCAGAACAGGCCATGCCACAGCGGGGTCCCTCGTTACTGAAGGTGCCGGTCGTAGCCGACACGGAGGGACTCTGGCTGGGTCCGTCCCCCGCACACGCTGAACCGGAGCAAACAGAAAGTGCTCCCGGCTGGGAGCGGCGGCAACAGCAGCTGCGCAGGAAGATCGATGCCCGAGAGGGGTGTAGAGCGGATGTGCATGCCCGCATGTATATGGAAGAAGATCGCCTGCAGCGAGCTACCATTGGGGTCCAGAGCGGTGCACCATGTGAAGGTGGCACTAGAGCCCCACGAGTGAGAATGGACTGTTGAGCCGCAAAAGACAGCGGATGCCCGCTGCAGCAGTCCCCGTTGGGACCACCTGTTTGCAAAGTTTTTGAAAGTTTACAGAAAATGATAAGTGAAAATGATTACCGAGTTTTCACCTGATTGTCTGCTGTGATTAGCAACCGGCTGGAGCCGGCACCGTTGTCCCCGTGGGGACCGTTTAAAGTTTGCATGGGAGCTATCCATGGACAAGCCCGTGAACTTTGCAGGGCAACCACAGACGTTAGTGGCTTGTAAATATGTGGGTACCATTACCGTTTCCGCAGGCCGCCTCCGGAGAGGCAGGTTGGAGGGAGGGCCCTCAGCAGAGCAGGCTGGGGCCCAGCCACCAAAGGAACAGGTGGCTACCCTCTGGAGGGAAGGACAGATCCCGCTCGGGTACCGTGTGCTGGACTGTGGGTCAAGGGGTGCTGCCTGGGGTTTAGGGGCAGCATCAAGGCCAGGTTACTTGGGTGGGAGAGAGCGGAAACCGTGACCGTACACCGTTGAAACGTTAAAAGTAAAATGTGCCTCCCGTCTTGGGAAGAATTTATTAAAAATGTTATGCATGTTGTTTAACCCTGTTATACCCTTTTTACAGAAAAATAAAACCGGTGTAGGACGGCAGCCCGCGGACAGTCTGCGTGTTGCTAAGGGGGAATGTGTCGCCCTGGGCAAGCCAAGGGACACAGGTCACAACACCACCACACCCCACATCCCAGGTAGGCACACCTAAGCTGAACCAAAAATCCTTGTTGCCTTCCTCCAGGAGTCTGATGATGCACACCAGGGGGTGGGCCAGGTGGTTGGCTCCGCCCACCAAGGAGCTCACAGCTCTGGAGGCAGGAAGTGTCAGGCAGATTAGCCCAGGGTGAGCCTGTGTCAACAGCAGAGTAGCCCGGGTAGGGCTAGCGTAAACAACAGAGAAGTGAAAGTGAAGGAAAGAAAAGTGGAAAAGGAGGAAAGCAAGAAGTGGTGACAGAGCAGAGAGCGTGCAAGCCTGAGAGCCCAGCTTGGTGTAGGGCCAGAACAGCAAGGTCAGCGACGGCGGTGACTGTCCGGAGGGGGGACCGTTTGGAAGTTCCTGGAAGGACCCCGTTGGCTGTGTGCCCGGTGGTCTGGAGCAGTGTTCCGAAGGACAGTCAGCACCAGGGCAGGGGCCTCTCGGACCCCGGCAAGGCTAGGAGTCGCCAAATTTGCCGAATCCGTCAGTGAAGGGGACGTAGATTCCCCCAACAACCAAGTCCCGATTGAAGGCAACAGTCCAACCTGTACAACAGAGGCACCGCCACCGCCAGGGCACCAGTCTCTGAGGGCCAGCGCCTGCGGGCAAAGTGTAGTGCTCCTCCGGCCCAGCTTGAAGCCGGGGAGCGGGTTACCGGTGGGGACCCATCGCAACCATCCGTACATACAGGTGCAAGGAAGAGGGACATCACCGTCACCTACCGGGGAAGCAAAGCAGCCGTCTGTGGGACCGTCCTACCAGCCGTTTGGTTTACCGTACAAACTGTGTCCAAGTCTAAGGCTGAGTGAGTACCACAGTGCCGCAAGGCACAGCGCTGCCCCCGCGTCCCTGCGCCCACCAGGCCCTGCACCTCCCAAGCCATCACCGGGCCCCGGGATCACCAACCCCTACCCACGGAGGGGCAACACAACACCTGGCTGCTCCCCATCACCATCCCCGGGATCCCCGCATTGAGCAGCGGTAGTGCTACACATCACCACAACCGTGGGTGGCGTCACGGACATTATCCCAACATCCCAAAACCCCCCTTTCACTCACGGGCGAGGAGTGTCGCTCGAGAAACCCCGGGATCCGGCCCACCGCTCGAGCCACCACTGAGCCGCTGCCGGACCCGAGCAGAAGGGGTGACCGCGGTGTGCTGACACCCTCCTCCCCGCCTGCGACATATACCCCAGAACTGTCTATGCCCTCCCCCACCCCAGTGGTGTATACTCCCACAACTTTGTCCCCTGACCCCAGTGCTGTATACCCCCAGGAATGTCTGTCCACTGCCCCCCAGTACTGTATACCCCCCCAGAAGTGTCTGTCTCCCCACTCCAGTGTGCTATACCCCCCAGAGCTGTTTGTCCCCCCACCCCAGTGCAGTATACCACCCCAGAGCTGTATCTCCCCCCACCCCAGAGTTGTATATTCCAAGAGCTATATGTCCCCCCACTCCAGTGCTGTATACAACCTCAGAGCTGTATGCCCCCCTCTGGAGCTGTATGTGCCCCCATTGCTGTATGTCTCCAGCCTCTCCTTTGATGTATATAGCAGTGTCAGTGTGCACTGTGTGCGGCCATGTCTGTTAGCCATGGCCACAAATAAGCGTGGCACAGCCACATGTCCAGGAGGAGATGGATGGGAGACATGCGGGGGAGGTGAGTGAGGCTGCTGCCGACTTCCCCATATTAATACCTCTAATGTATCCGTATGTGCATGTATGATGTGTATCTATATATGTCAGTGTATATGACTGTGTATAGATTTGTCTATTTAGATGTATTCTTGTGAATTTACATTAAATATGTACAGTATATGTGCGTTTCTATGTGTGTATGGGGTCGACTAAGGGCTCGTGCGCACATTGCGTAATTTCATGCGTTTATGCAGAGTTTAGCACTGCAGCGTAAGTGCATGCGTCCTGCTTCCCCAGCACAATCTATGAAGATTGTGCATAATCCGTGCGCACAATGCTTTTTTGAGCGCAGCGATTTGAGTGTCAAAATTTGACAAAATCACTGCGTTTAAAAATGCAGTATGTCAATTATTCCGTGTGCTTTGGATGCAGCTCCCACTCTGTTTATGGGAGAGGCAGCATCCCGAGCGCATGAAATCGGCATTTTTTTCTGCAGAAACACTGCATCCATTATGCAGTGTTTCTGCAGCGATTTGAATCGCACATAACCTGTCAAATCACTGCAGAATTTTCTGCAGTGACACGACGCAACGTGCGCACGAGCCCTAACAGTCTTTTGCCTGGGGCCCACAAAAACCTAGAGCCAGCCCTGGATGTACTGGAAGTTGTAGGTTTCTGCAATACAAATGTGTATGGGTCTGACCTGACATTGCAATTGATTTACCATGTACTGCTTGTGGTCCTGATTATGTATTTCTGTATCGATGAGGGTTTTGATGCTGTGTTTCTGAACTGATGTTATATGGATGTATTTCTGTACTGCTGTGGTTCTGATGATGAATTTCTGTACTGCTGGTGGTTGTGATGCTGAGTTTCTGTTCTGTTGGGTGTTATAATTATGTATTTCTGTACCTCTGCTGGTTCTGGTGCTGTTATTAGTTCTGATTCTGTACACAAGTAACAATTCATAAATTGTAAGATTGGATAACCCCTTAACTTAGAATTGGGATACACTGCTTAATTTTATAAGTAAAGGGCTTGTCCAAGTTCGAGATGAAATTCTGCAGTGACTCTAAGTGACTGCAGGCTTCTGAATTCTCACGATGCATGCTCTGCACACTTTTAGGATCTCCGGTGCCAGTGACAATAGCGGAAGGCCATGTGAGCGCAAGTATGAGATTTTTATATTTCTGGTCTCATTCTGATTTGACGTGTCCAGCCTCACTCAATTCATTTTGATCGAGGCCACCAATGTCGCGTCGGCACGTGACCACATATACAGTACAGACCAAAAGTTTGGACACACCTTCTCAACTCTAGAACAATGGTTAAGAGGAGACTTTGTGCAGCAGGCCTTCATGGTAAATAGCTGCTAGGAAACAACTGCTAAGGATAGGCAACAAGCAGAAGAGACTTGTTTGGGCTACAATACACAAGGGATGGACATTAGACCAGTGGAAATCTGTGCTTTGATCTGATCAGTCCAAATTTGAGATGTTTGGATCCAACCACCGTGTCTTTGTAGAAAAGGTGAACGGATGGACTCTACATGGCTGGTTCCCACCGTGAAACATGGAGGAGGAGGTGTGATGGTGTGGGGGTGCTTTGCTGGTGACACTGTTGGGGATTTATTAAAAAGTGAAGGCATACAGAACCAGCATGGCTACAACAGCATCTTGCAGTGGAGTGCTATTCCATCCGGTTTGCGTTTAAGTTGGACCATCATTTATTTTTCAACAGGACAATGACCCCAAACTCACCTACAGGCTGTGTAAGGGCTATTTGACTAAGGAGGAGAGTGATGGGGTGCTACGCCAGATGACCTGGTCTCCACAGTCACCAGACCTGAACCCAATCAAGATGGTTTGGGGTGAGCTGGACCACAGAGTGAAGGCAAAAGGGCCAACAAGTGCTAAGCATCTCTGAGAACTCCTTCAAGACTGTTGGAAAACCATTTCCGGTGACTACCTCTTGAAGCTTATCAAGAGAATGCCAAGAGTGTGCAAAGTAGTAATGAAAGAAAAAGGTGGCTACTTTGAAGAACCTAGAATATAAGACATATTTTCTGTTGTTTCACACTTCTTTAAGTATTTCATTCCACATGTTTTAATTCATAGTTTTGATGCCTTCAATGTGAATCTACAATTTTCAGAGTCCCAAAAATAAATAAAACTCTTTGAATGAGAAGGTGTGTCCAAACTTTTGGTCTGTGCTGTATGTAATTCACATACTTGCAGTTTTGTGACCTCGCACTCTCACCGCTGCAAACAGAGAATCCTGACAGTGTGCAGTGTGTGCACTGTGAGAATTCAGAAGTCTGCAGTCACATAGTGACTGCAGATTTTCATCTCAAACCTGGACAACCCCTTATAAAAATTAAGCAGTGTAGCCCAATCATAAGAGCGAGTAATATACTCCCTGTCAGGATTCAGCTCTGCTTCTGGTTCCAGTAGTCATCATTTGGCCACTCTACTCATATGTGATTTTCATACTTGCATGTGACAACTGGCTTTTCTTCCTATGTTTCTCTTTGAACATTGAGAGAATTAAATTATTAAGTGCAGCTCGTCATCATGTGACTGTGAGTGTGCAAATCACATATTAATAATTAGTCACATGGGGGGCACCAAACTGAAGTCTTGCCCCGGGTGACAAAAAGCCTAGATACACCTCTGCAGTGTTTGGTGACAGCCACCTCACAGTAACTGGTGCCAGACGGTAATAAAAATGCTAATTTTCCCTTCACCGAACTGGTCATATCCTCCAGATCTCTATGGTGGGCCTTTGGCCAGGGTCAAAATGGGGAAAATGCAGAGGCCCAAAATAAAGATCTGGAGGATACAAGCAGTTGGGTGAAGGGAAAATCTGCACTTTTACTATGGGGGCATAACCTTAGGATGGAAGGGCACAGGAGAAAGAAAAACAGTCCTAAAATAAGAGGGCAGCACCAAGTGGAGGAGGTGCTTAGATTAATTGGAAACCCCCCATTGACCAGTGCTCCTTATACCATGGTGCCGTGCGCCGCTGCAGTTCTTCCACCATTTCTCTGCACAATCACTAAAGGGGGCTTTACATGCAATGATATCTCTAACGATATGTCGTCGAGGTCAAGGAATTTGTGACGCACATCCGTCGTAATTAGTGACGTCATTGCGTGTGACACCTATGAGCGAGTGTTAACGATCAAAAATACTCACCTAATTGTTGATCGTTGACATGTCGTTCATTTTCAAAAATTTGTTGCTGGTGCTGGACGCAGGTTGTTCGTCGTTCCTGAGGCAGCACACATCACTATGTGTGACACCCCGGGAACGACGAACAGCAGCGTTCCTGCGTCCTCCGTCAACCAGGTGGGCGTGTCATTAATGTGGCTGCTCTCCGCCCCTCTGTTTTTATTGTCGGGCCGCTGTGTGACGTCGCACGAACCTCCCCCTGAAAAAAAAAAAGGTTGTTTGCCGCCTACAGCGACGTCGCTAGGAAGGTAACTGCGTGTTACGCGTCCTAGCGATATTGTGCGCCATGGGCAGCGATTTGCCCGTGACGCACATACGACGGGGGCGGGTGCTTTCACAAGCGACATCGCTGGCGATGTCGCTGCGTGTAAAGCGGCCTTTAGTCATGCAGGAAAATGGCTTTTCCCCTTCCAGGACTTTGTTAGCGGTCAGTACAACTGTGTAGGTTGGTAGCTGAAACAGCAATTTCCCTGCAAGAGTTAGGGGTACTTTGCACGTTGCGACATCGCTACTTCGATAACGTCGGGGTCAAATGGAAAGTGACGCACATCCGGCACCAGTAACGACGTCGCAACGTGTAAAGCCTAGATGCGCCGATAAACGATCGCAAAAGCGTCGTAAATCGGTGATCTGTGTAGTGTCGGACATTTTCATAATGTCGCACCAATAGGAGATACAATGTTATTCCTTGTTCCTGCGGCAGCACACATCGCTGTGTGTGAAGCCGCAGGAGCGAGGAACATCTCCTTACCTTCCTCCACCGCCAATGCGGAAGGAAGGAGGTGTGCGGGATGTTTACGTCCCGCTCATCTCCGCCCCTCCGCTTCTATTGGCCGCCTGCCGTGTAACGTCGCTGTGACGCCGCACGACCTGCCCCCTTAGGAAAGAGGCGGGTCACCGGACAGAGCGATGTCGCAGGGCAGGGCAGTGCGTGTGAAGCTGCCGTAGCGATAATGTTTGCTACGGCAGCTATCACATGTGCGACGGGGGCGGGTACTATCGCGCTCGGCATCGCTAGCCAATGCTAGCGATGTCGCAGCGTGCAAAGTACCCCTTATTTATTGGTTGCAAATTAAATTGATCTCGTATTTATCAATATAACCTATAATATGTACTAATTTTTGTTGTGACTGCAGCCCTTTTGTTGGCGATATTCCCTTTGGGTTTATCTTCTTCTTAAACAAGACTTGGTGGACTTTGCGTTATGTTTAGGAATTGGGATCATTGTCTTGTTAAAAGGTCCAAAAATTCCAGGCTTCAGCTTCTTCATGGAAAGCATGACATTTTCTGCTAGGATTAACTGACACTTGATTGAATCCATGCTCTCCAGGTTTCCAGTGCTAGAGTAAATAAAGTAGCCTGACCACAGCCAAGCCACCACCATGCTTCACAGGAGGCAGGCTTTTCTTTTCAGTGTATGTTTCATTACTTATCTTTATTGCAGGTCTTTTACAGTCACTCGAGCACAGCCAGTGTTCCTTTTAACTTTCAACTTGCAAACTCAGCTTCCTATTGTATCTCTAGGAGCATACAATGTATTTTCTATTTTTTTGCATCCTTTTCCTTGTTCGTGCAAGGAAATTAGCTCTTCACTTTTTAGACCTCTCTCATGAGAAAGCAAAAATAGTAGTGATCTGGAGACCATTGCCTTTGAGGAAAAAGATAACACTGGTCGGGGGTTATCCAATAAAACATTAGCACCTGACTGTGCAGCCTTTCATAATTATTACTGTACCCTGAGGGGGGGTCTCCTACAGGTAGACGTTGGAGGCTACAAAAATGAATTGCAGTGGAGGTTATATTAGAGCCTGGAGGGCTCGCCTGTCCTTCTCTCTCTTATCTCCAGCATCGTCTTGTGTCTCATCTGTGTCAGCATCATTCAGTCTGTGCTGATAGTGAAACAGAGGTGGGAAGAGGGAAAACGTAGGGGTAGTAATGGGAAACAGGTCATCCTGCTGTAAGTGAGGGAGGGGTGAGAGGAGGGGCAATGCTGCTGTCAGTGGGGATGAGAGGAGGGGCAATGCCGCTGTAAGTGGTGAAAAGGTGAAGGGAGGGGCAATGCTGCTGTCAGTGGTATTGAGAGGAGGGGCAATGCCACTGTAAGTGGGGGGAAAGGTGGGAGGAGGGGCAATACTTCTGTCAGTGGGCATGAGAGGAGGGGCAATGCCACTGTAAGTGGGGGAAAGGTGGGAGGAGGGGAAATGCTGCTGTCAGTGGGGGAGGGGTGAGAGAAGGGGCAATGCCGCTGTAAGTGGGGGAAAGGTGGGAGGAGGAGCAATGCCGCTGTAAGTGAGGATGGGGCACAATACCGCTGCCAGACTGGAGATGTAAGAAGGCAGAAGGAAATGGTGCTGCTTTTGGGGAGAGTTTTTAATGTTGCTGTTAGTGTTCGGGGTTGAATCAGTTTAAGTGAATTGGTTTAAAATTAGCAATGAGCAAAAGATATCTGGTCAGGAAATTCTGCAGTCATCACAAGATGCGTCACAGCATTCTGACACTGATGGAGATAAAAAGGAACAACTCCACTGAGAGGAGACGTAGCATAGCCAGTGTAATATAGAAATACAGCTTTAATAGATGTACTGTATATTAGGAGATTTCTTCAATTTTTTTGTAAAGTGCTACTAATTATACATATCTTTAGACTTCAAAAAGTGCACATTACTCTTAAAGAACTTGCATGTGTAATCCTTATAAGCTCCTCTTCTTGGGGTGTCTAAGGGAAGCCATAACGATAAATCTGTTTCTTAGTAATAAATGCAGTTTAATTGCCTCTATAGTGAGTGAGTTTCCAGCTGTGAAAGGGTTAATACTTGGGGCCTGCATCAGTAATAGGCCCCTGTAGTAACCATGACCACTGTTATGAGGTCATAAATATATGTCATAAAGAAGATTCCATAAAAGAAGGCTGCGCTGCCATGATCAGTGCCATTACTGATGCGCCTGAGGACGTTGAGCTTGACCACCCCACGTAATGTGCCGACCTTGGTGTAATTTGGAGGTTCTAGCAGGTAAAGGGGTTGTCTGATTTAGACACCCCCAGGGTATATGAAGGTAATAGAGGGGGGTCCCCGGGACAGGATCCCCTTCTGTTACCCTCTACAAAGAGCAGCTCTCCTTTGGGAGTATATGGACGGACCTATGACTTTAATGGGTGCCGTGGGGGGAGGGGGGATTTAATTGATTAGCAGTTACAGTGCCTACAAGTAGTATTCAATCCCCTGCAGATTTAGCAGGTTTGATAAGATGCAAATAAGTTAGAGCCTGCAAACTTCAAACAAGAGCAGGATTTATGAACAGATGCATAAATCTTACAAACCAACAAGTTATGTTGCTCAGTTAAATTTTAATACATTTTCAACATAAAAGTGTGGGTCAATTATTATTCAACCCCTAGGTTTAATATTTTGTGGAATAACCCTTGTTTGCAATTACAGCTAATAATCGTCTTTTATAAGACCTGATCAGGCCGGCACAGGTCTCTGGAGTTATCTTGGCCCACTCTTCCATGCAGATCTTCTCCAAGTTATCTAGGTTCTTTGAGTGTCTCATGTGGACTTTAATCTTGAGCTCCTTACACAAGTTTTCAATTGGGTTAAGGTCAGGAGACTGACTAGGCCACTGCAAGACCTTGATTTTTTCCCTCTTGAACCAGGCCTTGGTTTTCTTGACTGTGGGCTTTGGGTCGTTGTCTTGTTGGAAGATGAAATGACGACCCATCTTAAGATCCTTGATGGAGGAGCGGAGGTTCTTGGCCAAAATCTCCAGGTAGGCCATGCTATCCATCTTCCCATGGATGCGGACCAGATGGCCAGGCCCCTTGGCTGAGAAGCAGCCCCACAGCATGATGCTGCCACCACCATGCTTGACTGTAGGGATGGTATTCTTGGGGTCGTATGCAGTGCCATCCAGTCTCCAAACGTCACGTGTGTGGTTAGCACCAAAGATCTCGATCTTGGTCTCATCAGACCAGAGAACCTTGAACCAGTCTGTCTCAGAGTCCTCCAAGTGATCATGAGCAAACTGTAGACGAGCCTTGACATGACGCTTTGAAAGTAAAGGTACCTTACGGGCTCGTCTGGAACGGAGACCATTGCGGTGGAGTACGTTACTTATGGTATTGACTGAAACCAATGTCCCCACTGCCATGAGATCTTCCCGGGGCTCCTTCCTTGTTGTCCTTGGGTTAGCCTTGACTCTTCAGACAAGCCTGGCCTCGGCACGGGTGGAAACTTTCAAAGGCTGTCCAGGCCGTGGAAGGCTAACAGTAGTTCCATAAGCCTTCCACTTCCGGATGATGCTCCCAACAGTGGAGACAGGTAGGCCCAACTCCTTGGAAAGGGTTTTGTACCCCTTGCCAGCCTTGTGACCCTCCACGATCTTGTCTCTGATGGCCTTGGAATGCTCCTTTGTCTTTCCCATGTTGACCAAGTATGAGTGCTGTTCACAAGTTTGGGGAGGGTCTTAATTAGTCAGAAAAGGCTGGAAAAAGAGATAATTAATCCAAACATGTGAAGCTCATTGTTCTTTGTGCCTGAAATACTTCTTAATACTTTAGGGAAACCAAACAGAATTCTGGTGGTTTGAGGAGTTGAATAATAAATGACCCTCTGAATAAACTTTTCACAATTTAAAAAAAAACAACAAAAAGAAATAACATTCTTTTTTGCTGCAGTGCATTTCACACTTTCAGGCTGATCTACAGTCCAAATGTCACAATGCCAAGTTAATTCCGAATGTGTAAACCTGCTAAATCTGCAGGGGGTTGAATACTACTTGTAGGCACTGTATCTGTAACTAACAATTTTTTTACCCAAGTGTCCATCTTCTTGAGAGGCGGACCTGGATCTGTAAGGGAGAAATGCTTCATCAATCTGGGTAATTGGATCAACCAAATTATTTCCATCAATCACTGTGGTGACAGATATCGCAGCCAGATCTCTCCACATCCAGTTTATCACATTTATAGTCTAGATTTATTATGTCGTTCTCTGTAAATTTAGTAAAATGTACAAATTGTAAAACTGCTGTTACATCTGTTATATATCAGCACTAACTCTCTAAGCCCAAGGGAAGGGCAATCCTCCAGCCATGGTTCTCTAGAGGTTTCCTCCACAGGGGGTTTTTCCTCTCCTGAGTGCTGGGGGGTGACTCTCCGTGAGTCGGGGGTGTGCCATTTTTGGTGTCATGTAAATTTAAATAAAGTTGAGAACGTTTGACACCTAATTGCAATGCTTTGTGTATTTATTTTGCATTCCTCTGTGTGATTCATTGTGTTTGGGAGTCGGGGTCCATCAGATATCACAATGTCATTTGGTTGGATACCTGCCGGTCACACACAGGACCCTCACCTACACAGGACCCTCACCTACACAGGACCCTCACCTACACAGGACCCTCACCTACTCAGTGATTGCTCCAGGAGTTGTCCCTGCTCTGATGATGAAGATGGAGAAGAGACAAGAATTACAACACAACTGTACACTCGTGCTCAAAATAAGAATTGATATTACAATGGTATTAAAAGCAGCTTACTTGGTATTAACATAAAACCTCATTCACACACTGAGTATTTCGCTCATCATTTTACATCTGTAGTTGGAAGATAAAAGCTGGTATGGAGGAAACACTGAAAACATATAACACACACTTTCACCTTGCCTTGCTGGTCCTGGTGCCTACTGTGAATTACTGATGCAAAATATTGTGTCCATATAATCAAGACCAGCGTTGTTCACACCGGTCTTGATGAGGGGGCGTGCTGGAGTCAGACCCTTCTTCATGAATCTGAAGTGTCTGGCAAATGGCATGCACCTCTATGTGCTGCGCCAGGAATCTCTACTCAGATACTGGAATGAAATTTCTTGTGTACAGAACGCTGCACATTGTCATGAATTAGATGAGCTGTGTCATCCCGTTGCATCCCCATCCAGCTCTGTTCAGTTTGTGGAGCTGGGAAAACATGGCATGAAAATGATAAGAGCAACTCTGAGATGCGCTTAGTTTTGCTACTTTCCAGAACTTTGATGCCAGAATTTTGGCGTGAAAGAAGGGCAGTGAGCCCCATAGGGGTGAATGGACCCCATGACGATCGGGAGGGTGCAAGGTTAGGAAGGGGTTAATTGGATTACATGGATAGGGGATATATGGGGCTATAGGATTGGTAGAAGGGAGCTGTAAGGGGATTGGAGGGGAGCAAGGAAGGGGTGGGGGGTTTGTGGGAGGTATAAGAGAGGGGGTGTACTGATTACCTCCCCTTTTGTCGCCGGAAAGTTGTGTCCCCAGGACGTTGTGCTGCCTGCTGCCATGGCTGACCTTGCTGAGCTGCTGGACATGGTGCGTGGGGCCTCCGAGGTCCTGGGTGTGGACGCTCTGCGGCAGCAGCTGGCGGCGGTCTGTGGGGCTGGAGCGGCGCTGCCTGCTGCTCCTGCGCCCGGGCCGCTGGGGCCCACTTCCGGTCCGCGGCCTGCACAGCCCCAGACCGGAGCGGCGATAACGGCAGCCCCCGGTGAAGTGCCGACCAGGGGTGGCGCTCGGCGTTCAAGACTGTCGGAGGAGACTCCCTGCAGGCCGCAGGGGAGAGCTACAGGACGGAGGGCGGGAGCGGATGGGAGCGGCGATGTGGGGAGATCAGAGGAGGGGTACGGTGGCCCACAAGCATGGATGAGATCTATAATTACGGTCCCCCCCAGCGAGGATCGGGCTGGGGGGTGTTCCCAGCGAGGGTCAAGTTCCGCACGGCCTTCCCGCAGTCGGCAGGGAGGGAGCCCACTGAGAGCGACGGGAGAAGTGGCGGCGCAGCAGTCTGGCATGAGTACAGCGAGGAAGGACGGCGGCAGGGCGCCACGGCGGGCAAAAAGGAAGAGGTCTAGCAGGAGTCGCCCGGAGGAGCAGGGTGCGGTGATCGTGGGGGTTGACGGCCGCCAGGTGCGGGCTGTCCCCTCGCTGGTCCACCCTGACGACTTCGGCAGCTCGTCTGATTCCGGCGAGGAAGAAGGAGCAGCGGCAGCGGCAGGTCGGACAGAGCGGCAGCAGGAAGATCGTGGCACGGCTGTTCCGGCGTCGGTTCAACGGCAGCCTGGTGAGCGGACGACAGAAATGTTTCATGCTGTGGGTAGCACGGGCGAGGGTGGGGGTTCGGTCGCGGGAAGCGTTGCACAGGGGGCGAGTGCGGTTGGACAGTCTGGTTTACCGGGCCCGGAGTTTTGGGGGCAGCTTTTGGGGGTGTTGCAGGGGTTGTCTGCGGAGCGGGTTAGTCGGCCTGGTCCTGGGGCTCCGGTGGGGGCGTGGGTGGGCCCCACGGAGGTGGTACAGTCAGAGGCACTGGTGCGCAAGGTTGCGACACGGGACCCTACCTCGGCGGTAGGTGCGGGACAGGCGGTTGGTGGAGCGGCTGACGGGGGTGCGAGTAAGGAGGCGGAAAAGGAAAAAGAAAAAGAGGATGAGGTTGTGCGTTTGGATGATAGGGCACGGAGTGAAATTTATGTCTGTTTTGAAGGTCAGTTAGGGGTTCATTTGAAAAAGGAGATGAGGGAAAAGATTTGGAAAGGGGAGTATGTGGAAATTTTTTCCCTGCTTCCCTTGGAGAAGTTTAATTTGGATAAGGTGAAACCCAGTGATACAAAAAAGGAGAAAGAGGATGAGGAAAAACGAAGGTATAGGCTGATCCCGAGGACGTTTACTAACTGGCTACAGGCCTTTGCGATCTTAGCCAGCGTGATCGGGGAAAAGGAGCCGGAGCATTGTTCCGCCCTATTTGGATATATGGACGCAATAGGGGAGGCGTATAGGGTGTACGGCGGTTTAGGGTGGCTAAGATATGATGAGCAATTCCGGCAACGGAAGGCTCTGCGGCCGGGTGTCCAGTGGGGCCACAAGGATATTTCTTTGTGGATGCGGTTAATGACGGCTCCGGCTCAGCCCTTTCGAGGGGGTGCCGGGAGCCCAGGTGCGAGCGGCGGGTCCTCGGCTGGACAGAAAAAGGGGGCTTGTTGGCAGTATAACGAGGGACAGTGTAAGTTCGGGGCCTCTTGTCGGTTCAAACATGAGTGTTCCGGATGTGGAGGGTCCCACCCCTTGGCCAGGTGCTTCAAGAAAGGGAAAGGAAAGGCGGGGGAGGGGTCTGGAAAAAGGGAGGACGCCAGTGAGGGTAGAGGCGATGCTTCCGTATTTAAATAGATACCCGGATGTCCGGGCGGCGGAGTTGTTGGCACGTGGTTTTACGGAGGGCTTTCGGATTCCGTTTGAATCTGAGGCGCCGGTGTTTCGCCCGGGAAACTTGAGATCCGCTAAAGAACATCCGGCGGTGGTGAAGGAAAAGCTGCAGAAGGAGGTGGAGTTGGGGAGGATGGCGGGCCCATTCCAGGACCCGCCATTCTCCAAGTTACGAATTTCCCCCCTTGGGGTGGTACCTAAGAAGGAGCCGAACAAGTTTCGGCTAATTCATCATTTATCTTATCCGGCGGGATTGTCGGTGAATGATGGGATATCACCAGAGTTGTCGGCGGTATGTTATGTATCGTTCGATAGGGCCTTGGAGCTGGTAAGGGTTGCAGGGCGGGGGGCCCTGATGGCAAAGGCGGATGTGGAAGCAGCTTTTCGTTTACTCCCGGTGCATCCAGAGAGCCTTCATCTCTAGGGTGTATGTGGGATGGTGAATACTATGTGGATCGCTGCCTGCCGATGGGCTGTTCCATTTCGTGTGCTTATTTTGAGGCATTCAGTACTTTTGTGGAATGGGTAGTCAAGGAGGTGGCAGGAGTCCATTCGGTGATTCACTATTTGGATGACTTCTTTTGCGTGGGTCCGGCGGGCTCTTCGGTTTGCTCCTTGTTGTTGTTTACATTAGAGCGGA
Source organism: Anomaloglossus baeobatrachus (assembly GCF_048569485.1). Classification (NCBI taxonomy): domain Eukaryota; kingdom Metazoa; phylum Chordata; class Amphibia; order Anura; family Aromobatidae; genus Anomaloglossus; species Anomaloglossus baeobatrachus. The sequence goes on along the minus strand of NC_134355.1, from coordinate 459,913,471 downwards.
TCGCGCGGAGCCTGAGTATTCCGTTGGCAAAAGAAAAAACAGAAGGGCCGGTGACGGCTCTATGTTTCTTAGGTATTGAAATTTATACACTGGCAATGGAATGCCGGTTGCCGGAGGGGAAGCTTCTGGATTTGCTGCTGCTTGGAGTTAAACATTTGCGTGGTGGCTCGGCATGTGCCTGGGATTCGGAACGAGGTGGCTGACGCGCTATCACGGTTTCAGTTTTGCAGGTTCAGGAAGCTGGTGCCGGAAGCGGACGCGGATGGAGAACCTTGCCCGGACTGGCTGTGGGATCTGGCATCGGTATAGCATTTGAGGGAATTCGGAGATCGGTGTCTGAGGCTACTTGGTGCCGATATCAGGCGGTGTGGAAGGAATGGGCAGAGTTGGAAAGAGGGGACTTCATGGAGTCGGGTTACCAGGGCCGAGTGTTGGGGGTACTGATGTTAATTAGTGGGGACTTCTCGGAAGGTCGGTCCATTTCAGTGATGGGTTGCAAGTTGGCGGCGTTGGCCTTTTTGTTTCAGATGCAGGGGGTTCGGGACGCGACTAAGGATTTTCTGGTGCGGCAGGCAATGAAAGGTTTTCGGAAAGGGGACCAGTCGCGTGACAGGAGGCGGCCGGTGTCATTGCCATTGTTGGTTCGTTTAGTGGGGATTTTAGGGGAGTTGTGTTCGTCTCATTATGAGCAGATGTTGTTTTCGGTAGCTTTTGTATTGGCTTTTTATGGGGCCTTTCGCATTGGTGAATTGGTCAGCCCGACTAAGCAAGCGATGGGGGGTTTGCTGTTGGAGGATGTAATGCTGGGGGAGGATAGAGTGGAATGTCGGCTTCGCTTTTCGAAGACGGATCAGAGGGGCCGGGGGCGCTTAGTAGTGTTGTTCGCTTTACCGGGGCACCAGTTGTGCCCAGTGGTACAAGTGTCAGAGTTTTTAAGGGTGCGCGGCGGTTACCCTGGCGTTTTTCTTAGACATGTGGACGGATTGGCTTTGTCGCGTTACCAATTCAATGCGGTGCTGAAAATGGCTTTAGCACGGGTGGGGGAGGAGCCACGTGAGTACGGGTCTCACTCCTTCCGGATTGGGGCGGCAACGGAAGCCGCTAGGTGGGGTTTGAGTGAGGATTGTATCCGGCGGATTGGGAGGTGGGAGTCTTCCAGGTTTCGCTTGTACGTTAGGCCTCACTTGATCAGGTGATGCCTCAGGGGTGGGGGATTCCTGGTTTGCGTTTTTGCTGCTGGTATGTGACAATTTTCTTGTCTGTTGCTGTTTTTATTCGTGGTTGTTTATATTTTGTAGGGCCCTGCCTTGTGTGGATCCTCGGGCACTCCTACGTGTATTGGGGAGCGTTGCGGGCGGATGTGCGGCGCGATGGTCGGCAGCTTGGAGTGTCGGAGACGGAGGCCCGAGTAAAGTGGCTGGGAATTCGGGGCATGACCTGGGGTAGGGTGCGCCCAGAGGTGGCTTATTATAGCTGTATGGATCGTGACCCGGATGTGTTAATTTTACACGTGGGTGGGAACGATTTGGGAGTGAGGTCGGCGAGGGAATTGAAAAGAGACATAAAGCTGGACCTGTTACATTTGTGGAGGGCATTCCCGGGCATAGTTATTGTTTGGTCGGACATTATAGCTCGGACGCAGTGGCGTTTCGGTAGGTCGGTGGACCTTATTAATAGGGCTCGGAGCAAGCTGAACCGGGCAATTGGCAGGTTTGTGGCGAGAAATGGTGGGTTGGTGGTGCGGCATAGAGAATTGGAGGAGTCCACGGAGCAGTATCTAAGGAGAGATGGGGTTCATCTGACCGATGTGGGTCTAGATTTATGGATGTTGGGTTTGAGGGATGGCCTGGAGCAAGCACTAGGGGTGTGGGGGGCCCGGGCCAAGTAAGGGGGTCACTTGGCCGGGCTGTGGCGGGGTGATAGGTCCGTCAGAGAGGTTGGGAGTACCAACAGTCGGTTTGTTGGTACGAAGTCGCTCAAGGGGAGTGGCTTCGGACTGGATGGGAACTTGTGGGCGGAGGTCCCACAGGTTCTGGGTAGGGGTAATCAACGATGGAACGTTGTTACCCCTCACCTTGGGCCGGGTGGTCACGGCCGAGGTGGTCCTCTGGGCCGGTTTGGAGGTTACGGCCGGGGGGTTAGGAATGATGGTTGGCCTCTCGGACGGATCTATCGGTGTTTCTGGTTATACGGGTATATATGTATAAGGTTAAGTTTAACAATTGAGTGGCATGTTGGGCCACGAGTTTTAGTATACATATATACGGTAAATAAAACTGTGGCCATTCCTGCAATAAAGTCGTGCTTCTCGTCTTTATTTAGGTAGATATGGTACGGGGGTGTTTAGCATGGTAACCTGCTTATCCCTTATAGATGCGTCATGTACATTGCCTTGGAAAAGTGGTCTAATCCTTACTAACTACAGTGGAGAGGACTGTGCAGGAGCAATCTATGGGCACAAAAGCTTCAAAACAGTTGTCGAATAAGGGTCAAATTACTCCTGTTCTGATAGATCTACAGTCATGGCTGAAAGTGTAAGTACCCTTTTAAATTGCTCCAGAAAATTAAGTATTGCTTCCAGAAAATTTGCTATACACATGTTTATTTCATTTGTGTGTATTAAAACATTAAAAAAAAATCTGAAAAAAAGGCACATTGGACATAATTTCACACAACCCCAAAAATAGGCCAGATAAAAGTGGTGGCACCTTTCCAAAATTGTAGGTAAACAACTTTGTTCCCAGCATGTGATTCTCATTCACACTCGCCTGTGGCAAGTAACAGGTATGGGGCAATTTCAAAATCACACCTGAAACCAGATAAAAAGGGGAGAAGTTGACACAATCTGCATTGTGTGGCTGTGTTTTCTACACTAAGCATGGAAAACAGAAAGAGAAAGAACAGTCTGAAGACTTGAGACCCAAAATTGATGAAAAATATCAACAATTGCAAGGTTGTTTTGCTGGGTCTGACAGAGCTCTTTGTGTGCAAGGCATCATGAAGCGTATATCACTTCAATTAATAAGGTATGGAAAAAGCTTCATTATTATAAACATATAATTCCCATTAACATGATTATTTATTAGTATTGTTTAAAATCCACGAAAATATCAACTGAAAAGAATAACCAATACAACAGAAATCTAATACAGTCGGCACAATATAAAACATGTAGACAAGATATAAGAAACTGGAAATACTGCACCCTTACATATCCCTAAAAAACTCACCCTGCCTATCAGCGGGGAAACTCTAAATGTATTTGGTACCCCTATTCAACTGTGGCTAACCCTCCCTGACACACAACTTATAGGAAGTTCAGGAATGGGTAAGCAATATATGGTCCAAAATAGTGAATTATGTCCCAAGAATCTATTAGAAGCTGTATGTTTACTTAGCTTCTTAGCTCATTAGATGTTGGTATCCAATAGAAGCCTGAGACCTGATGATGGTCTCTGGATATGAGAAGAGGATCCATCCTAGGATATCATATATTCGGACAGGTGCAGAGTTGCTTCTTTCAGGTAGAAAAAATCCTCAACGAGACAGCCATGGATCCCCTGGGGAGGAGGGGCGACATGACCAAGGGGGAGTTAGGGAGTGATGGGGTTAATAGGGACAGTTTGCTTGGCAGGCCTAATATGGCATTAAGGGGTGGTTTAGCTTGGGAGGAAGAGGAGGAGTAGGGAAAGGGTTAGTCTGGGAGAGGAGGGGGTTACCTCCTCTTCTTCTTCCGGACGCCAAGAGATCAGCAGCACGAGGCACCATGGCTGATCTCCAGGAACTTCAGCGCCTGATTGCAGCAGCCATTGCAGCGCACGGGCCCCTGGCAGTGCAGTCCCACATCAGGGCTGCCGGGGTTAACCCGTCGGCGCTTGCCCCTCGCTCCTCCAGCCGTGTTGTGCGCCAGTCGCGGCCCCCCCGCAGGTATTCCCCGGGTGCGGGGGGGGGCGAGGAGGAGATGCCAGAGCCCCTCCAGGGACCCTCCGCAGCGGGCCGAGCAGCAGCGCAGGCCGGCTGCTGCTCCCAGCAGCAGCGGGAGGAATCTGCGTTCCAGCCGCGGTGGTCGGGAGGTGGGAGTGGCCAGCGTGGGGCCTACTTCCGGTCCCGGCCTCCGGGCTGGAGTTCCAGTGACGGCAGCGGCTCCAGGTCGGGAGCGCGCTCGGCGAGGGAGGGAGGCCAGCAGTTCCCCCTGCAGTCGGCGGGGGGACCGAGGGGCTGCAGGCGGCGGTAGGTCCAGCGCCAGGGGGAGGTCTGGGGTGCCTGACCCTGGCGCGGCAGTGAGCAGGGGTGACGGCGTGAGCCATGCGGCGACCGCCCGGTCACTCAGGACCGCTGTGCAGCCCCCGGATGTGGCGGTGTCCCGTGGGAGCGGGAGGACCCAGCGGCAGGAGGCCTGCAGCGGCCCAGGAGGGCCAGAGGCGGCGACGGCTGGGATCCAGAGCCGGGCGTCCATCAGTCCGCGTCCAGAGTCCCCTGGCAGTCGGCGAGGGGGTGGGCGCGGGCGCAAGAGGTCGAGGCCTGGGGTGCCGGCGCGGGGGACAGGACGGTCTCCTGGGCTGTCGCCCCAGGGCAAGAGACGGAGCGGGGACGGCACTGCCCACGCGGCGGCCCGGTTTGGCGGCCGTGGTGGGGGGGGTGCCGCGGCGGCGCCCCCCGGATGTCGGATGGAAGAAGATGTCAGCGGCGAGGATGAGGAGGTCGTGCTGTCGGAGGAGTCGGATGGTCGGCAGACGGAGGACAGCGAGGCTGCGGTATCGGGGGACGCTGAGCCGCGGTTGGGTGAGACGGCAGCGGGGGCGGCAGGGGCTGCGCTGGCGGGGAGTGTCGGGGGCGGGAGGGCGGCTGTGGACACGGCAGCGCCCGGCGGTGTAGCAGTGTGGAGCCAGTTGTTGGGGCTGTTGCAGGGGTTGGCGGCGGTTGCCGGGGCTGGGGGGGGGGGCGGCGCAGGCGCCGGCGGCGGCGTGGGTGGGGACGACAGGTCGGGGGGCGGCGGCGGTGGGAGGGGGGGACGGAGCGGGCGCGGCGGAAGGTGGGGGCGCAGGGGGGAGTGCGGCGGAGGGGGCAAAGGAAAAAGAAAAGGAGAAGGAGGATGAGGTGGTGCGCCTAGATGATAGGGCTAAAAGCGAAGTTTATGTTTGTTTTGAGGGCCCGCTGGGGGCTCATTTAAAGAAGGAGGTGCGGGAAAAAATTTGGAAAGGGGAATATGTGGAGATTTTTTCTCTGCTTCCCCTGGAGAAATTTAATTTGGATAGGGTTAAGCCGAGCGACTCCAAAAAGGAGAAGGACGAGGAGGAAAAGCGCCGTTATAGGCTTATTCCTCGGACTTTTGCAAACTGGTTGCAAGCGTTTGCGATTTTGGCGAGCGTGGTCGGGGAAAAGGAGTCGGAGCATTGTTCGGCCTTGTTTGGTTACATGGATGCGATAGGGGAGGCTTATCGGGTTTATGGCGGGCTGGCGTGGCTGCGTTACGACGAGCAATTCCGGCAGCGGAAGGCGTTGCGGCCGGATATGCGTTGGGACCATAAGGATATTTCCTTATGGATGCGACTGATGTCGGCACCGACTCAGCCCTTTCGGGGGGGTGCCGGGGGACCGGGTGCCGGGTCCCCGGCAAGTCAGAAAAAAGGTTTCTGTTGGCAATATAATGAGGGGCAGTGCAGGTTTGGAGCGGCATGCCGGTTTAAGCATGAATGCTCAGGTTGTGGGGGAGGACATAGCTTGTCCAAGTGCTTTAAAAAGGGGAAAGGAAAAGCGGGTGACGGGGTTGGAAAAAGGGATGACGCCGGTGAAGGTAGAAGCGATGGCCCCCTTTTTAAATAGGTATCCGGACGGCGAGGCAGCGGCGTTGTTATGGTTTGGTTTTGCTGACGGTTTCCGTATCCCGTCGGCTGTTAGTCCATCGCCCCCGCCGTACCGTAATTTACGTTCTGCTCGGGATCATGCGGATGTGGTGGATGAGAAGCTGAGAAAGGAGGTGGTTTTGGGCAGAATGGGCGGTCCTTATGACGCCCCGCCGTGTTCGAAGTTGGTGGTTTCGCCATTGGGGGTTGTGCCGAAGAAAGAGCTGAACAAATTTCGGCTTATCCATCATTTGTCTTACCCAGAGGGGTTATCGGTGAATGATGGCATTGCACCGGAGTTAGCGGCGGTATATTATGTGTCGTTCGACAAGGCGTTGGACCTGGTCAGGGCCGCGGGTCGGGGTGCGTTGATGGCAAAGGCTGATGTGGAAGCGGCGTTTCGGTTGTTACCGGTTCATCCAGATAGTCAGCATTTGTTAGGTTGCTGGTGGGATGGCAGTTATTATGTTGATCGGTGTTTGCCAATGGGTTGTTCAATTTCGTGTTCGTATTTTGAGGCGTTTAGTTCGTTTGTGGAGTGGGTGGTTCGGGATGTGTCTGGGCTTACGTCCATTATTCACTATTTGGACGATTTTCTTTGTGTGGGGCCGGCGGGTTCAATGGTTTGTGCGGGGTTGTTATTTGCGTTGCAGAAAGTCGCAGACAGCTTCGGAATTCCCTTGGCCCCCGATAAGACGGAAGGCCCGGCGCCTGTGATGCGTTTTTTGGGGATTGAGATTGATTCTATTGCCATGGAATGTAGGTTGCCGGAGGAGAAGGTTCGTGATTTGAGGGCCGCGGTGGCAGGGGTAAAGGCGGCAAAGAAGGTGCGGCTTAAGGTGGTGCAGTCCTTGCTTGGGAAATTGAATTTCGCTTGCAGGATTATGCCGATGGGGAGAGTTTTTGCGAGACGTTTGGCAACGGCGACGGCAGGTGTGCGGTCGCCGACACATTTCGTGCGAATCACGAAGGCGATCAAGGACGATCTTTTGGTATGGGATCAATTTTTGCAGTGTTTCAATGGCCGGGCCCTGGTGATGGAGAAGGTGGCGTCTAACGGGGCGTTACAGCTGTTCACCGATGCGGCTGGGTCGGCAGGGTTTGGGGCCGTGTTTCGAGGTCACTGGTGTGTGGGTCGGTGGCCACAGGCGTGGCGGGAGAGCGGTTTGGTCAGGAATTTGGCTCTGTTGGAGCTATTTCCTATCATGGTAGCAGTGGAGCTGTGGGGGTCGCGTTTTGCCGGGAGGAAGGTTTGCTTCCATTGTGATAACCAGGCGGTGGTGTTTGCTATTAACAACTTGTCAGCTAAGTCGGAGCCAGTGGTGGTGTTTTTGCGGCATTTAGTGTTGAGATGTCTGCAGCTGAATGTACAGGTGGTGGCAAAGCACGTTCCGGGAGTTGACAATGGGGTGGCTGACGCTTTGTCTCGTTTTCAGTTCAGCAGGTTTCGGGCGCTACTGCCTTGGGCGGACGAAGTCGGAGTGGAGTGTCCCGTGGATTTATGGAATCTGGTGAGGCGGTGATCTCAGAATTGATTCGGAATTCGGTGACTGAGGTGACTTGGTGCCGATATGCTAAGGTGTGGGCTGAATGGGAGGAGTTGCTGGGTCGGATGTTTGATGGGGTAAGCGTGGATTACTTGGTGGCATTACTGGCGTTGGTGAGTGTGGATTTCTCGGCCGGGCGATCGGCGTCGGCCGTGGCGCATCGGGTGGCGGCGGTGGCGTTTTGGTTAAAAATGAGAGGGGAACAAGATGTTTCGCAGGATTTTCGGGTTCGACGGGCCTTGCGGGGGTTCCGCCGCGGTGTGCGGGAGAGGGACAAGAGGCGTCCCGTATCGTTTGGTTTGTTGAGGCGGTTGGTGGGGGGCCTGAGCGGCATTTGTGAGTCGGTTTACGAGACTGTTTTGTTTACAACAGCTTTCGGTCTTGCTTTTTATGGGGCTTTCCGGATCGGTGAGTTGGTAAGCCCGTCCAGGGTGACAGGCGGCGGGTTGCTGCTTGAGGATGTGCGAGTGGGCGGTGATCAGGTGGAGTGCCGGATTAGTCGGTCGAAAACGGATCAGTTGGGTCGGGGTAGGTTGGTGGTGTTATACGCGGTCCCGGGGGAGGAGTTGTGCCCAGTACGTTTGGTGGAGCAATTCATGGCCGTGAGGGGAGGTTTACCGGGCCCATTTTTGCGGCACGTGGATGGGTCCTTTTTATCAAGGTTCCAGTTTGTAGCGGTTCTGCGGCGAAGTTTGCGGAATGTGGGGGAGCGCCCGGAGGATTTCGGGTCGCATTCCTTTCGGATAGGGGCAGCTACGGAGGCCGCTCGTTGGGGGCTTGGAGATGAGGTGGTAAAGCGTATTGGTAGATGGGAATCTTCTTGTTTTCGGCGGTACGTGAGGCCGCAGCTGTTGTAGCATTATGGTAACTTTGGTCTAGGTACAGGTGGTTTGGTGGTTTGGAAGTGGTTTTTATATGTAAAAAAAAAAAAAAAAAAAAAGAGGGGGTAATGTACAAGTGTTAGAGGACGGAGGTAGAATGGGTTTTTCTGAGAGGCGTTGATGGTGGTGATGTTATTGGTTTTAATTTCTGTTTTCGTTGTCTTTCTTTGTTGTAGGGATGTGCCTAATCTGGATTCTGGGGCATTCCTTCGTGTTCTGGGGTGCTCGGCGGGCGGCGGTTCGCCCGAATGGTCGGCAGCTAGGGCTGGATCGAGGGCAGGCGACTGTTCGGTGGATCGGTGTTCGGGGCATGGAGTGGGGCAGGGTGGTCCCAGAATTTGGTCGTTATTGTAAGGTTGACCGGCCTCCGGATGTGCTGGTATTACACGTAGGAGGTAATGATCTGGGAGTCCGGGCGTCACGGGATCTGATCCGGGATATAAAGATTGACTTACTGCGGTTGTGGAAGCAGTACCCGGGTTTGATTGTCGTGTGGTCAGACATAGTGACCAGGTTGTCATGGAGGGGGGCTCGGTCGGTGGAAAAGGTCAATAAGGCCAGGGCCCAGGTGAATCGTGTGGTTGCCAGGTTTGTGATCAGGAACGGTGGGATTGTGGTGAGGCACAGGGAGTTGGAGCCGGCAGATTGGCGGTTTCGGAGGGGTGACGGAGTGCACCTCAACGACATTGGAGTGGATTTATGGGCATTGGGCCTGCAGGATGGTGTTGAGCGAGATTTTGGTGTGTGGCGGGTCCAGGCCACGTAAGGTGTCACGTGGTCTGTCCTGTGGCGGGGGGGGGTAGGTCTGGTCCAGAGGTTGGAAGTGACTGGTAACTGGACCGGGAGTCATTGTCTCGGTATGGTGGCTCTCGGTTCCGGGATGTGGCAGGCACGGGGTTCTGCCAAAGTGTGGGGGTGTCAATCCGTGGGTGATTGGCACCTCGTCTCTGGGTCGGTGTGTTGCGGCCAGGGGCAGGGGGAGTAGTAGTTATGGACTGGGCCTGCCCCCGGGAGGGTCATGTAATTGGCATTGTCTATTGTTATATGTGTGTTGTTTTGGGTCGCCCGTTGGACGGCGTCCCTAAGGTGCTTAGTTTGTGAACAATAGGCAATAAAAGGCTGCTGTGGCCATTTGAACCAAGTCGCATGCAGTCCGTGTGTTTATTTATAGTATAAGGGGTTTGGTAACACAGATATCACGACCGGAGAATACTCCCTCAGCTGGTCAAGACAGCCATGGATCCCCTGGGGAGGAGGGGCGACATGACCAAGGGGGAGTTAGGGAGTGATGGGGTTAATAGGGACAGTTTGCTTGGCAGGCCTAATATGGCATTAAGGGGTGGTTTAGCTTGGGAGGAAGAGGAGGAGTAGGGAAAGGGTTAGTCTGGGAGAGGAGGGGGTTACCTCCTCTTCTTCTTCCGGACGCCAAGAGATCCCCGCCCACCCTCCCTTTTTTGTGTTGTCATCTGGGGGACGTGGTGTGGGATGTTGGGATGCTATTTGTCACAGCGGCGGGGGGGGGTAGGTCTGGTCCAGAGGTTGGAAGTGACTGGTAACTGGACCGGGAGTCATTGTCTCGGTATGGTGGCTCTCGGTTCCGGGATGTGGCAGGCACGGGGTTCTGCCAAAGTGTGGGGGTGTCAATCCGTGGGTGATTGGCACCTCGTCTCTGGGTCGGTGTGTTGCGGCCAGGGGCAGGGGGAGTAGTAGTTATGGACTGGGCCTGCCCCCGGGAGGGTCATGTAATTGGCATTGTCTATTGTTATATGTGTGTTGTTTTGGGTCGCCCGTTGGACGGCGTCCCTAAGGTGCTTAGTTTGTGAACAATAGGCAATAAAAGGCTGCTGTGGCCATTTGAACCAAGTCGCATGCAGTCCGTGTGTTTATTTATAGTATAAGGGGTTTGGTAACACAGACATCACGACCGGAGAATACTCCCTCAGCTGGTCATGTTTCTCCAATTCGGTTCATCAGGAGGCTCTATTACAGTACAAGCACAGTGGATGGGATTTATAGAAATCCCATGGCCACTGTGTGTGTGTATGGCCTGCAGCATAAACTAACCGGTGGTGTGGCTTTCCAAGCCAGAAGCATGTCCGAACCCTGATCGTGGGCACGGGCAGTTGCGTTCTCTGCCGGAAGCTCAGCTTAATTGGTAGCAGGTCTCCGGTTGTCACAGACAAGGCCGGTGCCTGCACCACCCCTGGCTGTTTAACTCACTAAATGCTGTGATCAATTGTGATTGCAGCATATAGAACGATAAAGTGGCACCAGTGGCGTAACTAGAGTTTGATGGGCCCTGGTGCAAAATTTGGACCAGGGCCCCCCTCCACGTACACCGACACTTAGAGTATGGGATAATGACACTGACACTCAGGGTACAGGATAATGATGCTGACACTTGGCTTTTACCCTCAGCAACCAGGTTTCCCATGATCTGAAATCCCTCTATCAGCACCCAGCTTTCCTATGTTCTGATATCCATCTTGTCCTCGGCACCCAGCTTTCCCATGCTCTGCTATACATCTTTCCCTCAGCACCCAGCTTTCTCATATCAGAGCATGGGAAAGCTGGGTGCTGAGAGATGTACAGCAGAGCATGGGAAAGCTAGGTGCTGAGGGAAAGAGCCCTTTTCCCTCAGCACAGAACATTACCATCCCATACTTGTATCTTTGTCCCCCCTTGTATATAGATCTCCAAATACTATAATGGCCCCCACATAGCCTTCCGTATAATATAAAGGGTCCCACATAACCCGTCATATATTATAATGCACCCCCATAGTTCTCCATGTATTACAATGCATTTCCCCAAAGTTCTCCATGTATTATAATGCACCCCATAGTACTTCATATATTATACTGCACCACATAGTCCTCCATGTTTTATAATGCACCCCCATAGTCCATGTATAAGGTAGCCTCCATATTCCTCCATATATTATAACGTAGCCCCCATTGTCCTATATGTATTATAATGCAGCCCCATAAATCATCATATTGTATTATGCAGCCCCATACTCCTCCATGTATAATGCACCCCTATATTCCATGTTATAAGGTGTCCTTCATTTTGTTTATGCAGCTCACTACTCCTGCAGGTATAATGCACCCCTAGTCCATGTATAAGGTGTCCTTCATGTTTATTATGCAGTCCCATAGACCTCCATGTGTCATGCAGCCAGCAAAATAAAAAACAAGTACCTCTCTTCTCCTTCCGACCGCGTTAGTTACGCCCCTGCCCCCATATGTCACACACCTTGCTCCCCATACAGCCTGCACCCCCATATCACACACACTACACCCCCATGTCACACACCCTGCTCCCCATACAGCCTGCACCCCCCAGATCACACACACTACACCCCCATATGTCACACACCCTGCTCCCCATACAGCCTGCACCCCCATATCACACACACTACACTCCCATATGTCACACACCCTGCTCCCCATAGAGCCTGCACCCCCATATCACACACACTACACCCCCACATGTCACACACCCTGCTCACCATACAACCTGCACCCCCATATCTCACACACCCTGCTTCCCATACAGCCTGCACCCCCCAGATCACACACACTACACCCCCATATGTCACACACCCTGCTCCCCACACACCCTGCCCACATATCTCACCCAGCCTGTACCCCAACTTACTCCTCTCAAACACTCTGCACCCCTTCACATCCTTCTGTCACAGTCTGCAGCCCTCATATGCCACTCACCCTGCATCCCCCTTCCCCCTCATGTCCCCTCTTTTCTTATTGCCAGAATGCCAGTCATCATGTGTCCAAATCTCTTTCAGGATTCAGTATCTCTTGCTTTCTGGCCGGCATCCTGTGTCTCCTCCCACACAGTCACATGGGCGTGACGTCATAGCAGGTCCTGCAGTGCAGGATGGATTATTCAGTCTGCTGTGCCGGTCAGGAGCACTCCTGCTCTGCTGCAGCTCAGAAACGGCTGGTGGGCCTCTCCGGATCAGGGGCCCCTCTACTGACACTGGGCTCCCCTGACTCACAGGCCGGCCCTCTGATGGTCGCATTGTCGGCCACTACACAGCAGCACTACACATAGGGGCCCGGCAGCCGGCTCTGCAGAGCGGCTGCCGGGCCCTAACCCTGCGGGCCCGGTCGCAGTGGCGACCTCTGCGACCGCGGTCGTTACGCCCCTGAGTGGCACCTCCACAACGTAATTGCACGCTGCCGACCATAGTAATGGCAACTGGATGTCAAATAATGACCTCCTTGTCAACTAGCTATGGTGGCCTGTTAGACCATTCCAGGGTGATGGTCTAAAAGGTTATCTCTGCTAGTGTCCACCTGACAGCTCTAATGCATTGCAGTACATTTTTATTGCAATTCATTAGAAGTGATCAGAGAAATAAAAGTTGAAGTATGAGTGAGGGACTAAGTAAAAAAAATAGTTCACCTATTAAGTAGAAATATACAGTAAAAACACAATAAATAACAAAATTGTAAAATAAAATTACTCCAATACACATATTTATGTAAAAATAAAAGGAAATAAAAAAAATACACATATTTGGTATTGTTGCTTCCAGAATCTATAAGACTGTCACATTATTTAACCCAGAGGCGTATCTAGGGGGTGGCTGGCAGACCGTGTGCCCCGGGCACAGTGGCAGGAGGGGCGCTGTCGGGCCTGCTGATGCAGAATTCTGAGTCTCCCAGGCGGCCAGGGACGGCGTCATCACCTGTCAGCAAGGGCGGTAATGCATGCTGCGGCCCCCGAACCGAGTTCCGGGGACCGCATCGCTCATGCCAGCAGCGGCACTTTCCTGATTTGCTGGCTCTTAAATCCACACCTGCTCGCAGCTTTCACTGCTGCATGCAGGGTCCAAGTTGGTCTGTGGGCAGAGCTAGCACGTAGTGTGCACTGCGCTCCCGTCCCACAGATGACTTAATTTGTAATGAAGCTGGTCACGCCCACTACCTGGAAGGAGCCCATGCATTCCAGGCTCAACCCACAGATAAAGAGAGGAGCCGAAGCATCAACATCCCGCTGAGCTGTATGTTGTCCCCCCACCCCAGTGCTGTATACCCCCAGTACTATCTGTCCCCTGACCTCAGTGCTGTATACCCCCAGAGCTGTTTGAGCCCACCACCCCAGTGCTGTATCCCCAGAACTGTTTGTCCCCACCATCCCAGTGCTGTGTACCCCTAGAATGGTTTGTTTCCACCACCCCAGGCTGTATACCCCCAGAACTGTGTGTCCCCCCATCCTAGTGCTGTATACACCCAGAACTGTCTGTCCCTTGACCCCAGTGCTGTATACCCCCAGAACTGTCTGTCCCCCCATCCTAGTGCTGTATACACCCAGAACTGTCTGTCCCTTGACCCCAGTGCTGTATACCCCCAGAGCTGTCTGTCCCCCCCATCCTAGTGCTGTATACACCCAGAACTGTCTGTCCCTTGACCCCAGGGCTGTATACCCCTCAGAACTGTCTGTCCCCTGTCCTCAGTGCTGTATACCCCAGAACTGTCTGTCCCCCCCCCCAACTCCAGTGGTGTATACTCCCACAACTCTGTCCCCTGACACCAGTGCTGTATACCCCCAGGAATGTCTGTCCACTGCCCCCCAGTACTGTATACCCCCCCAGAAGTGTCTGTCTCCCCACTCTAGTGTGCTATACCCCCCAGAGCTGTTTGTCCCCCCACCCCAGTGCAGTATACCACCCCAGAGCTGTATCTCCCCCATCCCAGTGCTGTATATTCCCCAGGGCTGTATCTCCCCCCACCCCAGAGTTGTATATTCCAAGAGCTGTATATCCCCCCACTCCAGTGCTGTATACAACCTCAGAGCTGTATGCCCCCCTCTGGAGCTGTATGTGCCCCCATTGCTGTATGTCTCCAGCCTCTCCTTTGATGTATATAGCAGTGTCAGTGTGCACTGTGTGCGGCCATGTCTGTTAGCCATGGCCACAAATAAGCGTGGCACAGCCACGTGTCCAGGAGGAGATGGATGGGAGACATGCGGGGGAGGTGAGTGAGGCTGCTGCCGACTTCCCCATATTAATACCTCTAATGTATCCGTATGTTCATGTATGATGTGTATCTATATATGTCAGTGTATATGACTGTGTATAGATTTGTCTATTTAGATGTATTCTTGTGAATTTACATTAAATATGTACAGTATATGTGCGTTTCTATGTGTGTATGGGGCCGACTAAGGGCTCGTGCGCACATTGCGTAATTTCATGCGTTTTGCAGCGTTTAGCACTGCAGCGTAAGTGCATGCGTCCTGCGTCCCCAGCACAATCTATGAAGATTGTGCATAATCCGTGCGCACAATGCTTTTTTGAGCGCAGCGATTTGAGTGTCAAAATTTGACAAAATCACTGCGTTTAAAAATGCAGTATGTCAATTATTCCGTGTGCTTTGGATGTAGCTCCCACTCTGTTTATGGGAGAGGCAGCATCCCGAGCGCATGAAATCGGCATTTTTTTCTGCAGAAACACTGCATCCATTATGCAGTGTTTCTGCAGCGATTTGAATCGCACATGACCTGTCAAATCACTGCAGAATTTTCTGCAGTGACACGACGCAACGTGCGCACGAGCCCTAACAGTCTTTTGCCCGGGGCCCACAAAAACCTAGAGCCAGCCCTGGATGTACTGGAAGTTGTAAGTTCATGCAATACAAATGTTTATGGGTCTGACCTGACATTGCAATTGATTTACCATGTACTGCTTGTGGTCCTGATTATGTATTTCTGTATCGATGAGGGTTTTGATGCTGTGTTTCTGAACTGATGTTATATGGACGTATTTCTGTACTGCTGTGGTTCTGATGATGAATTTCTGTACTGCTGGTGGTTGTGATGCTGTGTTTCTGTTCTGTTGGGTGTTATAATTATGTATTTCTGTACCTCTGCTGGTTCTGGTGCTGTTATTAGTTCTGATTCTGTATACAAGTAACAATTCATAAATTGTAAGATTGGATAACCCCTTAACTTAGAATTGGGATACACTGCTTAATTTTATAAGTAAAGGGCTTGTCCAAGTTCGAGATGAAATTCTGCAGTGACTCTAAGTGACTGCAGGCTTCTGAATTCTCACAATGCATGCTCTGCACACTTTTAGGATCTCCGGTGCCAGTGACAATAGCGGAAGGCCATGTGAGCGCAAGTATGAGATTTTTATATTTCTGGTCTCATTCTGACTTGACGTGTCCAGCCTCACTCAATTCATTTTGAGCGAGGCCACCAATGTCGCGTCGGCACGTGACCACATATACAGTACAGACCAAAAGTTTGGACACACCTTCTCATCTCTAGAACAATGGTTAAGAGGAGACTTTGTGCAGCAGGCCTTCATGGTAAATAGCTGCTAGGAAACAACTGCTAAGGATAGGCAACAAATGTTCAAAATGAAAGGACGGGTTTTTTTATCGCGCTATAAACCACAATGGGTGTTTGTAAAATAAAGATTCTTTTATTAAAACATTCCTACGCGTTTCAGAGGTATACACACCTCCTTCTTCAGGGAAAAATCATACAGATATAAGAAATACAAGAGTTTATATAGGAGTACCCAGGAGAAGTCACGCTCCTGAAAAAAACCATTTATCTCATGACTCATAGCCACGAGGAGTGAGACTACGTCATGATTGAAACGTCATGATTGAAAAAAACACAAAACTGCATGATGTTACAAAATGAAAGGTTTTCCCTCTACCAGATTTATAATGGAGAGTATACCCTCCGTGGGTTAATTAAACCAGAAAAAGGAGAAAAAGAAAAATAGACCGTTGTTTTTTTCGGCAAGAGGAGGAAGAAAAAAGAAAGAAAAAAGAGGGAAAAAATGTTCAATATATGATCGGATTTGAACCTAAGAGAGTGTCCGGGGGACAATGGGAGAGAAATTCTCTACCCACTATTCTATCCTTTGCGGGCTACTGTGAAACAGTGGCTACGGGAGATCTGTGAAGCTTAAATCTAAATTGTGAACTAAAAATCAATGTATAAAAAGGAGATGTGTGCGATCCTTTTATTAGTGTTTATACAACGGTGAAAATTAGGATAGCCTGGGGCTTCCGTATAGAAACAAGAAGGAGACAAGCTGATGTCTCTCCGAGGTGAGCAAAAAGTGGATGTTACCTCAAGAAAAGGGGAGGGGGGGGGGGGAAACAAGAATTCTTGCGAGGGGGATAAGTATCCCTATAGTAAAAGAATAAATTGAAAGTTCGGACCGTGGGAAAAATTGAGGGGACGCATGCGTAGAACAGAGAGAGTGAGCGGTTTCCAATAATGAAAGGTGGTTTGAGTTCAAACCGTGGGAAAAAACAGAATAGCGCATGCGCTGGACGGGGGTTTGAGAGAAAGTGTCCAAATCCACCGCTATATGCAGGGAAAAAAAGGGGGGGGGGGGGGAAGGATTTTATGTTTATGAGACTAAGTGAGTATATAGAAAAATATATATATATAAAAATATATAAAGGAGATCGCTCTATCAGCACTCTGTATGAAAAAAAGAGGGGTATAATATAAGAATCCTTGTGCCTCTTCATTTGAAGAAGGGAAGGGGAGAAAAAAGGGGGGGGGAGGGTGGGGGGGGGGGTTTGGGAAGGAGGGTCGTTATAGGGAGGGATTATTTCATTGAGTGTGTTTAAGGATTGTGAAATCACTAGGAAATAAGATTGTGCGGGATTAAAATTATTAGAATTATTCCAGTGTGTGTTATAAAATGAGTGTGGATCATAAAATTGTGAAAAACTAGGGGATGGAATAAAACTGTGTATAGAATTATTCTGTGGAAAGGGGAGGATATTAATTTAGGTGTATTTAGAGAGATGAGTGAAAAGCGAGTGAAGAACATGAAATGATAAAATCTCCAGGAGTTGAACCTGTGTATAGAATTATAATAAAGACATAGTCATATATAAGAGAGGGTATTGTGAAACAAAAATGCTAATTTCAAATAAAGCAGACCGAAACATAAATGTATAAAATCAAAACATAATAAAAATAGAGAAACGCGCTTGGAACAAAAGTACAACTATCACATGCCATGGATAATAAAAGCAAGCAGCATCCTCAATTATTGCTGTTACAAAGAATTATATATCGCCATTAGTTGAAAGAAAAATAAATATATACCTATGCTATTGTTGTATTCTTATGGGAAAACATGGACATGTACAGTAAAAAATGTGATAATTACTAATAATTATTAAAAAAAATTTTTTAAAAATTTTATTTTAATATTCATAAAAGAATCTTATTGAAAGATTATTTTGGGTATCTGGAAAACTATCGGGTATAGTAGTTTCAGCCAAAAAAGGGGATAATAGACAGAAATTACTCTCAGAGATGGATGCTATGTGGTAGATAATTATGGGACCCTTCCGGGAACGAATGATGTATCTGTATTAAAGGGTAATATTTATGATCGTACTTGCAATGAGAATGGTAATAATATAAAACATTAGTATCACAACATCATAAAATGATAAAACCATAATCGACACTTGATAAAGGGACTCCTATGATAAAAAAGGGGGAGGAGGGGGTTTTCTGAGGAGAATAAAAACTTTTTAGGAGAATAAAAAACTTTTTTTGGAGAATAAAAAACTTTTTAGGCGAATAAAAGTCTTTCAAGGGAAAATAAATATCTTTCAAAGGGAATAATAAGAATAAAATAGAATAAAATAGAATAAAATCTTCTCAATAAAACAAATCCGTAATTTCATTTAATCTAAACGGTTTCAATGTATTAAGTCTATGGATCCAATAAGTTTCTTTCCTACTGAGGGCTTCCATTCTATTGTTAATGCTCGGGGGGATCTGCTCAATTGGTGTGATCCTGAAGTCAAAAGTCTTATTGTGCTGGATCGTACAGTGCTTAGAAAGTCCATGTAACATAAAGCCAGTCTTTATGTTGTGACGATGTGAGTTTAGTCTGTTATGGAGGGGCTGACTGGTTCTCCCTATATATTGCTTGCCACATATGCAATCTATCAGGTAAATCACATAATCCGATTGACATGTCAAATGGTTTCTAATATGGAAAATCTCAGAGCCCCCCAAGGAGCTAAAGGTCTTTTTCTTGTGTTGTATACTCCTGCAGCACAGACAATTCCTTGCGCCGCATTTGTAGGAACCCTCTAAAAGGGTGGGTTTTTGCCCTATTGTTTGGGTCCTCAGTCTGCTGGGTGCCACAATGTTCTTGATTGTGGGGGCCCGCCTGAAAGTGACCCCGGGTTTATTGGGTAATATGGATTTTAGTATGGGATCATTTTGTAAGATACCCCAATTTTTCTCAAAAACTTCCCTTATTATTTTATTTTCCCTGCTATACGTGGTAATAAAATTTAGAGCAAAATTTCCTATATTACTATTGGTGGGGGACTCTGAAGTAGATAGGTTTTTTCTAGGTGTGATGAGGTCCACCTGTTTAATTTTGCTGGTTTCTTGATAAGCTCTCTGAATAAGGGATTTTGGGTATTTTTTCTCCAAAAAACGTCCCTTTAGGGTCCCCACTTGTTCTTTAAAATCGATATCCTGTGAGCAATTTCTTCTGATCCTTTTATATTGATTAAGAGGAATATTTTTCAACCATTTATTATAATGTTCGCTATTAAAATGGATATATCCGTTTGCATCGACTTTTTTAAAATAAGTTTTTGTATGAATTTTATCATTGCGATGAAAAATGGTGAGATCTAAAAAATTAATCTCCTCCTTATGTGTGGTTGATGTAAAAGACAAGCCCCAGTCGTTCCCATTTAGATCGTCTAAAAATGTCCCAATATCAGAGTGGTCACAATCCCAGATGATAAATAAATCGTCGATGTACCTTTTATATATGATGATACTCTTGTCATATTGGCCATTCTCTATAAAAATTGTCTCAAAGGAACCCATATATAAACTCTTGTATTTCTTATATCTGTATGATTTTTCCCTGAAGAAGGAGGTGTGTATACCTCTGAAACGCGTAGGAATGTTTTAATAAAAGAATCTTTATTTTACAAACACCCATTGTGGTTTATAGCGCGATAAAAAAACCCGTCCTTTCATTTTGAACATTTATAACTCTCTCCAACGGGACCGCAGCTTTAACCACTCCAGCACTCACACAAGTCTGCACAGGGGTTGTGACTGGCACAACCTGATCAGGTGAGTGTATTCATTTTCTTTTCGCCTTAAACCCATATACCGGGTAAGACACTATTTTCTTGCGCCTTTTCCCTCCTCAGATTTCCTCTTCAGTCCTTTGGACACCGGATTTGGCCGTGCGGACCAGATCCTTTCTTTTTGGGAAAGTCGGCAGCAGAGATCGCCAGTGCCCATTGACTTGAGGGGCATGGATTACTACAATAATCGCCTGTCATCCAGGGAGAGGCTGATAATGCAAACGGTCGGAGCTCCAGATGACACCGACACGGAGACCTGCATGGATTCCGGAATCCTTTTTACAGAGGAGGACACTACACTTATGAAGAAACTGTTTCATACCCTGGAGGATCTCATGAAGGAGGAACTTCATTATAGCCTGGACGCCAGGTTTTTATCTATCTATATGGACGAAAGACTATGCCCAAGAGGACTCCAGATCAGACGGGATTCCCCTTTTCCGCAAGATCCGTTTTTTTCAGATAAGTGGAACAACCTTTTCACAAATTGTATGCAAGGGATGTTGTTATGTCTACATGAAAAGAGGACTAATATAGCTTTGATCTCTATGGGTAAAATCACTGAACTTTATAAAGATTTAACCCCTTTTTTATTACATCCTGAATACAAAAACCTGAATTCTGGCTTAAACACCCGCCTTATACAGCTAGAACAAGATACCATCATACGAAAATCTAAAAAGTTACAAAGAGATAGACAAGAGAGGAGCCAAACTGATCCGACCCTCCGCAAGGAGAGACCAGCTCCTATGCCTAGGAACAATAGCTATAGGAGACATAGTTCGATGGCTAACAACACATATAGAAACAGAAAAAGTTTTGTGAACAGTAAATTTCATAAATATACTAGGACGCCCTCAAGTGGTACCCCCCTGACTGATAACGATACAGCAGCATCGGGAAATTTAATGGTTCCTTTGGTTCCTAACCCAAATAGAGAAAATAATACCCCAGACGAGATCGATATATTGGCTGATGAGGTTTTCTCACAGGCTAATAACTCTGGTACAGCAAATAAAATGAACACCTTGATGACCTCTCCCCCCAATATTATAGAAACTGTCATTCCCTGCCCGAAAAATTCAGTCCCCTTAAACCCAGATGAGACACGTGCGCATTTAGCCAGAATCAGACTCCAGATAGAAAGAATAAGAAAAGAAAGAGCCCTATTGGAATCAGAAGGGAATATTATAAGGCCTCATGAGGAGGATTTCATTGACTTATTGAACTTATCCACCCATGATGATCCTATTTCTCTACCAGACACACAAATGACTACATTGTTATCTGAGACGACAGCAGTGAATGAGAAAATTATTATTGATAATACCAGCATATCCCAACCATCAGTTCCCTTTCTGCCATCGGCTAAAAATCAAAGGACAAATCTCATCACGGATTTTTTAGTCAAAAGGTCCACCACCAAAAAAAGAAAAAACACAGTAGAGGGACCAGAGCAGGATTTAAATCTAAACAAAAAAGAGAAAAAAACCTTATAACAGAAGTAAGGGACAATAACATCTATGACCCCAAATCTATAGGACCCGCTAAAAACACGAGTCCTATTTTCAACCTCTCAGAATATACCCTGAATAAGGGAGAAATCCAGGTATTGAACAGAGGACTGTCCTTCTGTCCATCGTACAAATCAAAGGATTTTGATTTATTTTTGGACGTTCAGAATTATATTAGAAAACTGACTTTAAAAAGGCACTTCTTATTAAAAGGGGACACTTCCCCCACTACCCCTATGGAAATGGTCCCTTTTTGCCATGCAGCAGTCAAACCGAAATCCAGGTTTTATCCAACAGAAAGCAAAGGCCTTTTTCTAAAAACCTTTTGCGACCTAGTATTGACAGACCTTAAAAGAGCTGTGAACCAAAAAAGATTTTTTAAAAATAATTTAACATACAATGAGAGAAAGGCTCTTGATTCCCTCAAAGAAAATAAAGATATAGTTATTAGAGCAGCCGACAAAGGGGGGGGCATTGTTATACAAAATAAAAAAGATTACCTAAAAGAAGCCCTCAGGATATTGTCAGACCCAATCTACTATGGGGTGGTAGATAGAAATAAATATGACCTAGCCGTTCTTGCATATAGAGATTTAATTCAAAAAGGGATAGATAAAAATATTTTTAATATGGCAGAAAAAAGATTCTTGACAGTAAAAAACCCGGTCATGGCGTTTTTTTACCATCTCCCAAAGATCCACAAAAATCTGGCCAACCCCCCTGGGAGGCCTATCATATCAGGGATTGATTCACTAACAGCAAATTTAGCCCATTATATTGACACATTGATGCAGCCTCATGTACTCAGTCTGAATAGTTACCTCAGAGATTCGGCCCACCTTATAAGGGAACTGAATAGTATTCCATGGAAAGAGTCATATATGTTTATTACCATAGATGTGGCTGCACTGTATTCCAATATACGTCATTATTTGGGGCTGTCCTGTTTCTCCTTTTTCTTGGAAAGTGACAACAGGATCCCCCAAACTCAGAAAGATTTTTTGACAGAAGGAATGAGCTTTATCATTCATAACAACTATTTTACTTTTGATAACAAAATGTACCACCAACGCCTTGGCACAGCAATGGGGTCAAAGGCAGCATGTACATACGCTAATCTTTTTATGGGTTCCTTTGAGACAATTTTTATAGAGAATGGCCAATATGACAAGAGTATCATCATATATAAAAGGTACATCGACGATTTATTTATCATCTGGGATTGTGACCACTCTGATATTGGGACATTTTTAGACGATCTAAATGGGAACGACTGGGGCTTGTCTTTTACATCAACCACACATAAGGAGGAGATTAATTTTTTAGATCTCACCATTTTTCATCGCAATGATAAAATTCATACAAAAACTTATTTTAAAAAAGTCGATGCAAACGGATATATCCATTTTAATAGCGAACATTATAATAAATGGTTGAAAAATATTCCTCTTAATCAATATAAAAGGATCAGAAGAAATTGCTCACAGGATATCGATTTTAAAGAACAAGTGGGGACCCTAAAGGGACGTTTTTTGGAGAAAAAATACCCAAAATCCCTTATTCAGAGAGCTTATCAAGAAACCAGCAAAATTAAACAGGTGGACCTCATCACACCTAGAAAAAACCTATCTACTTCAGAGTCCCCCACCAATAGTAATATAGGAAATTTTGCTCTAAATTTTATTACCACGTATAGCAGGGAAAATAAAATAATAAGGGAAGTTTTTGAGAAAAATTGGGGTATCTTACAAAATGATCCCATACTAAAATCCATATTACCCAATAAACCCGGGGTCACTTTCAGGCGGGCCCCCACAATCAAGAACATTGTGGCACCCAGCAGACTGAGGACCCAAACAATAGGGCAAAAACCCACCCTTTTAGAGGGTTCCTACAAATGCGGCGCAAGGAATTGTCTGTGCTGCAGGAGTATACAACACAAGAAAAAGACCTTTAGCTCCTTGGGGGGCTCTGAGATTTTCCATATTAGAAACCATTTGACATGTCAATCGGATTATGTGATTTACCTGATAGATTGCATATGTGGCAAGCAATATATAGGGAGAACCAGTCAGCCCCTCCATAACAGACTAAACTCACATCGTCACAACATAAAGACTGGCTTTATGTTACATGGACTTTCTAAGCACTGTACGATCCAGCACAATAAGACTTTTGACTTCAGGATCACACCAATTGAGCAGATCCCCCCGAGCATTAACAATAGAATGGAAGCCCTCAGTAGGAAAGAAACTTATTGGATCCATAGACTTAATACATTGAAACCGTTTGGATTAAATGAAATTACGGATTTGTTTTATTGAGAAGATTTTATTCTATTTTATTCTATTTTATTCTTATTATTCCCTTTGAAAGATATTTATTTTCCCTTGAAAGACTTTTATTCGCCTAAAAAGTTTTTTATTCTCCAAAAAAAGTTTTTTATTCTCCTAAAAAGTTTTTATTCTCCTCAGAAAACCCCCTCCTCCCCCTTTTTTATCATAGGAGTCCCTTTATCAAGTGTCGATTATGGTTTTATCATTTTATGATGTTGTGATACTAATGTTTTATATTATTACCATTCTCATTGCAAGTACGATCATAAATATTACCCTTTAATACAGATACATCATTCGTTCCCGGAAGGGTCCCATAATTATCTACCACATAGCATCCATCTCTGAGAGTAATTTCTGTCTATTATCCCCTTTTTTGGCTGAAACTACTATACCCGATAGTTTTCCAGATACCCAAAATAATCTTTCAATAAGATTCTTTTATGAATATTAAAATAAAATTTTTAAAAAAATTTTTTTAATAATTATTAGTAATTATCACATTTTTTACTGTACATGTCCATGTTTTCCCATAAGAATACAACAATAGCATAGGTATATATTTATTTTTCTTTCAACTAATGGCGATATATAATTCTTTGTAACAGCAATAATTGAGGATGCTGCTTGCTTTTATTATCCATGGCATGTGATAGTTGTACTTTTGTTCCAAGCGCGTTTCTCTATTTTTATTATGTTTTGATTTTATACATTTATGTTTCGGTCTGCTTTATTTGAAATTAGCATTTTTGTTTCACAATACCCTCTCTTATATATGACTATGTCTTTATTATAATTCTATACACAGGTTCAACTCCTGGAGATTTTATCATTTCATGTTCTTCACTCGCTTTTCACTCATCTCTCTAAATACACCTAAATTAATATCCTCCCCTTTCCACAGAATAATTCTATACACAGTTTTATTCCATCCCCTAGTTTTTCACAATTTTATGATCCACACTCATTTTATAACACACACTGGAATAATTCTAATAATTTTAATCCCGCACAATCTTATTTCCTAGTGATTTCACAATCCTTAAACACACTCAATGAAATAATCCCTCCCTATAACGACCCTCCTTCCCAAACCCCCCCCACCCTCCCCCCCCCCCCTTTTTTCTCCCCTTCCCTTCTTCAAATGAAGAGGCACAAGGATTCTTATATTATACCCCTCTTTTTTTCATACAGAGTGCTGATAGAGCGATCTCCTTTATATATTTTTATATATATATATTTTTCTATATACTCACTTAGTCTCATAAACATAAAATCCTTCCCCCCCCCCCCCCTTTTTTTCCCTGCATATAGCGGTGGATTTGGACACTTTCTCTCAAACCCCCGTCCAGCGCATGCGCTATTCTGTTTTTTCCCACGGTTTGAACTCAAACCACCTTTCATTATTGGAAACCGCTCACTCTCTCTGTTCTACGCATGCGTCCCCTCAATTTTTCCCACGGTCCGAACTTTCAATTTATTCTTTTACTATAGGGATACTTATCCCCCTCGCAAGAATTCTTGTTTCCCCCCCCCCCCCCCCTCCCCTTTTCTTGAGGTAACATCCACTTTTTGCTCACCTCGGAGAGACATCAGCTTGTCTCCTTCTTGTTTCTATACGGAAGCCCCAGGCTATCCTAATTTTCACCGTTGTATAAACACTAATAAAAGGATCGCACACATCTCCTTTTTATACATTGATTTTTAGTTCACAATTTAGATTTAAGCTTCACAGATCTCCCGTAGCCACTGTTTCACAGTAGCCCGCAAAGGATAGAATAGTGGGTAGAGAATTTCTCTCCCATTGTCCCCCGGACACTCTCTTAGGTTCAAATCCGATCATATATTGAACATTTTTTCCCTCTTTTTTCTTTCTTTTTTCTTCCTCCTCTTGCCGAAAAAAACAACGGTCTATTTTTCTTTTTCTCCTTTTTCTGGTTTAATTAACCCACGGAGGGTATACTCTCCATTATAAATCTGGTAGAGGGAAAACCTTTCATTTTGTAACATCATGCAGTTTTGTGTTTTTTTCAATCATGACGTTTCAATCATGACGTAGTCTCACTCCTCGTGGCTATGAGTCATGAGATAAATGGTTTTTTTCAGGAGCGTGACTTCTCCTGGGTACTCCTATATAAACTCTTGTATTTCTTATATCTGTATGATTTTTCCCTGAAGAAGGAGGTGTGTATACCTCTGAAACGCGTAGGAATGTTTTAATAAAAGAATCTTTATTTTACAAACACCCATTGTGGTTTATAGCGCGGTAAAAAAACCCGTCCTTTCATTTTGAACATTTATAACTCTCTCCAACGGGACCGCAGCTTTAACCACTCCAGCACTCACACAAGTCTGCACAGGGGTTGTGACTGGCACAACCTGATCAGGTGAGTGTATTCATTTCCTTTTCGCCTTAAACCCATATACCGGGTAAGACACTATTTTCTTGCGCCTTTTCCCTCCTCAGATTTCCTCTTTAAGGATAGGCAACAAGCAGAAGAGACTTGTTTGGGCTAAAGAACACAAGGGATGGACATTAGACCAGTGGAAATCTGTGCTTTGGTCTGATCAGTCCAAATTTGAGATCTTTGGATCCAACCACCGTGTCTTTGTAGAAAAGGTGAACGGATGGACTCTACATGGCTGGTTCCCACCGTGAAGCATGGAGGAGGAGGTGTGATGGGGTGGGGGTGCTTTGCTGGTGACACTGTTGGGGATTTATTAAAAAGTGAAGGCATACAGAACCAGCATGGCTACCACAGCATCTTGCAGTGGAGTGCTATTCCATCCGGTTTGCGTTTAAGTTGGACCATCATTTATTTTTCAACAGGACAATGACCCCAAACACACCTCCAGGCTGTGTAATGGCTATTTGACTAAGGAGGAGAGTGATGGGGTGCTACGCCAGATGACCTGGTCTCCACAGTCACCAGACATGAACCCAATCAAGATGGTTTGGGGTGAGCTGGACCACAGAGTGAAGGCAAAAGGGCCAACAAGTGCTAAGCATCTCTGAGAACTCCTTTAAGACTGTTGGAAAACCATTTCCGGTGACTACCTCTTGAAGCTTATCAAGAGAATGCCAAGAGTGTGCAAAGTAGTAATGAAAGAAAAAGGTGGCTACTTTGAAGAACCTAGAATATAAGACATATTTTCCGTTGTTTCACACTTTAAGTATTTCATTCCACATGTTTTAATTCATAGTTTTGATGCCTTCAATGTGAATCTACAATTTTCAGAGTCCCAAAAATAAATAAAACTCTTTGAATGAGAAGGTGTGTCCAAACATTTGGTCTGTACTGTATGTAATTCACATACTTGCAGTTTTGTGACCTCGCACTCTCACCACCGCCAACAGAGAATCCTGACAGTGTGCAGTGTGTGCACTGTGAGAATTCAGAAGTCTGCAGTCACATAGTGACTGCAGATTTTCATCTCAAACCTGGACAACCCCTTATAAAAATTAAGCAGTGTAGCCCAATCATAAGAGCGAGTAATATACTCCCTGTCAGGATTCAGCTCTGCTTCTGGTTCCAGTAGTCATCATTTGGCCACTCTACTCATATGTGATTTTCATACTTGCATGTGACAACTGGCTTTTCTTCCTATGTTTCTCTTTGAACATTGAGAGAATTAAATTATTAAGCGCAGCTCGTCATCACGTGACTGTGAGTGTGCAAATCACATATTAATAATTAGTCATATGGGGGGCACCAAACTGAAGTCTTGCCCCGGGTGACAAAAAGCCTAGATACACCTCTGCAGTGTTTGGTGACAGCCACCTCACAGTAACTTGTGCCAGACGGTAATAAAAATGCTAATTTTCCCTTCACCGAACTGGTCATATCCTCCAGATCTCTATGGTGGGCCTTTGGCCAGGGTCAAAATGGGGAAAATGCAGAAGCCCAGAATAAAGATCTGGAGGATACAAGCAGTTGGGTGAAGGGAAAATCTGCACTTTTACTATGGGGGCATAACCTTAGGATGGAAGGGCACAGGAGAAAGAAAAACAGTCCTAAAATAAGAGGGCAGCACCAAGTGGAGGAGGTGCTTAGATTAATTGGAAACCCCCCATTGACCAGTGCTCCTTATACCGTGGTGCCGTGCGCCGCTGCAGTTCTTCCACCATTTCTCTGCACAATCACTAAAGGGGGCTTTACATGCAATGATATCTCTAACGATATGTCGTCGAGGTCAAGGAATTCGTGACGCACATCCGTCGTAATTAGCGACGTCATTGCGTGTGACACCTATGAGCGAGTGTTAACGATTAAAAATACTCACCTAATTGTTGATCGTTGACATGTCGTTCATTTTCAAAAATTTGTTGCTGGTGCTGGACGCAGGTTGTTCGTCGTTCCTGAGGCAGCACACATCGCTATGTGTGACACCCCGGGAACGACGAACAGCAGCGTTCCTGCGTCCTCCGGCAACGAGGTGGGCGTGTCATTAATGTGGCTGCTCTCCGCCCCTCTGTTTTTATTGGCGGGCCGCTTTGTAACGTCGCACGAACCTCCCCCTGAAAAAAAAAGGTTGTTTGCCGCCTACAGCGACGTCGCTAGGAAGGTAACTGCGTGTTACGCGTCCTAGTGATATTGTGCGCCATGGGCAGCGATTTGCCCGTGACGCACATACGACGGGGGCGGGTGCTTTCACGAGCGACATCGCTGGCGATGTCGCTGCGTGTAAAGCGGCCTTTAGTCATGCAGGAAAATGGCTTTTCCCCTTCCAGGACTTTGTGAGCGGTCAGTACAACTGTGTAGGTTGGTAGCTGAAACAGCAATTTCCCTGCAAGAGTTAGGGGTACTTTGCACGTTGCGACATCGCTACTTCGATAACGTCGGGGTCAAATGGAAAGTGACGCACATCCGGCACCGGTAACGACGTCGCAACGTGTAAAGCCTAGATGCGCCGATAAACGATCGCAAAAGCGTCGTAAATCGGTGATCTGTGTAGCGTCGGACATTTTCATAATGTCGCACCAATAGGAGATACAATGTTATTCCTCGTTCCTGCGGCAGCACACATCGCTGTGTGTGAAGCCGCAGGAGCGAGGAACATCTCCTTACCTTCCTCCACCGCCAATGCGGAAGGAAGGAGGTGTGCGGGATGTTTACGTCCCGCTCATCTCCGCCCCTCCGCTTCTATTGGCCGCCTGCCGTGTGACGTCGCTGTGACGCCGCACGACCTGCCCCCTTAGGAAAGAGGCGGGTCGCCGGACAGAGCGATGTCGCAGGGCAGGGCAGTGCGTGTGAAGCTGCCGTAGCGATAATGTTCGCTACGGCAGCTATCACATGTGCGACGGGGGCGAGTACTATCGCACTCGGCATCGCTAGCCAATGCTAGCGATGTCGCAGCGTGCAAAGTACCCCTTATTTATTGGTTGCAAATTAAATTGATCTCGTATTTATCAATATAACCTATAATATGTACTAATTTCTGTTGTGACTGCAGCCCTTTTGTTGGTGATATTCCCTTTGGGTTTATCTTCTTCTTAAACAAGACTTGGTGGACTTTGCGTTATGTTTAGGAATTGGGATCATTGTCCTGTTAAAAGGTCCAAAAATTCCAGGCTTCAGCTTCTTCATGGAAAGCATGACATTTTCTGCTAGGATTAACTGACACTTGATTGAATCCATGCTCTCCAGGTTTCCAGTGCTAGAGTAAATAAAGTAGCCTGACCACAGCCAAGCCACCACCATGCTTCACAGGAGGCAGGCTGTTCTTTTCAGTGTATGTTTCATTACTTATCTTTATTGCAGGTCTTTTACAGTCACTCGAGCACAGCCAGTGTTCCTTTTAACTTTCAACTTGCAAACTCAGCTTCCTATTGTATCTCTAGGAGCATACAATGTATTTTCTATTTTTTTGCATCCTTTTCCTTGTTCGTGCAAGGAAATTAGCTCTTCACTTTTTAGACCTCTCTCATGAGAAAGCAAAAATAGTAGTGATCTGGAGACCATTGCCTTTGAGGAAAAAGATAACACTGGTCGGGGGTTATCCAATAAAACATTAGCACCTGACTGTGCAGCCTTTCATAATTATTACTGTACCCTGAGGGAGGGTCTCCTACAAGTAGAAGTTGGAGGCTACAAAAATGAATTGCAGTGGAGGTTATATTAGAGCCTGGAGGGCTCGCCTGTCCTTCTCTCTCTTATCTCCAGCATCATCTTGTGTCCCATCTGTGTCAGCATCATTCAGTCTGTGCTGATAGTGAAACAGAGGTAGGAAGAGGGAAAATGTAGGGGTAGTAATGGGAAACAGGTCATCCTGCTGTAAGTGAGGGAGGGGTGAGAGGAGGGGCAATGCTGCTGTCAGTGGCGATGAGAGGAGGGGCAATGCCGCTGTAAGTGGTGAAAAGGTGAAGGGAGGGGCAATGCTGCTGTCAGTGGTATTGAGAGGAGGGGCAATGCCACTGTAAGTGGGGGAAAGGTGGGAGGAGGGGCAATACTGTTGTCAGTGGGCATGAGAGGAGGGGCAATGCCACTGTAAGTGGGGGAAAGGTGGGAGGAGGGGCAATGCTGCTGTCAGTGGGGGAAAGGTGGGAGGAGGGGCAATGCCGCTGTAAGTGAGGATGGGACACAATACCGCTGCCAGACTGGAGATGTAAGAAGGCGGAAGGAAATGGTGCTGCTTTTGGGGAGAGTTTTTAATGTTGCTTTAGTGTTCGGGGTTGAATCAGTTTAAGTGAATTGGTTTAAAATTAGCAATGAGCAAAAGATATCTGGTCAGGAAATTCTGCAGTCATCACAAGATGCGTCACAGCATTCTGACACTGATGGAGATAAAAAGGAACAACTCCACTGAGAGGAGACGTAGCATAGCCAGTGTAATATAGAAATACAGCTTTAATAGATGTACTGTATATTAGGAGATTTCTTCAATTTTTTTTTGTAAAGTGCTACTAATTATACATATCTTTAGACTTCAAAAAGTGCACATTACTCTTAAAGAACTTGCATGTGTAATCCTTATAAGCTCCTCTTCTTGGGGTGTCT
This sequence comes from Anomaloglossus baeobatrachus, assembly GCF_048569485.1. NCBI lineage: Eukaryota > Metazoa > Chordata > Amphibia > Anura > Aromobatidae > Anomaloglossus > Anomaloglossus baeobatrachus. The sequence goes on along the minus strand of NC_134355.1, from coordinate 459,883,187 downwards.
AAGGGAAGCCATAACGATAAATCTGTTTCTTAGTAATAAATGCAGTTTAATTGCCTCTATAGTGAGTGAGTTTCCAGCTGTGAAAGGGTTAATACTTGGGGCCTGCATCAGTAATAGGCCCCTGTAGTAACCATGACCACTGTTATGAGGTGATAAATATATGTCATAAAGAAGATTCCATAAAAGAAGGCTGCGTTGCCATGATCAGTGCCATTATTGATGCGCCTGAGGACGTTGAGCTTGACCACCCCACGTAATGTGCCGACCTTGGTGTAATTTGGAGGTTCTAGCAGGTAAAGGGGTTGTCTGATTTAGACACCCCCAGGGTATATGAAGGTAATAGAGGGGGGTCCCCGGGACAGGATCCCCTTCTGTTACCCTCTACAAAGAGCAGCTCTCCTTTGGGAGTTTATGGACGGACCTATGACTTTAATGGGTGCCGTGGGGGGAGGGGGGATTTAATTGATTAGCAGTTATCTGTAACTAACAATTTTTTTACCCAAGTGTCCATCTTCTTGAGAGGCGGACCTGGATCTGTAAGGGAGAAATGCTTCATCAATCTGGGTAATTGGATCAACCAAATTAATTCCATCAATCACTGTGGTGACAGATATCGCAGCCAGATCTCTCCACATCCAGTTTATCACATTTATAGTCTAGATTTATTATGTCGTTCTCTGTAAATTTAGTAAAAATGTACAAATTGTAAAACTGCTGTTACATCTGTTATATATCGGCACTAACTCTCTAAGCCCAAGAGAAGGGCAATCCTCCAGCCATGGTTCTCTAGAGGTTTCCTCCACAGGGGGTTTTTCCTCTCCTGAGTGCTGGGGGGTGACTCTCCGTGAGTCGGGGGTGTGCCATTTTTGGTGTCATGTAAATTTAAATAAAGTTGAGAACGTTTGACACCTAATTGCAATGCTTTGTGTATTTATTTTGCATTCCTCTGTGTGATTCATTGTGTTTGGGAGTCGGGGTCCATCAGATATCACAATGTCATTTGGTTGGACACCTGCCAATCACACAGGACCCTCACCTACACAGGACCCTCACCTACACAGGACCCTCACCTACTCAGTGATTGCTCCAGGAGTTGTCCCTGCTCTGATGATGAAGATGGAGAAGAGGAGACAAGAATTACAACACAACTGTACACTCGTGCTCAAAATAAGAATTGATATTACAATGGCATTACAAGCAGCTTACTTGGTATTAACATAAAACCTCATTCACACACTGAGAATTTCGCTCATCATTTTACATCTGTAGTTGGAAGATAAAAGCTGGTATGGAGGAAACACAGAAAAAATATAACACACACTTTCACCTTGCCTTGCTGGTCCTGGTGCCTATTGTGAATTACTGATGCAAAATATTGTGTCCATATAATCAAGACCAAGTGTCTGGCAAATGGCTTGCACCACTATGTGCTGCGCCAGGAATCTCTACTCTACTGGAATGAAATTTCTTGTGTACAGAACGCTGCACATTGTCATGAATTAGATGAGCTGTGTCATCCCGTTGCATCCCCATCCAGCTCTGTTCAGTTTGTGGAGCTGGGAAAACATGGCATGAAAATGATAAGAGCAACTCTGAGATGCGCTTAGTTTTGATACTTTCCAGAACTTTGATGCCAGAATTTTGGTGTGAATGTACATTGCCTTGGAAAAGTGGTCTAATCCTTACTAACTACAGTGGAGAGGACTGTGCAGGAGCAATCTATGGGCACAAAAGCTTCAAAACAGTTGTCGAATAAGGGTCAAATTACTCCTGTTCTGATAGATCTAGTCATGGCTGAAAGTGTAAGTACCCTTTTAAATTGCTCCAGAAAATTAAGTATTGCTTCCAGAAAATTTGCTATACACATGTTTATTTCATTTGTGTGTATTAAAACATCAAAAAAAATCTGAAGAAAAAAGGCACATTGAACATAATTTCACACAACCCCTAAAAAAGGCCAGATAAAAGTGGTGGCACCTTTCCAAAATTGTAGGTAAACAACTTTGTTCCCAGCATGTGATTCTCATTCACACTCGCCTGTGGCAAGTAACAGGTATGGGGCAATTTCAAAATCACACCTAAAACCAGATAAAAAGGGGAGAAGTTGACACAATCTGCATTGTGTGGCTGTGTTTGCTACACTAAGCATGGAAAACAGAAAGAGAAAGAACTGTCTGAAGACTTGAGACCCAAAATTGATGAAAAATATCAACAATTGCAAGGTTGTTTTGCTGGGTCTGACAGAGCTCTTTGTGTGCAAGGCATCATGAAGCGTATATCACTTCAATTATTAAGGTATGGGAAAAAGCTTCATTATTATAAACATATAATTCCCATTAACATGATTATTTATTAGTATTGTTTAAAATCCACGAAAATATCAACTGAAAAGAATAACCAATACAACAGAAATCTAATACAGTCGGCACAATATAAAACATGTAGACAAGATATAAGAAACTGGAAATATTGCACCCCTACATATCCCTAAAAAACTCACCCTGCCTATCAGCGGGGAAACTCTAAATGTATTTGGTACCCCTATTCAACTGTGGCTAACCCTCCCTGACACACACCTTATAGGAAGTTCAGGAATGGGTAAGCAATATATGGTCCAAAATAGTGAATTATGTCCCAAGAATCTATTAGAAGCTGTATGTTTACTTAGCTTCTTAGCTCATTAGATGTTGGTATCCAATAGAAGCCTGAGACCTGATGATGATCTCTGGATATGAGAAGAGGATCCATCCTAGGATATCATATATTCGGACCAGGTGCAGAGTTACTTCCTTCAGGTAGAAAAAATCCTCAACGTGTTTCTCCAATTCGGTTCATCAGGAGGCTCTATTACATATATGGGTACATGCCCATGATCAGTGATTGCAGCGTTTTGGATGCAGCGTGTTTTCACTACGTCTAAAACGCTGCGTTGTACAGTACAAGCACAGTGGATGGGATTTATAGAAATCCCATGGCCACTGTGTGTGTGTATGGCCTGCAGCATAAACTGACCGGTGGTGTGGCTTTCCAAGCCAGAAGCATGTCCGAACCCTGATCGTGGGCACGGGCAGTTGCGTTCTCTGCCGGAAGCTCAGCTTAATTGGTAGCAGGTCTACGGTTGTCACAGACAAGGCCAGTGCCTGCACCACCCCTGGCTGTTTAACTCACTAAATGCTGTGATCAATTGTGATTGCAGCATATAGAACGATAAAGTGGCACCAGTGGCGTAACTAGAGTTTGATGGGCCCTGGTGCAAAATTTGGACCAGGGCCCCCCTCCACGTACACCGACACTTAGAGTATGGGATAATGACACTGACACTCAGGGTACAGGATAATGATGCTGACACTTGGCTTTTACCCTCAGCACCAAGGTTTCCCATGATCTGAAATCCCTCTATCAGCACCCAGCTTTCCTATGTTCTGATATCCATCTTGTCCTCGGCACCCAGCTTTCCCATGCTCTGCTATACATCTTTCCCTCAGCACCCAGCTTTCTCATATCAGAGCATGGGAAAGCTGGGTGCTGAGAGATGTACAGCAGAGCATGGGAAAGCTAGGTGCTGAGGGAAAGAGCCCTTTTCCTTCAGCACAGAACATTACCATCCCATACTTGTACCTTTGTCCCCCCTTGTATATAGATCTCCAAATACTATAATGGCCCCCACATAGCCTTCCGTATAATATAAAGGGTCCCACATAACCCGTCATATATTATAATGCACCCCCATAGTTCTCCATGTATTACAATGCATTTCCCCAAAGTTCTCCATGTATTATAATGCACCCCATAGTACTTCATATATTATACTGCACCACATAGTCCTCCATGTTTTATAGTGCACCCCCATAGTCCATGTATAAGGTAGCCCCTATATTCCTCCATATATTATAATGTAGCCCCCATTGTCCTATATGTATTATAATGCAGCCCCATAAATCATCATATTGTATTATGCAGCCCCATACTCCTCCATGTATAATGCACCCCTATATTCCATGTATAAGGTGTCCTTCATTTTGTTTATACAGCTCCCTACTCCTGCAGGTATAATGCACCCCTAGTCCATGTATTAGGTGTCCTTCATGTTTATTATGCAGTCCCATAGACCTCCATGTGTCATGCAGCCAGCAAAATAAAAAAACAAGTACCTCTCTTCTCCTTCCGACCGCGTTAGTTACGCCCCTGCCCCCATATGTCACACACCCTGCTCCCCATACAGCCTGCACCCCCATATCACACACACACACACTACACCCCCATGTCACACACCCTGCTCCCCATACAGCCTGCACCCCCCAGATCACACACACTACACCCCCATATGTCACACACCCTGCTCCCCATACAGCCTGCACCCCCATATCACACACACTACACCCCCATATGTCACACACCCTGCTCCCCATGCAGCCTGCACCCCCATATCACACACACTACACCCCCATATGTCACACACCCTGCTCACCATATAACCTGCACCCCCATATCTCACACACCCTGCTTCCCATACAGCCTGCACCCCCCAGATCACACACACTACACCCCCATATGTCACACACCCTGCTCCCCACACACCCTGCCCACATATTTCACCCTGCCTGTACCCCAACTTACCCCTCTCAAACACTCTGCACCCCTTCACATCCTTCTGTCACAGTCTGCAGCCCTCATATGCCACTCACCCTGCAGCCCCCTTCCCCCTCATGTCCCCTCTTTTCTTATTGCCAGAATGCCAGTCATCATGTGTCCAAATCTCTTTCAGGATTCAGTATCTCTTGCTTTCTGGCCAGCAACCCCTTAGCGACCTATGACGTACTGGGTACATCATGGCTCCCTGGTACTTAAGGACCCATGACATACCCAGTACGTCATGGCGAAATCGCGGCCCCGGTGGCTGCAATCGGTGTTTGCATTGCAAATAGCAAATACCTTAGATTCGGGGAAGAGGGAACCTCAGGAGGTGTGGTGTCTCCTCCCCGGACCTACGGAGGCTGTGATTGGCTGTGCGGCGTTCGTCAGCCAATCACAGCCACTGTAATGTTCCAGCCATTGAAAATGGCTAGAACATTGAAATCCAGCTATGATCAGTGCAGCTGTAGCACCGATCATTGGCTGGAGCTTGGTGACCTCAATTTCACCCGCCCCCAGCTCTGATTGGAGAGACCGGCCTTGTGACCGATCTGTCCAATCACTGTGGATCTGGGGCCAGAGACTGCCCCCTCAGCTTCACTCAGGAATCTGTGGGTGGAAGCCGAGAACGATCGGTAAATTATCACCTTTCACCCGCCGCCACTGCCCCCACCACCCATTACTACAGGATGGGGACATGACTATAGAATAGTGACAAGGTGGGCACATGACTATAGGATGGGGACAAGGTGGGCACATGTCTATAGGATGGGAACATTACTATAGAATAGGGACAAGGTGGGCACATGACTATAGAATAGGGACAAGGTGGGCACATGTCTATAGAATAGGGACAAGGTGGGCACATGACTATAGGATGGGGACAAGGTGAGCATATGACTATAGAATAGGGACAAGGTGGGCACATGTCTATAGAATAGGGACAAGGTGGGCACATGACTATAGGATGGGGACAAGGTGGGCACATGACTATAGGATGGGGACAAGGTGGGCACATGACTATAGGATGGGGGACAAGGTGGGCACATGACTATAGAATAGGGACAAGGTGGGCACATGACTATAGAATAGGGACAAGGTGGGCACATGTCTGTAGCATGGGAACAAGGTGAGCACATGTCTATAGGATGGGGGACAAGGTGGACACATGTCTATAGGATGGGAACAAGGTGGGCACATGACTATAGGATGAGGGACAAGGTGGGCACATGACTATAGGATGGGGGAAAAGGTGGGCACATGACTATAGGATGGGGACAAGGTGGGCACATGACTATAGGATGGGGACAAGGTGGGCACATGTCTATAGGATGGGGACAAGGTGGGCACATGTCTATAGGATGGGGACAAGGTGGGCACATGACTATAGGATGGGGGACAAGGTGCGCACATGACTATAGGATGGGGGACAAGGTAGGCACATGACTATAGGATGGGGAACAAGGTAGGCACATGACTATAGGATGGGGGACAAGGTAGACACATGACTACAGAATAGGGACAAGGTGGGCACATGACTATAGGATGGGGACAAGGTGGGCACATGACTATAGGATGGGGACATTACTAAAAGATGGGGGCATTACAAGGATGGGCATAATACTATTGGATGGGGACATTACTATAGAATAGGGACAAGGCTGGGGTCATTACTATAGGATGGGGACAAGGTGGGCACATTACTATAGGATAGGGAACATTACTAAAGGATGTTGGCCAAAATTTCTATATAGTGATAATTGTAACACTATTAGTTACAAGAAAGGGATAAAATGTAAAAAAAAAAAAAAATAAGGCATGACTTTTTTTTAACATCAATTTTTTTTTTTTAGATTTAACCAAAGAATGTGCACATTTGTTATAATAAACAAGTGAAAAATGTTGAAAATCAGTCATCCAAAGGTGTGTAAAAAAATATATATGGTACCAATAAAAATGTCACTGTCCTGCAAAGAATGTGGCCCGCTAAATTATTTTTTTCCTCGGTGCGGCCCATACACCCAGCCGAGTTTGAGACCCCTGGTCTAAAAGGTTTTCTCTGCTAGTGTCCACCTGACAGCTCTAATGCATTGCAGTACATTTTTATTGCAATTCATTAGAAGTGATCAGAGAAATAAAAGTTGAAGTATGAGTGAGGGACTAAGTAAAAAAAATAGTTCACCTATTAAGTAGAAATATACAGTAAAAACACAATAAATAACAAAATTGTAAAATAAAATTACTCCAATACACATATTTATGTAAAAATAAAAGGAAATAAAAAAATACACATATTTGGTATTGTTGCTTCCAGAATCTATAAGACTGTCACATTATTTAACCCAGAGGCGTATCTAGGGGCTGGCTGGCAGAGCGTGTGCCCCGGGCACAGTGACGGGGGGGGGGGGGGCGCTGTCGGGCCTGCTGATGCAGAATTCTGAGTCTCCCAGGCGGCCAGGGACGGCGTCATCACCTGTCAGCAAGGGCGGTGATGCATGCTGCGGCCCCCGAACCGAGTTCCGGGGACCGCATCGCTGATGCCAGCAGCGGCACTTTCCTGATTTGCTGGCTTTTAAATCCACACCTGCTCGCAGCTTTCACTGCTGCATGCAGGGTCCAAGTTCGTCTGTGGGCAGAGCTAGCACGTAGTGTGCACTGCGCTCCCGTCCCACAGATGACTTAATTTGTAATGAAGCTGGTCACGCCCACTACCTGGAAGGAGCCCATGCATTCCAGGCTCAACCCACAGATAAAGAGAGGAGCCGAAGCATCAACATCCCGCTGAGCTGTATGTTGCCCCCCCACCCCAGTGCTGTATACCCCCAGTACTATCTGTCCCCTGACCTCAGTGCTGTATACCCCCAGAGCTGTTTGAGCCCACCACCCCAGTGCTGTATCCCCAGAACTGTTTGTCCCCACCATCCCAGTGCTGTATACCCCTAGAATGGTTTGTTTCCACCACCCCAGGCTGTATACCCCCAGAACTGTCTGTCCCCCCCATCCTAGTGCTGTATACACCCAGAACTGTCTGTCCCTTGACCCCAGTGCTGTATACTCCCAGAACTGTCTGTCCCCCCATCCTAGTGCTGTATACACCCAGAACTGTCTGTCCCTTGACCCCAGTGCTGTATACCCCCAGAACTGTCTGTCCCCCCCATGCTAGTGCTGTATACACCCAGAACTGTCTGTCCCTTGACCCCAGGGCTGTATACCCCCCAGAACTGTCTGTCCCCTGTCCTCAGTGCTGTATAACCCAGAACTGTCTGTGCCCCCCCCACCCCAGTGGTGTATACTCCCACAACTTTGTCCCCTGACCCCAGTGCTGTATACCCCCAGGAATGTCTGTCCACTGCCCCCCAGTACTGTATACCCCCCCAGAAGTGTCTGTCTCCCCACTCCAGTGTGCTATACCCCCCAGAGCTGTTTGTCCCCCCACCCCAGTGCAGTATACCACCCCAGAGCTGTATCTCCCCCCACCTCAGAGTTGTATATTCCAAGAGCTGTATGTCCCCCCACTCCAGTGCTGTATACAACCTCAGAGCTGTATGCCCCCCTCTGGAGCTGTATTTGCCCCCATTGCTGTATGTCTCCAGCCTCTCCTTTGATGTATATAGCAGTGTCAGTGTGCACTGTGTGCGACCATGTCTGTTAGCCATGGCCACAAATAAGCGTGGCACAGCCACATGTCCAGGAGGAGATGGATGGGAGACATGCGGGGGAGGTGAGTGAGGCTGCTGCCGACTTCCCCATATTAATACCTCTAATGTATCCGTATGTGCATGTATGATGTGTATCTATATATGTCAATGTATATGACTGTGTATAGATTTGTCTATTTAGATGTATTCTTGTGAATTTACATTAAATATGTACAGTATATGTGCGTTTCTATGTGTGTATGGGGTCGACTAAGGGCTCGTGCGCACATTGCGTAATTTCATGCGTTTATGCAAAGTTTAGCACTGCAGCGTAAGTGCATGCGTCCTGCGTCCCCAGCACAATCTATGAAGATTGTGCATAATCCGTGCGCACAATGCTTTTTTGAGCGCAGCGATTTGAGTGTCAAAATTTGACAAAATCACTGCGTTTAAAAATGCAGTATGTCAATTATTCCGTGTGCTTTGGATGCAGCTCCCACTCTGTTTATGAGAGAGGCAGCATCCCGAGCGCATGAAATCGGCATTTTTTTCTGCAGAAACACTGCATCCATTATGCAGTGTTTCTGCAGCGATTTGAATCGCACATGACCTGTCAAATCACTGCAGAATTTTCTGCAGTGACACGACGCAACGTGCGCACGAGCCCTAACAGTCTTTTGCCCGGGGCCCACAAAAACCTAGAGCCAGCCCTGGATGTACTGGAAGTTGTAGGTTCATGCAATACAAATGTGTATGGGTCTGACCTGACATTGCAATTGATTTACCATGTACTGCTTGTGGTTCTGATTATGTATTTCTGTATCGATGAGGCTTTTGATGCTGTGTTTCTGAACTGATGTTATATGGATGTATTTCTGTACTGCTGTGGTTCTGATGATGAATTTCTGTACTGCTGGTGGTTGTGATGCTGAGTTTCTGTTCTGTTGGGTGTTATAATTATGTATTTCTGTACCTCTGCTGGTTCTGGTGCTGTTATTAGTTCTGATTCTGTACACAAGTAACAATTCATAAATTGTAAGATTGGATAACCCCTTAACTTAGAATTGGGATACACTGCTTAATTTTATAAGTAAAGGGCTTGTCCAAATTCGAGATGAAATTCTGCAGTGACTCTAAGTGACTGCAGGCTTCTGAATTCTCACGATGCATGCTCTGCACACTTTTAGGATCTCCGGTGCCAGTGACAATAGCGGAAGGCCATGTGAGCGCAAGTATGAGATTTTTATATTTCTGGTCTCATTCTGATTTGACGTGTCCAGCCTCACTCAATTCATTTTGAGCGAGGCCACCAATGTCGCGTCGGCACGTGACCACATATACAGTACAGACCAAAAGTTTGGACACACCTTCTCAACTCTAGAACAATGGTTAAGAGGAGACTTTGTGCAGCAGGCCTTCATGGTAAATAGCTGCTAGGAAACAACTGCTTAGGATAGGCAACAAGCAGAAGAGACTTGTTTCGGCTAAAATACACAAGGGATGGACATTAGACCAGTGGAAATCTGTGCTTTGATCTGATCAGTCCAAATTTGAGATGTTTGGATCCAACCCCCGTGTCTTTGTAGAAAAGGTGAACGGATGGACTCTACATGTCTGGTTCCCACCGTGAAGCATGGAGGAGGAGGTGTGATGGTGTGGGGGTGCTTTGCTGGTGACACTGTTGGGGATTTATTAAAAAGTGAAGGCATACAGAACCAGCATGGCTACAACAGCATCTTGCAGTGGAGTGCTATTCCATCCGGTTTGCGTTTAAGTTGGACCATCATTTATTTTTCAACAGGACAATGACCCCAAACACACCTACAGGCTGTGTAAGGGCTATTTGACTAAGGAGGAGAGTGATGGGGTGCTACGCCAGATGACCTGGTCTCCACAGTCACCAGACCTGAACCCAATCAAGATGGTTTGGGGTGAGCTGGACCACAGAGTAAAGGCAAAAGGGCCAACAAGTGCTAAGCATCTCTGAGAACTCCTTCAAGACTGTTGGAAAACCATTTCCGGTGACTACCTCTTGAAGCTTATCAAGAGAATGCCAAGAGTGTGCAAAGTAGTAATGAAAGAAAAAGGTGGCTACTTTGAAGAACCTAGAATATAAGACATATTTTCTGTTGTTTCACACTTTTTTAAGTATTTCATTCCACATGTTTTAATTCATAGTTTTGATGCCTTCAATGTGAATCTACAATTTTCAGAGTCCCAAAAATAAATAAAACTCTTTGAATGAGAAGGTGTGTCCAAACTTTTGGTCTGTGCTGTATGTAATTCACATACTTGCAGTTTTGTGACCTCGCACTCTCACCGCTGCCAACAGAGAATCCTGACAGTGTGCAGTGTGTGCACTGTGAGAATTCAGAAGTCTGCAGTCACATAGTGACTGCAGATTTTCATCTCAAACCTGGACAACCCCTTATAAAAATTAAGCAGTGTAGCCCAATCATAAGAGCGTGTAATATACTCCCTGTCAGGATTTAGCTCTGCTTCTGGTTCCAGTAGTCATCATTTGGCCACTCTACTCATATGTGATTTTCATACTTGCATGTGACAACTGGCTTTTCTTCCTATGTTTCTCTTTGAACATTGAGAGAATTAAATTATTAAGCGCAGCTCGTCATCACGTGACTGTGAGTGTGCAAATCACATATTAATAATTAGTCACATGGGGGGCACCAAACTGAAGTCTTGCCCCGGGTGACAAAAAGCCTAGATACACCTCTGCAGTGTTTGGTGACAGCCACCTCACAGTAACTGGTGCCAGACGGTAATAAAAATGCTAATTTTCCCTTCACCGAACTGGTCATATCCTCCAGATCTCTATGGTGGGCCTTTGGCCAGGGTCAAAATGGGGAAAATGCAGAGGCCCAGAATAAAGATCTGGAGGATACAAGCAGTTGGGTGAAGGGAAAATCTGCACTTTTACTATGGGGGCATAACCTTAGGATGGAAGGGCACAGGAGAAAAAAAAAACAGTCCTAAAATAAGAGGGCAGCACCAAGTGGAGGAGGTGCTTAGATTAATTGGAAACCCCCCATTGACCAGTGCTCCTTATACCGTGGTGCCGTGCGCCGCTGCAGTTCTTCCATCATTTCTCTGCACAATCACTAAAGGGGGCTTTACATGCAATGATATCTCTAACTATATGTCGTCGAGGTCAAGGAATTCGTGACGCACATCCGGCGTCATTAGCGACGTCATTGCGTGTGACACCTATGAGCGAGTGTTAACGATCAAAAATACTCACCTAATTGTTGATCGTTGACATGTCGTTCATTTTCAAAAATTCGTTGCTGGTGTTGGACGTAGGTTGTTCGTCGTTCCTGAGGCAGCACACATCACTATGTGTGACACCCCGGGAACGACGAACAGCAGCGTTCCTGCGTCCTCCGGCAACGAGGTGGGCGTGTCGTTATTGTGGCTGCTCTCCGCCCCTCTGTTTTTATTGGCGGGCCGCTGTGTGACGTCGCACGAACCTCCCCCTGAAAAAAAAAAAGGTTATTTGCCGCCTACAGCGACGTCGCTAGGAAGGTAACTGCGTGTTACGCGTCCTAGCGATATTGTGCGCCATGGGCAGCGATTTGCCCGTGACGCACATACGACAGGGGCGGGTGCTTTCACGAGCGACATCGCTGGCGATGTCGCTGCGTGTAAAGTGGCCTTTAGTCATGCAGGAAAATGGCTTTTCCCCTTCCAGGACTTTGTGAGCGGTCAGTACAACTGTGTAGGTTGGTAGCTGAAACAGCAATTTCCTTGCAAGAGTTAGGGGTACTTTGCACGTTGCGACATCGCTACTTCGATAACGTCGGGGTCAAATGGAAAGTGACGCACATCCGGCACCAGTAACGACGTCGCAACGTGTAAAGCCTAGATGCGCCGATAAACGATCGCAAAAGCGTCGTAAATCGGTGATCTGTGTAGCGTCGGACATTTTCATAATGTCGCACCAATAGGAGATACAATGTTATTCCTCGTTCCTGCGGCAGCACACATCGCTGTGTGTGAAGCCGCAGGAGCGAGGAACATCTCCTTACCTTCCTCCACCGCCAATGCGGAAGGAAGGAGGTGTGCGGGATGCTTACGTCCCGCTCATCTCCGCCCCTCCGCTTCTATTGGCCGCCTGCCGTGTGACGTCGCTGTAACGCCGCATGACCTGCCCCCTTAGGAAAGAGGCGGGTCGCCGGACAGAGCGATGTCGCAGGGCAGGGCAGTGCGTGTGAAGCTGCCGTAGCGATAATGTTCACTACGGCAGCTATCTGTTACGTCCAGGTGGTGGAAACTGTGGACCGTACACCGGTTTCCCTTGAGGAGGCAGCCAGGCCGGTCACCCCGCCAGAGGGTCTGGATGCACGGCAGCCGAAGCACTGTTGGTAGTCAGACAGTCCGTAGGAGAGCTGGAAAGGTGTATGTCGTGGAACAAACGGAGTTCTGGATGGTAGTCCGGGTGACGAGGCTCAGGGTCTGAGGCCGGGTAGTAGGGTCAGGCGGGATCCGGAACCTGCTGAGCGATGGGACGGGTCACCAAACGGAGCCAGGGACTGGAGACTGGCGGAGCTGCAGAGGTGGTGGAACATCCGCCAAAGTCACCGTCAGGGTACTGGCACGGACGTGGTTCGGAGCGGCTGGCGTGGCAGGACAGGCTGTACGAGACAGGACAGGGTTAAGACAGAGCAAGCAATACGGGGACCTGAACTCCTAGTCTATCAAACACGTAGAACAGGCCCCGCCCACCAGGAAATTGAATCTTAATATACCCTGTACCTGTCTATGCAATTTCCTGTTTCTAGGTGCTGGCCCTTTAAGAAAGGGTCAATAACCGCGCGCGCGCCCTAATGCGCATGCGCGAGGCCCGAGTACCAGAAGCCAGTCCAGGGAGCGGTGCAGAGGAAGCAGGGGTGCCCGGCTGGGTGTCCCACGTCGCAGAGGAGCGCCGGGAGCGGGGAGCTGGACGCATGGAGGCCGCAGGCGGGGAAGAGGAGGCCGGGACCGGAGTGTTGAGCAGGGGACGCCGCCAGGGAGCGGGGTGCGGGCCACGGGGACCGGAGAGCGGGGCCAGGGGACCGGGAAGCGTGACAGTACCCCCTCCCCCATGCCCCCCTCCCCGCAACCGGGACAGGAAGGCACGAATCAGAGGAGTGCCAACATTCTCCCGGGGCTCCCAGGACCTATCCTCGGGACCATAACCCGCCCAGTCCACCAGGAAGTATTGCCGACCTCGCACGGTCTTCATGGCCACGATATCCCTTACCGCATAGATGTCATTGTCAGCAATAGGAGGAGGAGCGGTACCGGCATCAGCGGAGAAGGGACCAAGGACAACAGGCTTGAGCAAGGAGACATGGAAGGAGTTGGGTATCCGTATCGTGGCCAGGAGCTGCAGCTTGTAGGAGACTGCATTGATCTTGCTGATGACCTTAAACGGCCCGATGTAGCGAGGACCCAACTTGTACGAGGGTAACTTCAATCGGACATATCTGGATGCAAGCCAGACCAGATCACCTGGGGAGAAACACGGGGGATCCAGGCGCCTCTTGTCCGCATGTCTCTTCATCCGCAAAGAAGCACGTTCTAGGGAAGACTTGACAAAGTTCCATATAGCTGAGAAGTCCCGAACCAGAGCATCTGCTGCGGGGACATCGGAAGCCGAGGATACTGGCAACGGAACAGAAGGCTGCAGTCCGTAAACGACCTGAAAGGGAGAGCTGGAGGTGGACTCACTGATGTGTTGGTTGTGGGAGAATTCAGCCCAAGGTAGGAGCGTGGACCAATCGTCATGATGGATGTTGACGTAGTGGCGCAGGAAGGAGGTCAGCATCTGATTGACCCATTCCACTTGGCCATTCGACTGAGGATGGTAGGCCGAAGAAAAGTCCAAGGACACTCCCAGATGTTTGCAGAGAGCCCTCCAGAAGCGCGAGGTAAACTGAGTTCCTCTGTCGGACACAATGTGTGCGGGGAAGCCATGCAATCGGAATATGTGCTGTATGAAAGAGTCAGCTAGCTCCTGGGCAGAGGGCAGCCCTGCCATGGGAACGAAGTGAGCCATCTTTGAGAAACGATCCACCACAACCCATATGACCGTATGTCCGGAGGATAAGGGTAAGTCCGTAATGAAGTCCATTGCGATATGTTGCCACGGAACGGACGGAATGGGCAAAGGCAGAAGACGTCCATATGGTAGGTGCTTGGGTGTCTTGTTCCGGGCACAGGATGGACAGGCTGAGACGAAGGTTGCGACGTCTTTACGGAGGGACGGCCACCAGTAGTGACGGACAATCGTACTCCAAGTCTTCTTCTGACCAGCAAGGCCGGCGATCTTCGAGGCATGGCCCCAGTGCAGGACTCTCTGTCTGTCCGTATCTGAGACATAGGTTTTCCCAGGGGGTATCTGAGTTAAAGCGACAGGATTCACCGGAATGACTTTACTGGGGTTGATGATGGGCTGGAACGTCTCCTCCTCCAACTCCACGGGCACGAAGGACCTGGACAAAGCGTCTGCCCGCACGTTCTTATCCGCAGGCCGAAAATGGAGTTGGAAATCAAATCGAGCAAAAAACAAGGACCAGCGGGCTTGTCGTGGGTTCAGTCTTTGGGCAGACCGCAGGTACTCCAGATTCTTGTGGTCCGTGTATATGATCACAGGGTATACTGCTCCCTCCAAGAGGTAGCGCCATTCCTCCAAGGCCAGCTTCACGGCCAGTAGCTCCCGATCCCCGATGGTGTAGTTGCGTTCGGGTGCCGAGAAGCTCTTGGAGAAGAATCCACAAGTGACCATCTTGCCGGAGGGGGAGTTCTGCATCAACACTGCCCCAGCTCCTGAGGAGGAGGCATCCACCTCTAAGGTGAACTGTCGGTTCAATTCAGGGCGATGGAGAACCGGGGAAGAAGCAAACGCCTGTTTCAAGGAGCAGAACGCGGCATCGGCCGCCGGGGGCCAGTCCTTAGGATTAGCTCCTTTCTTAGTCAAGGTAGAGAGAGGCGCAGTCAAGGCAGAGAAATGCGGGATGAATTGACGATAATAGTTCGCAAAGCCGAGAAAGCGTTTGATAGCCTTCAGTCCGGAAGGAGCAGGCCAGTTGATGATGGCAGACACTTTCTCTGGGTCCATCTGCAGGCCAGTGTCCGAGATTACATAACCCAGGAAGGGAAGAGACGACTTTTCAAAGATGCATTTCTCGTACTTGGCGTACAGACGGTTCTCTCTAAGCCTCTGCACGTTCTCTCTGTGGGTCTGTAGATTCGGAGAGAAGACCAGGATGTCATCCAGATATACCACGACACAGACATAGAGGAGATCTCTGAACACGTCGTTCACCAATTCTTGGAAGACTGCCGGAGCATTACACAGACCAAAGGGCATGACACAATACTCGTAGTGCCCATCCCGAGTGTTGAATGCGGTTTTCCATTCGTCTCCAGAGCGAATGCGAACCAGGTTATAGGCCCCACGGAGGTCCAACTTGGTGAATACACGGGCTCCTCGGAGCCGATCGAATAGTTCGGGGATAAGCGGCAGAGGGTATTTGGTTTTTACGGTGATCTGGTTTAAACCCCGGTAGTCAATGCAAGGGCGCAGATCACCTTCCTTCTTCTTGACGAAGAAAAAACCTGCTCCGGCAGGGAACGAGGACCTCCGAATGAACCCCTTTGCCAGGCTCTCGGTAATATAGGCAGACATAGCTCGTGTTTCAGCAGGGGACAAGGGGTATATCCTTCCTCTAGGAGGCGTGGTTCCTGGCAGTAAATCGATGGCACAGTCATAGGGACGATGAGGCGGTAGTACCTCTGACTCTTTTTTATCAAAAACGTCCGAGAAGGACCAGTAGGCAGAAGGCAGTCCTGGTAGAGACTCAACTCAGGACCCGGAGGGCGTCGGACGGGCTGGATGGATTTCAGACATCTCTCGTGACACGAGGAGCCCCATCGGGTGATTTCACCTGTACTCCAGCTGACCGACGGTTCGTGTGTCCGTAACCATGGGAGTCCCAGCAGGATCTGATGAGACATGCGCGGGAGGACGTAGAAGGTGATCTTCTCGGTGTGCAGAGCACCGATCCGTACTTCCACAGGCTTGGTGATCAGTGAGACGGTGTCCGAGAGGGGTCTCCCATCTACAGAGGCGATCACCAGCGGTTTCTCTAGTGGGAGGACAGGCACCTGGTACTTATCCACCGTGGCCTGCTCGATGAAGTTGCCTGCTGCTCCGGAATCGAGATACGCCTCTGCCTTGAACCGGGTCTCTTCTGTAGTGACTTGAATAGTCCAGGTAACGGAGTCTGAGAGAGTCCCAGCACCTAGGGTGGCCTCTCCTACCAAGCCTAGGCTTTGGAGTTTCCCGGCTTCTTGGGACAAGAGCGTAGCAGGTGTGTGCCATCACCGCAGTAGAAGCAGAGACCCTTTGCTAGTCGTTCTGCTCGGCGTTGCTCCGACTGCCTCAGGCGGTCAATCTGCATGGGCTCGTAGGTAGACGCGCCAGGTGACGCCGACTGGGGAGCGATGGACTTCTGTGGTGGGGAGGAGTGCCGTATCGGACGCCTCTCGCGGGACACCTCTTTGGATCGTTCCTGAAAGTGAAGATCCACTCGAGTCACTAGAGCAATCAGGGCATCCAGGGTGGAAGGCACGTCACGACCAGCCAGCTCATCTTTAATGCGACCCGAGAGTCCTTCCCAGAAGGCGGCGGTTAGGGCCTCTTTGTTCCACCCGAGTTCCGAGGCCAAGGTGCGAAAACGAATAGCATATTGGCCCACCGTCAGAGTCCCCTGACGTAGCCGGAGGAGGGATGAGGCAGACGCGGAGGCGCGTCCGGGCTCGTCAAAGGTGCTACGAAATGCCTGCAGGAACTCCTGGATGTTGGTGGTTACCGGATCCTCCTTCTCCCACAAGGGGTTCATCCAGGCCAGTGCCTCTCCCTCTAGATGGGACATCATGAACGCGACCTTGGCTTGGTCAGAGGCAAAAAGGTGCGGCAGCAGCTTGAAATGGTGGGAGCATTGATTTATGAATCCCCTGCAGGTCTTGGGATCTCCGGCGTACCGGGGTGTTGAGGCCAAACGAAGCTTGGAAGCATCCGAGGAGGCTGCCACGGGAGCTGCGGCTGTGGATTGTGCAGTGGAAACCTGAGATGCCAAGGACGTGGCCGTTGCTTGTAGCGTGTTCAGGCGGGTATCCACAGAAGACATGAAGGTCAGCATGCGGGTCTGGGTCTCGCGCTGTCGTATGAGTTCCTGCTGCAGGGCCGCTAGTGCTTCGGCGGGATCTATGGAATGTTCTAGCTGTTACGTCCGGGTGGTGGAAACTCTGGACCGTACACCGGTTTCCCTTGAGGAGGCAGCCAGGCCGGTCACCCCGCCAGAGGGTCTGGATGCACGGCAGCCGAAGCACTGTTGGTAGTCAGACAGTCCGTAGGAGAGCTGGAAAGGTGGATGTCGTGGAACAAACGGAGTTCTGGACGGTAGTCCGGGTGACGAGGCTCAGGGTCCGAGGCCGGGTAGTAGGGTCAGGCGGGATCCGGAACCTGCTGAGTGATGGGACGGGTCACCAAACGGAGCCAGGGACTGGAGACTGGCGGAGCTGCAGAGGTGGTGGAACATCCGCCGAAGTCACCGTCAGGGTACTGGCACGGACGTGGTTCGGAGCGACTGGCGTGGCAGGACAGGCTCTACGAGACAGGACAGGGTTAAGACAGAGCAAGCAATACGGGGACCTGAACTCCTAGTCTATCAAACACGTAGAACAGGCACCGCCCACCAGGAAAGTGAATCTTAATATACCCTGTACCTGTCTATGCAATTTCCTGTTTCTAGGTGCTGGCCCTTTGAGAAAGGGTCAATGACCGCGCGCATGCCCTAATGCGCATGCGCGAGGCCCGAGTACCAGAAGCCAGTCCAGGGAGCGGTGCAGAGGAAGCAGGGGTGCCCGGCTGGGTGTCCCACGTCGCAGAGGAGCGCCGGGAGCGGGGAGCTGGACGCATGGAGGCCGCAGGCGGGGAAGAGGAGGCCGGGACCGGAGTGGTGAGCAGGGGACGCCGCCGGGGAGCGGGGAGCGGGCCACGGGGACCGGAGAGCGGGGCCAGGGGACCGGGAAGCGTGACACTATCACATGTGCGACGGGGGCGGGTACTATCGCGCTCGGCATCGCTAGCCAATGCTAGTGATGTCGCAGCGTGCAAAGTACCCCTTATTTATTGGTTGCAAATTAAATTGATCTCGTATTTATCAATATAACCTATAATATGTACTAATTTTTGTTGTGACTGCAGCCCTTTTGTTGGCATGACATTTTCTGCTAGGATTAACTGACACTTGATTGAATCCATGCTCTCCAGGTTTCCAGTGCTAGAGTAAATAAAGTAGCCTGACCACAGCCAAGCCACCACCATGCTTCACAGGAGGCAGGCTGTTCTTTTCAGTGTATGTTTCATTACTTATCTTTATTGCAGGTCTTTTACAGTCACTCGAGCACAGCCAGTGTTCCTTTTAACTTTCAACTTGCAAACTCAGCTTCCTATTGTATCTCTAGGAGCATACAATGTATTTTCTATTTTTTTGCATCCTTTTCCTTGTTCGTGCAAGGAAATTAGCTCTTCACTTTTTAGACCTCTCTCATGAGAAAGCAAAAATAGTAGTGATCTGGAGACCATTGCCTTTGAGGAAAAAGATAACACTGGTCGGGGGTTATCCAATAAAACATTAGCACCTGACTGTGCAGCCTTTCATAATTATTACTGTACCCTGAGGGAGGGTCTCCTACAAGTAGAAGTTGGAGGCTACAAAAATGAATTGCAGTGGAGGTTATATTAGAGCCTGGAGGGCTCGCCTGTCCTTCTCTCTCTTATCTCCAGCATCATCTTGTGTCCCATCTGTGTCAGCATCATTCAGTCTGTGCTGATAGTGAAACAGAGGTGGGAAGGGAAAACGTAGGTGTAGTAATGGGAAACAGGTCATCCTGCTGTAAGTGAGGGAGGGGTGAGAGGAGGGGCAATGCTGCTGTCAGTGGGGATGAGAGGAGGGGCAATGCCGCTGTAAGTGGTGAAAAGGTGAAGGGAGGGGCAATGCTGCTGTCAGTGGTATTGAGAGGAGGGGCAATGCCACTGTAAGTGGGGGAAAGGTGGGAGGAGGGGCAATACTGTTGTCAGTGGGCATGAGAGGAGGGGCAATGCCACTGTAAGTGGGGGAAAGGTGGGAGGAGGGGCAATGCTGCTGTCAGTGGGGGAGGGGTGAGAGAAAGGGCAATGCCGCTGTAAGTGGGGGAAAGGTGGGAGGAGGGGCAATGCCGCTGTAAGTGAGGATGGGGCACAATACCGCTGCCAGACTGGAGATGTAAGAAGGCGGAAGGAAATGGTGCTGCTTTTGGGGAGAGGTTTTAATGTTGCTGTTAGTGTTCGGGGTTGAATCAGTTTAAGTGAATTGGTTTAAAATTAGCAATGAGCAAAAGATATCTGGTCAGGAAATTCTGCAGTCATCACAAGATGCGTCACAGCATTCTGACACTGATGGAGATAAAAAGGAACAACTCCACTGAGAGGAGACGTAGCATAGCCAGTGTAATATAGAAATACAGCTTTAATAGATGTACTGTATATTAGGAGATTTCTTCAATTTTTTTTTGTAAAGTGCTACTAATTATACATATCTTTAGACTTCAAAAAGTGCACATTACTCTTAAAGAACTTGCATGTGTAATCCTTATAAGCGCCACTTCTTGGGGTGTCTAAGGGAAGCCATAACGATAAATCTGTTTCTTAGTAATAAATGCAGTTTAATTGCCTCTATAGTGAGTGAGTTTCCAGCTGTGAAAGGGTTAATACTTGGGGCCTGCATCAGTAATAGGCCCCTGTAGTAACCATGACCACAGTTATGAGGTCATAAATATATGTCATAAAGAAGATTCCATAAAAGAAGGCTGCGCTGCCATGATCAGTGCCATTACTGATGCGCCTGAGGACGTTGAGCTTGACCACCCCACGTAATGTGCCGACCTTGGTGTAATTTGGAGGTTCTAGCAGGTAAAGGGGTTGTCTGATTTAGACACCCCCAGGGTATATGAAGGTAATAGAGGGGGGTCCCCGGGACAGGATCCCCTTCTGTTACCCTCTACAAAGAGCAGCTCTCCTTTGGGAGTTTATGGACGGACCTATGACTTTAATGGGTGCCGTGGGGGGAGGGGGGATTTAATTGATTAGTAGTTATCTGTAACTAACAATTTTTTTACCCAAGTGTCCATCTTCTTGAGAGGCGGACCTGGATCTGTAAGGGAGAAATGCTTCATCAATCTGGGTAATTGGATCAACCAAATTAATTCCATCAATCACTGTGGTGAAAGATATCGCAGCCAGATCTCTCCACATCCAGTTTGTCACATTTATAGTCTAGATTTATTATGTCGTTCTCTGTAAATTTAGTAAAATGTACAAATTGTAAAACTGCTGTTACATCTGTTATATATCGGCACTAACTCTCTAAGCCCAAGAGAAGGGCAATCCTCCAGCCATGGTTCTCTAGAGGTTTCCTCCACAGGGGGTTTTTCCTCTCCTGAGTGCTGGGGGGTGACTCTCCGTGAGTCGGGGGTGTGCCATTTTTGGTGTCATGTAAATTTAAATAAAGTTGAGAACGTTTGACACCTAATTGCAATGCTTTGTGTATTTATTTTGCATTCCTCTGTGTGATTCATTGTGTTTGGGAGTCGGGGTCCATCAGATATCACAATGTCATTTGGTTGGACACCTGCCAATCACACAGGACCCTCACCTACACAGGACCCTCACCTACACAGGACCCTCACCTACTCAGTGATTGCTCCAGGAGTTGTCCCTGCTCTGATGATGAAGATGGAGAAGAGGAGACAAGAATTACAACACAACTGTACACTCGTGCTCAAAATAAGAATTGATATTACAATGGCATTACAAGCAGCTTACTTGGTATTAACATAAAACCTCATTCACACACTGAGAATTTCGCTCATCATTTTACATCTGTAGTTGGAAGATAAAAGCTGGTATGGAGGAAACACAGAAAAAATATAACACACACTTTCACCTTGCCTTGCTGGTCCTGGTGCCTATTGTGAATTACTGATGCAAAATATTGTGTCCATATAATCAAGACCAAGTGTCTGGCAAATGGCTTGCACCACTATGTGCTGCGCCAGGAATCTCTACTCTACTGGAATGAAATTTCTTGTGTACAGAACGCTGCACATTGTCATGAATTAGATGAGCTGTGTCATCCCGTTGCATCCCCATCCAGCTCTGTTCAGTTTGTGGAGCTGGGAAAACATGGCATGAAAATGATAAGAGCAACTCTGAGATGCGCTTAGTTTTGATACTTTCCAGAACTTTGATGCCAGAATTTTGGTGTGAATGTACATTGCCTTGGAAAAGTGGTCTAATCCTTACTAACTACAGTGGAGAGGACTGTGCAGGAGCAATCTATGGGCACAAAAGCTTCAAAACAGTTGTCGAATAAGGGTCAAATTACTCCTGTTCTGATAGATCTAGTCATGGCTGAAAGTGTAAGTACCCTTTTAAATTGCTCCAGAAAATTAAGTATTGCTTCCAGAAAATTTGCTATACACATGTTTATTTCATTTGTGTGTATTAAAACATCAAAAAAAATCTGAAGAAAAAAGGCACATTGAACATAATTTCACACAACCCCTAAAAAAGGCCAGATAAAAGTGGTGGCACCTTTCCAAAATTGTAGGTAAACAACTTTGTTCCCAGCATGTGATTCTCATTCACACTCGCCTGTGGCAAGTAACAGGTATGGGGCAATTTCAAAATCACACCTAAAACCAGATAAAAAGGGGAGAAGTTGACACAATCTGCATTGTGTGGCTGTGTTTGCTACACTAAGCATGGAAAACAGAAAGAGAAAGAACTGTCTGAAGACTTGAGACCCAAAATTGATGAAAAATATCAACAATTGCAAGGTTGTTTTGCTGGGTCTGACAGAG
The DNA here is from genome assembly GCF_048569485.1 of Anomaloglossus baeobatrachus. Classification (NCBI taxonomy): domain Eukaryota; kingdom Metazoa; phylum Chordata; class Amphibia; order Anura; family Aromobatidae; genus Anomaloglossus; species Anomaloglossus baeobatrachus. The sequence continues at coordinate 459,860,946 of NC_134355.1, read as the reverse complement.
CTCTTTGTGTGCAAGGCATCATGAAGCGTATATCACTTCAATTATTAAGGTATGGGAAAAAGCTTCATTATTATAAACATATAATTCCCATTAACATGATTATTTATTAGTATTGTTTAAAATCCACGAAAATATCAACTGAAAAGAATAACCAATACAACAGAAATCTAATACAGTCGGCACAATATAAAACATGTAGACAAGATATAAGAAACTGGAAATATTGCACCCCTACATATCCCTAAAAAACTCACCCTGCCTATCAGCGGGGAAACTCTAAATGTATTTGGTACCCCTATTCAACTGTGGCTAACCCTCCCTGACACACACCTTATAGGAAGTTCAGGAATGGGTAAGCAATATATGGTCCAAAATAGTGAATTATGTCCCAAGAATCTATTAGAAGCTGTATGTTTACTTAGCTTCTTAGCTCATTAGATGTTGGTATCCAATAGAAGCCTGAGACCTGATGATGATCTCTGGATATGAGAAGAGGATCCATCCTAGGATATCATATATTCGGACCAGGTGCAGAGTTACTTCCTTCAGGTAGAAAAAATCCTCAACGTGTTTCTCCAATTCGGTTCATCAGGAGGCTCTATTACATATATGGGTACATGCCCATGATCAGTGATTGCAGCGTTTTGGATGCAGCGTGTTTTCACTACGTCTAAAACGCTGCGTTGTACAGTACAAGCACAGTGGATGGGATTTATAGAAATCCCATGGCCACTGTGTGTGTGTATGGCCTGCAGCATAAACTGACCGGTGGTGTGGCTTTCCAAGCCAGAAGCATGTCCGAACCCTGATCGTGGGCACGGGCAGTTGCGTTCTCTGCCGGAAGCTCAGCTTAATTGGTAGCAGGTCTACGGTTGTCACAGACAAGGCCAGTGCCTGCACCACCCCTGGCTGTTTAACTCACTAAATGCTGTGATCAATTGTGATTGCAGCATATAGAACGATAAAGTGGCACCAGTGGCGTAACTAGAGTTTGATGGGCCCTGGTGCAAAATTTGGACCAGGGCCCCCCTCCACGTACACCGACACTTAGAGTATGGGATAATGACACTGACACTCAGGGTACAGGATAATGATGCTGACACTTGGCTTTTACCCTCAGCACCAAGGTTTCCCATGATCTGAAATCCCTCTATCAGCACCCAGCTTTCCTATGTTCTGATATCCATCTTGTCCTCGGCACCCAGCTTTCCCATGCTCTGCTATACATCTTTCCCTCAGCACCCAGCTTTCTCATATCAGAGCATGGGAAAGCTGGGTGCTGAGAGATGTACAGCAGAGCATGGGAAAGCTAGGTGCTGAGGGAAAGAGCCCTTTTCCTTCAGCACAGAACATTACCATCCCATACTTGTACCTTTGTCCCCCCTTGTATATAGATCTCCAAATACTATAATGGCCCCCACATAGCCTTCCGTATAATATAAAGGGTCCCACATAACCCGTCATATATTATAATGCACCCCCATAGTTCTCCATGTATTACAATGCATTTCCCCAAAGTTCTCCATGTATTATAATGCACCCCATAGTACTTCATATATTATACTGCACCACATAGTCCTCCATGTTTTATAGTGCACCCCCATAGTCCATGTATAAGGTAGCCCCTATATTCCTCCATATATTATAATGTAGCCCCCATTGTCCTATATGTATTATAATGCAGCCCCATAAATCATCATATTGTATTATGCAGCCCCATACTCCTCCATGTATAATGCACCCCTATATTCCATGTATAAGGTGTCCTTCATTTTGTTTATACAGCTCCCTACTCCTGCAGGTATAATGCACCCCTAGTCCATGTATTAGGTGTCCTTCATGTTTATTATGCAGTCCCATAGACCTCCATGTGTCATGCAGCCAGCAAAATAAAAAAACAAGTACCTCTCTTCTCCTTCCGACCGCGTTAGTTACGCCCCTGCCCCCATATGTCACACACCCTGCTCCCCATACAGCCTGCACCCCCATATCACACACACACACACTACACCCCCATGTCACACACCCTGCTCCCCATACAGCCTGCACCCCCCAGATCACACACACTACACCCCCATATGTCACACACCCTGCTCCCCATACAGCCTGCACCCCCATATCACACACACTACACCCCCATATGTCACACACCCTGCTCCCCATGCAGCCTGCACCCCCATATCACACACACTACACCCCCATATGTCACACACCCTGCTCACCATATAACCTGCACCCCCATATCTCACACACCCTGCTTCCCATACAGCCTGCATCTCCCAGATCACACACACTACACCCCCATATGTCACACACCCTGCTCCCCACACACCCTGCCCACATATTTCACCCTGCCTGTACCCCAACTTACCCCTCTCAAACACTCTGCACCCCTTCACATCCTTCTGTCACAGTCTGCAGCCCTCATATGCCACTCACCCTGCAGCCCCCTTCCCCCTCATGTCCCCTCTTTTCTTATTGCCAGAATGCCAGTCATCATGTGTCCAAATCTCTTTCAGGATTCAGTATCTCTTGCTTTCTGGCCAGCAACCCCTTAGCGACCTATGACGTACTGGGTACATCATGGCTCCCTGGTACTTAAGGACCCATGACATACCCAGTACGTCATGGCGAAATCGCGGCCCCGGTGGCTGCAATCGGTGTTTGCATTGCAAATAGCAAATACCTTAGATTCGGGGAAGAGGGAACCTCAGGAGGTGTGGTGTCTCCTCCCCGGACCTACGGAGGCTGTGATTGGCTGTGCGGCGTTCGTCAGCCAATCACAGCCACTGTAATGTTCCAGCCATTGAAAATGGCTAGAACATTGAAATCCAGCTATGATCAGTGCAGCTGTAGCACCGATCATTGGCTGGAGCTTGGTGACCTCAATTTCACCCGCCCCCAGCTCTGATTGGAGAGACCGGCCTTGTGACCGATCTGTCCAATCACTGTGGATCTGGGGCCAGAGACTGCCCCCTCAGCTTCACTCAGGAATCTGTGGGTGGAAGCCGAGAACGATCGGTAAATTATCACCTTTCACCCGCCGCCACTGCCCCCACCACCCATTACTACAGGATGGGGACATGACTATAGAATAGTGACAAGGTGGGCACATGACTATAGGATGGGGACAAGGTGGGCACATGTCTATAGGATGGGAACATTACTATAGAATAGGGACAAGGTGGGCACATGACTATAGAATAGGGACAAGGTGGGCACATGTCTATAGAATAGGGACAAGGTGGGCACATGACTATAGGATGGGGACAAGGTGAGCATATGACTATAGAATAGGGACAAGGTGGGCACATGTCTATAGAATAGGGACAAGGTGGGCACATGACTATAGGATGGGGACAAGGTGGGCACATGACTATAGGATGGGGACAAGGTGGGCACATGACTATAGGATGGGGGACAAGGTGGGCACATGACTATAGAATAGGGACAAGGTGGGCACATGACTATAGAATAGGGACAAGGTGGGCACATGTCTGTAGCATGGGAACAAGGTGAGCACATGTCTATAGGATGGGGGACAAGGTGGACACATGTCTATAGGATGGGAACAAGGTGGGCACATGACTATAGGATGAGGGACAAGGTGGGCACATGACTATAGGATGGGGGAAAAGGTGGGCACATGACTATAGGATGGGGACAAGGTGGGCACATGACTATAGGATGGGGACAAGGTGGGCACATGTCTATAGGATGGGGACAAGGTGGGCACATGTCTATAGGATGGGGACAAGGTGGGCACATGACTATAGGATGGGGGACAAGGTGCGCACATGACTATAGGATGGGGGACAAGGTAGGCACATGACTATAGGATGGGGAACAAGGTAGGCACATGACTATAGGATGGGGGACAAGGTAGACACATGACTACAGAATAGGGACAAGGTGGGCACATGACTATAGGATGGGGACAAGGTGGGCACATGACTATAGGATGGGGACATTACTAAAAGATGGGGGCATTACAAGGATGGGCATAATACTATTGGATGGGGACATTACTATAGAATAGGGACAAGGCTGGGGTCATTACTATAGGATGGGGACAAGGTGGGCACATTACTATAGGATAGGGAACATTACTAAAGGATGTTGGCCAAAATTTCTATATAGTGATAATTGTAACACTATTAGTTACAAGAAAGGGATAAAATGTAAAAAAAAAAAAAAATAAGGCATGACTTTTTTTTAACATCAATTTTTTTTTTTTAGATTTAACCAAAGAATGTGCACATTTGTTATAATAAACAAGTGAAAAATGTTGAAAATCAGTCATCCAAAGGTGTGTAAAAAAATATATATGGTACCAATAAAAATGTCACTGTCCTGCAAAGAATGTGGCCCGCTAAATTATTTTTTTCCTCGGTGCGGCCCATACACCCAGCCGAGTTTGAGACCCCTGGTCTAAAAGGTTTTCTCTGCTAGTGTCCACCTGACAGCTCTAATGCATTGCAGTACATTTTTATTGCAATTCATTAGAAGTGATCAGAGAAATAAAAGTTGAAGTATGAGTGAGGGACTAAGTAAAAAAAATAGTTCACCTATTAAGTAGAAATATACAGTAAAAACACAATAAATAACAAAATTGTAAAATAAAATTACTCCAATACACATATTTATGTAAAAATAAAAGGAAATAAAAAAATACACATATTTGGTATTGTTGCTTCCAGAATCTATAAGACTGTCACATTATTTAACCCAGAGGCGTATCTAGGGGCTGGCTGGCAGAGCGTGTGCCCCGGGCACAGTGACGGGGGGGGGGGGGGGGGGGGGGCGCTGTCGGGCCTGCTGATGCAGAATTCTGAGTCTCCCAGGCGGCCAGGGACGGCGTCATCACCTGTCAGCAAGGGCGGTGATGCATGCTGCGGCCCCCGAACCGAGTTCCGGGGACCGCATCGCTGATGCCAGCAGCGGCACTTTCCTGATTTGCTGGCTTTTAAATCCACACCTGCTCGCAGCTTTCACTGCTGCATGCAGGGTCCAAGTTCGTCTGTGGGCAGAGCTAGCACGTAGTGTGCACTGCGCTCCCGTCCCACAGATGACTTAATTTGTAATGAAGCTGGTCACGCCCACTACCTGGAAGGAGCCCATGCATTCCAGGCTCAACCCACAGATAAAGAGAGGAGCCGAAGCATCAACATCCCGCTGAGCTGTATGTTGCCCCCCCACCCCAGTGCTGTATACCCCCAGTACTATCTGTCCCCTGACCTCAGTGCTGTATACCCCCAGAGCTGTTTGAGCCCACCACCCCAGTGCTGTATCCCCAGAACTGTTTGTCCCCACCATCCCAGTGCTGTATACCCCTAGAATGGTTTGTTTCCACCACCCCAGGCTGTATACCCCCAGAACTGTCTGTCCCCCCCATCCTAGTGCTGTATACACCCAGAACTGTCTGTCCCTTGACCCCAGTGCTGTATACTCCCAGAACTGTCTGTCCCCCCATCCTAGTGCTGTATACACCCAGAACTGTCTGTCCCTTGACCCCAGTGCTGTATACCCCCAGAACTGTCTGTCCCCCCCATGCTAGTGCTGTATACACCCAGAACTGTCTGTCCCTTGACCCCAGGGCTGTATACCCCCCAGAACTGTCTGTCCCCTGTCCTCAGTGCTGTATAACCCAGAACTGTCTGTGCCCCCCCCACCCCAGTGGTGTATACTCCCACAACTTTGTCCCCTGACCCCAGTGCTGTATACCCCCAGGAATGTCTGTCCACTGCCCCCCAGTACTGTATACCCCCCCAGAAGTGTCTGTCTCCCCACTCCAGTGTGCTATACCCCCCAGAGCTGTTTGTCCCCCCACCCCAGTGCAGTATACCACCCCAGAGCTGTATCTCCCCCCACCTCAGAGTTGTATATTCCAAGAGCTGTATGTCCCCCCACTCCAGTGCTGTATACAACCTCAGAGCTGTATGCCCCCCTCTGGAGCTGTATTTGCCCCCATTGCTGTATGTCTCCAGCCTCTCCTTTGATGTATATAGCAGTGTCAGTGTGCACTGTGTGCGACCATGTCTGTTAGCCATGGCCACAAATAAGCGTGGCACAGCCACATGTCCAGGAGGAGATGGATGGGAGACATGCGGGGGAGGTGAGTGAGGCTGCTGCCGACTTCCCCATATTAATACCTCTAATGTATCCGTATGTGCATGTATGATGTGTATCTATATATGTCAATGTATATGACTGTGTATAGATTTGTCTATTTAGATGTATTCTTGTGAATTTACATTAAATATGTACAGTATATGTGCGTTTCTATGTGTGTATGGGGTCGACTAAGGGCTCGTGCGCACATTGCGTAATTTCATGCGTTTATGCAAAGTTTAGCACTGCAGCGTAAGTGCATGCGTCCTGCGTCCCCAGCACAATCTATGAAGATTGTGCATAATCCGTGCGCACAATGCTTTTTTGAGCGCAGCGATTTGAGTGTCAAAATTTGACAAAATCACTGCGTTTAAAAATGCAGTATGTCAATTATTCCGTGTGCTTTGGATGCAGCTCCCACTCTGTTTATGAGAGAGGCAGCATCCCGAGCGCATGAAATCGGCATTTTTTTCTGCAGAAACACTGCATCCATTATGCAGTGTTTCTGCAGCGATTTGAATCGCACATGACCTGTCAAATCACTGCAGAATTTTCTGCAGTGACACGACGCAACGTGCGCACGAGCCCTAACAGTCTTTTGCCCGGGGCCCACAAAAACCTAGAGCCAGCCCTGGATGTACTGGAAGTTGTAGGTTCATGCAATACAAATGTGTATGGGTCTGACCTGACATTGCAATTGATTTACCATGTACTGCTTGTGGTTCTGATTATGTATTTCTGTATCGATGAGGCTTTTGATGCTGTGTTTCTGAACTGATGTTATATGGATGTATTTCTGTACTGCTGTGGTTCTGATGATGAATTTCTGTACTGCTGGTGGTTGTGATGCTGAGTTTCTGTTCTGTTGGGTGTTATAATTATGTATTTCTGTACCTCTGCTGGTTCTGGTGCTGTTATTAGTTCTGATTCTGTACACAAGTAACAATTCATAAATTGTAAGATTGGATAACCCCTTAACTTAGAATTGGGATACACTGCTTAATTTTATAAGTAAAGGGCTTGTCCAAATTCGAGATGAAATTCTGCAGTGACTCTAAGTGACTGCAGGCTTCTGAATTCTCACGATGCATGCTCTGCACACTTTTAGGATCTCCGGTGCCAGTGACAATAGCGGAAGGCCATGTGAGCGCAAGTATGAGATTTTTATATTTCTGGTCTCATTCTGATTTGACGTGTCCAGCCTCACTCAATTCATTTTGAGCGAGGCCACCAATGTCGCGTCGGCACGTGACCACATATACAGTACAGACCAAAAGTTTGGACACACCTTCTCAACTCTAGAACAATGGTTAAGAGGAGACTTTGTGCAGCAGGCCTTCATGGTAAATAGCTGCTAGGAAACAACTGCTTAGGATAGGCAACAAGCAGAAGAGACTTGTTTCGGCTAAAATACACAAGGGATGGACATTAGACCAGTGGAAATCTGTGCTTTGATCTGATCAGTCCAAATTTGAGATGTTTGGATCCAACCCCCGTGTCTTTGTAGAAAAGGTGAACGGATGGACTCTACATGTCTGGTTCCCACCGTGAAGCATGGAGGAGGAGGTGTGATGGTGTGGGGGTGCTTTGCTGGTGACACTGTTGGGGATTTATTAAAAAGTGAAGGCATACAGAACCAGCATGGCTACAACAGCATCTTGCAGTGGAGTGCTATTCCATCCGGTTTGCGTTTAAGTTGGACCATCATTTATTTTTCAACAGGACAATGACCCCAAACACACCTACAGGCTGTGTAAGGGCTATTTGACTAAGGAGGAGAGTGATGGGGTGCTACGCCAGATGACCTGGTCTCCACAGTCACCAGACCTGAACCCAATCAAGATGGTTTGGGGTGAGCTGGACCACAGAGTAAAGGCAAAAGGGCCAACAAGTGCTAAGCATCTCTGAGAACTCCTTCAAGACTGTTGGAAAACCATTTCCGGTGACTACCTCTTGAAGCTTATCAAGAGAATGCCAAGAGTGTGCAAAGTAGTAATGAAAGAAAAAGGTGGCTACTTTGAAGAACCTAGAATATAAGACATATTTTCTGTTGTTTCACACTTTTTTAAGTATTTCATTCCACATGTTTTAATTCATAGTTTTGATGCCTTCAATGTGAATCTACAATTTTCAGAGTCCCAAAAATAAATAAAACTCTTTGAATGAGAAGGTGTGTCCAAACTTTTGGTCTGTGCTGTATGTAATTCACATACTTGCAGTTTTGTGACCTCGCACTCTCACCGCTGCCAACAGAGAATCCTGACAGTGTGCAGTGTGTGCACTGTGAGAATTCAGAAGTCTGCAGTCACATAGTGACTGCAGATTTTCATCTCAAACCTGGACAACCCCTTATAAAAATTAAGCAGTGTAGCCCAATCATAAGAGCGTGTAATATACTCCCTGTCAGGATTTAGCTCTGCTTCTGGTTCCAGTAGTCATCATTTGGCCACTCTACTCATATGTGATTTTCATACTTGCATGTGACAACTGGCTTTTCTTCCTATGTTTCTCTTTGAACATTGAGAGAATTAAATTATTAAGCGCAGCTCGTCATCACGTGACTGTGAGTGTGCAAATCACATATTAATAATTAGTCACATGGGGGGCACCAAACTGAAGTCTTGCCCCGGGTGACAAAAAGCCTAGATACACCTCTGCAGTGTTTGGTGACAGCCACCTCACAGTAACTGGTGCCAGACGGTAATAAAAATGCTAATTTTCCCTTCACCGAACTGGTCATATCCTCCAGATCTCTATGGTGGGCCTTTGGCCAGGGTCAAAATGGGGAAAATGCAGAGGCCCAGAATAAAGATCTGGAGGATACAAGCAGTTGGGTGAAGGGAAAATCTGCACTTTTACTATGGGGGCATAACCTTAGGATGGAAGGGCACAGGAGAAAAAAAAAACAGTCCTAAAATAAGAGGGCAGCACCAAGTGGAGGAGGTGCTTAGATTAATTGGAAACCCCCCATTGACCAGTGCTCCTTATACCGTGGTGCCGTGCGCCGCTGCAGTTCTTCCATCATTTCTCTGCACAATCACTAAAGGGGGCTTTACATGCAATGATATCTCTAACGATATGTCGTCGAGGTCAAGGAATTCGTGACGCACATCCGGCGTCATTAGCGACGTCATTGCGTGTGACACCTATGAGCGAGTGTTAACGATCAAAAATACTCACCTAATTGTTGATCGTTGACATGTCGTTCATTTTCAAAAATTCGTTGCTGGTGTTGGACGTAGGTTGTTCGTCGTTCCTGAGGCAGCACACATCACTATGTGTGACACCCCGGGAACGACGAACAGCAGCGTTCCTGCGTCCTCCGGCAACGAGGTGGGCGTGTCGTTATTGTGGCTGCTCTCCGCCCCTCTGTTTTTATTGGCGGGCCGCTGTGTGACGTCGCACGAACCTCCCCCTGAAAAAAAAAAAGGTTATTTGCCGCCTACAGCGACGTCGCTAGGAAGGTAACTGCGTGTTACGCGTCCTAGCGATATTGTGCGCCATGGGCAGCGATTTGCCCGTGACGCACATACGACAGGGGCGGGTGCTTTCACGAGCGACATCGCTGGCGATGTCGCTGCGTGTAAAGTGGCCTTTAGTCATGCAGGAAAATGGCTTTTCCCCTTCCAGGACTTTGTGAGCGGTCAGTACAACTGTGTAGGTTGGTAGCTGAAACAGCAATTTCCTTGCAAGAGTTAGGGGTACTTTGCACGTTGCGACATCGCTACTTCGATAACGTCGGGGTCAAATGGAAAGTGACGCACATCCGGCACCAGTAACGACGTCGCAACGTGTAAAGCCTAGATGCGCCGATAAACGATCGCAAAAGCGTCGTAAATCGGTGATCTGTGTAGCGTCGGACATTTTCATAATGTCGCACCAATAGGAGATACAATGTTATTCCTCGTTCCTGCGGCAGCACACATCGCTGTGTGTGAAGCCGCAGGAGCGAGGAACATCTCCTTACCTTCCTCCACCGCCAATGCGGAAGGAAGGAGGTGTGCGGGATGCTTACGTCCCGCTCATCTCCGCCCCTCCGCTTCTATTGGCCGCCTGCCGTGTGACGTCGCTGTAACGCCGCATGACCTGCCCCCTTAGGAAAGAGGCGGGTCGCCGGACAGAGCGATGTCGCAGGGCAGGGCAGTGCGTGTGAAGCTGCCGTAGCGATAATGTTCACTACGGCAGCTATCTGTTACGTCCAGGTGGTGGAAACTGTGGACCGTACACCGGTTTCCCTTGAGGAGGCAGCCAGGCCGGTCACCCCGCCAGAGGGTCTGGATGCACGGCAGCCGAAGCACTGTTGGTAGTCAGACAGTCCGTAGGAGAGCTGGAAAGGTGTATGTCGTGGAACAAACGGAGTTCTGGATGGTAGTCCGGGTGACGAGGCTCAGGGTCTGAGGCCGGGTAGTAGGGTCAGGCGGGATCCGGAACCTGCTGAGCGATGGGACGGGTCACCAAACGGAGCCAGGGACTGGAGACTGGCGGAGCTGCAGAGGTGGTGGAACATCCGCCAAAGTCACCGTCAGGGTACTGGCACGGACGTGGTTCGGAGCGGCTGGCGTGGCAGGACAGGCTGTACGAGACAGGACAGGGTTAAGACAGAGCAAGCAATACGGGGACCTGAACTCCTAGTCTATCAAACACGTAGAACAGGCCCCGCCCACCAGGAAATTGAATCTTAATATACCCTGTACCTGTCTATGCAATTTCCTGTTTCTAGGTGCTGGCCCTTTAAGAAAGGGTCAATAACCGCGCGCGCGCCCTAATGCGCATGCGCGAGGCCCGAGTACCAGAAGCCAGTCCAGGGAGCGGTGCAGAGGAAGCAGGGGTGCCCGGCTGGGTGTCCCACGTCGCAGAGGAGCGCCGGGAGCGGGGAGCTGGACGCATGGAGGCCGCAGGCGGGGAAGAGGAGGCCGGGACCGGAGTGTTGAGCAGGGGACGCCGCCAGGGAGCGGGGTGCGGGCCACGGGGACCGGAGAGCGGGGCCAGGGGACCGGGAAGCGTGACAGTACCCCCTCCCCCATGCCCCCCTCCCCGCAACCGGGACAGGAAGGCACGAATCAGAGGAGTGCCAACATTCTCCCGGGGCTCCCAGGACCTATCCTCGGGACCATAACCCGCCCAGTCCACCAGGAAGTATTGCCGACCTCGCACGGTCTTCATGGCCACGATATCCCTTACCGCATAGATGTCATTGTCAGCAATAGGAGGAGGAGCGGTACCGGCATCAGCGGAGAAGGGACCAAGGACAACAGGCTTGAGCAAGGAGACATGGAAGGAGTTGGGTATCCGTATCGTGGCCAGGAGCTGCAGCTTGTAGGAGACTGCATTGATCTTGCTGATGACCTTAAACGGCCCGATGTAGCGAGGACCCAACTTGTACGAGGGTAACTTCAATCGGACATATCTGGATGCAAGCCAGACCAGATCACCTGGGGAGAAACACGGGGGATCCAGGCGCCTCTTGTCCGCATGTCTCTTCATCCGCAAAGAAGCACGTTCTAGGGAAGACTTGACAAAGTTCCATATAGCTGAGAAGTCCCGAACCAGAGCATCTGCTGCGGGGACATCGGAAGCCGAGGATACTGGCAACGGAACAGAAGGCTGCAGTCCGTAAACGACCTGAAAGGGAGAGCTGGAGGTGGACTCACTGATGTGTTGGTTGTGGGAGAATTCAGCCCAAGGTAGGAGCGTGGACCAATCGTCATGATGGATGTTGACGTAGTGGCGCAGGAAGGAGGTCAGCATCTGATTGACCCGTTCCACTTGGCCATTCGACTGAGGATGGTAGGCCGAAGAAAAGTCCAAGGACACTCCCAGATGTTTGCAGAGAGCCCTCCAGAAGCGCGAGGTAAACTGAGTTCCTCTGTCGGACACAATGTGTGCGGGGAAGCCATGCAATCGGAATATGTGCTGTATGAAAGAGTCAGCTAGCTCCTGGGCAGAGGGCAGCCCTGCCATGGGAACGAAGTGAGCCATCTTTGAGAAACGATCCACCACAACCCATATGACCGTATGTCCGGAGGATAAGGGTAAGTCCGTAATGAAGTCCATTGCGATATGTTGCCACGGAACGGACGGAATGGGCAAAGGCAGAAGACGTCCATATGGTAGGTGCTTGGGTGTCTTGTTCCGGGCACAGGATGGACAGGCTGAGACGAAGGTTGCGACGTCTTTACGGAGGGACGGCCACCAGTAGTGACGGACAATCGTACTCCAAGTCTTCTTCTGACCAGCAAGGCCGGCGATCTTCGAGGCATGGCCCCAGTGCAGGACTCTCTGTCTGTCCGTATCTGAGACATAGGTTTTCCCAGGGGGTATCTGAGTTAAAGCGACAGGATTCACCGGAATGACTTTACTGGGGTTGATGATGGGCTGGAACGTCTCCTCCTCCAACTCCACGGGCACGAAGGACCTGGACAAAGCGTCTGCCCGCACGTTCTTATCCGCAGGCCGAAAATGGAGTTGGAAATCAAATCGAGCAAAAAACAAGGACCAGCGGGCTTGTCGTGGGTTCAGTCTTTGGGCAGACCGCAGGTACTCCAGATTCTTGTGGTCCGTGTATATGATCACAGGGTATACTGCTCCCTCCAAGAGGTAGCGCCATTCCTCCAAGGCCAGCTTCACGGCCAGTAGCTCCCGATCCCCGATGGTGTAGTTGCGTTCGGGTGCCGAGAAGCTCTTGGAGAAGAATCCACAAGTGACCATCTTGCCGGAGGGGGAGTTCTGCATCAACACTGCCCCAGCTCCTGAGGAGGAGGCATCCACCTCTAAGGTGAACTGTCGGTTCAATTCAGGGCGATGGAGAACCGGGGAAGAAGCAAACGCCTGTTTCAAGGAGCAGAACGCGGCATCGGCCGCCGGGGGCCAGTCCTTAGGATTAGCTCCTTTCTTAGTCAAGGTAGAGAGAGGCGCAGTCAAGGCAGAGAAATGCGGGATGAATTGACGATAATAGTTCGCAAAGCCGAGAAAGCGTTTGATAGCCTTCAGTCCGGAAGGAGCAGGCCAGTTGATGATGGCAGACACTTTCTCTGGGTCCATCTGCAGGCCAGTGTCCGAGATTACATAACCCAGGAAGGGAAGAGACGACTTTTCAAAGATGCATTTCTCGTACTTGGCGTACAGACGGTTCTCTCTAAGCCTCTGCACGTTCTCTCTGTGGGTCTGTAGATTCGGAGAGAAGACCAGGATGTCATCCAGATATACCACGACACAGACATAGAGGAGATCTCTGAACACGTCGTTCACCAATTCTTGGAAGACTGCCGGAGCATTACACAGACCAAAGGGCATGACACAATACTCGTAGTGCCCATCCCGAGTGTTGAATGCGGTTTTCCATTCGTCTCCAGAGCGAATGCGAACCAGGTTATAGGCCCCACGGAGGTCCAACTTGGTGAATACACGGGCTCCTCGGAGCCGATCGAATAGTTCGGGGATAAGCGGCAGAGGGTATTTGGTTTTTACGGTGATCTGGTTTAAACCCCGGTAGTCAATGCAAGGGCGCAGATCACCTTCCTTCTTCTTGACGAAGAAAAAACCTGCTCCGGCAGGGAACGAGGACCTCCGAATGAACCCCTTTGCCAGGCTCTCGGTAATATAGGCAGACATAGCTCGTGTTTCAGCAGGGGACAAGGGGTATATCCTTCCTCTAGGAGGCGTGGTTCCTGGCAGTAAATCGATGGCACAGTCATAGGGACGATGAGGCGGTAGTACCTCTGACTCTTTTTTATCAAAAACGTCCGAGAAGGACCAGTAGGCAGAAGGCAGTCCTGGTAGAGACTCAACTCAGGACCCGGAGGGCGTCGGACGGGCTGGATGGATTTCAGACATCTCTCGTGACACGAGGAGCCCCATCGGGTGATTTCACCTGTACTCCAGCTGACCGACGGTTCGTGTGTCCGTAACCATGGGAGTCCCAGCAGGATCTGATGAGACATGCGCGGGAGGACGTAGAAGGTGATCTTCTCGGTGTGCAGAGCACCGATCCGTACTTCCACAGGCTTGGTGATCAGTGAGACGGTGTCCGAGAGGGGTCTCCCATCTACAGAGGCGATCACCAGCGGTTTCTCTAGTGGGAGGACAGGCACCTGGTACTTATCCACCGTGGCCTGCTGGATGAAGTTGCCTGCTGCTCCGGAATCGAGATACGCCTCTGCCTTGAACCGGGTCTCTTCTGTAGTGACTTGAATAGTCCAGGTAACGGAGTCTGAGAGAGTCCCAGCACCTAGGGTGGCCTCTCCTACCAAGCCTAGGCTTTGGAGTTTCCCGGCTTCTTGGGACAAGAGCGTAGCAGGTGTGTGCCATCACCGCAGTAGAAGCAGAGACCCTTTGCTAGTCGTTCTGCTCGGCGTTGCTCCGACTGCCTCAGGCGGTCAATCTGCATGGGCTCGTAGGTAGACGCGCCAGGTGACGCCGACTGGGGAGCGATGGACTTCTGTGGTGGGGAGGAGTGCCGTATCGGACGCCTCTCGCGGGACACCTCTTTGGATCGTTCCTGAAAGTGAAGATCCACTCGAGTCACTAGAGCAATCAGGGCATCCAGGGTGGAAGGCACGTCACGACCAGCCAGCTCATCTTTAATGCGACCCGAGAGTCCTTCCCAGAAGGCGGCGGTTAGGGCCTCTTTGTTCCACCCGAGTTCCGAGGCCAAGGTGCGAAAACGAATAGCATATTGGCCCACCGTCAGAGTCCCCTGACGTAGCCGGAGGAGGGATGAGGCAGACGCGGAGGCGCGTCCGGGCTCGTCAAAGGTGCTACGAAATGCCTGCAGGAACTCCTGGATGTTGGTGGTTACCGGATCCTCCTTCTCCCACAAGGGGTTCATCCAGGCCAGTGCCTCTCCCTCTAGATGGGACATCATGAACGCGACCTTGGCTTGGTCAGAGGCAAAAAGGTGCGGCAGCAGCTTGAAATGGTGGGAGCATTGATTTATGAATCCCCTGCAGGTCTTGGGATCTCCGGCGTACCGGGGTGTTGAGGCCAAACGAAGCTTGGAAGCATCCGAGGAGGCTGCCACGGGAGCTGCGGCTGTGGATTGTGCAGTGGAAACCTGAGATGCCAAGGACGTGGCCGTTGCTTGTAGCGTGTTCAGGCGGGTATCCACAGAAGACATGAAGGTCAGCATGCGGGTCTGGGTCTCGCGCTGTCGTATGAGTTCCTGCTGCAGGGCCGCTAGTGCTTCGGCGGGATCTATGGAATGTTCTAGCTGTTACGTCCGGGTGGTGGAAACTCTGGACCGTACACCGGTTTCCCTTGAGGAGGCAGCCAGGCCGGTCACCCCGCCAGAGGGTCTGGATGCACGGCAGCCGAAGCACTGTTGGTAGTCAGACAGTCCGTAGGAGAGCTGGAAAGGTGGATGTCGTGGAACAAACGGAGTTCTGGACGGTAGTCCGGGTGACGAGGCTCAGGGTCCGAGGCCGGGTAGTAGGGTCAGGCGGGATCCGGAACCTGCTGAGTGATGGGACGGGTCACCAAACGGAGCCAGGGACTGGAGACTGGCGGAGCTGCAGAGGTGGTGGAACATCCGCCGAAGTCACCGTCAGGGTACTGGCACGGACGTGGTTCGGAGCGACTGGCGTGGCAGGACAGGCTCTACGAGACAGGACAGGGTTAAGACAGAGCAAGCAATACGGGGACCTGAACTCCTAGTCTATCAAACACGTAGAACAGGCACCGCCCACCAGGAAAGTGAATCTTAATATACCCTGTACCTGTCTATGCAATTTCCTGTTTCTAGGTGCTGGCCCTTTGAGAAAGGGTCAATGACCGCGCGCATGCCCTAATGCGCATGCGCGAGGCCCGAGTACCAGAAGCCAGTCCAGGGAGCGGTGCAGAGGAAGCAGGGGTGCCCGGCTGGGTGTCCCACGTCGCAGAGGAGCGCCGGGAGCGGGGAGCTGGACGCATGGAGGCCGCAGGCGGGGAAGAGGAGGCCGGGACCGGAGTGGTGAGCAGGGGACGCCGCCGGGGAGCGGGGAGCGGGCCACGGGGACCGGAGAGCGGGGCCAGGGGACCGGGAAGCGTGACACTATCACATGTGCGACGGGGGCGGGTACTATCGCGCTCGGCATCGCTAGCCAATGCTAGTGATGTCGCAGCGTGCAAAGTACCCCTTATTTATTGGTTGCAAATTAAATTGATCTCGTATTTATCAATATAACCTATAATATGTACTAATTTTTGTTGTGACTGCAGCCCTTTTGTTGGCATGACATTTTCTGCTAGGATTAACTGACACTTGATTGAATCCATGCTCTCCAGGTTTCCAGTGCTAGAGTAAATAAAGTAGCCTGACCACAGCCAAGCCACCACCATGCTTCACAGGAGGCAGGCTGTTCTTTTCAGTGTATGTTTCATTACTTATCTTTATTGCAGGTCTTTTACAGTCACTCGAGCACAGCCAGTGTTCCTTTTAACTTTCAACTTGCAAACTCAGCTTCCTATTGTATCTCTAGGAGCATACAATGTATTTTCTATTTTTTTGCATCCTTTTCCTTGTTCGTGCAAGGAAATTAGCTCTTCACTTTTTAGACCTCTCTCATGAGAAAGCAAAAATAGTAGTGATCTGGAGACCATTGCCTTTGAGGAAAAAGATAACACTGGTCGGGGGTTATCCAATAAAACATTAGCACCTGACTGTGCAGCCTTTCATAATTATTACTGTACCCTGAGGGAGGGTCTCCTACAAGTAGAAGTTGGAGGCTACAAAAATGAATTGCAGTGGAGGTTATATTAGAGCCTGGAGGGCTCGCCTGTCCTTCTCTCTCTTATCTCCAGCATCATCTTGTGTCCCATCTGTGTCAGCATCATTCAGTCTGTGCTGATAGTGAAACAGAGGTGGGAAGGGAAAACGTAGGTGTAGTAATGGGAAACAGGTCATCCTGCTGTAAGTGAGGGAGGGGTGAGAGGAGGGGCAATGCTGCTGTCAGTGGGGATGAGAGGAGGGGCAATGCCGCTGTAAGTGGTGAAAAGGTGAAGGGAGGGGCAATGCTGCTGTCAGTGGTATTGAGAGGAGGGGCAATGCCACTGTAAGTGGGGGAAAGGTGGGAGGAGGGGCAATACTGTTGTCAGTGGGCATGAGAGGAGGGGCAATGCCACTGTAAGTGGGGGAAAGGTGGGAGGAGGGGCAATGCTGCTGTCAGTGGGGGAGGGGTGAGAGAAAGGGCAATGCCGCTGTAAGTGGGGGAAAGG
This sequence comes from Anomaloglossus baeobatrachus, assembly GCF_048569485.1. Classification (NCBI taxonomy): domain Eukaryota; kingdom Metazoa; phylum Chordata; class Amphibia; order Anura; family Aromobatidae; genus Anomaloglossus; species Anomaloglossus baeobatrachus. The sequence continues at coordinate 459,843,645 of NC_134355.1, read as the reverse complement.
TGGGAGGAGGGGCAATGCCGCTGTAAGTGAGGATGGGGCACAATACCGCTGCCAGACTGGAGATGTAAGAAGGCGGAAGGAAATGGTGCTGCTTTTGGGGAGAGGTTTTAATGTTGCTGTTAGTGTTCGGGGTTGAATCAGTTTAAGTGAATTGGTTTAAAATTAGCAATGAGCAAAAGATATCTGGTCAGGAAATTCTGCAGTCATCACAAGATGCATCACAGCATTCTGACACTGATGGAGATAAAAAGGAACAACTCCACTGAGAGGAGACGTAGCATAGCCAGTGTAATATAGAAATACAGCTTTAATAGATGTACTGTATATTAGGAGATTTCTTCAATTTTTTTTTGTAAAGTGCTACTAATTATACATATCTTTAGACTTCAAAAAGTGCACATTACTCTTAAAGAACTTGCATGTGTAATCCTTATAAGCGCCACTTCTTGGGGTGTCTAAGGGAAGCCATAACGATAAATCTGTTTCTTAGTAATAAATGCAGTTTAATTGCCTCTATAGTGAGTGAGTTTCCAGCTGTGAAAGGGTTAATACTTGGGGCCTGCATCAGTAATAGGCCCCTGTAGTAACCATGACCACAGTTATGAGGTCATAAATATATGTCATAAAGAAGATTCCATAAAAGAAGGCTGCGCTGCCATGATCAGTGCCATTACTGATGCGCCTGAGGACGTTGAGCTTGACCACCCCACGTAATGTGCCGACCTTGGTGTAATTTGGAGGTTCTAGCAGGTAAAGGGGTTGTCTGATTTAGACACCCCCAGGGTATATGAAGGTAATAGAGGGGGGTCCCCGGGACAGGATCCCCTTCTGTTACCCTCTACAAAGAGCAGCTCTCCTTTGGGAGTTTATGGACGGACCTATGACTTTAATGGGTGCCGTGGGGGGAGGGGGGATTTAATTGATTAGTAGTTATCTGTAACTAACAATTTTTTTACCCAAGTGTCCATCTTCTTGAGAGGCGGACCTGGATCTGTAAGGGAGAAATGCTTCATCAATCTGGGTAATTGGATCAACCAAATTAATTCCATCAATCACTGTGGTGAAAGATATCGCAGCCAGATCTCTCCACATCCAGTTTATCACATTTATAGTCTAGATTTATTATGTCGTTCTCTGTAAATTTAGTAAAATGTACAAATTGTAAAACTGCTGTTACATCTGTTATATATCGGCACTAACTCTCTAAGCCCAAGAGAAGGGCAATCCTCCAGCCATGGTTCTCTAGAGGTTTCCTCCACAGGGGGTTTTTCCTCTCCTGAGTGCTGGGGGGTGACTCTCCGTGAGTCGGGGGTGTGCCATTTTTGGTGTCATGTAAATTTAAATAAAGTTGAGAACGTTTGACACCTAATTGCAATGCTTTGTGTATTTATTTTGCATTCCTCTGTGTGATTCATTGTGTTTGGGAGTCGGGGTCCATCAGATATCACAATGTCATTTGGTTGGACACCTGCCAATCACACAGGACCCTCACCTACACAGGACCCTCACCTACACAGGACCCTCACCTACTCAGTGATTGCTCCAGGAGTTGTCCCTGCTCTGATGATGAAGATGGAGAAGAGGAGACAAGAATTACAACACAACTGTACACTTGTGCTCAAAATAAGAATTGATATTACAATGGCATTACAAGCAGCTTACTTGGTATTAACATAAAACCTCATTCACACACTGAGAATTTCGCTCATCATTTTACATCTGTAGTTGGAAGGTAAAAGCTGGTATGGAGGAAACACTGAAAACATATAACACACACTTTCACCTTGCCTTGCTGGTCCTGGTGCCTACTGTGAATTACTGATGCAAAATATTGTGTCCATATAATCAAGACCAGCGTTGTTCACACCAGTCTTGATGAGGGGGCGTGCTGGAGTCAGACCCTTCTTATGAAATTTCTTGTGTACAGAACGCTGCACATTGTCATGAATTAGATGAGCTGTGTCATCCCGTTGCATCCCCATCCAGCTCTGTTCAGTTTGTGGAGCTGGGAAAACATGGCATGAAAATGATAAGAGCAACTCTGAGATGCGCTTAGTTTTGATACTTTCCAGAACTTTGATGCCAGAATTTTGGTGTGAATGTACATTGCCTTGGAAAAGTGGTCTAATCCTTACTAACTACAGTGGAGAGGACTGTGCAGGAGCAATCTATGGGCACAAAAGCTTCAAAACAGTTGTCGAATAAGGGTCAAATTACTCCTGTTCTGATAGATCTACAGTCATGGCTGAAAGTGTAAGTACCCTTTTAAATTGCTCCAGAAAATTAAGTATTGCTTCCAGAAAATTTGCTATACACATGTTTATTTCATTTGTGTGTATTAAAACATCAAAAAAAAATCTGAAGAAAAAAGGCACATTGAACATAATTTCACACAACCCCTAAAAAAGGCCAGATAAAAGTGGTGGCACCTTTCCAAAATTGAAGGTAAACAGCTTTGTTCCCAGCATGTGATTCTCATTCACACTCGCCTGTGGCAAGTAACAGGTATGGGGCAATTTCAAAATCACACCTAAAACCAGATAAAAAGGGGAGAAGTTGACACAATCTGCATTGTGTGGCTGTGTTTGCTACACTAAGCATGGAAAACAGAAAGAGAAAGAACTGTCTGAAGACTTGAGACCCAAAATTGATGAAAAATATCAACAATTGCAAGGTTGTTTTGCTGGGTCTGACAGAGCTCTTTGTGTGCAAGGCATCATGAAGCGTATATCACTTCAATTATTAAGGTATGGGAAAAAGCTTCATTATTATAAACATATAATTCCCATTAACATGATTATTTATTAGTATTGTTTAAAATCCACGAAAATATCAACTGAAAAGAATAACCAATACAACAGAAATCTAATACAGTCGGCACAATATAAAACATGTAGACAAGATATAAGAAACTGGAAATATTGCACCCCTACATATCCCTAAAAAACTCACCCTGCCTATCAGCGGGGAAACTCTAAATGTATTTGGTACCCCTATTCAACTGTGGCTAACCCTCCCTGACACACACCTTATAGGAAGTTCAGGAATGGGTAAGCAATATATGGTCCAAAATAGTGAATTATGTCCCAAGAATCTATTAGAAGCTGTATGTTTACTTAGCTTCTTAGCTCATTAGATGTTGGTATCCAATAGAAGCCTGAGACCTGATGATGATCTCTGGATATGAGAAGAGGCTCCATCCTAGGATATCATATATTCGGACCAGGTGCAGAGTTACTTCCTTCAGGTAGAAAAAATCCTCAACGTGTTTCTCCAATTCGGTTCATCAGGAGGCTCTATTACATATATGGGTACATGCCCATGATCAGTGATTGCAGCGTTTTGGATGCAGCGTGTTTTCACTACGTCTAAAACGCTGCGTTGTACAGTACAAGCACAGTGGATGGGATTTATAGAAATCCCATGGCCACTGTGTGTGTGTATGGCCTGCAGCATAAACTGACCGGTGGTGTGGCTTTCCAAGCCAGAAGCATGTCCGAACCCTGATCGTGGGCACGGGCAGTTGCGTTCTCTGCCGGAAGCTCAGCTTAATTGGTAGCAGGTCTACGGTTGTCACAGACAAGGCCAGTGCCTGCACCACCCCTGGCTGTTTAACTCACTAAATGCTGTGATCAATTGTGATTGCAGCATATAGAACGATAAAGTGGCACCAGTGGCGTAACTAGAGTTTGATGGGCCCTGGTGCAAAATTTGGACCAGGGCCCCCCTCCTCGTACACCGACACTTAGAGTATGGGATAATGACACTGACACTCAGGGTACAGGATAATGATGCTGACACTTGGCTTTTACCCTCAGCACCAAGGTTTCCCATGATCTGAAATCCCTCTATCAGCACCCAGCTTTCCTATGTTCTGATATCCATCTTGTCCTCGGCACCCAGCTTTCCCATGCTCTGCTATACATCTTTCCCTCAGCACCCAGCTTTCTCATATCAGAGCATGGGAAAGCTGGGTGCTGAGAGATGTACAGCAGAGCATGGGAAAGCTAGGTGCTGAGGGAAAGAGCCCTTTTCCCTCAGCACAGAACATTACCATCCCATACTTGTATCTTTGTCCCCCCTTGTATATAGATCTCCAAATACTATAATGGCCCCCACATAGCCTTCCGTATAATATAAAGGGTCCCACATAACCCGTCATATATTATAATGCACCCCCATAGTTCTCCATGTATTACAATGCATTTCCCCAAAGTTCTCCATGTATTATAATGCACCCCATAGTACTTCATATAGTATACTGCACCACATAGTCCTCCATGTTTTATAGTGCACCCCCATAGTCCATGTATAAGGTAGCCTCCATATTCCTCCATATATTATAATGTAGCCCCCATTGTCCTATATGTATTATAATGCAGCCCCATAAATCATCATATTGTATTATGCAGCCCCATACTCCTCCATGTATAATGCACCCCTATATTCCATGTATAAGGTGTCCTTCATTTTGTTTATACAGCTCCCTACTCCTGCAGGTATAATGCACCCCTAGTCCATGTATTAGGTGTCCTTCATGTTTATTATGCAGTCCCATAGACCTCCATGTGTCATGCAGCCAGCAAAATAAAAAAACAAGTACCTCTCTTCTCCTTCCGACCGCGTTAGTTACGCCCCTGCCCCCATATGTCACACACCCTGCTCCCCATACAGCCTGCACCCCCATATCACACACACACACACTACACCCCCATGTCACACACCCTGCTCCCCATACAGCCTGCACCCCCCAGATCACACACACTACACCCCCATATGTCACACACCCTGCTCCCCATACAGCCTGCACCCCCATATCACACACACTACACCCCCATATGTCACACACCCTGCTCCCCATGCAGCCTGCACCCCCATATCACACACACTACACCCCCATATGTCACACACCCTGCTCACCATATAACCTGCACCCCCATATCTCACACACCCTGCTTCCCATACAGCCTGCACCCCCCAGATCACACACACTACACCCCCATATGTCACACACCCTGCTCCCCACACACCCTGCCCACATATTTCACCCTGCCTGTACCCCAACTTACCCCTCTCAAACACTCTGCACCCCTTCACATCCTTCTGTCACAGTCTGCAGCCCTCATATGCCACTCACCCTGCAGCCCCCTTCCCCCTCATGTCCCCTCTTTTCTTATTGCCAGAATGCCAGTCATCATGTGTCCAAATCTCTTTCAGGATTCAGTATCTCTTGCTTTCTGGCCGGCATCCTGTGTCTCCTCCCACACAGTCACATGGGCGTGACGTCATCGCAGGTCCTGCAGTGCAGGATGGATTATTCCGTCTGCTGTGCCGGTCAGGAGCACTCCTGCTCTGCTGCAGCTCAGAAACGGCTGGTGGGCCTCTCCGGATCAGGGGCCCCTCTACTGACACTGGGCTCCCCTGACTCACAGGCCGGCCCCCTGACGGTCGCATTGTCGGCCACCACACAGCGGCACTACACATAGGGGCCCGGCAGCCTGCTCTGCAGAGCGGCTGCCGGGCCCTAACCCTGCGGGCCCGGTCGCAGTGGCGACCTCTGCGACCGCGGTCGTTACGCCCCTGAGTGGCACCTCCACAACGTAATTGCACGCTGCCGACCATAGTAATGGCAACTGGATGTCAAATAATGAGCTCCTTGTCAACTAGCTATGGTGGCCTGTTAGACCATTCCAGGGTCATGGTCTAAAACAGGGGTCTCAAACACGCGGCCCGCGGGCCACATGCGGCTCATCAGGCTGTTTCGTGCGGCCCCCAGTCTCGTGCCCCTGTTCACTATCGCGGCCGGTGCAGGGGCAGCCACTGTCTGCACTTTGTTAGATAAGTGTTTTGCCGGCGCTGCGCTCTCAGAGGCAAGGACTGTGCACGTGCAGCGCCGGCAAAACAACCATCTGATCTGACATAAATCGCTGCCAGTTGCTGTGGCCCCTGCACCGGCCGCGATAGTCACTGGGGCACGGCCTGCAGACAGCAAGAAGCAGAGATGAGGAGCAGAGGGAGCACGGGACAGGTGAGAAGAATGGTGTTTTTTTTTTGTGTATGTGAAGGACGGCACATTAACCCCTTAGCGACCTATGACGTACTGGGTACATCATGGCTCCCTGGTACTTAAGGACCCATGACATACCCAGTACGTCATGGCGAAATCGCGGCCCCGGTGGCTGCGATCGGTGTTTGCATTGCAAATAGCAAATACCTTAGATTCGGGGAAGAGGGAACCTCAGGAGGGGTGGTGTCTCCTCCCCGGACCTACGGAGGCTGTGATTGGCTGTGCGGCGTTCGTCAGCCAATCACAGCCACTGTAATGTTCCAGCCATTGAAAATGGCTAGAACATTGAAATCCAGCTATGATCAGTGCAGCTGTAGCACCGATCATTGGCTGGAGCTTGGTGACCTCAATTTCACCCGCCCCCAGCTCTGATTGGAGAGACCGGCCTTGTGACCGATCTGTCCAATCACTGTGGATCTGGGGCCAGAGACTGCCCCCTCAGCTTCACTCAGGAATCTGTGGGTGGAAGCCGAGAACGATCGGTAAATTATCACCTTTCACCCGCCGCCACTGCCCCCACCACCCATTACTACAGGATGGGGACATGACTATAGAATAGTGACAAGGTGGGCACATGACTATAGGATGGGGACAAGGTGGGCACATGTCTATAGGATGGGGTCATTACTATAGAATAGGGACAAGGTGGGCACATGACTATAGAATAGGGACAAGGTGGGCACATGTCTATAGAATAGGGACAAGGTGGGCACATGACTATAGGATGGGGACAAGGTGAGCATATGACTATAGAATAGGGACAAGGTGGGCACATGTCTATAGAATAGGGACAAGGTGGGCACATGACTATAGGATGGGGACAAGGTGGGCACATGACTATAGGATGGGGACAAGGTGGGCACATGACTATAGGATGGGGGACAAGGTGGGCACATGACTATAGAATAGGGACAAGGTGGGCACATGACTATAGAATAGGGACAAGGTGGGCACATGTCTGTAGCATGGGAACAAGGTGAGCACATGTCTATAGGATGGGGGACAAGGTGGACACATGTCTATAGGATGGGAACAAGGTGGGCACATGACTATAGGATGAGGGACAAGGTGGGCACATGACTATAGGATGGGGGAAAAGGTGGGCACATGACTATAGGATGGGGACAAGGTGGGCACATGACTATAGGATGGGGACAAGGTGGGCACATGTCTATAGGATGGGGACAAGGTGGGCACATGTCTATAGGATGGGGACAAGGTGGGCACATGACTATAGGATGGGGGACAAGGTGCGCACATGACTATAGGATGGGGGACAAGGTAGGCACATGACTATAGGATGGGGGACAAGGTAGGCACATGACTATAGGATGGGGGACAAGGTAGGCACATGACTACAGAATAGGGACAAGGTGGGCACATGACTATAGGATGGGGACAAGGTGGGCACATGACTATAGGATGGGGACATTACTAAAAGATGGGGACATTACAAGGATGGGCATAATACTATTGGATGGGGACATTACTATAGAATAGGGACAAGGCTGGGGTCATTACTATAGGATGGGGACAAGGTGGGCACATTACTATAGGATAGGGAACATTACTAAAGGATGTTGGCCAAAATTTCTATATAGTGATAATTGTAACACTATTAGTTACAAGAAAGGGATAAAATGTAAAAAAAAAAAAAAATAAGGCACGACTTTTTTTTAACATCAATTTTTTTTTTTTAGATTTAACCAAAGAATGTGCACATTTGTTATAAACAAGTGAAAAATGTTGAAAATCAGTCATCCAAAGGTGTGTAAAAAAATATATATGGTACCAATAAAAATGTAACTGTCCTGCAAAGAATGTGGCCCGCTAAATTATTTTTTTCCTCGGTGCGGCCCATACACCCAGCCGAGTTTGAGACCCCTGGTCTAAAAGGTTTTCTCTGCTAGTGTCCACCTGACAGCTCTAATGCATTGCAGTACATTTTTATTGCAATTCATTAGAAGTGATCAGAGAAATAAAAGTTGAAGTATGAGTGAGGGACTAAGTAAAAAAAATAGTTCACCTATTAAGTAGAAATATACAGTAAAAACACAATAAATAACAAAATTGTAAAATAAAATTACTCCAATACACATATTTATGTAAAAATAAAAGGAAATAAAAAAATACACATATTTGGTATTGTTGCTTCCAGAATCTATAAGACTGTCACATTATTTAACCCAGAGGCGTATCTAGGGGCTGGCTGGCAGAGCGTGTGCCCCGGGCACAGTGACGGGGGGGATGGGCGCTGTCGGGCCTGCTGATGCAGAATTCTGAGTCTCCCAGGCGGCCAGGGACGGCGTCATCACCTGTCAGCAAGGGCGGTAATGCATGCTGCGGCCCCCGAACCGAGTTCCGGGGACCGCATCGCTGATGCCAGCAGCGGCACTTTCCTGATTTGCTGGCTTTTAAATCCACACCTGCTCGCAGCTTTCACTGCTGCATGCAGGGTCCAAGTTCTTCTGTGGGCAGAGCTAGCACGTAGTGTGCACTGCGCTCCCGTCCCACAGATGACTTAATTTGTAATGAAGCTGGTCACGCCCACTACCTGGAAGGAGCCCATGCATTCCAGGCTCAACCCACAGATAAAGAGAGGAGCCGAAGCATCAACATCCCGCTGAGCTGTATGTTGCCCCCCCACCCCAGTGCTGTATACCCCCAGTACTATCTGTCCCCTGACCTCAGTGCTGTATACCCCCAGAGCTGTTTGAGCCCACCACCCCAGTGCTGTATCCCCAGAACTGTTTGTCCCCACCATCCCAGTGCTGTATACCCCTAGAATGGTTTGTTCCCACCACCCCAGGCTGTATACCCCCAGAACTGTCTGTCCCCCCCATCCTAGTGCTGTATACACCCAGAACTGTCTGTCCCTTGACCCCAGTGCTGTATACTCCCAGAACTGTCTGTCCCCCCATCCTAGTGCTGTATACACCCAGAACTGTCTGTCCCTTGACCCCAGTGCTGTATACCCCCAGAACTGTCTGTCCCCCCCATGCTAGTGCTGTATACACCCAGAACTGTCTGTCCCTTGACCCCAGGGCTGTATACCCCCCAGAACTGTCTGTCCCCTGTCCTCAGTGCTGTATAACCCAGAACTGTCTGTGCCCCCCCCCCCACCCCAGTGGTGTATACTCCCACAACTTTGTCCCCTGACCCCAGTGCTGTATACCCCCAGGAATGTCTGTCCACTGCCCCCCAGTACTGTATACCCCCCCAGAAGTGTCTGTCTCCCCACTCCAGTGTGCTATACCCCCCAGAGCTGTTTGTCCCCCCACCCCAGTGCAGTATACCACCCCAGAGCTGTATCTCCCCCCACCCCAGAGTTGTATATTCCAAGAGCTGTATGTCCCCCCACTCCAGTGCTGTATACAACCTCAGAGCTGTATGCCCCCCTCTGGAGCTGTATTTGCCCCCATTGCTGTATGTCTCCAGCCTCTCCTTTGATGTATATAGCAGTGTCAGTGTGCACTGTGTGCGACCATGTCTGTTAGCCATGGCCACAAATAAGCGTGGCACAGCCACATGTCCAGGAGGAGATGGATGGGAGACATGCGGGGGAGGTGAGTGAGGCTGCTGCCGACTTCCCCATATTAATACCTCTAATGTATCCGTATGTGCATGTATGATGTGTATCTATATATGTCAGTGTATATGACTGTGTATAGATTTGTCTATTTAGATGTATTCTTGTGAATTTACATTAAATATGTACAGTATATGTGCATTTCTATGTGTGTATGGGGTCGACTAAAGGCTCGTGCGCACATTGCGTAATTTCATGCGTTTATGCAAAGTTTAGCACTGCAGCGTAAGTGCATGCGTCCTGCGTCCCCAGCACAATCTATGAAGATTGTGCATAATCCGTGCGCACAATGCTTTTTTGAGCGCAGCGATTTGAGTGTCAAAATTTGACAAAATCACTGCGTTTAAAAATGCAGTATGTCAATTATTCCGTGTGCTTTGGATGCAGCTCCCACTCTGTTTATGAGAGAGGCAGCATCCCGAGCGCATAAAATCGGCATTTTTTTCTGCAGAAACACTGCATCCATTATGCAGTGTTTCTGCAGCGATTTGAATCGCACATGACCTGTCAAATCACTGCAGAATTTTCTGCAGTGACACGACGCAACGTGCGCACGAGCCCTAACAGTCTTTTGCCCGGGGCCCACAAAAACCTAGAGCCAGCCCTGGATGTACTGGAAGTTGTAGGTTCATGCAATACAAATGTGTATGGGTCTGACCTGACATTGCAATTGATTTACCATGTACTGCTTGTGGTTCTGATTATGTATTTCTGTATCGATGAGGCTTTTGATGCTGTGTTTCTGAACTGATGTTATATGGATGTATTTCTGTACTGCTGTGGTTCTGATGATGAATTTCTGTACTGCTGGTGGTTGTGATGCTGAGTTTCTGTTCTGTTGGGTGTTATAATTATGTATTTCTGTACCTCTGCTGGTTCTGGTGCTGTTATTAGTTCTGATTCTGTACACAAGTAACAATTCATAAATTGTAAGATTGGATAACCCCTTAACTTAGAATTGGGATACACTGCTTAATTTTATAAGTAAAGGGCTTGTCCAAATTCGAGATGAAATTCTGCAGTGACTCTAAGTGACTGCAGGCTTCTGAATTCTCACGATGCATGCTCTGCACACTTTTAGGATCTCCGGTGCCAGTGACAATAGCGGAAGGCCATGTGAGCGCAAGTATGAGATTTTTATATTTCTGGTCTCATTCTGATTTGACGTGTCCAGCCTCACTCAATTCATTTTGAGCGAGGCCACCAATGTCGCGTCGGCACGTGACCACATATACAGTACAGACCAAAAGTTTGGACACACCTTCTCAACTCTAGAACAATGGTTAAGAGGAGACTTTGTGCAGCAGGCCTTCATGGTAAATAGCTGCTAGGAAACAACTGCTTAGGATAGGCAACAAGCAGAAGAGACTTGTTTCGGCTAAAATACACAAGGGATGGACATTAGACCAGTGGAAATCTGTGCTTTGATCTGATCAGTCCAAATTTGAGATGTTTGGATCCAACCCCCGTGTCTTTGTAGAAAAGGTGAACGGATGGACTCTACATGTCTGGTTCCCACCGTGAAGCATGGAGGAGGAGGTGTGATGGTGTGGGGGTGCTTTGCTGGTGACACTGTTGGGGATTTATTAAAAAGTGAAGGCATACAGAACCAGCATGGCTACAACAGCATCTTGCAGTGGAGTGCTATTCCATCCGGTTTGCGTTTAAGTTGGACCATCATTTATTTTTCAACAGGACAATGACCCCAAACACACCTACAGGCTGTGTAAGGGCTATTTGACTAAGGAGGAGAGTGATGGGGTGCTACGCCAGATGACCTGGTCTCCACAGTCACCAGACCTGAACCCAATCAAGATGGTTTGGGGTGAGCTGGACCACAGAGTAAAGGCAAAAGGGCCAACAAGTGCTAAGCATCTCTGAGAACTCCTTCAAGACTGTTGGAAAACCATTTCCGGTGACTACCTCTTGAAGCTTATCAAGAGAATGCCAAGAGTGTGCAAAGTAGTAATGAAAGAAAAAGGTGGCTACTTTGAAGAACCTAGAATATAAGACATATTTTCTGTTGTTTCACACTTTTTTAAGTATTTCATTCCACATGTTTTAATTCATAGCTTTGATGCCTTCAATGTGAATCTACAATTTTCAGAGTCCCAAAAATAAATAAAACTCTTTGAATGAGAAGGTGTGTCCAAACTTTTGGTCTGTGCTGTATGTAATTCACATACTTGCAGTTTTGTGACCTCGCACTCTCACTGCTGCCAACAGAGAATCCTGACAGTGTGCAGTGTGTGCACTGTGAGAATTCAGAAGTCTGCAGTCACATAGTGACTGCAGATTTTCATCTCAAACCTGGACAACCCCTTATAAAAATTAAGCAGTGTAGCCCAATCATAAGAGCGTGTAATATACTCCCTGTCAGGATTCAGCTCTGCTTCTGGTTCCAGTAGTCATCATTTGGCCACTCTACTCATATGTGATTTTCATACTTGCATGTGACAACTGGCTTTTCTTCCTATGTTTCTCTTTGAACATTGAGAGAATTAAATTATTAAGCGCAGCTCGTCATCACGTGACTGTGAGTGTGCAAATCACATATTAATAATTAGTCACATGGGGGGCACCAAACTGAAGTCTTGCCCCGGGTGACAAAAAGCCTAGATACACCTCTGCAGTGTTTGGTGACAGCCACCTCACAGTAACTGGTGCCAGACGGTAATAAAAATGCTAATTTTCCCTTCACCGAACTGGTCATATCCTCCAGATCTCTATGGTGGGCCTTTGGCCAGGGTCAAAATGGGGAAAATGCAGAGGCCCAGAATAAAGATCTGGAGGATACAAGCAGTTGGGTGAAGGGAAAATCTGCACTTTTACTATGGGGGCATAACCTTAGGATGGAAGGGCACAGGAGAAAAAAAAAAACAGTCCTAAAATAAGAGGGCAGCACCAAGTGGAGGAGGTGCTTAGATTAATTGGAAACCATTGACCAGTGCTCCTTATACCGTGGTGCCGTGCGCCGCTGCAGTTCTTCCATCATTTCTCTGCACAATCACTAAAGGGGGCTTTACATGCAATGATATCTCTAACGATATGTCGTCGAGGTCAAGGAATTTGTGACGCACATCCGGCGTCATTAGCGACGTCATTGCGTGTGACACCTATGAGCGAGTGTTAACGATCAAAAATACTCACCTAATTGTTGATCGTTGACATGTCGTTCATTTTCAAAAATTCGTTGCTGGTGTTGGACGTAGGTTGTTCGTCGTTCCTGAGGCAGCACACATCACTATGTGTGACACCCCGGGAACGACGAACAGCAGCGTTCCTGCGTCCTCCGGCAACGAGGTGGGCGTGTCGTTATTGTGGCTGCTCTCCGCCCCTCTGTTTTTATTGGCGGGCCGCTGTGTGACGTCGCACGAACCTCCCCCTGAAAAAAAAAAAGGTTATTTGCCGCCTACAGCGACGTCGCTAGGAAGGTAACTGCGTGTTACGCGTCCTAGCGATATTGTGCGCCATGGGCAGCGATTTGCCCGTGACGCACATACGACGGGGGCGGGTGCTTTCACGAGCGACATCGCTGGCGATGTCGCTGCGTGTAAAGCGGCCTTTAGTCATGCAGGAAAATGGCTTTTCCCCTTCCAGGACTTTGTGAGCGGTCAGTACAACTGTGTAGGTTGGTAGCTGAAACAGCAATTTCCTTGCAAGAGTTAGGGGTACTTTGCACGTTGCGACATCGCTACTTCGATAACGTCGGGGTCAAATGGAAAGTGACGCACATCCGGCACCAGTAACGACGTCTCAACGTGTAAAGCCTAGATGCGCCGATAAACGATCGCAAAAGCGTCGTAAATCGGTGATCTGTGTAGCGTCGGACATTTTCATAATGTCGCACCAATAGGAGATACAATGTTATTCCTCGTTCCTGCGGCAGCACACATCGCTGTGTGTGAAGCCGCAGGAGCGAGGAACATCTCCTTACCTTCCTCCACCGCCAATGCGGAAGGAAGGAGGTGTGCGGGATGTTTACGTCCCGCTCATCTCCGCCCCTCCGCTTCTATTGGCCGCCTGCCGTGTGACGTCGCTGTAACGCCGCATGACCTGCCCCCTTAGGAAAGAGGCGGGTCGCCGGACAGAGCGATGTCGCAGGGCAGGGCAGTGCGTGTGAAGCTGCCGTAGCGATAATGTTCGCTACGGCAGCTATCTGTTACGTCCAGGTGGTGGAAACTGTGGACCGTACACCGGTTTCCCTTGAGGAGGCAGCCAGGCTGGTCACCCCGCCAGAGGGTCTGGATGCACGGCAGCCGAAGCACTGTTGGTAGTCAGACAGTCCGTAGGAGAGCTGGAAAGGTGTATGTCGTGGAACAAACGGAGTTCTGGATGGTAGTCCGGGTGACGAGGCTCAGGGTCTGAGGCCGGGTAGTAGGGTCAGGCGGGATCCGGAACCTGCTGAGCGATGGGACGGGTCACCAAACGGAGCCAGGGACTGGAGACTGGCGGAGCTGCAGAGGTGGTGGAACATCCGCCAAAGTCACCGTCAGGGTACTGGCACGGACGTGGTTCGGAGCGGCTGGCGTGGCAGGACAGGCTGTACGAGACAGGACAGGGTTAAGACAGAGCAAGCAATACGGGGACCTGAACTCCTAGTCTATCAAACACGTAGAACAGGCCCCGCCCACCAGGAAATTGAATCTTAATATACCCTGTACCTGTCTATGCAATTTCCTGTTTCTAGGTGCTGGCCCTTTAAGAAAGGGTCAATAACCGCGCGCGCGCCCTAATGCGCATGCGCGAGGCCCGAGTACCAGAAGCCAGTCCAGGGAGAGGTGCAGAGGAAGCAGGGGTGCCCGGCTGGGTGTCCCACGTCGCAGAGGAGCGCCGGGAGCGGGGAGCTGGACGCATGGAGGCCGCAGGCGGGGAAGAGGAGGCCGGGACCGGAGTGTTGAGCAGGGGACGCCGCCAGGGAGCGGGGTGCGGGCCACGGGGACCGGAGAGCGGGGCCAGGGGACCGGGAAGCGTGACAGTACCCCCTCCCCCATGCCCCCCTCCCCGCAACCGGGACAGGAAGGCACGAATCAGAGGAGTGCCAACATTCTCCCGGGGCTCCCAGGACCTATCCTCGGGACCATAACCCGCCCAGTCCACCAGGAAGTATTGCCGACCTCGCACGGTCTTCATGGCCACGATATCCCTTACCGCATAGATGTCATTGTCAGCAATAGGAGGAGGAGCGGTACCGGCATCAGCGGAGAAGGGACCAAGGACAACAGGCTTGAGCAAGGAGACATGGAAGGAGTTGGGTATCCGTATCGTGGCCAGGAGCTGCACCTTGTAGGAGACTGCATTGATCTTGCTGATGACCTTAAACGGCCCGATGTAGCAAGGACCCAACTTGTACGAGGGTAACTTCAATCGGACATATCTGGATGCAAGCCAGACCAGATCACCTGGGGAGAAACACGGGGGATCCAGGCGCCTCTTGTCCGCATGTCTCTTCATCCGCAAAGAAGCACGTTCTAGGGAAGACTTGACAAAGTTCCATATAGCTGAGAAGTCCCGAACCAGAGCATCTGCTGCGGGGACATCGGAAGCCGAGGATACTGGCAACGGAACAGAAGGCTGCAGTCCGTAAACGACCTGAAAGGGAGAGCTGGAGGTGGACTCACTGATGTGTTGGTTGTGGGAGAATTCAGCCCAAGGTAGGAGCGTGGACCAATCATCATGATGGATGTTGACGTAGTGGCGCAGGAAGGAGGTCAGCATCTGATTGACCCGTTCCACTTGGCCATTCGACTGAGGATGGTAGGCCGAAGAAAAGTCCAAGGACACTCCCAGATGTTTGCAGAGAGCCCTCCAGAAGCGCGAGGTAAACTGAGTTCCTCTGTCGGACACAATGTGTGCGGGGAAGCCATGCAATCGGAATATGTGCTGTATGAAAGAGTCAGCTAGCTCCTGGGCAGAGGGCAGCCCTGCCATGGGAACGAAGTGAGCCATCTTTGAGAAACGATCCACCACAACCCATATGACCGTATGTCCGGAGGATAAGGGTAAGTCCGTAATGAAGTCCATTGCGATATGTTGCCACGGAACGGACGGAATGGGCAAAGGCAGAAGACGTCCATATGGTAGGTGCTTGGGTGTCTTGTTCCGGGCACAGGATGGACAGGCTGAGACGAAGGTTGCGACGTCTTTACGGAGGGACGGCCACCAGTAGTGACGGACAATCGTACTCCAAGTCTTCTTCTGACCAGCAAGGCCGGCGATCTTCGAGGCATGGCCCCAGTGCAGGACTCTCTGTCTGTCCGTATCTGAGACATAGGTTTTCCCAGGGGGTATCTGAGTTAAAGCGACAGGATTCACCGGAATGACTTTACTGGGGTTGATGATGGGCTGGAACGTCTCCTCCTCCAACTCCACGGGCACGAAGGACCTGGACAAAGCGTCTGCCCGCACGTTCTTATCCGCAGGCCGAAAATGGAGTTGGAAATCAAATCGAGCAAAAAACAAGGACCAGCGGGCTTGTCGTGGGTTCAGTCTTTGGGCAGACCGCAGGTACTCCAGATTCTTGTGGTCCGTGTATATGATCACAGGGTATACTGCTCCCTCCAAGAGGTAGCGCCATTCCTCCAAGGCCAGCTTCACGGCCAGTAGCTCCCGATCCCCGATGGTGTAGTTGCGTTCGGGTGCCGAGAAGCTCTTGGAGAAGAATCCACAAGTGACCATCTTGCCGGAGGGGGAGTTCTGCATCAACACTGCCCCAGCTCCTGAGGAGGAGGCATCCACCTCTAAGGTGAACTGTCGGTTCAATTCAGGGCGATGGAGAACCGGGGAAGAAGCAAACGCCTGTTTCAAGGAGCAGAACGCGGCATCGGCCGCCGGGGGCCAGTCCTTAGGATTAGATCCTTTCTTAGTCAAGGCAGAGAGAGGCGCAGTCAAGGCAGAGAAATGCGGGATGAATTGACGATAATAGTTCGCAAAGCCGAGAAAGCGTTTGATAGCCTTCAGTCCGGAAGGAGCAGGCCAGTTGATGATGGCAGACACTTTCTCTGGGTCCATCTGCAGGCCAGTGTCCGAGATTACATAACCCAGGAAGGGAAGAGACGACTTTTCAAAGATGCATTTCTCGTACTTGGTGTACAGATGGTTCTCTCTAAGCCTCTGCACGTTCTCTCTGTGGGTCTGTAGATTCGGAGAGAAGACCAGGATGTCATCCAGATATACCACGACACAGACATAGAGGAGATCTCTGAACACGTCGTTCACCAATTCTTGGAAGACTGCCGGAGCATTACACAGACCAAAGGGCATGACACAATACTCGTAGTGCCCATCCCGAGTGTTGAATGCGGTTTTCCATTCGTCTCCAGAGCGAATGCGAACCAGGTTATAGGCCCCACGGAGGTCCAACTTGGTGAATACACGGGCTCCTCGGAGCCGATCGAATAGTTCGGGGATAAGCGGCAGAGGGTATTTGGTTTTTACGGTGATCTGGTTTAAACCCCGGTAGTCAATGCAAGGGCGCAGATCACCTTCCTTCTTCTTGACGAAGAAAAAACCTGCTCCGGCAGGGAACGAGGACCTCCGAATGAACCCCTTTGCCAGGCTCTCGGTAATATAGGCAGACATAGCTCGTGTTTCAGCAGGGGACAAGGGGTATATCCTTCCTCTAGGAGGCGTGGTTCCTGGCAGTAAATCGATGGCACAGTCATAGGGACGATGAGGCGGTAGTACCTCTGACTCTTTTTTATCAAAAACGTCCGAGAAGGACCAGTAGGCAGAAGGCAGTCCTGGTAGAGACTCAACTCAGGACCCGGAGGGCGTCGGACGGGCTGGATGGATTTCAGACATCTCTCGTGACACGAGGAGCCCCATCGGGTGATTTCACCTGTACTCCAGCTGACCGACGGTTCGTGTGTCCGTAACCATGGGAGTCCCAGCAGGATCTGATGAGACATGCGCGGGAGGACGTAGAAGGTGATCTTCTCGGTGTGCAGAGCACCGATCCGTACTTCCACAGGCTTGGTGATCAGTGAGACGGTGTTCGAGAGGGGTCTCCCATCTACAGAGGCGATCACCAGCGGTTTCTCTAGTGGGAGGACAGGCACCTGGTACTTATCCACCGTGGCCTGCTGGATGAAGTTGCCTGCTGCTCCGGAATCGAGATACGCCTCTGCCTTGAACCGGGTCTCTTCTGTAGTGACTTGAATAGTCCAGGTAACGGAGTCTGAGAGAGTCCCAGCACCTAGGGTGGCCTCTCCTACCAAGCCTAGGCTTTGGAGTTTCCCGGCTTCTTGGGACAAGAGCGTAGCAGGTGTGTGCCATCACCGCAGTAGAAGCAGAGACCCTTTGCTAGTCGTTCTGCTCGGCGTTGCTCCGACTGCCTCAGGCGGTCAATCTGCATGGGCTCGTAGGTAGACGCGCCAGGTGACGCCGACTGGGGAGCGATGGACTTCTGTGGTGGGGAGGAGTGCCGTATCGGACGCCTCTCGCGGGACACCTCTTTGGATCGTTCCTGAAAGTGAAGATCCACTCGAGTCACTAGAGCAATCAGGGCATCCAGGGTGGAAGGCACGTCACGACCAGCCAGCTCATCTTTAATGCGACCCGAGAGTCCTTCCCAGAAGGCGGCGGTTAGGGCCTCTTTGTTCCACCCGAGTTCCGAGGCCAAGGTGCGAAAACGAATAGCATATTGGCCCACCGTCAGAGTCCCCTGACGTAGCCGGAGGAGGGATGAGGCAGACGCGGAGGCGCGTCCGGGCTCGTCAAAGGTGCTACGAAATGCCTGCAGGAACTCCTGGATGTTGGTGGTTACCGGATCCTCCTTCTCCCACAAGGGGTTCATCCAGGCCAGTGCCTCTCCCTCTAGATGGGACATCATGAACGCGACCTTGGCTTGGTCAGAGGCAAAAAGGTGCGGCAGCAGCTTGAAATGGTGGGAGCATTGATTTATGAATCCCCTGCAGGTCTTGGGATCTCCGGCGTACCGGGGTGTTGAGGCCAAACGAAGCTTGGAAGCATCCGAGGAGGCTGCCACGGGAGCTGCGGCTGTGGATTGTGCAGTGGAAACCTGAGATGCCAAGGACGTGGCCGTTGCTTGTAGCGTGTTCAGGCGGGTATCCACAGAAGACATGAAGGTCAGCATGCGGGTCTGGGTCTCGCGCTGTCGTATGAGTTCCTGCTGCAGGGCCGCTAGTGCTTCGGCGGGATCCATGGAATGTTCTAGCTGTTACGTCCGGGTGGTGGAAACTCTGGACCGTACACCGGTTTCCCTTGAGGAGGCAGCCAGGCCGGTCACCCCGCCAGAGGGTCTGGATGCACGGCAGCCGAAGCACTGTTGGTAGTCAGACAGTCCGTAGGAGAGCTGGAAAGGTGGATGTCGTGGAACAAACGGAGTTCTGGACGGTAGTCCGGGTGACGAGGCTCAGGGTCCGAGGCCGGGTAGTAGGGTCAGGCGGGATCCGGAACCTGCTGAGTGATGGGACGGGTCACCAAACGGAGCCAGGGACTGGAGACTGGCGGAGCTGCAGAGGTGGTGGAACATCCGCCGAAGTCACCGTCAGGGTACTGGCACGGACGTGGTTCGGAGCGACTGGCGTGGCAGGACAGGCTCTACGAGACAGGACAGGGTTAAGACAGAGCAAGCAATACGGGGACCTGAACTCCTAGTCTATCAAACACGTAGAACAGGCACCGCCCACCAGGAAAGTGAATCTTAATATACCCTGTACCTGTCTATGCAATTTCCTGTTTCTAGGTGCTGGCCCTTTGAGAAAGGGTCAATGACCGCGCGCGTGCCCTAATGCGCATGCGCGAGGCCCGAGTACCAGAAGCCAGTCCAGGGAGCGGTGCAGAGGAAGCAGGGGTGCCCGGCTGGGTGTCCCACGTCGCAGAGGAGCGCCGGGAGCGGGGAGCTGGACGCATGGAGGCCGCAGGCGGGGAAGAGGAGGCCGGGACCGGAGTGGTGAGCAGGGGACGCCGCCGGGGAGCGGGGAGCGGGCCACGGGGACCGGAGAGCGGGGCCAGGGGACCGGGAAGCGTGACACTATCACATGTGCGACGGGGGCGGGTACTATCGCGCTCGGCATCGCTAGCCAATGCTAGTGATGTCGCAGCGTGCAAAGTACCCCTTATTTATTGGTTGCAAATTAAATTGATCTCGTATTTATCAATATAACCTATAATATGTACTAATTTTTGTTGTGACTGCAGCCCTTTTGTTGGCATGACATTTTCTGCTAGGATTAACTGACACTTGATTGAATCCATGCTCTCCAGGTTTCCAGTGCTAGAGTAAATAAAGTAGCCTGACCACAGCCAAGCCACCACCATGCTTCACAGGAGGCAGGCTGTTCTTTTCAGTGTATGTTTCATTACTTATCTTTATTGCAGGTCTTTTACAGTCACTCGAGCACAGCCAGTGTTCCTTTTAACTTTCAACTTGCAAACTCAGCTTCCTATTGTATCTCTAGGAGCATACAATGTTTTTTCTATTTTTTTGCATCCTTTTCCTTGTTCGTGCAAGGAAATTAGCTCTTCACTTTTTAGACCTCTCTCATGAGAAAGCAAAAATAGTAGTGATCTGGAGACCATTGCCTTTGAGGAAAAAGATAACACTGGTCGGGGGTTATCCAATAAAACATTAGCACCTGACTGTGCACCCTTTCATAATTATTACTGTACCCTGAGGGAGGGTCTCCTACAAGTAGAAGTTGGAGGCTACAAAAATGAATTGCAGTGGAGGTTATATTAGAGCCTGGAGGGCTCGCCTGTCCTTCTCTCTCTTATCTCCAGCATCATCTTGTGTCCCATCTGTGTCAGCATCATTCAGTCTGTGCTGATAGTGAAACAGAGGTGGGAAGGGAAAACGTAGGTGTAGTAATGGGAAACAGGTCATCCTGCTGTAAGTGAGGGAGGGGTGAGAGGAGGGGCAATGCTGCTGTCAGTGGGGATGAGAGGAGGGGCAATGCCGCTGTAAGTGGTGAAAAGGTGAAGGGAGGGGCAATGCTGCTGTCAGTGGTATTGAGAGGAGGGGCAATGCCACTGTAAGTGGGGGAAAGGTGGGAGGAGGGGCAATACTGTTGTCAGTGGGCATGAGAGGAGGGGCAATGCCACTGTAAGTGGGGGAAAGGTGGGAGGAGGGGCAATGCTGCTGTCAGTGGGGGAGGGGTGAGAGAAAGGGCAATGCCGCTGTAAGTGGGGGAAAGGTGGGAGGAGGGGCAATGCCGCTGTAAGTGAGGATGGAGCACAATACCGCTGCCAGACTGGAGATGTAAGAAGGCGGAAGGAAATGGTGCTGCTTTTGGGGAGAGGTTTTAATGTTGCTGTTAGTGTTCGGGGTTGAATCAGTTTAAGTGAATTGGTTTAAAATTAGCAATGAGCAAAAGATATCTGGTCAGGAAATTCTGCAGTCATCACAAGATGCGTCACAGCATTCTGACACTGATGGAGATAAAAAGAAACAACTCCACTGAGAGGAGACGTAGCATAGCCAGTGTAATATAGAAATACAGCTTTAATAGATGTACTGTATATTAGGAGATTTCTTCAATTTTTTTTTGTAAAGTGCTACTAATTATACATATCTTTAGACTTCAAAAAGTGCACATTACTCTTAAAGAACTTGCATGTGTAATCCTTATAAGCGCCACTTCTTGGGGTGTCTAAGGGAAGCCATAACGATAAATCTGTTTCTTAGTAATAAATGCAGTTTAATTGCCTCTATAGTGAGTGAGTTTCCAGCTGTGAAAGGGTTAATACTTGGGGCCTGCATCAGTAATAGGCCCCTGTAGTAACCATGACCACAGTTATGAGGTCATAAATATATGTCATAAAGAAGATTCCATAAAAGAAGGCTGCGCTGCCATGATCAGTGCCATTACTGATGCGCCTGAGGACGTTGAGCTTGATCACCCCACGTAATGTGCCGACCTTGGTGTAATTTGGAGGTTCTAGCAGGTAAAGGGGTTGTCTGATTTAGACACCCCCAGGGTATATGAAGGTAATAGAGGGGGGTCCCCGGGACAGGATCCCCTTCTGTTACCCTCTACAAAGAGCAGCTCTCCTTTGGGAGTTTATGGACGGACCTATGACTTTAATGGGTGCCGTGGGGGGAGGGGGGATTTAATTGATTAGTAGTTATCTGTAACTAACAATTTTTTTACCCAAGTGTCCATCTTCTTGAGAGGCGGACCTGGATCTGTAAGGGAGAAATGCTTCATCAATCTGGGTAATTGGATCAACCAAATTAATTCCATCAATCACTGTGGTGAAAGATATCGCAGCCAGATCTCTCCACATCCAGTTTATCACATTTATAGTCTAGATTTATTATGTCGTTCTCTGTAAATTTAGTAAAATGTACAAATTGTAAAACTGCTGTTACATCTGTTATATATCGGCACTAACTCTCTAAGCCCAAGAGAAGGGCAATCCTCCAGCCATGGTTCTCTAGAGGTTTCCTCCACAGGGGGTTTTTCCTCTCCTGAGTGCTGGGGGGTGACTCTCCGTGAGTCGGGGGTGTGCCATTTTTGGTGTCATGTAAATTTAAATAAAGTTGAGAACGTTTGACACCTAATTGCAATGCTTTGTGTATTTATTTTGCATTCCTCTGTGTGATTCATTGTGTTTGGGAGTCGGGGTCCATCAGATATCACAATGTCATTTGGTTGGACACCTGCCAATCACACAGGACCCTCACCTACACAGGACCCTCACCTACACAGGACCCTCACCTACTCAGTGATTGCTCCAGGAGTTGTCCCTGCTCTGATGATGAAGATGGAGAAGAGGAGACAAGAATTACAACACAACTGTACACTCGTGCTCAAAATAAGAATTGATATTACAATGGCATTACAAGCAGCTTACTTGGTATTAACATAAAACCTCATTCACACACTGAGTATTTCGCTCATCATTTTACATCTGTAGTTGGAAGGTAAAAGCTGGTATGGAGGAAACACTGAAAACATATAACACACACTTTCAC
This sequence comes from Anomaloglossus baeobatrachus, assembly GCF_048569485.1. Classification (NCBI taxonomy): domain Eukaryota; kingdom Metazoa; phylum Chordata; class Amphibia; order Anura; family Aromobatidae; genus Anomaloglossus; species Anomaloglossus baeobatrachus. The sequence continues at coordinate 459,821,046 of NC_134355.1, read as the reverse complement.
CTTGCCTTGCTGGTCCTGGTGCCTACTGTGAATTACTGATGCAAAATATTGTGTCCATATAATCAAGACCAGCGTTGTTCACACCGGTCTTGATGAGGGGGCGTGCTGGAGTCAGACCCTTCTTCATGAATCTGAAGTGTCTGGCAAATGGCATGCACCTCTATGTGCTGCGCCAGGAATCTCTACTCAGATACTGGAATGAAATTTCTTGTGTACAGAACGCTGCACATTGTCATGAATTAGATGAGCTGTGTCATCCCGTTGCATCCCCATCCAGCTCTGTTCAGTTTGTGGAGCTGGGAAAACATGGCATGAAAATCATAAGAGTAACTCTGAGATGCGCTTAGTTTTGATACTTTCCCGAACTTTGATGCCAGAATTTTGGCGTGAATGTACATTGCCTTGGAAAAGTGGTCTAATCCTTACTAACTACAGTGGAGAGGACTGTGCAGGAGCAATCTATGGGCACAAAAGCTTCAAAACAGTTGTCGAAGGGTCAAATTACTCCTGTTTTTTTCTGATAGATCTACAGTCATGGCTGAAAGTGTAAGTACCCTTTTAAATTGCTCCAGAAAATTAAGTATTGCTTCCAGAAAATTTGCTATACACATGTTTATTTCATTTGTGTGTATTAAAACATTAAAAAAAAAAATTCTGAAGAAAAAAGGCACATTGGACATAATTTCACACAACCCCAAAAATAGGCCAGATAAAAGTGGTGGTGTGAAGCCCCGCATGTGCAGTGTCGGTGTCGGTGCGTTACCTTCAGGGACTCCACGTTGCTAGATCTCCGTCACTGGTAGGAAATCTTCTGTTTTTGATCGTGACGCCACTCTCAGTATTGCGGCCAGTAGGGACCGCCACTGCAGGTTGAGGGTCGCCTGGGGCTGATGGTGTGTGCAGTTAGATGTAGGAGCCTCCTGAGAGTGAGGCAAGCCCCAGGGCCCTGTGTAGGTTTGTAGTACCACAAGTCGCAGAATGACCACACAGGCAGGATGTCTTTCAGGGTTTTTACTCACTTCAGGTGGCAGGGTGAGTAACCCGGGCGTAGCTGAGATGAACCAGGTAGGAACCAGGTATCCTTCAGGCTGACTTTATGAGGGTGACTACTGACTCGCCTTCCTTAGCCCTTGGTGGTTTGGGGTGACCCCGACTTTGAGTCCCTATGGGGGTCACCCAGGGAAGATGCTGCAGCCTCTCTCCCCTTGTTGTTTGCCGTGTGCTTGTTCCCCGGACCAGGCCACTCCAGCCTCTTGCCTCCTATGACCTATGGGCCCTCACTGCGGTTACGTGGCTGCGGCTTTTGTAGTGTTGTGGTGTGGGCTTTAAGAGCCCCACACCGGCAGGTTTAGCAGGGAAAGGTGAATCTATCCTCGCTTCGGGATCTGCCGCCCGGTTGGGCCTGGTGCTCTCTAGCAGTCTCCTTACTTCCCACTCCGTTGCACTCTCTAGCTGAAGCTGGCTTTCAGGCAGCACTCCTAGTTGACCGTTCTCCCCCGTCTGTAGCCACTGCGCGGGCGCTGTTAGACAGCAACAGCCCCACAGGTCTGCTCCTCACTGAGCCCTATGGAGTTCTGCTCTAACTGACTCACTGCCCCTCCTCTCCTGTTCTTGCCTACGCCACCTAGCAACCAGACTCTCCACCACACCCCTTGAGAGGAGATGGAGGCTCTACCCCCTCCACTATTCCAGTGAAGGTGAAGGCTTGCCCCCTCCTGGGATCCCCAGGGGTCCTCTCATGGGTACATGTGTGAGACCTGATCACTATGCGCCTGTGTTCCACACCCCAGCCAGCCATCTGGATTACCTGTATTGTACTGTCCCCAGCATGGGTGCAGTACTCAGTGGTGCCTGACCAGGTCAGGGGCGCCACATTCCCCCTTAGTTATCACCAGCACGTCCTCGGGCTGCAAGACAACATTTTAAAATGCATAAAACATTAAAACATGTAAAACATTTTTAAAAGCACCAGGTATCAGACATCACCACCCTCCACCCACAAGTCCGTTAACCCACCCAAAACCCTCTCACGTTGGCCGCAACTTCAGCCACTTCTGGCAGGATGTATAGGCGGCTTTCATGGGCTGGTGGTTTCAGGGTATACCTGGCCTGGTGGATCCGCGCCGTCAGCCTCTTCTGGCAGGATGCAGAGGCGGACTCCACAGTTGGTGCTGACCAGGTACCCTCTTTGTGGTGGTGAGCCAAGGCCCCATAAACAGGCGTGCTCTCTGGTCGCAGGTGAGCCAAGGCCCTTTTCTACGGACGGGCCCCCCTGGTTGCAGACGAGCCAAGCCCCTAAACAGGCTGGCCCTGGTGGTGGTGCCACTGGTGTAACTATTTACACTGCGAGAGTTTGTGGCTATAGCAAGTTCATAGCCTTAAGTTTGTTTCTCACAATAGTTTTTGTGGGCGCATTTCTTAAACGTTGCAAAACAAAACTTTTCAAAACTGATCAAAACAGTAACTTCTCTTCTTACTTTCCTTTACTTTACTCCTCTTTTTCACTAGGGCGAGGGCACGTTGGGCACTGGCACCTGTGACTTTCCTGCTCTTTGTCTCTTTCTTCATCTGTGGTTGCCTCATCTATAGGTTCTGTGTCTTTCCTTTCTTGGTCTGCATCTGATTCCTTTTCTGTATCTGTTTCTTTATCTCTGTCTTGTCTTTCTTGTCTTTCTTGTCTTTCTTGTCTTTCTTGTCTTTCTTGTCTTTCTTGTCTTTCTTGTCTTTCTTGTCTTTCTTGTCTTTCTTGTCTTGGACATGGTGCTACATCGAGCGCATACAATCCCCTTTCACCTTCATGCAGAGTGAACTGTACTGCTTCTCCAATTTTCAAATTTCTGCCGGAATGTCCTCTGGGCAGGTGGGCTTGAACATCTCTCCTGTTAACAAATATGCCCTCTTTTATTCCTTTCACTACAATGAAGCCGTATCCACTTTTCAGGTTGAAGTCCTCTACTATTCCTCTGTAAAGGGGTCCTCTAGCCTGGGCTTGGGACCTTCTTAGGCACCTTTTCTCCTCCAGGTCTCTGGCTGTGACCTCCCTCTGCTCTGGAGACTGTGGTGTTGGAGGATGCTTTGATCTGCTGCGCCGTGTCTTGCGGGCTGGGTTCATGCCTGTGGGCTCCCAGGTGAGGTCTTTGGGTTGATCTTCATCTGCTGACGGTGTCAAGTCTTCCTCCTCCCAGCGGGAATAGGGCAGCATCTCCGGCTCTGAGTAGGGGTCTGCTGCGGTTGGCGTCGGAGTCAGCTCCTCAGCTTCCTGGCCTCCTCTCCCCCTTAGTTCTTCGCTGCACTCTGGTTGTGGCAGCGCTGGGGATGAGTGTTCTTCAGCTGGCCCAGGCGGTGGACTCTTCGGCGCAGCTGCAGGGGTTGCCTGTATTTCCTTGGGGGTATGCGGAGGGAGCAGATACCGATCCACCATCTCTTGTGGGAACTGGGCCTCTAGGTCAGCCTTCAGCTTCCAGTATTCAGGGTCCTCTCCTATCAGGGTCTTCCTAGCAGGGACCTCTCTGGACTGGGGAGCGGTGTCTACTCTGGCCTTGCAGGCCGGGGAAAATGATGAGGTAGTCTTCTCTTCTTGGCGGGCCGCGCCCTGTATGGCGGCGGCCTGGTCTTGGCGGGCCGCGCCTGGCATGGCGGCGGCCTGGTCTTGGCGGGCCGCGCCCTGTATGGCGGCGGCCTGAATTGGCGTTTCTGTCGCGGCCGGTTCCTGGCGGGCCGGACTGGACACTGCAGCCGCGGTCTCACTTGGCGTCGCAGCCTCGATGGGGCCCGTGCAGGCTGAGTCGGGCGTCGCGGCAGTGATCGGAGCTTGGCGGGCCGCACCCGGCGGGGCTGCGGCCTGGTTCAGCATATCACTTGCGGCGCGGACGAGCGTCGCTGCTGCGTTGGGGTCTTGGCGGACCGGGTTCAGCAGAGTGGCAGCCTGGGTCAGCGTCACACCTGCAGCACGGATGAGCACTGCCGTGGTGGTCGGAGCCCGGCGGGACAGGCGGGGCATCGCTGCAGCGGCCTGGGCTTGGCGGGCCGCACCTAGCGTGGCTGCGGCCTCACTCAGCGTCTCCGCACCGGGCGCCTCCTCTGGGACCGCGGTCGTAGCAGCTAGGGTCAGGGCTCTTGTTCTAGCCGGGGCAACACCGGACTCACCCATCGGGGTCTGAATCGTCGTCGCCGCTCGATCCGGCAGGCTCCGCGCGGCACTCTCCTCATAAGTCCGCACCGCCGCAGCCATTTCCAGGAGCTCCGTGCGTTCTTCTCTGAGCCGTCGCACAATCCCGGCCTCCAGCCGGTCGCAGAAGATGGCAAGCTCCCGGCACCACCAGGCAGCAGTGCCTGGCTCTGGGTATCCACGTCTGGACTCCATTTCCTCTAGCACGCTACTGGCTTCTCTTCTGCTCCGCCGTCTCTGGACGCTTCCGCTTTCTTCATCAGCGAGGTCAGGACTCTGCAGGGGATCTCTGGGTAGCCACACCTCTTCGTGGGCGGTAACTTCTCCCAGCGCGGGCTGCTGTTGTTTTTCAGCGCGCTTTTCATGGTGGCAATATGGCGGCGCTTCCAATTTTTCAAGCGGACCGCCCAGGCACATGGTCACCTGTCTGAACAGGTCTAGTCCTTATCCTGTTCGTGACGCCAGATGTGAAGCCCCGCATGTGCAGTGTCGGTGTCGGTGCGTTACCTTCAGGGACTCCACGTTGCTAGATCTCCGTCACTGGTAGGAAATCTTCTGTTTTTGATCGTGACGCCACTCTCAGTATTGCGGCCAGTAGGGACCGCCACTGCAGGTTGAGGGTCGCCTGGGGCTGATGGTGTGTGCAGTTAGATGTAGGAGCCTCCTGAGAGTGAGGCAAGCCCCAGGGCCCTGTGTAGGTTTGTAGTACCACAAGTCGCAGAATGACCACACAGGCAGGATGTCTTTCAGGGTTTTTACTCACTTCAGGTGGCAGGGTGAGTAACCCGGGCGTAGCTGAGATGAACCAGGTAGGAACCAGGTATCCTTCAGGCTGACTTTATGAGGGTGACTACTGACTCGCCTTCCTTAGCCCTTGGTGGTTTGGGGTGACCCCGACTTTGAGTCCCTATGGGGGTCACCCAGGGAAGATGCTGCAGCCTCTCTCCCCTTGTTGTTTGCCGTGTGCTTGTTCCCCGGACCAGGCCACTCCAGCCTCTTGCCTCCTATGACCTATGGGCCCTCACTGCGGTTACGTGGCTGCGGCTTTTGTAGTGTTGTGGTGTGGGCTTTAAGAGCCCCACACCGGCAGGTTTAGCAGGGAAAGGTGAATCTATCCTCGCTTCGGGATCTGCCGCCCGGTTGGGCCTGGTGCTCTCTAGCAGTCTCCTTACTTCCCACTCCGTTGCACTCTCTAGCTGAAGCTGGCTTTCAGGCAGCACTCCTAGTTGACCGTTCTCCCCCGTCTGTAGCCACTGCGCGGGCGCTGTTAGACAGCAACAGCCCCACAGGTCTGCTCCTCACTGAGCCCTATGGAGTTCTGCTCTAACTGACTCACTGCCCCTCCTCTCCTGTTCTTGCCTACGCCACCTAGCAACCAGACTCTCCACCACACCCCTTGAGAGGAGATGGAGGCTCTACCCCCTCCACTATTCCAGTGAAGGTGAAGGCTTGCCCCCTCCTGGGATCCCCAGGGGTCCTCTCATGGGTACATGTGTGAGACCTGATCACTATGCGCCTGTGTTCCACACCCCAGCCAGCCATCTGGATTACCTGTATTGTACTGTCCCCAGCATGGGTGCAGTACTCAGTGGTGCCTGACCAGGTCAGGGGCGCCACAGTGGAATCTTTCCAAAATTGTAGGTAAACAACTTTGTTCCCAGCATGTGATTCTCATTCACACTCGCCTGTGGCAAGTAACAGGTATGGGGCAATTTCAAAATCACACCTGAAACCAGATAAAAAGGGGAGAAGTTGACACAATCTGCATTGTGTGGCTGTGTTTGCTACACTAAGCATGGAAAACAGAAAGAGAAAGAACTGTCTGAAGACTTGAGACCCAAAATTGATGAAAAATATCAACAATTGCAAGGTTGTTTTGCTGGGTCTGACAGAGTTCTTTGTGTGCAAGGCATCATGAAGCGTATATCACTTCAATTAATAAGGTATGGAAAAAGCTTCATTATTATAAACATATAATTCCCATTAACATGATTATTTATTAGTATTGTTTAAAATCCACGAAAATATCAACTGAAAAGAATAACCAATACAACAGAAATCTAATACAGTCGGCACAATATAAAACATGTAGACAAGATATAAGAAACTGGAAATATTGCACCCCTACATATCCCTAAAAAACTCACCCTGCCTATCAGCGGGGAAACTCTAAATGTATTTGGTACCCCTATTCAACTGTGGCTACCCCTCTCTGACACACACCTTATAGGAAGTTCAGGAATGGGTAAGCAATATATGGTCCAAAATAGTGAATTATGTCCCAAGAATCTATTAGAAGCTGTATGTTTACTTAGCTTCTTAGCTCATTAGATGTTGGTATCCAATAGAAGCCTGAGACCTGATGATGGTCTCTGGATATGTTAAGAGGATCCATCCTAGGCAGGGCCGTATTTGCCACTAGGCACCCGTGGTCCCGTGCCTAGGGCGGCACGTTGCGGGGGGCGGCACTTTCTGGCAGCAAAAAAAAAAAAAAAAAAAAAAATTATATAAAATTTTTTATTTTTTTTTTATTTTTTTACATCCCCGCCATCCGTCCCTCCCTCCGTTACACTCGGCTGTGTTCGGGGGGGGGGGGGGGGGTTGAGAGGGAGGAGAGGCGCACTTCGGTCTATTTACATAGGCATAGTGATTAACCCCGGAAGTTCCATCGCCTGCACTTCCGGGTCAGAGGCGCGCGGGCGCGACAATCAGCTGACTGCCCCGTGCTGCAGCGTCCAATGCTGCAGACGACACACGCCGTGGAGGAGGACGCGTCTGAACCTGGAGCCAGCCAGAAGCGGAGCCAGCCAGAGCAGAGAGGCGGGCACCGGAGCAGGTAAGGCAGAGGCAGAGCCTAGAATGTATGGGCTCCTTACAGGTTAGTTGATGATCGTTGCGATGCCTCTTTTTGTCCACTATAATCATGCAAGGGGAGGTTGGGGGGAGAGAGGCTGAGGCTGGGGAGAGAGGCTGAGGCTGGGGAGAGAGGCTGAGGCTGGGGAGAGAGAGAGGCTGAGGCTAGGGGGGAGGCTGGGGAGAGAGAGGCTGAGGCTGGGGGGGAGGCTGGGGAGAGAGAGAGGCTGAGGCTGGGGAGAGAGAGAGAGGCTGAGGCTGGGGGGGGAGGCTGGGGAGAGAGAGAGAGAGGCTGAGGCTGGGGGGGAGGCTGGGGAGAGAGAGGCTGAGAGGCTGGGGGGGAGGCTGGGGAGAGAGAGAGAGGCTGAGAGGCTGGGGAGAGAGGCTGAGAGGCTGGGGGGGAGGCTGGGGAGAGAAAGAGAGGCTGAGGCTGGGGGGGAGGCTGGGGAGAGAGAGAGAGAGGCTGGGGGGGAGGCTGGGGAGAGAGAGAGGCTGGGGGGGAGGCTGGGGAGAGAGAGAGAGAGGCTGGGGGGGAGGCTGGGGAGAGAGAGAGAGAGAGAGAGGCTGGGGGGGAGGCTGGGGAGAGAGAGAGAGAGAGAGAGGCTGGGGGGGAGGCTGGGGAGAGAGAGAGAGGCTGGGGGGAGGCTGGGGAGAGAGAGAGAGAGGCTGGGGGGGAGGCTGGGGAGAGAGAGAGAGAGGCTGGGGGGGAGGCTGGGGAGAGAGAGAGAGAGGCTGGGGGGGAGGCTGGGGAGAGAGAGAGAGGCTGGGGGGGAGGCTGGGGAGAGAGAGAGAGGCTGGGGGGGAGGCTGGGGAGAGAGAGAGAGAGGCTGGGGGGGAGGCTGGGGAGAGAGAGAGAGAGGCTGGGGGGGGAGGCTGGGGAGAGAGAGAGAGAGGCTGGGGGGGAGGCTGGGGAGAGAGAGAGAGGCTGGGGGGAGGCTGGGGAGAGAGAGAGAGGCTGGGGGGGAGGCTGGGGAGAGAGAGAGAGGCTGGGGGGAGGCTGGGGAGAGAGAGAGAGAGGCTGGGGGGGAGGCTGGGGAGAGAGAGAGAGGCTGGGGGGGAGGCTGGGGAGAGAGAGAGAGGCTGGGGGGAGGCTGGGGAGAGAGAGAGAGAGGCTGGGGGGGAGGCTGGGGAGAGAGAGAGAGAGGCTGGGGGGGAGGCTGGGGAGAGAGAGAGAGAGGCTGGGGGGGAGGCTGGGGAGAGAGAGAGAGGCTGGGGGGAGGCTGGGGAGAGAGAGAGAGGCTGGGGGGGAGGCTGGGGAGAGAGAGAGAGGCTGGGGGGAGAGAGAGAGAGGCTGGGGGGGAGGCTGGGGAGAGAGAGAGAGGCTGGGGGGGAGGCTGGGGAGAGAGAGAGAGGCTGGGGGGGAGGCTGGGGAGAGAGAGAGAGGCTGGGGGGAGGCTGGGGAGAGAGAGAGAGAGGCTGGGGGGGAGGCTGGGGAGAGAGAGAGAGGCTGGGGGGGAGGCTGGGGAGAGAGAGAGAGGCTGAGAGGCTGGGAGGAGAGAGGCTGATGCTGAGGGAGGCTGATGCTGGGGGAGGCTGGGAGGGGGGGGAGGGAAGCTGATGCTGAGGGAGACTTGGAGGAGGGAGGCTGATGCTGGGAGGAGGGAGGCTGATGCTGGGGGAGGCTAGGAGGAGGGAGGCTGATGCTGGGGGAGGCTGATGCTGAGGGAGGCTGATGCTGGGGGAGGCTGGGAGGGGGAGAGGGAGGCTTGGAGGAGGGAAGCTGAGGGAGACTTGGAGGAGGGAGGCTGAGAGAGGAGGGAGGCTGATGCTGGGAGGAGGGAGGCTGATGCTGGGGGAGGCTAGGAGGGAGGCTGATGCTGGGAGGAGGGAGGCTGATGCTGAGGAAGGCTGATGCTGGGGGAGCCTGGGAGGAGGGAGGCTGATGCTGGGGGAGGCTGGGAGGAGGGAGGCTAATGCTGGGGGAAGCTGGGAGGAGGGAGGCTGATGCTGGGGGAGGCTGGGAGGAGGGAGGCTGATGCTGGGGAAGGCTGGGAGGAGAGAGGCTGATGCTGGAGGAGGCTCATGCTGGGGGAGGATGGGAGGAGAGAAGTTGATGCTGGGGTAAGCTGGGAGCAGGGAGGCTGATGCTCAGGGAGGCTGGGGGGAGAGAGGCTGATGCTGGGGGAGGCTGGGGGGAGAGAGGCTGATGCTGGGGGAGAGGCTGCTGCTGGAGGCGGGGGGAGAGAGGCTGCTGCTGGGGGAATGGAAGAGAGGGGCCAATGCTAGAGACAGAGGACAAGGGTTGAGGGATAGAGCAATGACAATATCGATGGGGGGCAGTGTAAGGACTCAGAATAAAAGGGGGGCAGCATTGGGAGCTCATTATGGAGAAGGGGCAGCATGTGTGGGCTCAGTATGGAGTGGAGCAATGTAGGGGAGTCAATATCAAGAGTGGGGTAGTGTGTGTGTGTGTGTGTGTGTGTGTGTCTGTGTGTGGGTCTCAGCATAAGCTCTAGTGTGGTGGTCTTAGTATGATGAGTGGGGCAGCATGGAGATGTCATTATGGAAAAGCGGAAGGCAACATTAGGAGCTCATGGAGAGGGGCAGCATGCATGGGACACTGTGAGGAGGGGGCAGCATGCATGGGACATTGTGAGGAGTGGGCAGCATGCACGGGACACTGAGGAGGGGGCAGCATGCATGGGACACTGTGAGGAGGGGGCAGCATGCATGGGACACTGTGAGGAGGGGGCAGAATGCATGGGACATTGTGAGGAGGGGGCAGCATGCATGGGACATTGTGAGGAGGGGGCAGCATGCATGGGACATTGTGAGGAGGGGGCAGCATGCATGGGACATTGTGAGGAGGGGGCAGCATGCATGGGACATTGTGAGGAGGGGGCAGCATGCATGGGACATTGTGAGGAGGGGGCAGCATGCATGGGACACTGTCAGGAGGGGTAGCATGCATGGGACACTGTCAGGAGGGGTAGCATGCATGGGACACTGTCAGGAGGGGGCAGCATGCATGGGACACTGTCAGGAGGGGGCAGCATGCATGGGACACTGTGAGGAGGGGGCAGCATGCATGGGACACTGTGAGGAGGGGGCAGCATGCATGGGACACTGTGAGGAGGGGGCAGCATGCATGGGACACTGTGAGGAGGGGGCAGCATGCATGGGACACTGTGAGGAGGGGGCAGCATGCATGGGACATTGTGAGGAGGGGGCAGCATGCATGGGACACTGTCAGGAGGGGGCAGCATGCATGAGACACTGTCAGGAGGGGGCAGCATGCATGGGACACTGTCAGGAGGGGGTAGCATGCATGGGACACTGTCAGGAGGGGGCAGCATGCATGGGACACTGTCAGGAGGGGGCAGCATGCATGGGACACTGTCAGGGGGGGCAGCATGCATGGGACACTGTCAGGAGGGGGGGCAGCATGCATGGGACACTGTCAGGAGGGGGGCAGCATGCATGGGACACTGTCAGGAGGGGGCAGCATGCATGGGACACTGTCAGGAGGGGGCAGCATGCATGGGACACTGTCAGGAGGGGGCAGCATGCATGGGACACTGTCAGGAGGGGGCAGCATGCATGGGACACTGTGAGGAGGGGCAGCATGCATGGGACACTGTGAGGAGGGGCAGCATGCATGGGACACTGTGAGAGGGGCAGCATGCTTGGACACTGTGAGAGGGGGCAGCATGCCATGGGACACTGTGAGGAGGGGCAGCATGCATGGGACACTGTGAGGAGGGGCAGCATGCATGGACACTGTGAGGAGGGGGCAGCATGCATGGACACTGTCAGGAGGGGGCAGCATGCATGGGACACTGTCAGGAGGGGGCAGCATGCATGGGACACTGTCAGGAGGGGCAGCATGCATGGACACTGTCAGGAGGGGGCAGCATGCATGGGACACTGTCAGGAGGGGGCAGCATGCATGGGACACTGTCAGGAGGGGGCAGCATGCATGGGACACTGTCAGGAGGGGGCAGCATGCATGGGACACTGTCAGGAGGGGCAGCATGCATGGGACACTGTCAGGAGGGGGCAGCATGCATGGGACACTGTCAGGAGGGGCAGCATGCATGGGACACTGTGAGGAGGGGGCAGCATGCATGGGACACTGTGAGGAGGGGCAGCATGCATGGGACATTGTGAGGAGGGGGCAGCATGCATGGGAAATTGTGAGGAGGGGCAGCATGCATGGGGCATTGTGAGGAGGGGGCAGCATGCATGGGACATTGTGAGGAGGGGGCAGCATGCATGGGACATTGTGAGGAGGGGGCAGCATGCATGGGACATTGTGAGGAGGGCAGCATGCATGGACATTGTGAGGAGGGGGCAGCATGCATGGGACATTGTGAGGAGGGGGCAGCATGCATGGGACATTGTGAGGAGGGGGCAGCATGCATGGGACATTGTGAGGAGGGGGCAGCATGCATGGGACATTGTGAGGAGGGGGCAGCATGCATGAGACATTGTGAGGAGGGGCAGCAAGCATGGGACACTGTGAGGAGGGGGCAGCAAGCATGAGACATTGTGAGGAGGGGGCAGCATGCATGGGACACTGTGAGGAGGGGGCAGCATGCATGGGACACTGAGGAGGGGGCAGCATGCATGGGACATTGTGAGGAGGGGGCAGCATGCATGGGACATTGTGAGGAGGGGGCAGCATGCATGGGACATTGTGAGGAGGGGGCAGCATGCATGGGACACTGTGAGGAGGGGGCAGCATGCATGGGACACTGTGAGGAGGGGGCAGCATGCATGGGACACTGAGGAGGGGGAAGCATGCATGGGACATTGTGAGGAGGGGGCAGCATGCATGGGACATTGTGAGGAGGGGGCAGCATGCATGGGACATTGTGAGGAGGGGCAGCATGATGTGAGGACAATGTGCAGATCATATTTCATAATTGAGGAAGGTGTGGTGGGTATAATTTATAAGGGAGGGCAGTGTGTAGTATATTAGGGGCAGTGTGACAGTCACAGTATATAAGTGGGGATGGTGGGAATATTTTATACTCATGCTATGTTTTGATGTGCCTGTGGTGATCCCCATTGGGGGGAGGGGGGGGTTAGTGCCCTTCGTTTCTCATTGATACTTTTTCAAGTGTTTTACAGAGTAGATCTGCCTTAAACAGATGTCGTGTGCGAAAACTCAGTTTTACGTTGTCACTAAGGGGCGTGACCACTTAAAGTGCCTAGGGCAGCACGAAGGCAAAATACAGCCCTGATCCTAGGATATCATATATTCGGACAGGTGCAGAGTTGCTTCTTTCAGGTAGAAAAAATCCTCAACGTGTTTCTCCAATTCGGTTCATCAGGAGGCTCTATTACATATATGGGTACATGCCCATGATCAGTGATTGCAGCGTTTTGGATGCAGCGTGTTTTCACTACGTCTAAAACGCTGCGTTGTACAGTACAAGCACAGTGGATGGGATTTATAGAAATCCCATGGCCACTGTGTGTGTGTATGGCCTACAGCATAAACTAACCGGTGGTGTGGCTTTCCAAGCCAGAAGCATGTTCGAACCCTGATCGTGGGCACGGGCAGTTGCGTTCTCTGCCGGAAGCTCAGCTTAATTGGTAGCAGGTCTCCGGTTGTCACAGACAAGGCCGGTGCCTGCACCACCCCTGGCTGTTTAACTCACTAAATGCTGTGATCATTTGTGATTGCAGCATATAGAACGATAGAGTGGCACCTCCACAACGTAATTGCACGCTGCCGACCATAGTAATGGCAACTGGATGTCAAATAATGACCCTCCTTGTCTACTAGCTATGGTGGCCTGTTAGACCATTCCAAGGGTCATGGTGTAAAAGGTTTTCTCTGCTAGTGTCCACCTGACAACTCTAATGCATTGCAGTACATTTTTATTGCAATTCATTAGAAGTGATTAGAGAAATAAAAGTTGAAGTATGAGTGAGGGACTAAGTAAAAAAAAAAAAGTAAAAAAAATAGTTCACCTATTAAGTAGAAATATACAGTAAAAACACAATAAATAACAAAATTGTAAAATAAAATTACTCCAATACACATATTTATGTAAAAATAAAAGGAAATAAAAAAATACACATATTTGTAATTGTAGCTTCCAGAATCTATAAGACTGGCACATTATTTAACCCAGAGGCGTATCTAGGGGGTGGCTGGCAGGGCGTGTGCCCCAGGCACAGTGGCAGGGGGGGGGGCGCTGTCGGGCCTGCTGATGCAGAATTCTCAGTCTCCCAGGCGGCCAGGGACGGCATCATCACCTGTCAGCAAGGGCGGTAATGCATCCTGCGGCCCCCGAGCCGTACTTTCCTGATTTGCTGGCTGTTAAATCCACACCTACTCGCAGCTTTTACTGCTGCGTGCAGGGTCCAAGTTCGTCTGTGGGCAGAGCTAGCACGTAGTGTGCACTGCGCTCCCGTCCCACAGATGACTTAATTTGTAATGAAGCTGGTCACGTCCACTACCTGGAAGGAGCCCATGCATTCCAGGCTCAATCCACAGATAAAGAGAGGAGCCGAAGCATCAACATCCCGCTGAGCTGTATGTTGTCCCCCCACCCCAGGGCTGTATACCCCCAGTACTATCTGTCCCCTGACCTCAGTGCTGTATGCCCCCAGAACTGTTTGAGCCCACCACCCCAGTGCTGTATCCCCAGAACTGTTTGTCCCCACCATCCCAGTGCTGTATACCCCTAGAATGGTTTGTTCCCACCACCCCAGTGCTGTATACCCCCAGAACTGTCTGTCCCCCCATCCTAGTGCTGTATACCCCCAGAACTGTCTGTCCCCCCATCCTAGTGCTGTATACACCCAGAACTGTCTGTCCCTTGACCCCAGTGCTGTATATCCCCCAGAACTGTCTGTCCTCTGTCCTCAGTGCTGTATACCCCAGAACTGTCTGTCCCTCCCCCCACCCCAGTGGTGTATACTCCCACAATTCTGACCCCTGACCTCAGTGCTGTATACCCCCAGGAATGTCTGTCCACTGCCCCCCAGTACTGTATACCCCCCAGAAGTGTCTGTCTCCCCACTCCAGTGTGCTATACCCCCCAGAGCTGTTTGTCCCACCACCCCAGTGCTGTATACCACCCTAGAGCTGTATCTCCCCCCACCCTAGAGTTATATACCCCAAGAGCTGTATTTCCCCCCACTCCAGTGCTGTATACAACCTCAGAGCTGTATGCCCCCCTCTGGAGCTGTATGTGCCCCCATTGCTGTATGTCTCCAGCCTCTCTTTTGATGTATATAGCAGTGTCAGTGTGCACTGTGTGCGGCCATGTCTGTTATCCATGGCCACAAATAAGCGTGGCACAGCCACATGTCCAGGAGGAGATGGATGGGAGACAAGCGGGTGAGGTGAGTGAGGCTGCTGCCGACTTCCCCATATTAATACCTCTAATGTATCCGTATGTTCATGTATGATGTGTATCTATATATGTCAGTGTATATGACTGTGTATAGATTTGTCTATTTAGATGTATTCTTGTGAATTTGCATTAAATATGTACAGTATATGTGCGTTTCTATGTGTGTATGGGGCCGACTAAGGGCTCGTGCACACGTTGCGTAATTTCATTCGTTTCCGCAGCGTTTAGCACTGCAGCGTAAGTGCATGCGTCCTGCGTCCCCAGCACAATCTATGAAGATTGTGCATAATCTGTGCGCACAATGCTTTTTGAGCGCAGCGATTTGAGTGTCAAAACTTTGACAAAATCACTGCGTTTAAAAATGCAGCATGTCAATTATTCCGTGTGCTTTGGATGCAGCTCCCACTCTGTTTATGGGAGAGGCAGCATCCCGAGCGCATGAAATCGGCATTTTTTTCTGCAGAAACAATGCATTCATTATGCAGTGTTTCTGCAGCGATTTGAATTGCACATGACCTGTCAAATCACTGCAGAATTTTCTGCAGTGACATGACGCAACGTGCGCACGAGCCCTAACAGTCTTTTGCCCGGGGCCCACAAAAACCTGGAGCCAGCCCTGCCTCCACAGCAACACCCAATGCTCCGTGTAACCCTCCAATACACGGTGCTGCAGCGTCAGTAAATTCCCTGTGCCATACACACGACCTGCAGCCCCCAGCACTGACAGGAGACACTTTATTCCGCCCCCAAAATACAGTCTGAGACCCCTGAGCTATAACTAATGAGGAGAAGCTGAATGTTCTCCACCTCCGGGTCAGGATCCGTCCGCTCTGCACAGGAGCCCAAGCACTGCTGCTTCCTGCTCACTGATCTGAAAGGCACTGATTTAGGCCCCGCCCCTTCTGGTGATGTCTTTCCCTCAAAAAATCAACTCCACTCTAGACGCTAACCTGACTTCAATGACCTACACAGCCAAGTATCGCGAGCGGCCCGTGACGTCACCGCTAGTCACAGTCTCGGGTCGGAAGCGAAAGAAGGTGATGTGACAAGCGGCGACCATGGAGGACAGTGACAGCGCTGAGGTCGGGAGGGCGGGACTTCATCACCGCAGGTAAGCCGAGCGGGGCGATGTGTGCAGAGTGTAAGGTGGGCGGAGCCTAGCGGGACCATGTGTTCAGAGTGCCAGGTGGGCGGAGCCTAGCGGGCTAATGTGTACAGAGTGTCAGGTGGGCGGAGCCTAGCGGGACCATGTGTGCAGAGTGCTAGGTGGGCGGAGCCTAGCGGGACCATGTGTGCAGAGTGCCAGGTGGGCGGGGCCCAGCGGGGCCATGTGTGCAGAGTGCCAGGTGAGCGGAGCCTAGCGGGGCCATGTGTGCAGAGTGCCAGGTGGGCGGAGCCTAGCGGGGCCATGTGTGCAGAGTGCCAGGTGGGTGGAGCCTAGTGGGGCCATGTGTGCAGAGTGCCAGGTGGGCAGAGCCTAGCGGAGTAATGTGTGCAGAGTGCCAGGTGGGCGGAGCCTAGCGGGACCATGTGTGCAGAGTGCCAGGTGGGCGGAGCCCAGCGGAGTAATGTGTGCAGAGTGCCAGGTGGGCGGAGCTTAGTGGGGCCATGTGTGCGGGCGACGGAGTGTGAAGTGGGTGGAGCCTAGCGGGACCATGTGGCGCTGAGGACGTCAGTGTCGTAGACTGCATGGCTGGGGACAGGTGAGTGTGAGTGTGTGTGTGTGTGAGTGTGTGTGTGTGTGTGTGTGTGTAGATGCCGCATGCAGGAGGGGGGCGGAGCGAGTTGAGTGGCTCTGCCCACCTGCCACTCTGCACACTTGGCCCCACTAGGCTCCGCCCACCTGGCACTCTGCACACATGGCCCCGCTAGGCTCCACCCACCTGGCACTCTGCACACATGGCCCGCTAGGCTCCGCCCACCTGACACTCTGCACACATGGCTCCGCTAGGCTCCGTCCACCTGGCACTCTGCACACATTACCCCGCTAGGTTCCTCCCACCTTGCACTCCGCACACATTACCCCGCTCGGCTTACCTGCGGTGATGAAGTCCCACCCTCCCGACCTCAGCGCTGACACTGTCTTCCATGGCCACCGCTTCACATTTGTCACTGCGGCCCGAGACTGTCACTAGCGGTGACGTCACAGGCTCTCGCGATACTTGGCTGTGAAGGTCATTGAACTCAGTGACAAGTCTGTTGTCAGCAGTGCAGGAGATCACCGCAGGTAATGTACCTCGCTCCTGACAGCAGCACTTGTCATTCCCTGCAGTGACCTGGGCTGACCTATTGATGTTAGCTCTGGTCACTGCATTGCTCTCCCAGCCAATGGGGAACATTCTGTTCTTCATGGACTGGGACAGTGACTATGGTATGGATCGTCATGGGAACCCCTTGGATTACAGCAGACCTGGATTTGTTTTTCTTTCTAATAAATTGGTGAAAGAGTGAATGTATTGGGGAGTGTTTTTTCTAATAAAAATGTGTTTGTTGTCTTTTTTTTTTTTATTACTGACTGGGTTGGTGATGTTGGGTATCTGATAGACGCCTGACCTCACCAACCCCAGGGCTTGATGCCAGGTGACATTACACATCTGGTATTAACCCCTTATATTACCCCGTTTGCCACCGCACCAGGGCACAGGATGAGCTGGGGCAAAGCACCAGGATTGGCGCATCTAATGGATGCGCCACTTCTGGGGCGGCTGCGGACTGCTATTTTTAGGCTGGGGAGAGTCCAATAACCATGGACCTCCTTAGTCTAAGAATATCAGACCCCAGCTGTATGCTTTAGCTTGGCTGGTAATCCAATTTTGGGGGGACCCCAATGTGTTTTTTTTTTATTATTTATTTAATTTAAAATAACAGGGTGGGGTGTCCTCAGTTTTGGATTACCAGCCAAGGTGAAGCTGCCAGCTGTGGTCTGCAGGCTGCAGCCGTCTGCTTTACCCTAGCTGGCTACAAGCTACTAGCTTTTTTTTAAAATGTATTTATTTTTTTGGTAAATACAAGGCTAAGCACCCCTTAGTGCCACATGAAAGGCACCAAAGGGTGCAAAATTACAAAATGCAGGAGAGCGGGACATTATGTGTCTTTCTGCCATTATAATGACAGAAAAGACTGATATGAAGTGTACAAATGTATGTATTTTCCCTCCTTCAGTTTTTTGGCAGTACGCCAAAAAAACGGAAGGCGCACGGATGACATACGGACCGTATACGTGTCACGCTCCCGATGCCTCGGCACCGCTCCTTACCCACTGATCCGGTCGCACCTGCACAGCACCGCTCCTTACCCACTGATCTGGTCCACCGGTCACGGCTGCCGCTTCCGCTCGTGCTTTCCTGTGTCCTGTCCCCAGTCTCATGTGTCTGACTCATGCTTCTGTATAGGGTCGGGCCGCGCCCACTCACCTGGTCTTATGGGCCCAGCACTGCTGCAGCAGGATATGACATGAGGCTGTGCTGGGTATATAAGACTGGCCTTGCCTTGTGGGCAGGGCCTGATCAACGTGTCTTGTAAGCCTTGTCTTGAAAGCTAGGTGCTCAGGTCCCCCTTGTGCCGTGTCCTGTGATCAATACTATTGCCTGACATTCCTACCCGGCACCTGTGCCAAATTCCTGCATTGTCTCCAGGAACTCTGAAGCCCCAGTGACTGTTCTACCCGTCCCCTGTGGGACGCAGTCCCTGCCACGCTAGTGCTCCGGCTAACGTGCACCCAGGCCTCCGGTGGGGTGCACGGCCCAGTGGATCCACCACCTGGACCTAACAATACGGAACAGAAACGGATGCCACACGGATGCACCCGTGAAAAAAACAGACCGTTTTTTGCGGACCGCAAAAACGGATCGGTCATGCGAATGTAGCCTTATTCTAATCTGCTGTTTATAAACAGCAGGCAGAAATAAGTGAATAGCGCCCCCCAGCGTCAGAAAATCTCCGGGGTTTTAGGGGTAGCTGAGACCCTGGAGATCATGATTCAGGCCGGTTTTTCCGGTCCCCGCTCACGTGATCACCAGTATACACCGTATACCAGTGATCATGTTACAGTAAATGACAGCGCCGGTAAAAAGTTATTTATCTCCCATCTGGCATGAACAAAGATGTCAGATGGGAGATAAATCTCCTCCTCGGTCCCCTCCAGTCCCCCGGTGTCGCCAAAGTGCCCCCCCCAACCCCCTCCCGAAAATCCAAGATGGGCACGCGCACAGCAGCGCGCCGGCCGCATTCACCCTACTCCTCTGATTTCTGTCTCATGTGCCATGACACATGCGACAGAAAACTCCTCCCCAGGCCCTGCCAGGTCACCCCCTATAACCCCACCGGTGTTCCCCGGTGTCCCACGGTACCTGTGCAGCGTTGATCTCCCGCGGCCCCCTCCTTCACAATAGATGCTGCCGCATGCACAGAGCGGCTGTCAGCTCAGCTTCCTGTGTTCAGACACAGTGAGTGGCGGTAACCATGCATCTGTAAGCTACTGCAATGCCCTGCTCATGAGGTAAGGAACATAGTTGATCAGGAGAGCTATACTACATTTACAAATGGAGGGATTTGCTATTTCTGTTGCCCTGCTGAACGACTACCAAACATGAGAGTCCGTTATATGCAACAAGAAAACATGTCTAAATAGCGAGCTCTGTTTAGTATTCATTCAGCTGGACTTAAAGGGGTATTCCATCTCCATGATCCTATCCCCAATATATAGTAGGTGGAACAGCAATAATATCAGCAAATACCAATATTTGGAAATGTAGAATAGTTCTCCTGATTAGGCATGCCCTTACCTTATGAGCAGGACATTGCAGCTTTGGTAGCAACAGTTACGACATGGACTCTGCTGCTGTGGACCCGGGGAGAGTGGGTGCAGATTCATTGCACCCACACTCCTCACATGGAGGGTCTGCACTCCTAGAAAATGGGGGATACGTTCCCTGAGCGTGTCCCCCCATATTCTAGACGGTCCAGAGTCATTGTGGGACCCCCTTATTTTTTTCCGTACAATAAATTGGTGAAAGAGGGAATGTTTTGGGGAGTGTTTTTTCAAATACATTTTTTTTCGTCTATTTGTTTTGTTAGTTCTGACAGTTTGTGATGTCGGGTATATGATAGACGCCATGACATCACAAACTGCTGGGCTTGATGTCAGGTGATTTTACAGCTAGTATCAACCCCATTTATTACCCAGTTTGTCACCGCACCAGGGCACGGGATGAGCTGGAGTGAAGCGCCAGGATTGGCGCATCTAGTGGATGCGCCACTTCTGGGGCACCTGCAGCCTGCTATTTTAAGGCTGTGAAGGACCAATAACTATGGACCTTCCCACCCTGAGAATACCAGACCACAGCTGTCCGCTTTACCTTGGCTGGTGATCCAATTTGGGGGGGGACCCTACTTTTTTTTTTGTAATTATTAATATTTATAAAATAATTATAAAAAAAGAGCCTAGGGTGACCTTCACATTGGATCCCCAACCACGGTAAAGCTGCCAGCTGTGGTTTTCAGGCTACAGCCGTCTGCTTTACCCTAGCTGGCTATCAAAAATGGGGGGACCCAACGTCATTTTTTTTAAACTATTTTTTTAAATAAAAAAAATGAATGGGCTTCCCTGTATTTTGATTGCTAGCCAAGGTAACGCCAGGCAGATTTGGGGTGGCATCCCGTAGCTGTCTGCTTTATCTGCGCTGAGAATCAAAAATACCACGGAGCGCTACGTCATTTTTTTAAAAAATATTTTTTACAGCACTGTGATGTCCAGCAATCAAAATACATTGAAGCCTTTTTGTTTTTAGTTATTTAAATAAATAATTAAAAAAATATATATATGGGCTCCCGCTGCATTTTTTGTATTGCTAACTAAGGGTAATCCAAGCAGCTACTGGCTGCTATCCCCCACTGCTTGGTGTTACCTTCACTGGCAATGGAAAATCCAGGGAAGCATTTTTATTTTTTTTGCCAAAAAGCTACAAAAAAAAATGACGTGAGCTTCGCCATATTTTTGTATGCTAGCCAGGTACAGCAGGCACCTACGAGCTGCCCCCAAACCCCAGCTGCCTATTTGTACCCGGCTGGAAACTACAAATATAGGGAAGCCCTTTTTTGAATTATTTCATGAATTTCATGAAATAATTAAAAAAAAAACGATGTAGGCTTCGCCCCATTTTTGTGTTTAGCCGGGTGCAGCTGGGGATTGGATTCGCAGCACAGGTTAGCCCGAGGTTTCTGGGCTCTCCTTTTGTCTCATCTGATCAGAGAACATTCTTCCAAAACGTTTTAGGCTTTCTCAGGTAAGTTTTGGCAAACTCCAGCCTGGCTTTTTGGGAAAAGGCATCAACATAGAGTTTACAGGAAAAAAAGAGGCATTCAAAGAAAAGAACGTTGTCCCTAAAGTCAAACATGACAGAGGTTCCATGATGTTTTGGGGTTTCTTTGCTGCCTCTGGCACTGGACTGCTTGACCGTGTGCATGGCATTATGAAGTCTGAAGACTACCAAGAAATTTTGCAGCATAATGTAGGGCCCAGTGTGAGAAAGCTGGGTCTCCCTCAGAGGTCATGGGTCTTCCAGCAGGACAATGACCCAAAACACACTACAAAAAGCACAAGAACATGGTTTGAGAGAAAGCACTGGAGACTTCTAAAGTGGCCAGCAATGAGTCCAGACCTGAATCCCATAGAACACCTGTGGAGAGATCTCAAAATGGCAGTTTGGAAGGCACCCTTCAAATCTCAGGGATCTGGAGCAGTTTGCCAAAGAAGAATGGTCTAAAATTCCAGCAGAGCATTGTAAGAAACTCATTGATGGTTACTGGAAGCAGTTGTTCGCAGTTATTTTGGCTAAAGGTTGTGCAGCCAAGTATTAGGCTGAGGGTGCCAATACTTTTGTCCGGGCCATTTTTGGAGTTTTATGTGAAATGATCAATGATTTGATTTTTGGTTCATTCTTTTTTGTGGTTTTTCATTGCAAGCAAAATAAATGAAGATAAAAATATCAAAGAATTTGTGATTGCAATAATTTTCAGGAAGAAACAGAGTATTATCTGACAGAATTGCAGGGGTGCCAATACTTTTGGCCAGCACTGTATATATATAATATAAATACAATAAAAACAGATTATAAAGGTGAGAATTGAATAAAAATGACACACACATAAAATGAAAAATATATATAAAAATGTATATGTGAAAATGTATATAAAATATATAAAATATATACATATATATAAATATAGATATACATATTATATATATATATATATATATATATATATGCATCTTTAAAAACATTAAAGAAGAGGACAATCATGTCATAATGCCATGAGGAAGCATAAGTGGCAAGACTTGTAATCTTGTGATATACGGGCTAATCAAGAAAACACTGTAATCGTCATGTTTTGGACTCAAAGAACTGACTCTTGGGACATTTAGGAGTGAAACAAGGATCTGGAGAGACAATGAATACATTCAAGGATGGAATTTTAAATGAATAAATAATTTAACAAGGGTGAGAGCTAGTGACTCGCCCACCTCAGGGCTATGGGACACCCGGTGCCGGGCCGGACTAGTCTGGGGGTCGTCAGTGGTGGCGGGGCCCGACCCCGTGGCCCTGGTGGGTGTCAGTTAATATGTGGCTTGATGAATAAAGTTTGTGTTCGTGACGCCACCTGTGGTCTGCGGCTAGTAAGCCGCAGCTGCTGTGGGAGGTCTCCGGGGTGATGATATAGCAGCGATGATGGTACTGCTCCCCACAGGTGGAGCGGAGCCCCGGGGACACGGTTAGTGCTCGTGGAAGTCTATGGTGTTGTGTGGCTACCGCGGTGCAGGGCCGACAGGCAATGAAAGAACCAGGCACAAACAACAGTCTCTTTTACCTTTTCCTCTTTTACTTTGGAAACAGTCCAGCCCTGGGAGACCGTTACAGGTGGTGATGGGGATCCGGTCGGCCTGGAGGTACTCGGGGTAGTCTTTCTGGCCAGCTGAGTATGAGGCCTACTCCTGTGCTTTTCTTGGTTATAATAGGACCCTGCTTTTCTGAATCCAGCAATGGCCCTCTTTGCTGCTGGGACTGATGCACGTCCCTTTCCCTTTGTTGCAGGCTGTGCAGGCCCTCTCTGGTGCTCTCGGCTGGAGTCTGCACCGGGCCCTGATGCCGCAGCTGTATCTTCGGGATGTATATGGGCCAGGTGCTTGCAGCTCTCCTGCCCTTCGGATTCGGCTGCCAGGGAGTATGTTAGACCCTGGCGGCCACAGACTCCGATGTCCGAGTCTCTTCTCTGCCTCTCTGCTACTCCTGCTTCCCTGGGCCAAGCTGTTCCAGCTCCAGGCCCCAGATCTACAGGACAGCACACTCTGCGTCTGTTCACTTCTACTTCTCTCTACAGACTGCCTGCTACTTCCTCCCACAGGGCAGACTTGGGGAAGGCTCCCTGGAATTCCAGGTTCAGAGCTCCCCCTGCTGGCCGGAGGGAGAACTGCGTTGGATGTTAAAACTTGCTGGCCAATGGACCTCCCAATTACCTCCAGGCTCAGCATTAACCCTTTGGAAGGGCAATGCCGTTGTGGCGACCAGGTCCTGGGGCGCCACACTAGTAAGTAATTTAACAGGGGTGGGAGCTAAAAAAAAGGTCCCAGACTTCATTTAAGCCAAAAGGTTTTAGGGTATTTAGTTTATGTATCCAAAAAGTCTCTTTTCTGCTCAAGGCTTCAGTCCTATTGTGCACAATAGGGTCAATTTGCTCGATTGGTGTAATCCTGAAGTCTAGGCTTTTCTCATGCTGTAGAATACAGTGTTTTGAGAGCCCGTGTAGGAGGAAGCCGGTTTTAATATTATGGCGTGCGAGTTCAGCCTGTTGTGAAGAGCCTGGCTTGTTCTACCCCCACATATTGTTTGCCACATATGCAATCAACAAGGTATACGACAAAATCAGACTGGCATGTCAAACGCTTTTTTATCTTAAATGACTGGTCCCACTGGATGAACAGAATGTGGTTCTGCCATGATAAATACTCCTGCAACACAAACAGTTTCTGGAATCACATCTGAAAACACCTATTGGGGCTGAAAATATGCTTTGAATTGGCTTAGTCCTCAGTTTACTTGGGGCTAGGATATTTTTGATGGTGGGGGCCCGCCTAAACGTGACACCTGGGGTAGGCGGTAGGATAGGAGTAAGAATAGGGTCACTTTTCAGGATATCCCAATGCTTAGACAGGATATATATTTGATAGATATGTTATCACTGCTATAGGTGGTAATAAGATTCAGGCTGAGATCTCGGTTCCCCCCTTTATTTTTGCATTTATTTTTGTTACCACTATTATTTTTATTTTTGTCAAGGTCCCTGCCTTCTTCGTGTTCAGAGGGAAGAATCTCCCTTCGTGTTTTGATGAGGTCAGTTTGTTTTAGTTTGGAGGATTCCTGATAGGCTCTCCGAATGAGGGGCTTTGGGTACCCTTTATCCTCAAACCGCTGTCTCAACACCTCTACTTGCTCATTGAAGTCAGTGTCCTGGGTGCAGTTTCTCCTGATTCTCTTGTATTGGTTCAGTGGAATGTTCTGTAGCCATTTATTATAATGCTCACTATTATAGTGAATATAACCGTTGGCGTCTACCTTTTTGAAGAAGGTTTTACTTAGAATCTTATGATCCTGATGGAAAATGACCAAATCCAAAAAATGTATACTATCAGAACATACTGATGAAGTGAATTTTAGACCCCAATTGTTGCTATTTAGATTATCAAGGAGGATTCTGACGTCAGAGCAATTGCTATCCCAAATTATAAACAGGTCACCTTTTATAGAGGACTATGCCCTCTTTGTGCTGCCCATTTTGAATATGGACCTTTTCAAAAATTCCCATAAAAAGGTTGGCATAAGCACATGCAGCCTTAGTCCCCATCGCCGTTCCGAGGCGTTAATGGTACAGTGTATCGTTAAATGTAAAATAATTGTTGCGGAGAATAAAGCTCATGCCTTCTAATATGAAATCCCTTTGGGTTGGTAAAATTTTGCTATCATTTTCCAAAAATAGAGAAATACAGAACAGACCTAAATGGTGTTGAATGTTAGAATATAGTGAGGCTACATCAATGGTCACAAATATGAAGGATTCTTTCCATGTGATACCACTGATATTTTCTATGAGATGGGCAGAGTCTCTAATATGACTATCCAGCTTTGGCACATATGGCTGTAGAAGTAGGTCTATATAGTTGGCTAAATTAGAAGTTAGGGAGTCAATACCTGCAATCATGGGTCTACCAGGGGGGTTCAACACAGCTTTGTGAATTTTAGGTAAGTGATAAAAAAATGCCATTGCTGGGTTTTTGACCTGCAGGAATCTTTTTTCAGCAGGGTTAAGTATGTTATTTTCAATCGCTTTCTGGATAAGAATTTTGTAGGCAGCAATAGCCTCATCATACTCTACTTGCTTTGCAATTTCATAGTAGATCGGATCAGAGAGTATCCTGTGTGCCTCTTTAAGATAGTCTGTTTGTTTGTTATTTACTAGCTCTCACCCTTGTTAAATTATTTATTCATTTAATATTCCATCCTTGTATGTATTCATTGTCTCTCCAGATCCTTGTTTCACTCCTAAATGTCCCAAGAGTCAGTTCTTTAAAGCTGGGTTCACACTAAGCGACAGCGACAACGACGTCGCTGTTACGACACCATTTTTTGTGACGTAACAGCGACCTTGTAAGTCGCTGTTATGATCACTGCTTAGCTGTCAAACACAGCAGCCGAAGCAGCGATCATAACGACGCTCGTCGCTGTGCTGCAACATGTGCAGAGAGTAGGGAGCCGCGCACACTGAGCGCTTGCTCCCTGCTCTCCTAGCTACAGTACACATCGGGTTAATTACCCGATGTGTACTGCAGCTACATGTGCAGAGAACAGGGAGCCGCGCACACTGCTTAGCGCTGGCTCCCTGTTCTCCTAGCTACAGTAGACATCGGGTTAATTACCCGATGTGTGCTGCAGCTACACGTGCAGAGAGCAGGGAGCCGCGCACACTGCTTAGCGCTGGCTCCCTGCTCTCCTAGCTACAGTACACATCAGGTTAATTACCCGATGTGTACTGCAGCTACATGTGCAGAGAGCAGGGAGCCGGCACTGGCAACGCAAGAGCGGCGGAGGCTGGTAACGAAGGTAAATATCGGGTAACCACCTTGGTTACCCAATGTTTACCTTGGTTACAGCTTACTGCAGGCTGTCAGACGCCGGCTACTGCTCCCTGCACATTCAGGATTGTTGCTCTCTCGCTGTCACACACAGCGATGTGTGCTTATCAGCGGGAGAGCAACAATAAAAAAATGAACCAGGGCTGTGTGTAACGAGCAGCGATCTCACAGCCAGGGCCAGATCACTGCTCAGTGTCACACACAGCGAGATCGCTAATGAGGTCACTGCTGCGTCACAAAAAACGTGACTCAGCAGCGATCTCAGCAGCGATCTCGCTGTGTGTGAAGCACCCCTTAGTCCAAAACATGACGATTACAGTGTTTTCTTGATTAGCCCGTACATCACAAGATTAC
Source organism: Anomaloglossus baeobatrachus (assembly GCF_048569485.1). NCBI lineage: Eukaryota > Metazoa > Chordata > Amphibia > Anura > Aromobatidae > Anomaloglossus > Anomaloglossus baeobatrachus. The sequence continues at coordinate 459,795,170 of NC_134355.1, read as the reverse complement.
AAGTCTTGCCACTTATGCTTTCTCATGGCATTATGACATGATTGTCCTCTTCTTTAATGTTTTTAAAGATATATATATATATATATATATATATATATATTTATATATATGTATATATTTTATATACATTTTCACATATACATTTTTATATATATTTTTCATTTTATGTGTGTGTCATTTTTATTCAATTCTCACCTTTATAATCTGTTTTTAGGTAATTTTTAAAAATCAACCAGCGAGTTTCTATGTTTCAGGAATTGTGAAAGTTGTTTATTTAATCATTATTAATTTATTATTTATTGAAATCTCTTGCATTCTAATCTATCACCTAAGTCACGCTATGGAGCATTCTCTAGGAAAACAACCCTTCTTTGCGATACTTATTCATTATTTAATTCATTAACACCTAATCTAACCCATTTTGACCTTCTACCTTTTTAGATGTCATTTCTGTTTGCCCATCTCTTTCCCTCAGTGGGCGCCTCACATCTGTTCACTCCCACCACTCTATATCACAGTACACGCAGTTTTTCTCACGGTCTGACCCTGGGTTACCTCCGCTGAGTTAAACTTGCTCTGTGCGCTTGCGCACTCCTCCATTTTCCCACGGTTTGAACTCATTTCACCTTGATAGCTCTGTACTCGCTTCATCCCCTCATGCATACGCTCTTCTTCTTTTTAACCTTGGCTACTTTCATACCGGCCCCTCACGTTCAGGAACTATTTCACTATTTTCTTTACACTTCCTAAAACTCCACGTTCACGTTCCATACATGCTCACTATTCCTCCCAAGTAATAACCAGTCACAATGATTTTGCACTAGCCTGAAATAACATCTATGCACCCGCACAGATTTATATATCAAATAACGGTTTATAGATCATAAATAAAAATACTTTCACTACCTACGGTCCCTCCCTTTTTCTACAATTTTCCTTAATCATATACTAGTCCTTTGTCCATCAGGACTATCTGATGGCTTTAGAGTAATGGGTTGGTGTTTAACCCCTCTTCCCACCAGCATCTTCTCCATAGGTTCGTACCTCCTTATTTTCCTTTCTCCCTCTTCTACACGTTTTTTACGTCCAAGTTTCCCAACATTTTTATACTCCTTTCATATAAACAATCACATACAAATTTTACATTTTTCATAATTTATTACATTTTATTGTTTTTACTATCTATAAATTCTTGTTCTTTTTGTGATATTTTATTAATGTATCAAAATGTAAACTTTTTTCCTTCTTTCACGTGTCTGTAATGTCTCCACGTGCTTGTGAGTCATCACCCTGCAATCCTGTGGGCGGATGACGTCATAGCTGTCAACGTGGCAATATAGATCCTTTATAAGACACCAGTCTGGGAATGCTTGTATGATTTTTTTTCCCTGAAGAAGGAGACGGTCCTTGTCTCTGAAACACGTTGGAATGCTGTAATGTAAAAATTTCTTTTTTATCAGTTCTGCCAAAGTGGTTCTTAAGCGCGGCATATACCCGTTTTCTCTTTGCATATATTTTTTTTTTCATATATTCATAGCAGTAATGCAGATTCCATTTTTCATATTTTCATTCCTACATATAGCTATTGGATTTTTCATGTCAGTATTCACACAGCAGTTTCTGCTTTTCATATATTCCCCTTGCATAGTCACTGGTGTGCATACCTTTTCTCTATATAGTGTAGATTTTTTAGGTTTTTGCACCCAGTTCAGACTCAGAATGGTGTTCCAGATGTTATTTCTTGATTGATTTGTAAACGTTCGTTTGTGAACCCGGCCCCACCCACACCTATTGCCAGTCCACATTATACGCATATATAGCCTGGGTCTCAGCTTCCCATACACGGTAAGTTTTTTAACTGCATGAGAGGACACACACTAGCTAGGGACCCCAACGTAGAGAAATACTTTGGCGTAGTGTTGGGGCTCTGTTGCATTGATCAATTCAATAGCTAAATTTCTCTTTATTCATATGTTTATGGCAGTAATGCAGATTTCATTTTTCATATTTTAATTCTTACATATAGCTATTGGATTTTTCATGTCAGCATTCACACAGCAGTTTCTGCTTTTCATATATCCCCCTTACATAGTCACTGGTGTGCATACCTTCTCTCCATACAGTCCTGGGTCTTGGCTGCCATTAATCGTTTCCCCTTGAGCCCTATCTCTGATTTCCCTTTCTTCATTTGCTGCCTGAAAAGCTAGAAATTACATTTTAATGTTTACTGGGAAGTTATTCAACATATAGGCTATGAGTCAAGTAGGAAGAGGCATCACTGGGCGGGGAACAGAGCTGGAGTGACAGAGGCTTCAGATCTACAACCTAATTTATCTTTTCTATGTATCAAAATAAGAGGAACCACATGAGGCTTTATTTATTTATGTTAAAAAATATTTAAATAAATCATTTAAAAAAATCAGCGTGTGGTTCACCCCAATTTTGATACCCAGCCATGATAAAGCCCGACAGGCGGCTTGAATTCTCAGCCGGCAGCCACCTGGAATTGCCGCATCCATTAGATGCGACAGCCCCGGAACTTTACCCGACTCTTCCCCATTGCCTTGGTGCAGTGGCAATTGGGGTAATAAAGAGTTAATGTCAGCCCACAGCTGCCACTAAGCCCTGGATCAGTGATGGGTAGAGGTCTATGAGATCCCTCCCATTACTAATCTGTAATTAAAAGTAAATAAATACAAAGACCAAAATAATTCTTTATTTGAAATAAAATACAAAAAAAACCTCCCTCTTTCATCACTTTATTAACCTCCAAAACACGCAGTTCTGACGTAATCCACACGAGGTCCGACGAAGCTTCTAGCTCTGCTATATTATTGAAGGCACAGTGCGTGATCATGGAACATGACTTAGGGCTGTCAGGTTAAGGCAGAGAATGAATGAGCCACACGATCAGTGGGGACATCACACGGGTTATTTGCAGTCACAGCAGGAGGTTCCCCCAAGCCTCCTGCATCTCCTGGCAGAAAACTGTGTGTTTTTGCCAAAATATGCAGATTTGGTGCTAACATTTTTACACCATATTCCTAGATCCAATCTACACTTCCTGGCAAAAAAAAACCGCATCACTACCGCGTGCGGTATTTTGCGGTAGTGATGCGGGGTTTTTTTGCCAGGAGGTGTAGATTGGGTGCAGGAATATGGTATTATGCGGTAGTGATGTGACTTTTCTGCCAGGAGGTATAGATTGGGTACAGGAATATGGTGTAAAAATTTCAGCACCAAAACTGCATGTTTTGGCAAAAAAAATGCACTAAAATGGTTTTGATGCTGTTTCAGTGCAGTTTTCTTTTAGAAGGTGCAAATTTGGTGCTGAAATGTCTGCACCAGATTTGAGCACCAAATTTGCACCTCCTGAAAGAAAACTGCACCAAAATGACATAAAAACCGTTTTTGTTAATTTTTTTGCCAAGAGATGCAGATTTGGTGCTGAAATTTTTAGACCAATTCCTGCACCTAATCTACACTTTTCAATAATGTGAAAAAAAATCACATCACTACCGCATCATACCACATGCAGTAGTGATGCGTTTTCTTGCCAGAAGGTGTAGATTGGGTGCAGGAACGTGGTGTAAAATGTTTAGTTTCAAATAAATTTTAAGTTTCAGCATTATAAATAATTCAAATAATACATTCCCCTTCCCAGGGTGTACTATAATTGATAGCACTTTCTACAGTGAATCAAACAACAAAAAGAAAACCATATGCAGACTAGTACGGAGAGGACGGAAGGAAAGCGAGTAGACTGAGATAATGATTATTGAAGGGAGGGAGGACGGGTAGAGGCGAGGGGGAGTTAGCGAGTATTCACTTCATTATACCAAGCTAAAAGCCATATAGTGGACTGGCTTTTGAAATACAGATGTCTTATGAAGATAAGTGCAAAGCTTGAGATAGATCGTTAATACGATTTTGATGAGAATCCACCCACGGTGTCCATATTGCATATAAGCTTCCCAAGATATCCAACCATGTTGCATCTATACATTCATATAGCATTATCTTATCAAGTCTATCCCTGACTGCCTGGATCAATAGGTGGGGGATTTTCCATTTAGAGACAGGGTGATTTTCACCGCCATAGTGATGTAGCATACAAGACAGAAAGATTTATTATTTAATTTATTATTATTTATTTATTTAATTTATTTATTGAGTAGTCCCACTGGTTTATCTCCTAGTAGGAGAGTAGTCAGGTGGTGTAAAATATTTAGCACTATATCTGTATCTCTTGACAAAAAATAGGCAGTTTTCTGCCAGGAGATGCAGGTCTGTGAACTCAGTGAAAGTGTAAAGTCACCACTAGGGGGAGCCAGAACTCTGGTGTATGTAATAGTGCTATGAATACACGAGGTCACACGGAAGGAAATCACCAAATGATTCAACAGAGAAGTCGTACAAGATGGATCAGAGCCAGGAGGTCTTGCAGTACAAGAGTCAGTGTCAGGGGCAAGCAGAGGTCACAAACCGGGAGACCAAGCAATAGGAGAGGAGTGCAGCATCAGAACAAAAAACAGGCAGAGGAGAGGAAGGCTATGTGTCCACGTTGCTTTTTACCTGCTTTTTACCTGCATTTTTGCTGCTTTTACAACTGCAGCGTTTAATGGCAAAATAGATGTGCTCTGCTTTTCAAGCAAAGTCTATGGTAATTTGGGTTTCTTGTGCCCACTATGCAGTTCAAACTGCAGCCATTTTCTGGCAGAAATTTGGGCAAAAACTCTGCTTTGCAGTTCAAAATGCAAATGGCAAAAACAATTGACATGTCAATTGTTTTTGCCATTTGGGTTTTGCACTGCAAAGCTGAGTTTTTGTCCAAAGTTCTGCCACAAAAAGGCTGCAGTTTGAACTGCATAGTGGGTACAAGAAACCCAAATTCCCATAGACTTTGCTTGAAAAGCAGAGCACATCTATTTTGCCATTAAACGCTGCAGTTGAAAAAGCAGCAAAAAAGCAGGTAAAAAGCAGGTAAAAAGCAACGTGGACACATAGCCGAAGACTGGAAGGTAAGACAAGACGGAGGGGATGGGAGTCAGGGAGACCGGAAAAAACGGAGAGGACGGGAGTCAGGGAGGTCTGACGAGGTAGTAGTCAGAATCAAAAGAACTTACTAAAACTAGGAGCGCACGGTGCAGATCATAGCTATAACTTGCACCGAACCAATGAAGGAGACATCCTAATAAAGTGGCGTGATCCCAGTCACAGAAGGATAGGCTCCTCCCACCAGCCTAGAAGAGGGAAACCATGACCTCAGGAACTGGTGACAAATACAACTCTGCAACAGCAGAGTCCAAACTAAATTGTGACATAAAGTTCATTGAGGTCCTCTAAGGTCAAGTTACCTGCGGGCACAAGTGGAGCCTCTCTCTGTGACTGCAAATAACCTGAGTGATGTCACCGCTGATCATGTGGCTTGGTGTCTGCCTAAAGCTCACAGTGGGCAGTCATGCTCTTGCGCTCACTGTGAATTCAGATATAGCAGAGATAGAAGCATCATGGGACCTTGTAGTGTGGATTACGTCGGATCTGGGTGTTTTGTGGGTTAATATATTGATGAAAGAGAGAGTGTTTTTTAAATTTTAAAGGATTTTTTTTGATGTTTGTGTTTATTTCTTTTTACTTATAGGATTAGTGGTGGGTTGGTCTCATAGACCCTCCCCATCACTAGTCCAGGGCTTAGTGACAGCTGTGGGCTGACATTAACCTAATATATTACCCCGATTGCCACCGCACCAGGGCAAGCGGGAAGAGCTGGGTAAAGTGCCGGTATCGTCGCATTTAATGAATGTGACAATCTTAGGTGGCTGCAGGCTGATATTTTTAGGCTGGGGAGCTCCCAATAAGCATGGATCTCCCCAGCCTGAGAACATCAGCCCCCAGTTGTCAGGCTTTATCTTGACCAGGTATCAAAATTAGGGGGAACCAAACGCTGATTTTTAAAATTATTTATTTAAATAATTTAAAAAAAAAAAAAAAAGCCGCATGCGGCTCCTCTTGTTTTGATACACAGCCAAGATAAGCACAAGGCTGGTGGCTGCAACCTGTAGCCGTATGCTTTATCTGTGCAGGGTATCATAATATGGGGGGACCCTCCCTTCGCCAATTGCTTTATTTATTTATTTACTTATCATCAGTATAAGGACACAGAATATGTCATTCCAACCAATAACAGACGCTGTCTCAGATGTTGGGGGCATGGTTCAATTGCAGCCAATCACATTTGCCGGTGGAAAGGAAAAGCAGTGAATATAGAAGAGGTATAATTATCGAACCCGAATGTAGCGCTACAGCCACGAGAACGTGGTAAGTACATACTGCTTTAACCCTTTTGCTTTTTTTTTTACAGTGGAAGATCACAGCCATGTCAATACTTGACATGGCTGTGATGGGCAGGGAGAGGATTGTTTTTGTCATCCGATCAAATGCCGATCCTTAGCAAGATCGCCAACTTTTGTGGTAAATGCTCGGATGTCTGATCCCTATCCGATCCAGCCAAAGATCGTACGATTTTTACATTTTCCGATCTTTGCTGATCAGGATTGCCCATCTCTAGTGACCGCTAGGTTCAGGGATGTGATGGAGTGACAGCCTATTTCTAACAGAGACGAAGAGTTAGACAGGGCTGCAGCATCAGTCCAACGCTCTTCAATGAGCTGGCAGTGGCTCTGGAGTCCTCCTCAGCCCCAGGACTCACCCTCCATGACACCGAGATGAAATTTATGCTGTATACTGCTGACTTTGTGCTGTTATTACCAACTGAGAAAGGCCTCCAAGATAATCTGAAATTTCTAGAGACCTTCATCAACACAAGGGCACTGCAACTCAACCAAAAGAAAACTAACATCATGGTGTTCCAGAAAAGAAACTAGAAATCTGCTGGCCATCCTCCCTTTATGATAAGCAACTATCCTCTTACAGAAACCAACAAGTACACCTACCTGGGCCTAGAACTCAGCTAATCAGGAAGCTTTAAGCAAGCCATAGAGCTGCTGAAATACAAGGCGTGCATAGCTTTCTATGCCATCTGAAAATGTCTGTACCCTCTCAAGGCACCCATAACCGTCTGGCTAAAAATCTCTGACACCATCATTGCTCCAGTCCTCCTGTATGGCAATGAAGTCTAGGGCCCAGTCTCATACCTAAACTGGTCAAAGTGGGACTCTAGGCCAACAAATATTCCACCTAGAGTTCTGCCATAACCTCCTCCAAGTCCATAGGAGCACATCAAACAGCACCTGCCGAGCAGAGCTAGGCAGATTCCTACCACAACTTGCGATCCAAAAGAAGGTGCTGTCATTCAAGGCTCATCTACAAAGCAGCAGTCCCAGCGCCTAACATCACAAAGTCTGGCTACACCAGGAAAACCCTGGAGAACAAAGCCATCCAACACAAAGTACCCAAAGCCACCCTGAGCAAGCTACTAAACTACATGGCCTGACAAAAGGGGAAATACAGAAGATGGTACACAAAGGCAAGGAGGAATATTTCAGCATCTGGAAGAATGACATAAACAGGTCACAAAAACTGACAATATACTAGAACCTAAGAGGAAGTAGAAACTGGCCCCATATTTGGAAAAACTAGTAAACCCTAAAGAGCTTCAAATCCTGAGCTGGGACAGACTGAGCTCCCGCAGTCTACTGATTAAATCTGGGCGGCACCAACAGAACTACTTGCCCCAAGAGAGTAGACTGTGCCAACAGTGCCCCCAGGAGGCCATGGAGGATGAGGCCCACTTTTTGCTGAGGTGCCCCAGATACTCTGCAGTGAGGGACACTCACTTCAGGAGACTGTCTGATCTCTTCCCAGACTTCAATTTCACGAAGGAAGAAGATAAACTGCTCATACTACTGGGCGATAAGGAAAGTTCAGCGACCATAGCAACGTAATATGTCAGTGCCTGTCACAGATTAAGAGGAGCCTGACATACCATGGACTTCTATACCCCACCCTGGATGAGCTTCTATCCCCCAACCTGGATAAGCCTCCATCCCCCACCCTGGATGAGCCGCTATGCCTCAACCTGGACGAGCCTCTATCCCCATCCCCATTTTTACCACTTGCTTTGGCAATGCAATGAACTTGGTCCTGTCAATAAAGCTATTTTGAAATTGAGTGATTAGAAGTACCCCTTGTAGTGTAGGGCTATTTAGTGGTAAATCATGCAAACCTTGTGTCTTGTGATTTTTTTCACCTATACGTACTCTAGTGGAATTCAGTGGTTAGGACATTCATTTGAACTCAGACATCAGGAGACTAACAGTAAACTACTATTGCAAATAACACCATATATATTGGAAGTACCCCTCAAAAAGCTCATGCAAAAAACTCGGGAACAATCTGTGGGTCTAAAGGCCCCGTTACACGCTACGATTTATCTAACGATCTCATGAGCGTCGTGACACGCCCAGATCGTAGTTACGATTTGCCGAGATCACACATAGGTCGTTTATTAGTGGTCACACGTAACGATCGCACAAGCGACGCACAAGGCGGTCGAGTGGATGTTGTTCGTCGTTTGCAGGGTGTCAAACGTACCAATATGTCTGTTGCGATCCAAACGACGAACAATATTTTGAAAATGAATGACGTGTTAGCGATCAGTGATTTTCAACCTATTTGCGATCGTTCGGAGTCGCAAGTAGGTGTCACGCGTAACGACGTTGCTAACAATGCCGGATGTGCATCACGGAAACCGTGACCCCGCCGACATATCGTCAGATAAATCATAGCGTGTAACGCCGGCTTAAAGGCCCCGTCACACGCTACGATATATCTAACGATATGTCGTCGGGGTCACAGAATTTGTGACGCACATCCGGCATAGTTAGAGATGTCGTAGCGTGTGACACCACCGAACAACTGTTAACGAGCAAAAATACTCAAATTATCGTTGCTCGTTGACACGTCGTTCATTTTCATAATGTCGTTCCTCCTTCTGCACGCCGGTTGTTCGTCGTTCCTGAGGCAGCACACATCGCTACGTGTGACACCCCAGGAACGACGAACACAGCTTACCTTCATCCCGCCGGCAATGCGGAAGGAAGGAGGTGGGCGGGATGTTACGTCCCGCTCATCTCCACCCCTCCGCTTCTATTGGGCGGCCGCTGTGTGACGTCACTGTGACATCGAACGTCCAACCCCCTTCAGGAGGAGGATGTTCGACGCCCACAGCGACGTCGTTAGGGAGGTAAGTACATGTGACGGGGGTTAACAACATTGTGCGCCACGGGCAACGAATTGCCTGTGACGCACAAACGACGGGTATGGGTTCGATCGCTAATGTGACCGCACGATATATCGTCGCGTGTGACGGGGCCTTTACTCTGATGGATAAGCACAATAGTTAGTACCATGGGTTAACCACTTAATGCTACTGCCATTCACAGTCATGATTACATAGTCAACTAGTATGTAAGTGATCATATAATGTAATTTATTATACTCTGTTGAAAAGTACTATGATTTGGTTTATTGGAATACTTTAACACTGGCTTCACCTTACAAATCAAGTTACTTATTTTTTGTGAAAGTATTGTTCATTGTGTTTTTTGTACTGGGTGACTTAAATCCCTAAATACAATCATTATTGTACAGACGTCCTAGCTAATCCTCTATATCTCTAATTCTCTAATTTTTGACTGCTAATAACAAACATTAATATTAAATTTGCAGTTTATGTTTTAATATTATGCAATAAAATATTTTAACAAAAGTGTTGTGAATTGCAATACTCCAAATTATATGGTTAATAGGTGTATAATGGTTCCCGATCAGTGAGAAGGAAAAGATGCTGCCGTGTTTTTAAACTGAAATTGTCATTTCATTTTACCCATTTATTTACACATACATCTTATCTCAGAAGTCCACACGTCATACAGCATTACATCACAACTCTACATTTGCAAAATAAGCCTCTTATCTTCATGCCGCAAACATCATGTGTAGCAGCCAGAAAGCTAATATTCTCTTACTCAAGATTCCAGACCTGAAATAATTTAAGTTTTGTAAAAAAAAAAAAAAAAAACCTTCAACTTCTTGAAAGTGCTCAATAAGGAACTACCTATAGCAGAAGTAAGGTCTGGAGTCTGTAATTACGAGTAACATAAGGTAGTGAAGTGCTATCCTAATATTTCAGACTGGCATTTTTTACATGTGTGAAGGGTATGTTAATGTTTGGCTTTCATTAACTTTGTTCAGATTTGAAAATCTGGAGAAGAAGCAGCTGGATTTACAGCCAAGTTATTATTGTATATGTGATATGCTGCCCCATCTTCTTCCTTTCGGAAGGTAGCTTTAAGCCCCTGGACTTCAATAAAAAATTCTGCTACGAGACCGGCACATGCCATATACTATTTTTTACCTTTTGTGTGTTTTTTTTTTTATGGAGGCTAGTGATGAGCAAGCACAAAAATGTTTGAGAGCTCGGTTCGTGAATCGAGCAGGTTGGCTGCTTAGATGGGCTTGAATCAAGTAACGCATATAATTGGAAGTCAATGGTAAACTCAAGCATTTTTCCATAAGACGCTAATAGGAGGGCTGGGGAGGCAGGAAAATCGCTGAGATGGATAGAAACAGCACTCAAATGGAAACGGAACATCATGGGGAAGATGGCTGGATGCATCTCTGACTCCCAGTTTGCTGCTGGGAACAATGTTGTCAGATTATTACGCCACTCTTATACATACAAAACTGAAGATAAAATGGATTTTACAAAACACAAATGTTAGGAAGCATTCTTTCCTGTATAATGTCTTGTATATAAGGTAAGATTAAAAAGAGAAAAAAGCCTGATATGCCTAAAGACTAGAAATCCCCCACAAGTGACCCCATTTTGGAAACTATACCCCTCAAAGAATTTATCTAGACATATCCATATAGCGAGTATTTAGAAACCACAGGTACTATACATAATTTGATAACTTTCGGTGGTCATATTGAAAATTTCTATTTTTCTCACAAAAATGTCAAATTTTCATTTTTTAAAGAGATAGCATGAAAAAGCGTACCAAAGTTTGTTGCCCACATTCTTTTGAGTGTTGTCATAGCCTACAAGTAGTCAAAAAGTTCTGTGCAGACAAATGCCAGTGGCAGGAGCTTTTTCTTGAATTTTGAAACACATATTTGGCTAAAATAGATTGCGGGCACTATGTTGCATTTGCAGGGTCCCTGAGATACCTAAACATCAGAAACCCCCACAAGTAACCCCATTTTGGAAACTAGACCCATGAAGGAATTCACATACTGGTGTATTGAGCATTTTGAACACATACAGTAGGTGCTTCACAGTACTTTTTAAAATGTGGATGTAAAAACAAATATTATGGGTTTTTTCTGCTAAAATGTTGTTTTATCCCCAGATTTTTATTTTTTACAATGGGTAATAAGCGAAAAAAACCACATAATTGTTATGCAATTTGTTCTGAACACAATGATACCCAATATATTGTTAAAACTCAGAAAGCAAACAGCACTATTTAATTTTTGAAATGCAAATTTGGATACCATGTTGCATTTGCACCCTAAGGTGCCAATAAAGCAGTAACACTCAAATGTGAGCCCATTTGGCAAACTAAACCCCTTAATGAATTCATCTATTGATGTGATGAGCATTTTTAATCCACAAGGTACACAGAATTCTATACGATTTGGCTGTGCAGAGGTGTTTTGGGGGTTAATAAAGTGGTGAAAGTTGCTTTTATTGTATTTTATTTCAAATGAAGGATTTTTTGGTGTTTGTGTTTATTACTTTCACTTACAGATTAGTAATGGGGGTCCCATAGACCCTCCCCATTACTACTCTAAAGCTTAGTGGCAGCTGTGGGCTGTTATTAACCCCTTATTACTCCGATTGCCACCACACCAGGGCAGTCGGAAAGAGCCAGGTAAAGTGCTGAGATTGTCGCATCTGTGGCGCCCTGGACTAGTCAGGTCGTCACAGGTAACACACACACACCCCCACCACCCCCGGACAGTTACATTAGCCAGACACAAAACCCTTGTTGCCTCCCTCCAGGGTCTGATGTCCACACCAGGTGGGGCAGAGCCAGGCGGTTGGCCCCACCCACCGAGGAGTTCACAGGCCTGGAGGTGGGAAAAGTGGGAGTTAGAGTCTGGAGGTTGAAGTGAGAGGAGTAAAGTGGAGAGTGTCTGGGTTTGGGGCCCGGGCACTGACAGCAAGGTTGGCAGACGGTGGTGGCCGTCTGCAGGAGTGGTGGATCAATGCGGAAACGTAGGACCGGGGTCGGGCAGTGGCCCGCCGGTTCCGACCGGGGAGCGAAGTGAAGCTATCACATACAGGCAGGGCCATCAGACCCCGACCAGGCTTGGAGCCGCCGACAAAAGTCAAATCCGAGTGTGACCGGAACCCCAGGGGTTTCCTAACAACCAAAGACCTGTTAGAAGGCAACCGTCCGCACCGTGAGGGTATACAGCCACCACCACAGGCTAGAGACCCAAGGGCCAGTGCCTGCGGGCAAAATGGGCTCCTCCGGCATCCATACACCAGGGAGCGGACTACCGTTGGGAACCCATCGTAGTCAAGACAGTACACAAAGGTGCAGGGAGAGACAGCCACCATCACCTGTCCGGGGAGAGACACTGCAGCCGGCTGCGGGACCCGTCCATCCAGCCGTTTGGTTTACCGGAGACTTTGTGCCTCTTTTGCTGAGTGATTACACCCGTGCCATCCGGCACCGCGCTGCGCTGTCCCTGCAACCCTGCACCTCACTGACCCTGCCTCCCCGTCACACAACCAGGCCCCGGGATCACCAACCCCTACCCATGGAGGGGGAAAACAACATCCCAGGTGCTCCCTACCATCGCTCCCTGGATCTCCGACACCAGCAGCGGTGGTGCCCATCTTCACCACAACCCATGGGTGGCGTCACGGACTAAATCCCCAAAACAAACCAACCCCCTTTTCACTCACGGGCGAGGAGCGCCGCTCGAGTCCCTGGATCCGGCCCACCGCTTGAGCCACCGAGCAGCAGCAGCGCCGGACCCGAGCATTAGCGAGCGCAGCATCCCCTCCGCCCGCGACACAAGCAGATTCCCAGAACTAATTATGCTCATAATCCAAGATTCCACTGTATTTTTTTTTTTTTAATTAAATGTGCGTATATATGCATGCAGTGTAGCATGAGTGTATTAATGTTTTTGACGCGTTTTTTTCCGCAGGTTGGTCCCTGCGGTTTTTACCATTATCTATGGCAAAAACCATAGGTACCTGCAGAAAAGAAGTGACATGCTCATTAATTTCGCAATGGAAATTCCACGGGTAAATCCGTAGGTATAAAAAAACGCAGTGTGCGCACAGCATTTCTTTATACCCATAGGTTTTGCTGGGGGATGACTGCAGAAATGTTAGACACATTTTCTGCAGCAAATCCGCGGTAAAATCCGCGGTAAATCCGCAGCGTGCGCACATAGCCTAAAACTGCGGTAAAACAGCATGCGGATTCTGGTGCATTTTTTTACCGCAGGTTTGGAATTCTGCCAGAGAGTGCAGATTTTGCTTAAGAAATACATTTTCCCAGTGTGCACACACCCTTAAAAAATAACTTTTATTTCTTCATTAATAAGTGTATAAGGGATACATAGGTCAAATAAAATAAAAACACTAAGTTCTGTGACCTGAATTCTCCCTAAATGAAAATATGAATTGCGACAGTTAGGTGAACTATTCTAAACAGCATGTAAGATTATATCTGAATACAAAACCTGCTGTCTATTTCTGTATCATCTGATTGTATTTTAAGTGTATTCTTAGGGATAATTACTGCACTAGCTATTAAAAGTATATGTGGTTTAAAGGGAACCTGCCAGGTCGCTTATGCGTTCTGAGCTTCAAGCACGGTGTTGTGTGGCCTAGAAACCCCTTCCTACCCATCCCTGTGTTGTAATATTGTGCAGGGCCGGATTAAGGTTGGTGGGGGCCCCTGGGCAGAAAATCTGGTGGGGGCCCCATAACGTTAACATTTTTAGCTATAACAGTAGAGCGCGAACCGTAGCATTTAGATATAAATCCAATGAACATTTATCTTATCCTGTTCTGCCACATTCAGATTTACAGTACACACACAGCTCTGACAAACACACACAGCTCTGACACACACACACACACACACACACACTCACAGTTCTGACACACACACACACAGCTCTGACACACACACACAGCTCTGACACACATACACACACACAGCTCTGACACACATACACACACACAGCTCTGACACACATACACACACACAGCTCTGACACACACACACATACACAGCTCTGACACACACACACATACACACACACAGCTCTGACACACATACACACACACAGCCACACACAGCTCTGACACACACACACACACATACACACACACAGCTCTGACACACATACACACACACAGCTCTGACACACACACACACACACACACACACACACAGCTCTGACACACACACACACACAGCTCTGACACACACACACACACAGCTCTGACACACACACACACACACAGCTCTGACACACACACACAGCTCTGACACACACACACACACAGCTCTGACACACACACACACACAGCTCTGACACACACACACAGCTCTGACACACACACACACAGCTCTGACACACACACACACACACACACACAGCTCTGACACACACACACACAGCTCTGACACACACACAGCTCTGACACACACACAGCTCTGACACACACAATGCACCCACCCATCACCCCCTACACACACACACACACACACACACACAATGCACCCCCCTTTACCGCCCCCCCCCACACACACACACAATGCACCCCCCATCACCCCCTACACACACACAATGCACCCCCTTTACCCCTACACACACACACACACAATGCACCACCCATCACCCCCCCCCCACACACACACACACAATGCACCCCCCTTCACCCCCTACACACACAATGCACCCATCACCCCCTACAAACACACACACACACAATGCACCCCCCATCACCCCCTACACACACAATGCACCCATCACCCCCTACAAACACACACACAATGCACCCCCCATCACCCCCTACACACACACACACACACACACTCAAATACAATGCACCCACCTTTCCTCCCTACACACACACACACACACACACACAAATACAATGCACCCCCCATTACTCCCCCCACACAAAACACACATACAATGCACCCACCCATCACCCCCTACACACACACACACACACACACACACAATGCACCCACCCATCACCTCTACACACACACACACAATGCATCCCCCCATTACCCCTCCCCCCACACACAATACAATGCAACCCTCATCACCCCCTACACATACAAATCACACTGCCCCATCCCTACACACTCCTGCCTCCCCCCCCCCCTCCCTCGGAATACAGTACTCCCCCTCTGCCTGTCACAAAGCTGTGTTCCACTTCCTTCACAGATGTTCCCCGTTATGTGTCCTCAGCCCCTCCCCACTCATCATCATTAATTAAACCTGTCTCTTCGGCTCCTTCATGGAGCGCTTACCATCTGATCTCCCCTGTGTGCCGGCGCCCGCAGCACTGTGATGACGTCAGCAAGGTGCTGATCTCATCACATTGCTGCACGTCGGGGGCAGGGCCCAGTCCCGGCGCGCTGTTCAAATGTATTTACGTCTGAAAGACGCAAATACATTTGAATAGGAAGAAGGAGGAAGCTGCGAGCACCGGCTCCGGCTCCGCTGCGCTCCTCTGCATTGTGTGCATGCCAGGCACACAGCACACAGCAGAGCCGGCACAGCACAGCGCTGCCTCCTGCTCCTGCTGCAGCTAGTGTGTCGGGCCTGCATGCACACACTGCGGAGGAGCGTGGCTGCACATACAGCGGCCCATTGCACCGTGCCCCTGCTTCTAGGGGGAAGGGGGGCAGGTGCCCCCCCGCCCCTCGCTGGGTAGGCCCATGACGGCCGCAGCACATAGCAGGGAGCTCATTGGCACACCTCTGACCCCGGAAGTACAATCGCTGGTACTTCCGGAGTCATTGAGCGTCCTGTGCCCGCAGTTTGTTTTTGCGTCTTAAAGACGCAGATACAAATAAATGCCGGTGCACCGCCCGCCCCCCCCCCTTCCCCTCCGAAAACACAGCTGATTTATTAGACTGTCTTTACGGAGGGGGAGAGGGTGTGAAGAAAAAAAAAATGCTGACAAGTATGGCCCTGGTGGTGGGGGCCCCCTTAGAAGCTCTTTTGGTGGGGGCCCCTGGGCTGGAGCCCCGCTTGCCCCGCCTATAATCCGGCCCTGATATTGTGTAATATAATTTTGTAAAAAAACGTTTTATAACTTACATGTTCCCTATGTACAGCATCGGACTGGGGTGTCTGGGGTTCACCAGAGAAATTGACTCCAGGGGCCCACCCTACAGTGATATATAAAAACCTGTTAGCCGTTCTCCCTGTTATAGTGGAGCGCTGACTGGGAAGCACAGGCGGCTCCTGCACATCTCCTGTGCACACACAATAACTGATGTACAATTACAGTAGTTTGCAGTCAGGGGGATTTTTGGTGAAAACAAATGATCACCGATCCACAGGTTTGGTAGTTGATAACTTATTGATTGAATGGATCAGGGGACGATTCGGACATCAGCTCCACTTTCAAGGGGATAAAAGTTGCACGATTGGTGCAGGTCCCAGCAATTGGTCCCCACAGATGAATAAATTATCACTGATCCTTTTTAAGGTACCGTCACACTTAGCGACGCTCCAGCGATCCCACCAGCAATCTGACCTGGCAGGGATTGCTGGAGCGTCACTACATGGTCGCTGGTGAACTGTCAATCAGGCAGATCTCAACAGCGATCAGAGATCAGCCACCAGCCACCAGCGACCCGTGTAACGACGCTGTGCTTGGTAACCATAGTACACATCGGGTTACTAAGCAAAGCGCTTTGCTTATAGTTACCCGATGTGTACCTTGGCTACGTGTGCAGGGAGCAGCGAGCCGGCTTCTAGAAGCTGTGGATGCTGGTAACCAAGGTAAATATCGCATAACCAAACAAATCGCTTTGCTTGGTTACCCAATGTGTACCTTGGTTACCAGCGTCCGCAGAAGCCTGCTCCCTGCTGCCTGCACATTCAGATTGTTGCTCTCTCGCTATCAAACACAGTGATGTGTGCTTCACAGCGGGAGAGCAATGTCCGAAAAATGGTCCAGGACATTTAGCAACGACCGGCGACCTCACAGCAGGGGCCAGTCGTTGCTAGATGTCACACACAGCGACATCGCTAGCAAGATTGCTGTTGCATCACAAAAACCGTGACTCAGCAGCGATGTCGCTAGCGATGTTGCTTAGTGAGACGTGGACTTTAGGCCATGTTCACACGTTCAGTGGTTCAGTGTTTGGTCAGAATGTTACATCAGTATTTCTAAGCCAAAACTAGGAGTGGGTTAAAAATGCAGAGGTGTTTGTATTAGACTTTTCCTCTGATTTTACCACTTCTGGTTTTGGCTACAAATACTGAGGTAAAATACTGAACAAATACTCAATGTGTGCACGTGGCCTTAGAATAGGCTATTACTTAGCATATTTGCTACAGTGTAATAGTCACAGGACAGGGAGGGGTTAAATGTTCATGTATTTAATCTCTACTGGAAATAATCTGCCCATTATTGATAGAGAAAAAAAATGTTCTACGGACACCACATAATCCACTATACCAAGACCAATAATACAACATACAAGGGAGAAATACCACCACACGGTGACCAGACAACATATTACCACCACATAGTAACCGAATACGACCACATACAAGAGAGAAGTACCGCCACACCATAATCAGAGCACATAATGACCGAATATTACCACATACAAGGGAGAAATACCTCAACACTATGACCAGACCACATAAATGACCAAATAATATCACATACAACAGAGAAATACCCCCACACTGTGGCCAGACCACATATTACTACCACACAGTGCCCAAATAATACTACAATAATGATCATGAATAAAAACCACAATACTAATAACACTAATATTACCATCAGTGCCATTATACACAAGAGCTCTGTATATAGTGTCAGTGTACAGGTAATACAGTGATCACCAGTGACATTACACACAGGAGCTCCGAATATAGTGTATATTGTGTATACATATAATACACTGACTTACCAGTGATGTCTCTAGCTGAGGCTATTCATCTTTGCTTTTGTTCTTCATCCGGCACTGCCCGCCATCACCTCTTCCTGTCATGATGTGACTCTGCAGAAAATAACAAAGTCACCTATAGCTGATCCCTCCCATGGCAAATTCCTCACTTTTCCCTTAATTTCTACAAAATGGGGGTCACACAGTACTAAGGGCGTACACAGTGGCAGGAGGCTCACAGCAGTGGGAGTCAGAAGGCTCACAGCAGCGGGAGGCAGGAGGCTCACTGCAGGGGGAGGCAGAAGGCTCACTGCAGGGGGAGGCTCACAGAAGGTGGAGGCTCACAGCAGGATGATCCCAGCAAGAGGAGGCTCACTGCTGGGGGAGGCTCACAGCAAGGGGGAGGCTCACAGCAAAGGGGAGGCTCACTGCAGAGGGAAGCAGGAGGCTCACAGCAAGGGGGAGGCTCACAGCAAGGGGGAGGCTCACAGCAAGGGGAGGCTCACAGCAAGGGGAGGCTCACTGCAGAGAGAGGCAGGAGGCTCACAGCAGGGGGAGGCTCAAAGCAGGGGGGGGGCTCACTGCAGGGGGAGGCTCACAACCCCAACAGTGGAAGGCTCACTGCAGGGAGAGGCTCCCAGTAGGGGGAGGCTCACTGCAGGTGGAGGCTCATAGCAAGGGGGAGGCTCACAGCAAGGGAAGGCTCACTGCAGAGGGAGGCTCAAACCAGGGAGAGGCTCATTGGAGAGGGAGGCATGAGGCTCACAGCAGGGGGAGGCTCACAGCAAAGGGGAGGCTCACAGCAGGGGGGAGGTTCACATCAAGGGGAGGCTCACTGCAGGGGGAGGCTCACTGCAGAGGGAGGCAGGAGGCTCAAGGCAGGGGGGCTCACAGCAAGGGGGAGGCTCACAGCAAGTGGAAGGCTCACAGCAAGTGGGAGGCTCACTGCAGAAGTAGACAGGAGGCTCACACCTGGGGGAGGCTCACTCAAGGTGGAGGTTCACTGCAGGGGGAGGCTCACAGCAAGGGGTGGCTCACTGCAGAGGGACGCTCACTGCAGAGGAAGACAGGAGGCTCACAGCAGGGGAAACTCACAGCAAGCGGGAGGCTCAAAGCAAGGGGGAGGCTCAAAGCAAGAGGGAGGCTCACAGCAAGCGGGAGGCTCAAAGCAAGGGGAGGTTCACTGCAGGGGGAGGCTAACTGCCGGGGAGGCTCACAACAGTGGAAGACTCACTGCAGGGGGAGGCTTTCAGCAGGGGGAGGCTCACTGCAGGTGGAGTCTCACAGCAAGGGGGAGGCTCAAAGCAAGGGGAGGCTTACTGCAGAAGAAGGTTCAATGCAGGGAGAGGCTCATTGGAGACGGAGCCATGAGGTTCACAGCAAGGGGGAGGCTCACAGCAAGTAGGAGGCTCTTATCAAGGGGAGGCTCACTGCAGGGGAAGACTCACTGCAGGGGGAGGCTCACTGCAGAGGAACGCAGAATGCTCACAGCAGGGGGAGGCTCACAGCAAGGTGGAGGCTCACAGCAAGGGGAGGCTCACAGCAGGGGAGGCAGGAGGCTCACAGCAAGGTGAGGTTCACTGCAGAAAAAGGCTCACTGCAGGGGGGTGGCTCAGAGCAAGGGGAGGCTCACAGCAAGGGGAGGCTCACTCAGGGGGAGGCTCACTGCAGAGAGAGACACGAGGCTCAAACCAGGGGAGGCTCACTGCAAGGGGAGGCTCACTGCAGTGGGAGGCAGGAGGCTCACAGCAGAGGGAGGCTCACTGCAAGGGGAGGCTCACTGCAGTGGGAGGCAGGAGGTTCACAGCAGGGGGAGGTTCACAGCAGGGGGAGGCTCACTGCAAGGGGAGGCTCACTGCAGGAAGAGGCCCACTGCAGAGGGAGGCAGGAGGCTCACAGCAAGGAAGCTCACAGCAAGGGGGAGTCTCACAGCAAGGGGAGGCTCATTGCAGGGGGAGACTCACTGCAGAGGGAGACAGGAGGCTCACATCAGGGGGAAGCTCACATCAAGTAGAAGGCTAACAGCAAGGGGGAGGCTCACTGCAGAGGGAGGCAGGAGGCTCACAGCAGGGGGAGGCTCAAAGCAGGGGAGGCTCACAGCAACCGTGAGGCTCACAGCAAAGGGGAGGCTAACTGCAGAGGAGGCTCACAACAATGGAAGGCTCACTGCAAGGGGAGGTTCACAGCAGGGAGAGGCTCACTGCAGGGGGAGGCTCACTGCAGGGGGAGGCTCACAGCAAGGGGGAGGTTCACAGCAAGGGGAGGCTCACTGCAGGGAGAGGCTCATTGGAGATGGAGGCATGTGGCTCACAGCAGGGGTAGGCTCACTGCATGGGGAGGCTCACTGCAGGAAGAGGCCCACTGCAATGCAAATAAGAAAGCCGCGGAGACACCATCACGTGTTTCTCAACGCTGCCAGGAAACTAGCCAGGTCTTTCACCGGGAAGGAACAACCACGGGAAGGGCAATCTCCAGTCAAGGAGACCACCTATACCAAACATGGTATCCATCCACAGACAGCCATTTCGGTGTATTTGCCCCTCATCAGTGTGGGGTAGGAATCTGGCTAGTGGGGGCAATGCCTAGTAAAAGACTACTTAAGCAAGCATTGTTGACCTTAGGGAGATCAACATATCCACTGCGGAAACACCATCACGTGTTTCTCAATGCAGTGATTCTAGAGCAACGCCCACTGGGAAGTATGCAAATAAGAAAGCCGCGGAGACACCATCACGTGTTTCTCAACGCTGCAAGGAAACTAGCCAGGTCTTTCACCGGGAAGGAACAACCACGGGAAGGGCAATCTCCAGTCAAGGAGACCACCTATACCAAACATGGTATCCATCCACAGACAGCCGTTTCGGGGCATTTGCCCCTCATCAGTGTGGAGTAGGAATCTGGCTAGTGGGGGCAATGTCTAGTAAAAGAGTACTTAAGCAAGCATTGTTGACCTTAGGGAGATCAACATATCCACTGCGGAGACACCATCACGTGTTTCTCAATGCTGCCAGGAAACTAGCCAGGGGCAATGCCTAGTAAAAGTCTTTTACTAGGCATTGCCCCCACTAGCCAGATTCCTACTCCACACTGATGAGGGGCAAATACCCCGAAACGGCTGTCTGTGGATGGATACCATGTTTGGTATAGGTGGTCTCCTTGACTGGAGATTGCCCTTCCCGTGGTTGTTCCTTCCCGGTGAAAGACCTGGCTAGTTTCCTTGCAGCGTTGAGAAACACGTGATGGTGTCTCCGCGGCTTTCTTATTTGCATACTTCCCAGTGGGCGTTGCTCTAGAATCACTGCGTTGAGAAACACGTGATGGTGTCTCCGCAGTGGATATGTTGATCTCCCTAAGGTCAACAATGCTTGCTTAAGTAGTCTTTTACTAGGCATTGCCCCCACTAGCCAGATTCCTACTCCACACTGATGAGGGGCAAATACCCCGAAACGGCTGTCTGTGGATGGATACCATGTTTGGTATAGGTGGTCTCCTAGACTGGAGATTGCCCTTCCCGTGGTTGTTCCTTCCCGGTGAAAGACCTGGCTAGTTTCCTGGCAGCGTTGAGAAACACGTGATGGTGTCTCCGCGGCTTTCTTATTTGCATACTTCCCAGGGGGCGTTTCTCTAGAATCCCTGCGTTGAGAAACACGTGATGGTGTCTCCGCAGTGGATATGTTGATCTCCCTAAGGTCAACAATGCTTGCTTAAGTAGTCTTTTACTAGGCATTGCCCCCACTAGCCAGATTCCTACTCCACACTGATGAGGGGCAAATACCCCGAAACGGCTGTCTGTGGATGGATACCATGTTTGGTATAGGTGGTCTCCTTGACTGGAGATTGCCCTTCCCGTGGTTGTTCCTTCCCGGTGAAAGACCTGGCTAGTTTCCTGGCAGCGCTGAGAAACACGTGATGGTGTCTCCGCGGCTTTCTTATTTGCATACTTCCCAGGGGGCGTTGCTCTAGAATCACTGCGTTGAGAAACACGTGATGGTGTCTCCGCAGTGGATATGTTGATCTCTTTAAGGTCAACAATGCTTGCTTAAGTAGTCTTTTACTAGGCATTGCACCCACTAGCCAGATTCCTACTCCACACTGATGAGGGGCATATACCCCGAAACGGCTGTCTGTGGATGGATACCATGTTTGGTATAGGTGGTCTCCTTGACTGGAGATTGCCCTTCCCGTGGTTGTTCCTTCCCGGTGAAAGACCTGGCTAGTTTCCTGGCAGCGTTGAGAAACACGTGATGGTGTCTCCGCGGCTTTCTTATTTGCTCACTGCAGAGGGAGACAGGAGGCTCACTGCAGGGGGAAGCTCACTGCAGGGGGAGGCTCACTGCAGGGGGAGGCTCATATCAAGTAGAAGGCTAACAGCAAGGGGAGGCTCACAGCAAGGGGTAAGGCTCACTGTAGAGGGAGGCAGGAGGCTCACAGCAGGGGGAGGCTCGAAGCAAGGGGAGGCTCACAGCAAGCGTGAGGCTCACAGCAAGGGGGAGGCTAACTGCAGAGGAGGCTCACAACAATGGAAGGCTCACTGCAAGGGGAGGTTCACAGCAGGGACAGGCTCACTGCAGGGGGAGGCTCACAGCAAGGGGGAGGTTTACAGCAAGGGGAGGCTCACTGCAGGGAGAGGCTCATTGGAGAGGGAGGCATGTGGCTCACAGCAGGGGGAGGCTCACTGCATGGGGAGGCTCACTGCAGAGGGAGGCAGGAGGATCACAGCAAGGAGAAGGTTCACTGCAAGGGGGATTCTCACAGCAAGGGGAAGCTCACTGCAGGGGGAGGCTCACTGCAGAGGGAGACAGGAGGCTCACAACAGGAGGAGGCTCCCTGCAGGTGGAAGCTCACTGCAGGGGGAGGCTCACTGCAGGGGGAGGCTCACTGCAGAGGGAGAAAGGAGGCTCACAGCAGGGGAGGCTCACTGCAGAGGGAGGCTCACAGGAAGTGGGAGGCTTACAGCAAGGGGGAGGCTCACTGCAGGGGAAGGCTCACTGCAGGTGGAGGCTCACTGCAGGTGTAGGCTCACTGCAGGTGGAGGCTCACTGCAAGGGGGAGGCTTCCAGCAAGGGGAGGCTCACAGCAGGGGGAGGCTCACTGCAGAGGCTCATTGGGGAGGGAGGCATGAAGCTAACAGCAGGGTGAGGCTCACAGCAAGGGGGAGGCTCACTTCAAAGGGAGGCTCACTTCAAAGGGAGGCTCACTGCAGGAGGAGGCTCACTGCAAGAGGAGGCTCACTGCAGAGGGAGGCAGGAGGCTCACAGCAAGGAGAAGGCTCACAGCAAGGGGAGCAGGGGGAGACTCACTGCAGAGGAAAACAGGAGGCTCACAACAGGGGGAGGCTCACTACAGGTGGAGGCTTACTGCAGGGGGAGGCTCACAGCAGGGGGAGGCTCACAGCAGGGGGAGGCTCACAGCAAGGGGGAGGCTCGCAGCAAGGGGGAGGCTCACAGCAAGTTGGAGGCTCACAACAAGTGGGAGGCTCCCTGCAGGGGGAGGCTTAAAGCAAGGGGTGGCTCACTGCAGGGGGAGGCTCACTACAGAGGGAGGCTGGAGGCTCACAGCATGGGGAGGCTGACTGTAGGGGGAGGTTCACAGAAAGTGAGAGGCTCACAGCAAAGGGGAGGCTCACAGCAGGGGGAGGCTCACTGCAGGGGGAGGCTCCCAGCAGGGGGTGAGTCACTGCAAGTATAGGCTCACAACAAGTGGAGGCTCACAGCAGAGGGAGGCTCACTGCAGTGAGAGGCACATTGGAGAGGGAGGCATGAGGCTCACAGCAGGGGGAGGCTCATAGCAAGGGGGAGGCTCACTTCAGGGGGAGGCTCACTGCAGAGGGAGGCAGGAGGCTCACAGCAAGGGGGAGGCTCACAGCAAGGGGGAGGCTCACAGCAAGGGGGAGGCTCACAGCAAGAGGTGGCTCACAGCAGGGGGAGGCTCACAGCAGGGGGAGGCTCACAGCAGGGGGAGGCTCACAGCAAGGTGGAGGCTCACATCAAGGGGAGGCTCACTGCAGGGGGAGAATCTCTGCAGAGGGAGGCAGAAGGCTGTCAGCAGGGGGAGGCTCACAGCAAGGGGAGGCTCACAGCAGGGGAGGCTCACTGTAGGGAGAGGCTCATAGCAGGGGAGGTAGGAGGCTCACAGCAGGGTGAGGCTCACTGCAGAAGGAGGCTCACAGCAAGCGGGTGGCTCACAGCAAGCGGGAGGCTCATAGCAAAGGGGAGGCTCACTGGAGGGGAGGCTCACTGCAGGGGAGGCTCACAGCAGTGGTAGGCTCACTGCAGGGGGAGGCTCCCAGCAGGGGGAGGCTCACTGCAGGTTGAGGCTCACAACAAGGGGAGGCTCACAGCAAGGTGGAGTCTCACTGCAGGAGGAGACTCTTTGGAGAGGGAGGCATGAGGCTCACATCAAGGGGGAGGCTCACATCAAGGGGAGGCTCACAGCAAGGTGGAGTCTCACTGCAGGAGGAGGCTCTTTGGAGAGGGAGGCATGAGGCTCACAGCAAGGGGGAGGCTCACAGCAAGGGGGAGGCTCACAGCAAGGGGGAGGCTCACATTAAAAGGAGGCTCACTGCAGGGGGAGGCTCACTGCAGAGGGAGGCAGAAGGCTGTCAGCAGGGGGAGGCTCACTGCAGGTTGAGGCTCACAGCAAGTGGGAGGCTCACTGCAGGGGGAGGCTCACAGAAAGGGGTGGCTCACTGCAGGGGGAGGCTCGCTGCAGGGTGAGGCAGGAGGCTCACAGCAGGGGGAGGCTCACAGGAGGGGAGGGTCACTGCAGGGGGAAGCTCACAGCAAGGTGGAGGCTCACAGCAAGCAGGAGGCTCACAGCAAGGGGGAGGCTCACTGCAGGGGGAGGTTCTTTGGAGAGGGAGGCATGAGGCTCACAGCAAGGGGGAGGCTCACAGCAAGGGGGAGGCTCACAGCAAGGGGGAGGCTCACATCAAGGGGGAGGCTCACATCAAGGGGAGGCTCACATCAAGGGGAGGCTCACATCAAGGGGAGGGTCACTGCAGGGGGAGGCTCACTGCAGAGGGAGGCAGAAGGCTGTCAGCAGGGGGAGGCTCACAGCAAGGAGGAGGCTCACAGCAGGGTAGAGGCTCACAGCAGGGGAGGCTCAATGTAGGGAGAGCTTCATAGCAGGGGAGGCAGGAGGCTCACAGCAGGGGAAGACTCACTGCAGGGGGAGGCTCACTGCAGAGGGACGCAGAATGCTCACAGCAGGGGGAGGCTCACAGCAAGGTGGAGGCTCACAGCAAGGGGAGGCTCACAGCAGGTGAGGCTCACTGTAGGGGGAGGCTCACAGCAAAAGAGGCAGGAGGCTCACAGCAGGGTGAGGTTCACTGCAGAAAGAGGCTCACTGCAGGGGGGTGGCTCACAGCAAGGGGAGGCTCACAGCAAGGGGAGGCTCACTCAGGGGGAGGCTCACTGCTGAGAGAGACACGAGGCTCACAACAGGGGAGGCTCACTGCAAGGGGAGGCTCACTGCAGTGGGAGGCAGGAGGCTCACAGCAGAGGGAGGCTCACTGCAAGGGGGGGCTCGCTGCAGTGGGAGGCAGGAGGCTCACAGCAGGGGGAGGTTCACAGCAGGGGGGGGGCTCACAGCAGGGGGAGGTTCACTGCAAGGGGAGGCTCACAGCAAGGGTAGGCTCACTGCAGGAAGAGGCCCACTGCAGAGGGAAGCAGGAGGCTCACAGCAAGGAAGCTCACAGCAAGGGGGAGCCTCACAGCAAGGGGAGGCTGATTGCAGGGGGAGACTCACTGCAGAGGGAGACAGGAGGCTCACTTCAGGGGGAAGCTCACTGCAGGGGGAGGCTCACTGCAGGGGGAGGCTCACATCAAGTAGTAGGCTAACAGCAAGGGGGAAGCTCACAGCAAGGGGTAAGGCTCACTGCAGAGGGAGGCAGGAGGCTCACAGCAGGGGGAGGCTCAAAGCAGGGGAGGCTCACAGCAAGCGTGAGGCTCACAGCAAGGGGGAGGCTCACAACAATGGAAGGGTTACTGCAAGGGGAGGCTCACTGCAGGGAGAGGCTCACTGCAGGGGGAGGCTCACAGCAAGGGGGATGTTCACAGCAAGGGGAGGATCACTGCAGGGAGAGGCTCATTGGAGAGGGAGGCATGTGGCTCACAGCAAGGGGGAGGCTCACAGCAAGTAGGAGGCTCTTATCAAGGGGAGGCTCACTGCAGGGGAAGACTCACTGCAGGGGGAGGCTCACTGCAGAGGGACGCAGAATGCTCACAGCAGGGGGAGGCTCACAGCAAGGTGGAGGCTCACAGCAAGGGGAGGCTCACAGCAGGTGAGGCTCACTGTAGGGGGAGGCTCACAGCAAAAGAGGCAGGAGGCTCACAGCAGGGTGAGGTTCACTGCAGAAAGAGGCTCACTGCAGGGGGGTGGCTCACAGCAAGGGGAGGCTCACAGCAAGGGGAGGCTCACTCAGGGGGAGGCTCACTGCTGAGAGAGACACGAGGCTCACAACAGGGGAGGCTCATTGCAAGGGGAGGCTCACTGCAGTGGGAGGCAGGAGGCTCACAGCAGAGGGAGGCTCACTGCAAGGGGGGGCTCGCTGCAGTGGGAGGCAGGAGGCTCACAGCAGGGGGAGGTTCACAGCAGGGGGGGGCTCACAGCAGGGGGAGGTTCACTGCAAGGGGAGGCTCACAGCAAGGGTAGGCTCACAGCAAGCGTGAGGCTCACAGCAAGGGGGAGGCTCACAACAATGGAAGGGTCACTGCAAGGGGAGGCTCACTGCAGGGAGAGGCTCACTGCAGGGGGAGGCTCACAGCAAGGGGGATGTTCACAGCAAGGGGAGGATCACTGCAGGGAGAGGCTCATTGGAGAGGGAGGCATGTGGCTCACAGCAGGGGTAGGCTCACTGCATGGGGAGGCTCACTGCAGAGGGAGGCAGGAGGATCACAGCAAGGAGAAGGCTCACTACAAGGGGGAGTCTCACAGCAAGGGGAGGCTCACTGCAGGGGGAGGCTCACTGCAGAGGGAGACAGGAGGCTCACAACAGGAGGAGGCTCACTGCAGGTGGAGGCTCACTGCAGGGAAACGCTCACTGCAGGGGGAGGCTCACTGCAGGGGGAGGCTCACTGCAGGGGGAGGCTCACAGCAAGCGTGAGGCTCACAGCAAGGGGGAGGCTCACAGCAAGGGGGAGGCTCACAGCAAGGGGGAGGATCACTGCAGGGGAGGCTCACAACAGTGGAAGGCTCACTGCAGGGGGAGGCTTTCAGCAGGGGGAGGCTCACTGCAGGTGGAGTCTCACAGCAAGGGGGAGGCTCAAAGCCAGGGGAGGCTTACTGCAGGGGGAGGTTCAATGCAGGGAGAGGCTCATTGGAGAGGGAGGCATAAGGCTCACAGCAGGGGGAGGCTCACAGCAAGGGGGAGGCTCACATCAAGTAGAAGGCTCTTATCAAGGGGAGGCTCACTGCAGGGGGAGGCTCACAGCAGGTGAGGCAGGAGGCTCACAGCAGGGGGAGGCTCACAGCAGGGGGAGGCTCAATGCAGGGGGAGGCTCACTGCAGGGGGAGGCTCACAGCAAGCGGGAGGCTCACTGCAGGGGGAGGCTAACTGCCGGGGAGGCTCACAACAGTGGACGGCTCACTGCAGGGGGAGGCTTTCAGCAGGGGGAGTCTTACAGCAAGGGGGAGGCTCAAAGCAAGGGGAGGCTTACTGCAGGGGGATGTTCAATGCAGGGAGAGGCTCATTGGAGAGGGAGGCATGAGGCTCACAGCAGGGGGAGGCTCACAGCAAGGGGGAGGCTCACAGCAATTAGGAGGCTGTAATCAAGGGGAGGCTCACTGCAGGAGAAGACTCACTGCAGGGGAGGCTCACTGCAGAGGGACGCAGAATGCTCACAGCAGGGAAAGGCTCACAGCAAGTTGGAGGCTCACAGAAAGGGGAGGCTCACAGCAGGGGAGGCTCACTGTAGGGGGAGGCTCATAGCAGGTGAGGCAGGAGGCTCACAGCAGGGTGAGGCTCACTGCAGAAAGAGGCTCACTGCAGGGGGGGTGGCTCACAGCAAGGGGGAGGCTCACAGCAAGGGGAGGCTCACTCAGGGGGAGGCTCACTGCAGAGAGAAACACGAGGCTCACAACAGGGGAGGCTCACTGCAAGGGGAGTCTCACAGCTGTGGTAGGCAGGAGGCTCACAGTAAGGGGAGGCTCACAGTAAGGGGAGGTTCACAGCAGGGGGAGGCTCACAGCAGGGGGAGGTTCACTGCAAGGGGAGGCTCAGAGCAAGGGTAGGCTCACTGCAGGAAGAGGCCCACTGCAGAAGGAGGCAGGAGGCTCACAGCAAGGAAGCTCACAGCAAAGGGGAGTCTCACAGCAAGGGGAGGCTCACTGCAGGGGGAGACTTACTGCAGAGGGAGACAGGAGGCTCACTTCAGGGGGAAGCTCACTGCAGGGGGAAGCTCACTGCAGGGGGAGGCTCACTGCAGGGGGAGGCTCATATCAAGTAGAAGGCTAACAGCAAGGGGGAGGCTCACAGCAAGGGGTAAGGCTCACTGCAGAGGGAGGCAGGAGGCTCACAGCAGGGGGAGGCTCAAAGCAAGGG
This sequence comes from Anomaloglossus baeobatrachus, assembly GCF_048569485.1. NCBI lineage: Eukaryota > Metazoa > Chordata > Amphibia > Anura > Aromobatidae > Anomaloglossus > Anomaloglossus baeobatrachus. Next base: position 459,766,463 of record NC_134355.1, on the reverse strand, counting down.
GGAGGCTCACAGCAAGCGTGAGGCTCACAGCAAGGGGGAGGCTAACTGCAGAGGAGGCTCACAAGAATGGAAGGCTCACTACAAGGGGAGGTTCACAGCAGGGACAGGCTCACTGCAGGGGGAGGCTCACAGCAAGGGGGAGGTTTACAGCAAGGGGAGGCTCACTGCAGAGGGAGGCAGGAGGATCACAGCAAGGAGAAGGCTCACTGCAAGGGGGAGTCTCACAGCAAGGGAAGGCTCACTGCAGAGGGAGACAGGAGGCTCCCTGCAGGTGGAAGCTCCCTGCAGGTGGAAGCTCACTGCAGGGGGAGGCTCACTGTAGGGGGAGGCTCACTGCAGGGGGAGGTAGGAGGCTCACAGCAGGGGAGGCTCACTGCAGAGGGAGGCTCTTAGCAAGTGGGAGGCTTACAGCAAGGGGGAGGCTCACTGCAGGGGAAGGCTCACTGCAGGGGAAGGCTCACTGCAGGGGAGGCTCACAACAGTAGAAGGCTCACTGCAGGTGGAGGCTCACTGCAGGTGGAGGCTTACAGCAAGGGGAGGCTCACAGCAGGGGGAGGCTCACTGCAGAGGCTCATTGGAGAGGGAGGCATGAAGCTCACAGCAGGGTGAGGCTCACAGCAAGGGGGAGGCTCACAGCAAGGGGAGGCTCACTTCAAAGGGAGGCTCACTGCAGAGGGAGGCAGGAGGCTCACAGCAAGGAGAAGGCTCACAGCAAGGGGAGGCTCACTGCAGGGGGAGACTCACTGCAGAGGAAAACAGGAGGCTCACAGCAGGGGGAGGCTCACAGCAGGGGGAGGCTCGCAGCAAGTTGGAGGCTCGCAGCAAGTTGGAGGCTCGCAGCAAGTTGGAGGCTCGCAGCAAGTTGGAGGCTCACAGCAAGTTGGAGGCTCACAGCAAGTTGGAGGCTCACAACAAGTGGGAGGCTCACTGCAGGGGGAGGCTTACAGCAAGGGGTGGCTCACTACAGAGGGAGGCTGGAGGCTCACAGCATGGGGAGGCTGACTGCAGGGGGAGGCTCACAGCAAGCGAGAGGCTCAGAGCAAGGGAGAGGCTCACAGCAGGGTGAGGCTAACTACAGGGGAGGCTCACAACAGTGGAAGGTTCACTGCAGGGGGAGGCTCCCAGCAGGGGGAGAGTCACTGCAAGTTTAGGCTCACAGCAAGTGGAGGCTCACAGCAGAGGGAGCCTCACTGCAGGGAGAGGCACATTGGAGAGGGAGGCATGAGGCTCACAGCAGGGGGAGGCTCATAGCAAGGGGGAGGTTCACTTCAGGGGGAGGCTCACAGCAGAGGGAGGCAGGAGGCTCACAGCAAGGGGGAGGCTCACAGCAAGGGGGAGGCTCACAGCAAGGGGGAGGCTCACAGCAAGGGGGAGGCTCACAGCAAGTGGGAGGCTCACTGCAGGGGGAGGCTAACAGCAAGAGGTGGCTCACTGCAGGGGGAGACTCACTGCAGGGGGAGGCAGGAGGCTCACAGCAGGGGGAGGTTCACAGCAGGGGAGGCTCACAGCAAGGTGGAGGCTCACAGCAAGGTGGAGGCTCACAGCAAGGGGGAGGCTCACTGCAGGGGGAGGCTCTTTGGAGAGGGAGGCATGAGGCTCACATCAGGGGGAGTCTCACAGCAAAGGGGAGGCTCACAACAAGGGGGAGGCTCACATCAAGGGGAGGCTCACTGCAGGGGGAGACTCTCTGCAGAGGGAGGCAGAAGGCTGTCAGCAAGGGGAGGCTCACAGCAAGGGGGAGGCTCACAGCAAGGGGAGGCTCACAGCAGGGGAGGCTCACTGTAGGGAGAGTCTCACAGCAGGGGAGGTAGGAGGCTCTCAGCAGGGTGAGGCTCACTGCAGAAGGAGGCTCACTGCAGGGGGAGGCTCACAGCAAGCGGGAGGCTCATAGCAAAGGGGAGGCTCACAGCAGGGGGAGGCTCACAGCAGTGGAAGGCTCACAGCAGTGGAAGGCTCCCTGCAGTGGGAGGCTCCCAGCAGGGGGAGGCTCACTGCAGGTTGAGGCTCACAACAAGGGGAGGCTCACAGCAAGGTGGAGTCTCACTGCAGGGGGAGGCTCTTTGGAGAGGGAGGCATGAGGCTCACAGCAAGGGGGAGGCTCACAGCAAGGGGGAGGCTCACAGCAAGGGGGAGGCTCACATTAAGGGGAGGCTCACTGCAGAGGGAGGCAGAAGGTTGTCAGCAGGGGGAGGCTCACTGCAGGTTGAGGCTCACAGCAAGTGGGAGGCTCACTGCAGGGGGAGGCTCACAGCAAGGGGTGGCTCACTGCATGGGGAAGCTCGCTGCAGGGGGAGGCAGGAGGCTTACAGCAGGGGGAGGTTCACAGCAAGGGGGAGGCTCACAGCAAGGGGGAGGCTCACAGCAAGGGGGAGGCTCACAGCAAGGGGAGGCTCACAGCAAGGGGAGGCTCACAGCAAGGGGAGGCTCACAGCAGGTGAGGCTCAATGTAGGGAGAGGTTCATAGCAGGGGAGGCAGGAGGCTCACTGCAGGGGGAGGCTCACTGCAGGGGGAGGCTCACTGCATGGGGAGGCTCACTGCAGGGGGAGGCTCACTGCAGGGGGAGGCTCACTGCAGGGGGAGGCTCACAGCAAGGGGCAGGCTCACAGCAAGGGGGAGGCTCACAGCAAGGGGTAGGTTCACAGCAAGGGGAGGCTCACTGCAGAGGGAGGCAGAAGGCTGACAGCAAGGGGGAGGCTCACAGCAAGGGAGAGGCTCACAGCAAGGTGGAGGCTCACAGCAAGGGGAGGCTCACAGCAGGGGTGGCTCACTGTAGGGGGAGGCTCACAGCAGGGGAGGCAGGAGGCTCACAGCAGGGTGAGGCTCACTGCAGAAGGAGGCTCACTGCAGGGGGAGGCAGGAGGCTCACAGCAAGGGGGAGGCTCACAGCAAGTGGGAGGTTCACTACAGGGGGAGGCTCACTACAGGGGGAGGCTCACAGCAGTGGAGGCAGGAGGCTCCTAGCTGGGAGAGGCTTACTGCAGGGGGAAGCTCACTGCAGAGGGAGGCAGGAGGCTCACAGCAGGGGGAGGCTCACAGCAGGGGAAGGATCACTGCAGAGGACGCTCACAGCAAGGGGAGGCTCACAGCATGAGGGAGGCTCACAGCAAGGGGAGGCTCAGTGCAGAGGGATGTAGGAGGCTTATAGCAGGGGGAGACTCACAGCAAGGGGTAGGCTCACTGCAGGGGGAGGCAGAAGGACTTACCTTTTGCCTATGCGGCCTTTTCTTTTGTGCGGCCCAGGTGAATACAGATGTCGGTGCGGTGCTAGCACCGTTCAAATGTACGCGCACCTGAAAGACGCGCGTACATTTTTATATGAGAGGCGCAGTCCTCATTTTGTGCAGGGTGCAGGCATGAGGACTCCCGCATGACTGTGATGTCACCACAGGTCCTGCTACAACCAAGGAAACTGCAGAGATCGTACAGATTATTCTATACCATCACTGCAGTTTATGATGGAAAGGCTGGGGGCCCATCAGAGCATGGGGGGTGTCCAGTCTGCCCGCTAAAAACCCCTGCTCAGCCCACGGTAACAAGCCCGTGGTGCTGCGCACAATATAAAGCATATGGACAGTGGGGCCACGACGGCCTCGGGAGTCTACCGGAGGATTCTCCGGTGCTCCGCTAGGCCAGTCTGATGCTGCCTTTGTAAATAGGAGAGGGTCTAGTCCCCTGGGCATTGCATCGCCTCGTGGGTGTTTGCATGCTTTCCGTGGTATTACGCCGCTGTGGGCGTGATACCATGGATTTACATGAGCGACGTGCGCTTCTGAAGCTGGCAGGTAAACACCCGGATATGAAGGCTGATTGAACGGCAAGCGCGCACGCACGGGATCTCCAGGAGCCCAGGGGACTAGACCCTCTCCTATTTACCTAGGGAATATGTAAGTTATAAAACTTTTTTTATAAAATCATGTTACACAATATTACAACACAGGGATGGGTAGGAAGGAGTTTCTAGGCTACCCAACATGCTGCTTGTAGGTTAGAATGCATATGGGACCTGACAGTTTCCCTTTAAAGGGAGCCTGTTAGGTGCCCTGTGCACTGAGAACGGCTAGCAGTTCTGTGCACATATCTATATTCCTTACCCATTAGTCATTTTATGTAGTTGCACATATAGTGCCCCTGAAGCCATCAGGGTGCTACAAGGTTCTGCCTCCCCACCAGGATGCAGGGCCTACCCCCTAGGGCCCCGGAAGACCAGTGCCGGTAACACACAAAAACTCCAGGTAATCCCAGTTCTCCCCAACAATCCCCCATACAATGGTGCACAGCTAGGGTCGGACCAATGGATGGCCACCTAGAGGTGGGGACAGTCTAGTCCACTAGTTGACCAGGTGGGAGGGGCAGACAGTGGACAGTAGTCAGTACAGAGTAGAGTGTCAAGGAGTGAAGGCGGACGCGAGGAGACGCACTGACACGGGGTTGACAGTAATTTGGTACCCAGAAGGATAGTTGCCAGTGGAGTACGGTGGAGTACTCCCGGGAACTACGCACCAATGGGGTACAGGACCCTAGGAGAGGCAGAAGCTCTAAGCCAACCTGTTAACACCTGCACAGCGAGGGGACCATCAAGGACCTCACTGACCATAACAATCAGTAGCAAAGAGAGAGCTGGGGACAGGACCAGAGACTCCATCCCCACAGGGTTCACACTACCGTCATACAGACAGCAGTGGAAAGAAACACCACCGGATGGGGACCTACAGTTACTCTACGCCACGAGAACCCACTAGCCAGAGACAGGTACAGGGAAGAAGGTACCAGATTACTACACTGGCACTGGGACAAAGGGGACCTGAAGGTGAAACCAGCCGGCCTCGGGTGACCAGTTACCACCAGAAAGTGAGTACAGAACCAGTTGCACTAAACCCCTTGTGTGGACTACCTTCTTCCGACACCCGTCACATCACCTAGCCTCTGGGGCCCGGCCCTGCTTGCAGAGGGTCTAACATCCAGGCTGCAATTAACACCAGCCCCAGTAGTGAACATTGTGCAGCGGCGGCTCCATCCACATAGCCGCAACACCGCAAGTGGCGTCACGTATGAACACTATTCTAATCACCTGTAAATATATCCCTTTACGAAAAGGGCCCAGGGCACGGAATCGGGCAATGGCCGTCAAAGTGACATTCCCCAGATATTCACTGCCCGGGACCGAGTACCCCATATCCCTGGGCGCAACACACACATAAACAGAGCTTTAGAAAAAGTATTTTTAAAGTCTGTTTTTGATATACTAATTAGGACTTTGACTAGTTGTTACGTCACCGCCGGAGTCTGCTCCAGCGACTTCTGCTCCGATCGCCAGGCGATGCCGTGTTCCTGCCGTGGATGGTGCTGGTGTTGGGAGAGGAGTCGATGCCAGCGGTGGGCGCAGGCTTCGATCATCCACTGGGCTGGGTTAGCTTGGGATCTGCAGTACCGCTGGTTGACTGTGGGTGGCATGTGTCTTCCAGCTGAAGTTGCCAGCGTTCAGCTACAGCCAATGAGAAGACACCACACCCTTCTTATTCCCCCTCCTGTCACATGACCACTGCCAGAGATAGTTCTGATTTTCCTGGCTCCTGTTACGTCCTATTCTGTTTGGTGATTCCTGTGTGTTGACGTCTACGTGTTTTCTGACTACCCTCCTGCCTACTGTTTTTGTACCTTGCTGCCCGATCCGGATTTGACCTCTGCTACATTTGCTGACTACGTCATTGCCTGCCGATTCTGTCCCTGTTCCGCAATTCCTGGTTTGACCCTGCCTGACTACTACTCTCATCGGACTGCAGCCTTCCACAGGTAGTGATCTCCAGTTCCCTGTGTAATTCCAAATCCCTGTAGAGGGGTTAAAGGGTTTCAGGGTTCTGGGGGTCCTGCTTGGTGAGTGGCTTCCCTCTAGCCTCCCCTTTACAGCCCATCTGAGTCTGTGGATCCAGGCAGGCATTACATTAGTCAAGGGAGCATTAGTTCCCCAATTAGTTGGCCCACTTAGTATGTTATCACCTCCCTGTGGGTGTGATAACATGATTTACAAAAGCAGCGTCTTTCCCAACGCTATTCAAAGCCACATACGCACACGCTCTGTTGCCCTCAGCTTTGAGCTTCTCTGACGCCTGGATATGCGCAATGGCTTCAGATAGGCTCACTGTGCATGATCGGAAGTCATCAACACTTCTGGTCATGCGCACAATGCCTCTTTGAATCCGAGATGCAAACACCCAGCGTCAGAGAATCTCAATGCGCGATCCCTCTCCCAGACCTCTAAATGCTGCGATCGATATCGATGATGGTATTTAGGGGGTTAAACAGCTAGGGACAGCGTGGGCACTGATCCTGACTGACAGCCGGGTTTCGACTTTCGGGAAAGTCGAGTCCATGGCGGCAATCATGCTGGGCACAGCTCCTTTGCCCGCACAATCGCCATGGTGTACACCGTATATCCTTTATCCTTTCTCAGGAACAAACTGGCCATCAGAATGAATGAGGTATGTCCAATGTCCCAATGTTGGGAAGGGGTTAAATTAATGTTTAGTTTAGGAGTTTAGTTGCTTAGGCATATTGTATTTTCCTACTAATGAAGACACAAAACGCATTTATTTGTCATGATGTGAATTGTGTCACACGTCTTTGTGTAAAATGTATTATTTGAACTTTAATGTGTTATAATAAGTAAAAAGTTAGGTAGTGTATATGTATAGTACTATAGTATAAAATGCATAGAAATTAGGGATAAAATAACCCAAATGATAAAGTGTTCAGGTCTCGAACTCAAACAGAAACTTTGAAAAAAGGCTGTGTCCGAGTACAAAGTTCAGGTCCTAGTCGTATGTTAATAAAGTTTGTTGAAAGGCTGCAGAACAGTCAATCAACAGGCTTTATTGCATGATGACTGTAAGCTGTTGTGGACAATAAGCAAGAAAAAAATGACGTGGGCTCTCCCCTATTTTTGATAACCAGTGCAGGAAAAGCAGACAACTGCAGACTGCAACCCTCAGCTCTCTGCTTTACCTTGCCTGGTTATCAAAAATATAGGAGATCCCATGCCGCTTGTTTTTAAATTATTGAAATAACTTGAAAAAATGGTTTGGGCTGCATCCTATATTTGATAAGCAACCATGGTAAAGCAAACAATTGGAGGCTGGAATTATCAGGCTGGGGAGGCTTATGGTTATTTGGCCCTTCACAGCTTAAAAATAGCAGCCCACAGATGACCGACAAGTGGCGCATCCATTAGATGCACCATTTCTGGCACTTTGCCTGGCTCTTCCCGATTGTCCCGCTGCAGTGGCAATCAGGGTAATACTTTTGTGGTTGATGTCGGCTGGGAAATATCAGCTGGCTTCAAGCCCAGGGATTAAGTAATGGCGAGCCATCTACCAGACACTGCCATTACTAAACTGGCAAGTGTAGAGATAAAAAAACACACAAACACAAACAGGTAAAAAATAGTTTATTTGAATAAACACTCCCCCAGAATCCCTCGCTCACCAATTTATTAATTAAAAAGAAATCCTCCAAGTTCTGACATAATCCAATGGTGTAATGTCCCATGACGCCATCGTTTCTTATGGAGCTTCGTTCTGAGAGTGTTCTCAGAATGAGGCTCTATAGGTCACTACAGGTCAGAGGCAAGTACAGAATTTCTTATGAGCGTAAATGGAGAAAACAGTTAGAGGTACAACTTAATTCCACAGGAAGGTAATAGGTTACAGATTTTTCTTATTTTAGTCTCCTGTGATTTATTTAACATGGTTGCTCTGTTTTAAAAAATGTTACCATATTTATTTATGAAGTCATCAGATAATCCACAAATGTTATTTCACTACTCCGTATGTTTTAAAATATTAAGATGCATGTTTTACTCTTATTTCTATACTTGAACATCTAGTGCTTGATATAAAGATCCATCTCAGAAAAACGTGTAGAATTTGTGTTGTAGTTCTCAGCATTACCATAATGCGAAAAAATATGCAGAGCAACTGGCTTACAAATTGCTGATGGGATTATAGCTCCACCTAGAGGATAACACAACTAATGTATATCTTTAGAAATTAGAAGTTTTGATGATGACAAACACAAGCTTGAAAGTAAATCAAGACGTATATTTACAAATGTTAAAGGGTTTGTTAAAATATCCAGAAAGATTATTTGAATCATTGAGAAGTAGGCAAAATTTAATTCAGTTTAATATTAGTTATTTCTTATGTAGCCTCAGAATGAGGCTCCATAGGTTACTATCGATCAATGCCAGACCACTAATTTCTCACACGTAGTGACGTCACTGAGTTACTAATGTCATCACGCATGAAAAATTCTAGTATGCCGCTGACCGGCAGCACCCTACGCAGCCTTTTTCTGAGAACATTTTCAGAACGAGGCTGCATGGGCCACTCCCGGTCTGCAGTAGGTACAGAATTTCTCATAATGGAAATTCCGGGTTGCCGCAGACTGACAGGGAACTATGGCACCTCATTCTGAGAATTTTCTCAGAAAGAGGCTGCATAGGGTACTGCCGGTCAGTGGCAGCCCAGGTTCCATAGGAATTGATGGCCATTGTGGGACATTACACTATTCGATTACGTCGGAATTTCCAGGATTTATATTGAAGTAATCAATTTGTGAATAAGGCTGTGTAGGGGAGTCTTTATTCAAATAAACTTTTTTTTCCTGTGTCTGTGCTTTTTTTTAATCTCTATACTTGCCAGGTTAGTAATGGGGGTTTCTTGATAGACACCTCTCCATTACTAAACCCTGGGCTTAATGTGAGCTGTAAATCCACAGCTGACATTAACTCGATAACTATTACCCCAATTGCCACTGCATCAGGGCAATTGGGAAGAGCTGGGAAAGGAGCCAGAATTGGTGCATCTAAAGTATGATATTTTTAGGCATGGAAGATCTAAATAACTATGGGCCTTCCCAAGCTGATAACACCAGCCCCCAACTGTCTGCTTTCCCTTGGTTGGTTATCAAAAAAAAGCAGTCACATGAGTCACTTCCTTGTCCTCGTGAGACTACCTGGAGTTGTGAGGGTTGGCGTGGCAAGTAATACTCATTTCTTGATTTATAACAATTCCTTCCTTTTCATCAGTTTTAGAAAAGTTGCAGGAAGCCTCTTAAGATAGAAAATATTTGTAGAATTCTGATGATCTGTCACACAAGACAAAAATAATGTTGCATTAGTGGAATTTACATAGGATTGGGAATTATCAAACCTGGTCCAATCATACTGTAACTGAGGGAATGGGGGCTTTAAAGAGACTTTCACAAGTTTTCTCATATACAGCTGAATGCGTCTATTTGCAGATGATTTCCAACGTTGAACTTTTTAAATTATTCGTTGAATATCGATTAAAAATGGGATTCTTGCGATACTGCAGCAGCCCACTATTATTTCTGACCATTTAGTGCCAGATTAGAGCTATTTCCTTGGCTATTCTTTTGCAGTCAGATGTTTATAAGTGCCGCTGGTGCCATGATGTAAAACGTGCATCCAAAAGCTACATATTATCACATTGTATGTGCAGAATAACACCTAGAATACAGACAGCTTCCTCTGTAAAGTGTCGAATAAACATAATGGGATTGGTTATCTGCACGTCCAAATTACGCATGAAATGATTATCGGACAAGACGACATCTTATCTCTTCCCCACAGATGTGTTGCTAGTAGAGAGTGAATATGCAGAAGTGTGGGATTGTCAGCAGATCCGGAGCGTGAACTGCACCAGGCTGGAAGCCCTATCACATGAAGATTGACCTATTCTCTAGGAGCAGAATTGACCCTACACTGGTTTCCTATAAAGGTAAGTGTTAAAAGAACTAATAAAACTGTGGATGGATCACCAGGAATATTTTGTAGAAAGCTAGGCTCATTATGTGTATATTCTACATATTTCTTACCTATTTCTCCTTCATTTATTGCCTTGGGTTCTTTGTAGAATTGAAGTGAAAATAAAGCATGTTTATAGGTGTGATGGGCATTTTATAATAGATGACCAAACCAGGAAACATAAAATAGCATCACTAGACACTTAAAGGGGTATCATCCATGCTTAGAAAGCAAATTCTCATATTAAAGAGTGAAGAAGTCAGAAATTATTTTCCAGATTTTTTTTCATATTTAGCAGGCACTTTAATAACCTGTAGATCAGGGAGGTTCGGGTTCTGAGATCCCCACCGATCACAGAACAGTGCACAGCTCAGGAGAAAGGAGTGTATACAGTAGCTCCTGCCTGACTACACACAGTGTGGGGTATGGCTACAATAGAAGGTACAGACCTCATAGACCATGCTAAATCCGTCTTCTGCTCTGCACCCCGATCAATCTGCAGGTAATTAAAGTGTCCGCTAAATATCAAAAATACTGTAAGAAACTTTAATTCCCCTTTAAGTACTTGTTGCACATGATAAGTAACTCACAGGTGCGGGTCCTACTCTGCCAACCATATGCTGATTCCATTGGTGGACACAGACAGTAGAGGGCCCCTGTGCAAGAACAATATATGGACCATTTTCAGTTCAATAACTCATCAAAATGCACAATTCCACCTACTTTGGAGGTAGAAGTGGGTCCCCTCACCTTTTGGGCCCCTGTATGGTTGCACAGGTTGCACCAATGATATGTCCGCCTCTGGCTTATTCTCTATGCAACTCAATAAAATGTTGGTCAAGCCTGGTCAGCATTTTTCATAATTCTACTGGGCTGCAGTGTAGAGGGCTGTGTGGAACCAAGGTCAGCCCTCCATAGAACTATATGGAAAGGGAACTGGTTGGAGATCAGAGAATGGGGGACCAGGACGTTGCTTTAAATGCATAATGTAAGTCTACGTGCTCATGTTCAGTATTTGGTGAGTTTTTTACCTCAGTGTTTGTAGCCAAAACCAAGAGTGGGCAAAAAATACAGAAGTGTTGCCCGTGTTTCTATTATAATTTTCCTACGATTGTTCCACTCATGGTTTTGGCTTACAAATACTGAGGTAAGAAACTCACTAGATACTCAGTGTGTGCACGTGGCCTTAGACTACTTTTGTTACCTTTGTTACGTTTCTAATTTGTGGGACCACAAATTACCCATTTCCACAGGTTGTAATGTCCAGCATTGTGTATACGCTGAGATCCCGTTTTGCCTCTGATCTGTTGGAAGTCTGTTTGCTTGTGACAACCCACCACTCAACTCCAGCATTACAGTAGCCAACTATTTACTGGGTGAGTCTGTAGAAAGAAATATGTTTTGATCAGTGTCCTAAATAATAATGAATTTATGATTATTTTGTACCTGATTAAACTTAAGTCTGGATTTATCATCATTTTAGAGATTCCTCGAAGGTCTTAATATTTTCATATCAGTATTTTGAGCTCTACCAATGAATGCATTTTTGCTAAATTCTTGAAGGCACATATGATTAACCCCTTGCATTTGCAGCCAACTTATATTTTTGCGCTTTCATTTTTCCTCCCTTTACTTTAAAGGCCATGATTTTGTTCATTTTCTATTGACCGAGCCACATAGGAACTTATATTTTGTGGGATACTGTAAGTTGTCTTACTGAATTACACCATTCAATTTACCATGCACTGGAAAACAAGAAAAAAAATTCACATGTGGTGAAAAAAATGCAATCCCATAACTTTTCGGGTGGTTCTATTTTTACGGCACACATTGTGATGTTGACTCCAACATGCAGTAGATGAGATATTTTGAGATATATATATATTTACTTTTTTTTTTTAGAAGTGAACAATATACTGTAATTCTGGAGATGTAATTATATTTCTTATTATGGCATTTAATGAATTTATTTTCAATTTTGATCAATTGGATTTTTACAATTGCAGCAATAACTAATATATTACTTATTTTATGTCTTTATTTTTAAAGGGGGAAGGGGTAAATCAAACTTTTACATTTTTTTAGATACATTTATATGATTATATACGTTTTTAAAAACTTTTTTTACTTTATATTTTAGTATTTTTAGAGGACTTCATTTGATTACTTTTACTATATATCTCAATCTGATATTAGTCACTTATTTTAAGGATAGGATATCAGTATCAATGTAGTGGACAACGCCTTTAAACTGCATAGAGATACATAATTGGAAGGGAAGTCTCTAATAGCCCATTTTACAAGTCAATAATTGGTCAAAAAGCATTTGTAGGTAGGAACACTGATTACCAATTATCTGCCGGTGTAAACAGGCCGTATGAAAATCACTGTATTCCATAGCACATCACTCTTTGTAAACAGGGATTTTACAGCAGACAATATGATACTGTATGGGCATAGGAAATTGTCTTAGTGATTGTTCTGTCCTCATCATTGCTTAGTGTTGCTCATTACTACATTGACATTGGCTCATGTACCTCTACAGTATAGCAGCAAAGAGTGATTTAACAGGTAAAGATGTCAGCCAGGGACTGATCTCCTGTGTACAGAGAATATCGTACTGAATCGAGGGTCAGATTTGAGATCACATGATACAATTGTCCATAATAAACTGCATGGATAATACTGAGCTGGGTGTACTTCATTTTTTTTTCCACATCAGTCAGTATAAAACCCCCATCTCTTTCCCACTCCCTCCATGGTGTTGTGTAGCAGGAGAAGAAGAGAAGAAAAAAACACAAATAGCTCTAAAATTCTAATTAATATAATTCATAGTCAATGAATACACCTCCTGAATCGCAGATTTCCCCCAACACATTCCTTTCTCCTTCACCCAAAAGTCATTCTTTTCCATAATAATGGTCTTTTTAGAATGAGTAATCCAAAGGTCATTAGTCAGACCTCTATCTGTTATCCAAAGTGTTAAAATAATGTATAGATCAGATGAAGTTAACTTTTGTTAATCCAAGTGGCTGCTATCAGAAGCAACTCATACAGAGAGAAGTACACACCCGAGTAAATACTATTTAATAACTCCCACTTCATAGTATCATAGTATCATAGTTTTTAAGGTTGAAGGGAGACTCTAAGGCGGGCTTTGCACGTTGCGACATCGCAAGCCGATGCTGCGATGTTGCACGCGATAGTCCACGCCCCCGTCGCAGGTACGATATCGTGTGATAGCTGGCGTAGCGAAAATTATCGCTACGCCAGCTTCACATGCACTCACCTGCCCTGCGACCGTCGCTCTGGCCGGCGACCCGCCTCCTTCCTAAGGGGGGCGGGTCGTGCGGCGTCATAGTAAACATCCCGCCCACCTCCGTCCTTCCGCATAGCCGCCGGCGGCAAGTAAGGAGATGTTCCTCGCTCCTGCGGCTTCATACACAGCGATCTGTGCTGCCGCAGGAACCAGGAACTACATCGTACCTGTCGCGGCACCGGCATTATGGAAATGTCGGTGAATGCAACGATGATACGATAACGACGTTTTTGCGCTCGTTCATCGTATCATCTAGCATTTACACAGTACGATGTCGAAAGTGACGCCGGATGTGCGTCACTTTCAATTTGACCCCACCGACATCGCACGTGCGATGTCGCAACGTGCAAAGCCGCCCTAAGTCCATCTAGTTCAACCCGTAGCCTAACATGTTGATCCAGAGTAAGGCAAAAAAAAAAACAATGTGGCAAACAAGCTCCAATGGGGAAAAAAATTCCTTCCTGACTCCACATACGGCAATCAGACTAGTTCCCTGGATCAACACCCTGTTATAAAATCTAACATACATAACTGGTAATATTACATTTTTCAAGAAAGGCATCCAGGCTCTGCTTAAATGTTAGTAGGGAATCACTCATTACAACATCATTCTGCAGAGAGTTCCATAGTCTCACTGCTCGTGCAGTAAAGAATCCTCGTCTGTGATTATGATTAAACCTTCTTTCCTCAAGACGTAGCAGATGCCCCCATGTTCCAGTCGCAGGCCTAGGTGTAAAAAGATCTTTGGAAAGGTCTCTGTACTGTCCCCTCATATATTTATACATTGTGATTAGATCCCCCCTAAGCCTTCGTTTTTCCAAACTAAATAACCCCAAGTTTAATAACCTGTCTTGGTATTGAAGCCCACCGATTCCTCTAATAATCTTGGTCGCTCTTCTCTGCACCCTCTCCAGTTCAGCTATGTCCTTCTTATATATCGGTGACCAGAATTGTACACAGTATTCTAAGTGTGGTCGCACTAGTGATTTGTACAGAGGTAGAACTATATTTTTTTCATGAACACTTATACCTCTTTTAATACATCCCATTATTTTATTAGCCCTGGCAGCAGTTGCCTGACACTGTCCACTAAAGTTAAGTTTACCATCCACCCATACACCCAAGTCTTTTTCTGTGTCTGCTTTACCCAGTGTTCTACAATTAAGTACATAATTATAAATTTTATTTCCTCTACCCAAGTGCATGACTTTACATTTATCTACATTAAACTTCAATTGCCACTTCTCAGCCCAATCCTGCAATTTACATAAATCTCCCTGTAATATAAAATTATCCTCCTCTGTATTGATTACCCTGCAGAGTTTAGTATCATCTGCAAATATTGAAATTCTACTCCGCATGCCCCCAACAAGGTCATTAATAAATATGTTGAAAAGAAGCGGGCCCAATACTGACCCCTGTGCTACCCCACTATGAACTGATACCCAGTCCGAGTACGTACCATTAATAACCATCCTTTGTTTCCTATCACTGAGCCAGTTTTTAACCCAGTTACACATATTTTCCCCTATTCCCATTATTCTCATTTTATGTACCAACCTTTTGTGTGGCACCGTATGAAAAGCTTTTGAAAAGTCCATATACACAACATCTTCTGCATTTCCCTGGTCCAGGCTTGAACTTACCTCTTCATAGAAGCTGATCAAATTAGTTTGACAGGATCGATCCCTCATAAACCCATGTTGATACTCTGTCATAAGGTTATTTTTCTTGAGATACTCCATTATAGCATCTCTCAAGAAACCCTCAAGGATTTTACCAACCGTAGAGGGTAAACGTACCGGCCTATAATTTCCCGGCTCAGTTTTTGTCCCCTTTTTGAATATTGGCACCACATTTGCTATGCGCCAGTCCTGCGGTACCGACCCTGTTATTAAGGAATCAGTGAAGATTAAAACTAATGGTCTATCTATCACAGAACTCAATTCCTGTAGTACTCTGTGGTGTATGCCATCTGGGCCCGGAGATTTGTCAACCTTAGTGATTTCGAGGCGGCGGCGTCCTTCCTGCTGGGTTAAGCAGGTAATATTCAAGGGTGAATTTATGGTATCACTGGTGTCATCTGCCATGGCATTTTCTTGTATAAAAACCATAGAAAAAAAGTCATTCAGCAGGTTGGCTTTACCCTCATCCCCCTCCACCATTTCACCAAGACTATTTTTAAGGGGGCCAACACTATCGCTTTTCAGTTTTTTACTGTTTATGTAGTTAAAGAATATTTTAGGATAATTTTTACTTTCTCTCACAATGAGTCTCTCTGTCTCAAACTTAGCTAACTTAATTTGCTTTTTACATATTTTATTTATTTTTCTATAATTATATAATGCCTCATCACTACCTACCCTCTTTAATTCTTTTAAGGCTTTCTGTTTTTCTTTTATTGCTTCCCTTACAGCTCTATTTAGCCATAGGGGTTTCCTCCTATTTCTAGCATGTTTGTTCCCATAGGGTATATTTTCTGCACAAGCCCTATTCAGGATGCTCATAAATGTCTCCCATTTGCTTTGTGTACTTTTATTACTTAGTACATCATCCCAGTTTATTGCACTAAGATCATCTCTCAACCGTTTAAAATTTGCTTTCCTGAAGTTTAGTGTCCTTGTAGCCCCTCTACTATACATATTACTAAAGAATACATGAAAACTTATTATTTTGTGATCACTATTCCCCAAGTAACCCCCAACTTGTATATTTGATATGCGGTCCGGCCTATTGGTTAGTACAAGGTCTAGTAGTGCTCCCCCTCTTGTGGGGTTCTGTACCATTTGTCAAAGGTAATTATCTTTCATTGTTATCAAAAATCTATTTCCTTTGGTGGAACTGCAAGTTTCTGTAACCCAATTTATATCAGGATAGTTAAAGTCCCCCATAATAATTACTTTTCCGAGACTCGCTGCTTTATCAATTTGCTTTATGAGGAGATTCTCTACCTCTTCCATAATATTCAGCATCTTATAACACACCCCTATCAGTATTTTATTATTCATTCTCCCCCTCTCATCTCCACCCATAGAAACTCTACATTCTCAGTACCCTCACATATGTTGTCACGCAGGATGGGTTTTAAGGATGATTTTACATATAGACACACACCTCCCCCTCGCTTATTTGTACGGTCATTCCTGAATAGGCTTTAACCCTGTAAATTAACAGCCCAGTCATAGCTCTCATCCAGCCATGTCTCTGATATCCCCACTATATCATCATTTTTTTCCAACAATATTAATTCTAATTCCTCCACCTTATTTGTGAGGCTTTGGGCATTATTGTACATGCACGTTACGTATGACTCTGTACCTCTATTCTTGCTTACTGTATTAACTGTCCTAACCCTTCCCCCGTACCACCCCCAATTTCATTACTTGTGCCCTGGTCATTAACTGTACTACATTCCCCTTCTATAAAGTGAATACCCTCGCCCCCCATTCCTAGTTTAAACACTCCTCCAACCTTCTAGCCATCTTCTGCCTCAGCACAGCTGCACCCTCCCCATTAAGATGCAGCCCATCCCTAGAATAGAATCTGTAGTCAACTGAAAAGTCGGCCCAATTCTCCAGGAACCCAAACCCCTCTTTCCTACACCAATTCCTGAGCCACCTGTTAACCTCCCTGATCTCCCTTTGCCTCTCTGGTGTGGCTCGTGGCACAGGTAGTATTTCTGAAAATACTTGGACTTATCAAAACGTAACTCATTAGATGGGAAATACTTTGCTAATACTGTATCTCCGCAACAGAAAGGCAAATAAAAACTAAATTTTTTTTTTCCTCTCTGAAGCCTGGGTTGATACCCTAAAAAAATACCATTTGAATTTTAGAAAGCAAAATTAGCTGGAATCAGTAGCAGATGCCATGTCGTGTTTGGAGAACCCCTGTGGTGCCTAAACAATGGAGCTCCCTCACAAATGACCCCATTTTGGAAACTAGACCCCTCAAGGAATTTATCTAGATGTTTGGTAACCACCTTGAACCACTGGGGCCTTCACAGAAGTTTATAACGCTAAGTCATGAAAATATTTTTTTTTTTTTACCACAAAATTGTTATTTCAACCAGATAGCTTTTATTCCATAAGGGTATAAGAAAAATGCACAATACAATTTATTGTGCAATTTCTTCTGAGTTCGCTGATATCTTATATGTGGTGGGAATCAATTGTTTGGATGCAAGGCTGGGCTCGGATACTTAGGAGTACCATTTGAATTTTTGAAAGTAAAATTAGCTGGAATCATTAACAGACGCCATGTTGCATTTGGAGACCCTCATGTGGTGCCTAAACAATGGAGCCCTCACCCAAGTGACCCCATTTTGAAAACTAGTGACCCCTCAAGGAATTTGTCTAGATGTTTGGTGAGCACCTTCAATCCTCGGGGGCTTCACAAACGTTTATAACATTGAGACATCATGAAAAAATATATATATTTTTTTTATGACAAAATTGTTACTTTAACCAGATAGCTTTTTTCCCACAAGGGTATAAAAAAAATGCACCATAAAATTTATTGTGCCATTTCTCCTGAGTATTCCGGGACCTCATGTGTAGAGATGAGCAAACCGGCCGTGGTTTGGCTCGAGTTCGGTTCGTCGAACGGAGGTCTCGTTCGAGTTCAGTTCGGCGAACGTTCGACGAACCAAACTCGAACCAATAGGAAATAAAGGGAGGCAATCACAAACACATAAAAACGCATTATAAATGTACACATACAGTTAATAAACATTGCCATAACACTTACCGGTCCCCGCGATCCCTCCTGCACTCTGTCTCCTGCCGCTATTCCATCCGATGATCGCTGAATCCTCCCGGTAACCAGCACTGCCAGCAGTGATGCAGGACCTATCGTGACGTGAAAAATAGCCATGTGACCAGTCATGTGCCTGTTATCTCATTGGCTACAGACTGGTCACATGACTATCACGCGTCATGTAGGACCTGTCATTGCATCTCTCTGTTACACGGTGCACATTTGTGTATCGCCGTGTACCGGCGACATGCTCTAGCACACGGTCGACTCCCCGTTCCGTTAGGGACCGGCTGACACAGCCGGTCATTAACGGAGATCACCGTTGCCATAGCAAGGCAGTTAGCGGTGACGTCACCGCTAACTGCGGCTCCGGGAATTACATGATCGGAGCACCGTTGCTATGGTAACGCGTCTGTCAGCGTTACCGCTGTTACCGCTAACAGCCAGCAGCACTGATCACTCATGGAGTGAAGGCTGCACGCGTCTTCCCCCATGCAGCAGTGATGGAGCAGAGCTGCATTTGTTGAACGAGAAAGATAGAAGACCATGGATCGTGGAGGGCTGACAGGGGGTAATAAAGATGCAGTCTCTAATGTGTCTGTGTATTTATTTCTATTAAAGTATTTTTTCTCTGTGTGGTGTCTTTTTTTAACCCTTTATTGGAGATTCTTAATGGCCGGGTCAAATGTGCCTGACATTAAGAATCTTTGGCTTAATACTAACTAGTAAAACAAAGCTAGTATTAACTCATTATTACCCAACAAGCCACCTGGCTTCAGGGCTGTTGGAAGAGTTGGATACAGCGCCAGATGATGGCGCTTCTATGAAAGCGCCATTTTCTGGGGCGGCTGCGGACTGCAATTCGCAGCAGAGGCGCCCAGAAACCTCGGGCTAACCTGTGCTGCGGATTCCAATCCCCAGCTGCCTAGTTGTACCTGACTGGACACAAAAATGGGGCGAAGCCCACGTCATTTGTTTTTTAATTATTTCATGAAATAAGTGAAATAATTAAAAAAAATGGGCTTCCCTATATTTTTGGTTCCCAGCCGGGTACAAATAGGCAACTGGGGGTTGGAGGCAGCCCGTGGCTGCCTGCTGTACCTGGCTAGCATACAAAAATATGGCGAAGTTCACGTCCTTTTTTTGTAGTTTTTTGGCAAAAAAAATAAAAAATGCTTCCCTGGATTTTCCATTGCCAGTGAAGGTAACACCAAGCAGTGGGGGTTAGCAGCCAGTAGCGTCTTGGATTACCCTTAGCTAGAAATACAAAAAATGCAGCGGGAGCCCATATATATTTTTTTTAATTATTTATTTAAATAACTAAAAACAAAATGGGCTTCCCTGTATTTTGATTGCTGGACATCACAGTGCTGTAAAAATAAATCTTTAAAAAAAATGATGTAGCGCTCCGCGGTATTTTTGATTCTCAGCGCAGATAAAGTAGACAGCTATGGGTTGCCACCCCCATCTGCCTGCCGTTACCTTGGTTGGCAATCAAAATACAGGGAAGCCCATTAATTTTTTCTATTTAAAAAATAGTTAAAAAAAAATGACGTTGGGTCCCCCCATTTTTGACAGCCAGCTAGGGTAAAGCAGACGGCTGTAGCCTGAAAACCACAGCTGGCAGCTTTACCGTGGTTGGGGATCCAATGTGGAGGTCCCCCCAGGCTCTTTTTTTATAAATAATAATAATTACAAAAAAAAAGTAGGGTCCCCCCCAAATTGGATCACCAGCCAAGGTAAAGCGGACAGCTGTGGTCTGGTATTCTCAGGGTGGGAAGGTCCATAGTTATTGGGCCTTCACAGCCTAAAAATAGCAGGCCGCAGGCACCCCCAGACGTGGCGCATCCACTAGATGCGCCAATCCTGGCGCTTCACCCCAGCTCATCCCGTGCCCTGGTGCAGTGGCAAACGGGGTAATAAATCGGGTTGATACTAGCTGTAAGGTCACCTGAGATCAAGCCCAGCAGTTTGTGATGTCATGGCGTCTATTAGATACCCAACATCATAAACTGTCAGTACTAACAAAAAAAAAATCGACAAAAGAAATTTATTTGAAAAAAACAGTCCCCAAAACATTTCCTCTTTCACCAATTTATTGTAAGAAAAAAAATAAAGGGGTCCCACGACGACTCTGGACCATCTAGAATATGGGGGGGAGACACTCAGGAAACGTATCCCCCATTTTCTAGGAGTGCAGACCCTTCATGTGAGGAGTGTGGGTGCAATGAATCTGCACTCACTCTCCCCGGGTCCACAGCAGCAGAGTCCATGTCGTAATGGTTGCTACCAAAGCTGCAATGCCCTGCTCATGAGGTAAGGGCATGCCTAATCAGGAGAACTATTCTACATTTTCAAATATTGGTATTTGCTGATATTATTGCTATTCCACCTACTATATATTGGGGATAGGATCTTGGAGATGGAATACCCCTTGAAGTCCAGTTATCCAGCTGAATAAATACTTAACAACAGAGCTCGCTATTTAGATGTGTTTTCTTGTGGCGTGTGTAGCTTACAGATGCAGGAAGCTGAGCTGACAGCTGCTCTGTGCATGCGGCAGCGTCTATTGTGAAGGAGAGGGCGGTGGGGGGGATCAACGCTGCACAGGTACCGTGGGACACCGGGGAACACCGGTGGGGTTATAGGGGGTGACCTGGCAGGGCCTGGGGAGGAGCTTTCTGTCGCATGTGTCATGGCACATGCGACAGAAATCAGACGAGTAGGGTGAATGCAGCCGGCGCACTGCTGTGCGCGCGGCCATCTTAGATTTCTGGGAGGGTATCAGGGGGGGCACTTTGGCGACACCGGGGGACCGGAGGGGACCTGGGAGGAGATTTATCATGTTTGTTCATGCCAGATGGGAGATAAATAATTTTTTACCGGCGCTGTCATTTACTGTAACGTGATCATCGGTGTACGGTGTATACCTGTGATCACGTGAGCGGGGACCGGAAAAACCGTCCTGAATCATGATCTCCAGGGTCTCAGCTAGCCCTGAAACCCCGGAGATTTTCTGACGCTGGGGGGCGTTATTCACTTATTTCTGCCTGCTGTTTATAAACAGCAGATCAGAATAAGGCTACATTAACACGACCGATCCATTTTTGAGGTCTGCAAAAAACAGTCCGTTTTTTTTCACGGGTGCATCCGTGTGGCATCCGTTTCCGTTCCGTAGACGGTCCGTATGTCATCTGTTTGTCATCCGTGTGACTTCCGTTTTTTTTGTGTACTGCAAAAAAACTGAAGGAGGGAAAATACATAAATTTACCCAGGATCCTTAGCTTCAACCTACATGAGGCGGTCACATGTTCACTCCAGTGCCATTTTCTACTGCTTTTCACAGCGTAGAGCGCTCTGGTGATTTTCTTGTGCTTGTACACTTCATATCAGTCTTTTCTGTCATTATAATGGCAGAAAGACACATAATGTCCCACTCTCCTGCATTTTGTAATTTTGCACCCTTTGGTGCCTTTCATGTGGCACTAAGAGGTGCTTAGCTTTGTATTTAGGCAAAAAAATGGAAAAAAAAATGACGTAGGATTCCCCCTATTTTTGTAGCCAGCTAGGGTAAAGCAGACGGCTGCAGCCTGCAGACCACAGCTGTACAAAGCTGTGGAAAAAGAAGCGCAAATAGGGTATTACCCCAATAATATGGGGTGAGGAAGGGGGAGTGAATACTCACCAGATGGAGTTGTGCAAGTCACAACCCCTTTACTCGCATGTAATGTATTGATCCAGGCTGCAGCCACCCGATGGCAGATAACAGAGAATAATAGAGATAGGTGATAATGCCGCGCCACAGATCACTTCTTTAAACAACAAGAATGTAGGAGCTTATAGATGTTGTACCAAGAACTGTATGTGTTGCAGCAATATTCAGCATGGAAGGGTTTTTTTTGGCCCTACCCCGGACGACACAGACTGTATGATAAAGGGGCGCCTCACCTGCCAGTCTGACTTTGTGATTTATTTAATCGAATGTGATTGTGGAAAACGCTATATAGGGAGGACGGTACAAGCATTACACAATCGTATAAACTCCCACAGACACAATATTAAGGTGGGTTTTATGCTCCATGGTCTGTCACGGCACACTACCTTAGTACATGGGAAGAAAATAAAACTCAAAGTAACCCCCATTGAACAAATACCTCCACACGTTCCTGACAGATTAAGGGTACTGAATAAGAAAGAGACATTCTGGATCTATAGACTTAACACTCTCAAACCTCGGGGGCTCAATGAGATTACAGATTTGTTTCATTGATTGGGGTGCATTAGGTTTTTTAGAATTATGTTTTTATAGTAAAGTATTTCCCCCCCCCTTTTTTTGATAATTTATGGTATAATATGAGAGATATTATTTTTATGATTATTTATATATATATATATATATATATATATATATATATATATATATATATATATATCTATATATATATATATATATATATATATTGTTATTTATTCCCCATCGGGTTTTAGGTATTTATGATTGACAATGCATAGGCTATTTTTGATTTTTAACACATATACAATTTTTATTTTCTATGTCCTCGTATTTATATATTCATGACCTGGGTCATGGAACACTTTTCTATACTTGTATGGTTTTAGTCCTCGTGGACGGTATGGGTATGCTTATTCTAAGTTCTGGCCCCCTGGACTGGCGGTCTTGTCCGTGGTCGGGTCCAGCATAGTAGCCGCAAACACTCAATTTTTGCGAGTCATTGGTTCTTGCCCACTAATACAGTCTCAAATGTGGGACATCATGGGTTGTTAGTATATATGTAATTTTTGCTTTTTACTCTATTCTACACCTTTCTTAGCCGTACGTGGGCTTCTATATAATAGCACCAACACTGGGTTCTTGATTTGGAAGGGACGCATGCGCTCTGGGTTTTTTTCCCACGGTTCTGAACTTCTTTGACCTGCCAGTTTCTTGGCGCAAGCGCAGTGCCTTTTTTTCCCACGCTACTGAACTTTTGTGAACTGCAGTAGTAGGGGAATATCTGCAGTGTTTCACTTATCACTCCCTCTGCTGCGATCGTAGTATACATGCACCGGCTTCTCTCACAGCCCTTCAAGGGTTATCTTAGCCCCGTTCACATATTTTCTCCCGCTTATAGCAGTTTCTCACTTGATCTATAATAAACTTCTCACACATGCCGCGGTGGCTACAATGGATCTCTGTGGTGACTTTAATGCTCTGCTTTTTGCTAAGGTGAGGGGGTTCTAGCCCCTAGATTCATGAGTGATGAGGACCATCAATAAATTTAACACACATTTATTTGATTTATACATCATATTTTTGTTTTATTTGGTTTATACCTGGGGATTTTTTGCTCGATCTCTTAATACATTTTTTGTACATACATTCTGGATCTGCAAATGTTTGCAGGTGTCTTAATCATTGTCTCACATGTCAGTTGATATGGTTTATGTTTCTCATATGTTTTTTCACACAGTGTTCATTAATTTGTATATGCAAATGTTTATATGATGTCATGGTTTTAATGCAACGTGTTCTTCCCGCTCGTTTTTTTCATGAGGGATGGTCCTTATGACGTCAATGGGGCTATTTAATGTATGTCAGTAGACACCATTTTAGATTTGATGTCTCTTGGTTCTTCACGGTCCTGAGGAAGGGAGCGGAGCTCCTGAAACGCGTAGACCTATGCCAATAAAGATACGTTAATCTTACGGTTCCAGAAGTGATCTGTGGCGCGGCATTATCACCTA
Organism: Anomaloglossus baeobatrachus; assembly: GCF_048569485.1. NCBI lineage: Eukaryota > Metazoa > Chordata > Amphibia > Anura > Aromobatidae > Anomaloglossus > Anomaloglossus baeobatrachus. Next base: position 459,742,817 of record NC_134355.1, on the reverse strand, counting down.
TCTCTATTATTCTCTGTTATATGCAGATCACAGCTGGCAGCCTCACCTTGGCTGGTAATCCAAAACTGAGGGCACCCCACACTGTTATTTTAAATGAAATAAATAATTAAAAAAAAAAAACACGTAGGGGTCCCCCCAAAATTGGATCACCAGCCAAGGTAAAGCAGACAGCTGGGGTCTGATAGTCTCAGACTAGGGAGGTCCATGGTTATTGGACTCTCCCCAGCCTAAAAATAGCAGGCCGCAGCCACCCCAGAAGTGGCGCATCACTGCAGGGGATGACAAGTGCTGCTGTCAGCGAGGTACATTACCTGCGCTGATCTCCTGCACTGCTGACAGCACCTGTCACTGAGTTCAAAGACCGCCGCCTTCACAGCCAAGTATCGCGAGCGGCCCGTGACGTCACCACTAGTCAGTCTCGGGTCGGAAGCGAGAGAAGGTGATGTGACAAGCGGCGGCCATGGAGGACAGTGACATCGCTGAGGTCGGGACTTCATCACCGCAGGTAAGCCGAGCGGGACCATGTGTGCAGAGAGCAGGTGGGCGGAGCCATGTGTGCTGGCGGCGGAGTGCGAAGTGAGTGGCGCTGAGGACGTCAGTGTTGTGGACTGCTTGGCTGGGGACAGGTGAGTGTGTGTGTGTGTGTGTGTGTGTGTGTGTACATGCCGCGTTCAGGAGGGGGCGGAGTGAGCTGAGCGGGGAAGTGTGGGCCTCCTGCATGTAACTAGTAGAGTTGAGCGCGGTTCGCGGTTCGAGGTTCTCCAGTTCGCGGTTCGAGTGATTTTGGGGGCTGTTCTAGATCGAACTAGAACTCGATCTTTTTGCTAAAGCTCGATAGTTCTAGATACGTTCGAGAATGGTTCTAGCAGCAAAAAGCAGGGCTTTTGACAGCTACGGTGTGCAGGAGTCATCGCTGGCAGCCTGCCAGAAGCTGGTAACCAAGATAAACATCGGGTATCCAAGCAAAGCGCTTTGGTTAGTAACCCGATGTTTATCCTAGTTATGTACAGGAAGCCCACACTTTCCCGCTCAGCTCGCTCCGCCCCCTCCTGCACACACACACACTCACCTGTCCCCAGCCAAGCAGTCCACGACACTGACGTCCACAGCGCCACCTGACCCCGCTAGGCTCCACCCACGTCGCACTCCGCCGCCAGCACACGAGGCTCCACCCACCTGGCACTCTGCACACATCGTCCCACTAGGCTCCACCCACCTGGCACTCTGCACACATCGTCCCGCTAGGCTCCGCCCACCTGGCACTCTGCACACATCGTCCCGCTAGGCTCCGCCCACCTGGAACTCTGCACACATCGTACCGCTAGGCTCCGCCCACCTGGCACTCTGCACATATTACCCCGCTAGGCTCCGCCCACCTGGCACTCTGCACACATCGTCCCGCTAGGCTCCGCCCACCTGGCACTCTGCACACATTACCCCGCTAGGCTCCGCCCACATGGCACTCTGCACACATCGTCCCGCTCGGCTTACCTGCGGTGATGAAGTCCCGACCTCAGCGATGTCACTGTCCTCCATGGCCACCGCTTGTCACATCACCTTCTCTCGCTTCCGACCCGAGACTGACTACTGGTGACATCACGGGCCTCTCGCGATACTTGGCTGTGAAGGCGCCGGTCATTGAACTCAGTGACAGGTGCTGTCAGCAGTGCAGGAGATCAGCGCAGGTAATGTACCTCGCTGACAGCAGCACTTGTCATCCCCTACAGTGACCTGGGCTGACCCATTGATGTTAGCTTACGTCACTGCACTGCTCTCCCAGCCAATGGGGAACATCCTGCTCTTCATTGACTGGGACAGTGTGGATCGTCATGGCAACCCCTTGGATTACACCAGACCTGGATTTGTTTTTCTTTCTAATAAATTGGTTGAAGAGGGAATGTATTGGGGAGTGTTTTTTCAAATAAAAATGTGTTTGTCGTCTATTTTTTTTTTATTACTGACTGGGTTGGTGATGTCGGGTATCTGATAGACGCCTGACCTCACCAACCCCAGGGCTTGATGCCAGGTGACATTACACATCTGGTATTAACCCCATGTATTACCCCGTTTGCCACCGCACCAGGGCGCGGGATGAGCTGGGGCGAAGCACCAGGATTGGCACATCTAATGCATGTGCCACTTCTGGGGCGGCTGCGGCCTGCTATTTTTAGGCTGGGAAGAGTCCAATAACCATGGACCTCCCTAGTCTGAGAATATCAGACCCCAGCTGTCTGCTTTACCTTGGCTGGTGATCCAATTTTGGAGGGACCCCTACGTGTTTTTTTTCTTTAATTATTTATTTAATTTAAAATAACAGCGTGGGGTGCCCTCAGTTTTGGATTACCAGCCAAGGTGAGGCTGCCAGCTGTGGTCTGCAGGCTGCAGCCGTCTGCTTTACCCTAGGTGGCTACAAAAATAGGGGGAACCCTACGTCATTTTTTTTTTCATTTTTTTGGCTAAATACAAAGCTAAGCACCCCTTAGTGCCACATGAAAGGCACCAAAGGGTGCAAAATTACAAAATGCAGGAGAGTGGGACATTATGTGTCTTTCTGCCATTATAATGACAGAAAAGATTGATATGAAGTGTACAAGCACAGGAAAATCATCAGAGCGCTCTACGCTGAGAAAAGCAGTAGAAAATGGAACTGGAGTGAACATGCGACCACCTCATGTAGGATGAAGCTATGGATCCTGGGTAAATTTATGTATTTACCCTCCTTCAGTTTTTTTGCAGTACACAAAAAAAACGGAAGGCACACGGATGACAAACAGATGACATACGGACCGTCTACGGAACGGAAAAGAATGTCACATGGATGCACCCATGAAAAAAAGCGGACTGTTTTTTGCAGACCGCAAAAATGGATCGGTCGTGTTAATGTAGCCTTATTCTGATCTGCCGTTTATAAAGAGCAGGCAGAAATAAGTGAATAACGCCCCCCAGTGTCAGAAAATCTCCGGGGTTTCAGGGCTAGCTGAGACCCTGGAGATCATGATTCAGGACGTTTTTTCCGGTCCCCGCTCACGTGATCACAGGTATACACCGTACACCGATGATCACGTTACAGTAAATGACAGCGCCGGTAAAAAATTATTTATCTCCCATCTGGCATGAACAAACATGATAAATCTCCTCCCAGGTCCCCTCCGGTCCCCCGGTGTCGCCAAAGTGCCCCCCCTGATGCCCTCCCAGAAATCCAAGATGGCCGCGCGCACAGCAGCGCGCCGGCCGCATTCACCCTACTCCTCTGATTTCTGTCGCATGTGCCATGACACATGCGACAGAAAACTCCTCCCCAGGCCCTACCAGGTCACCCCCTATAACCCCACCGGTGTTCCCCGGTGTCCCACGGTACCTGTGCAGCGTTGATCCCCCCACGGCCCTCTCCTTCACAATAGACGCTGCCACATGCACAGTGCGGCTGTCAGCTCAGCTTCCTGTGTTCAGACACAGTGAGTGGTGGTTATGCATCTGTAAGCTAAATGGGCGGCACGGTGGCTCAGTGGTTAGCACTGCAGTCTTGCAGCGCTGAGGTCCTTGGTTCAATTCTCACCAAGGACACTATCTGCAAGGAATTTGTATGTTTTCCCCGTGTTTGCGTGGGTTTCCTCCGGTACTCCGGTTTCCCCCCACACTCCAAAGACATACAGCGCTATGGAATTAATAACGCTATATAAATGAATAAATTATTCTTATTACTGCAATGCCCTGCTCATGAGGTAAGGAACATAATTGATCAGGAGAGCTATATACTACATTTCCAAATGGAGGGATTTGCTTTTATAGTTGCCCTGCTGAATGACTACCAAACATGAGAGTCCGTTATACGCCACAAGGAAACACATCTAAATAGCGAGCTCTGTTGTTAAGTATTCATTCAGCTGGATAACTGGACTTCAAGGGGTATTCCATCTCCACGATCCTATCCCCAATATATAGTAGGTGGAATAGCAATAATATCAGCAAAATACCAATATTTGGAAATGTAGAATAGTTCTCCTGATTAGGCATACCCTTACCTCATGAGCAGGGCATTGCAGCTTTGGTAGCAACCATTACGACATGGACTCTGCTGCTGTGGACCCGGGGAGAGTGAGTGCAGATTCATTGCACCCACACTCCTCACATGAAGGGTCTGCACTCCTAGAAAATGGGGGATACATTCCCTGAGTGTCTCCCCCCATATTCTAGACGGTCGAGAATCGTCGTGGGACCCCTTTTTTTTTTCTCACAATAAATTGGTGAAAGAGGAAATGTTTTGGGGACTGTTTTTTCAAATAAATTTCTTTTGTCGATTTTTTTTTTTTGTTAGTTCTGACAGTTTATGATGTTGGGTATCTAATAGACGCCATGACATCACAAACTGCTGGGCTTGATCTCAGGTGACCTTACAGTTAGTATCAACACGATTTATTACCCCGTTTGCCACTGCACTAGGGCACGGGATGAGCTGGGGTGAAGCGCCAGGATTGGCGCATCTAGTGGATGCGCCACGTCTGGGGTGCCTGCGGCCTGCTATTTTTAGGCTGTGAAGGCCCAATAACTATGGACCTTCCCACCCTGAGAATACCAGACCACAACTGTCCGCTTTACCTTGGCTGGTGATCCAATTTGGGGGGGGGACCCTACTTTTTTTGGGAAATTATTAATATTTATAAAATAATTATAAAAAAAGAGCCCGGGGAACCTCCACATTGGATCCCCAACCACGGTAAAGCTGCCAGCTGTGGTTTTCAGGCTACAGCCGTCTGCTTTACCCTAGCTGGCTATCACAAATGGGGGGACCCAACGTCATTTTTTTTTAACTATTTTTTAAATAGAAAAAATTAATGGGCTTCCCTGTATTTTGATTGCCAACCAAGGTAACGGCAGGCAGATGGGGGTGGCAACCCATAGCTGTCTGCTTTATCTGCACTGAGAATCAAAAATTCCGCGGAGCGCTACGTCATTTTTTTTAAAGATTTATTTTTACAGCACTGTGATGTCCAGCAATCAAAATACAGGGAAGCCCATTTTGTTTTTAGTTATTTAAATAAATAATTAAAAAAAATATATATGGGCTCCCGCTGCATTTTTTGTATTGCTAGCTAAGGGTAATCCAAGCAGCTACTGGCTTCTAACCCCCACTGCTTGGTGTTACCTTCACTGGCAATGGAAAATCCAGGGAAGCATTTTTTATTTTTTTTTGTCAAAAAACTACAAAAAAAAGGACATGAGCTTCGCCATATTTTTGTATGCTAGCCAGGTATAGCAGGCAGGTGCTGGAAGAGTTGGATACAGCGCCAGAAGATGGCGCTTCTATGAAAGTGCCATTTTCTGAGGCGGCTGCAGACTGCAATTTGCAGCAGTGGGGACCAGAAAGCTCAGGCCAACCTGTGCTGCGGATTCCAATCCCCAGCTGCCTAGTTGTACCTGGCTGGACACAAAAATGGGGCGAAGCCTACGTCATTTGTTTTCTAATTATTTCATGAAATTCATGAAATAATAAAAAAAGGGCTTCCCTTTATTTTTGGTTCCCAGACGGGTACAAATAGACAGCTGGGGGTTGGGGGCAGCCGTACCTGCCTGCTGTACCTGGCTAGCATACAAAAATATGACGAAGCCCACATCATTTTTTCAGGTGGCAAAAAACTTCTGCATACAGTCCTGGATGGAGTATGCTGAGCCTTGTAGTTCTGCAGCTGCTGTCTGTCTGTATGGAGAAGAGCAGACAGCAGCTGCAGAACTACAAGGCTCAGTATACTCCATCCAGGACTGAATTTTAATTGAGATTTTTTAAAATAAAAAATCCCCAATAAACCAGCGCTGATAAGAGGTTTTTTATTAACCCCTTAACGACCCATGACGTACTAGATACGTCATGGATCGTGCTCCGGTAAGCCCCGCCCCCTGCCGCCGGCGGGCAGCGGCGATCGGCGCACATATCAGCTGTTATCAACAGCTGATATGTGTGCCTGCTAGCCGCAAGTGGAATCGCTTCCACCCGCGGCCATTAACCCCTTACATTTCGCTGCCAAAGTCTTGGCAGCGATATGTATATGGGCGCCGCCATTACAGTGACTTACCCCGCCCCCGCCGGAAGTCACGTGACATGATCACGTGACTTTCGGCGGTTGCCATGGTAGCACAGGGTCATGTGATGACGCCTGTGGCTAACATGAGTCACTTCCTCTCAATGCCGGAATACAGCCGGCATTGAAAGTGAAGCAGAAAATCTGCAGTTCTCAGCTCTGTAGCTGAGATCTGCAGATTGTGCAAAGCGATCGGATTGCTGATCGCAATAGCCCCCTAGGGGGACTAGTAAAATAAAAAAAAAAAGTAAAAAAAAAGTTTTAAAAAATTAAAAAAAAATAAAAAAACCTAAAAGTTCAAATCACCCCCCTTTCACCCCATTGAAAATTAAAGGGTTAAAAAAATAAAAAATACACACATATTTGGTATCGCCGCGTTCAGAAATGCCCGATCTATCAAAATATAAAATCAATGAATCTGATCAGTAAACGGCGTAGCGGCAAAAAAATTCCAAACGCCAAAATTACGTTTTTTGGTCGCCGCAAATTTTGCGCAAAATGCAATAACAGGCGATCAAAACGTAGCATCTGCGCAAAAATCATACCGTTAAGAACGTCAGGTCAAGACGCAAAAAATAAGCCATCACTGAGTCTCAGATCCTGAAAAATGAGAACGCTACGGGTTTTGGAATATGGCGCACAAGTAAACCTATACATGTTTGGTGTCTATAAACTCGCACCGACCTGAGGCATCATACCCACACATCAGTTTTACCATATATTGAACACGGTGAATAAAATATCCCAAAAACTATTGTACAATCCCACTTTTTTTGCAATTTTTCCGCACTTGGAATTTTTTTGCCGTTTTCCAGTACACTATATGGTAAAACTTATGGTTTCATTTAAAAGTACAACTCGTCCCGCAAAAAACAAGCCCTCATATGGCAAGATTGATGGAAAAATAAAAAAGTTACGCCTCTCGGAAGAAGGGGAGCAAAAAACAAAAACACAAAAACGGAAAGTGCCCGGGGGCTGAAGGGGTTAATATTTTATACTTTTTATTGCTATCCTTGTTTTAGACACAAATTTATTCAAAACAATTCACACAATAGAACAAGGAAAAAGAAAGAAGAATAAACCACATATTGTAGAAATAAAAATAAAAGTAAAAATAAAGAATAAGTAATTGATAGTGCAGCAAACAGATACCTGGTTGCAGTACCCCGGCCGGTAGTAGAGCAATTATTAAATCTAGTATTAAGTGATGCTTCAAGGCATATGATATTTAATGCCAATTGAAACTATCACTGCAATATGATTTTTCAGATACCTGGAGAGTTTATTTCAATCCATAAGCAAAAAGGTTTTTAATAGAGGCTTAAATTATAAGCAGCAATTTCAGCGTTCCAAGTGCCTTTAAATGAATTTGAAGAAACTGCACTTCAAGATTGTAGTGAGGATGAGGTAAACTCCTATTGGAACACTTGATGAGCTGGGGCACCTCATCCTCACTACAATCCTGAAGTGCAGTTTCTTCAAATTCATTTAAAGGCACTTGGAACGCTGAAATTGCTTCTTATAATTCAAGCCTCTATTAAAAACCTTATTAACGGGAAGCAGCGTGCAGCCTTCACTCCGTGAGTGATCAGTGCTGCTGGCTGTCAGCGGTAACGCTGACAGACGCGTTACCACAGCAACGGTGCTCCCGGAGCCGCGGTAACTGCGTTGCTATGGCAACGGCGATCTCCGTTAATGACCGGCTGTGTCAGCCGGTCCCTAACGGAATGGGGAGTCGACCGTGTGCTAGATCATGTCGCTGGTACACGGCGATACACAAATGTGCACCGTGTACCGGAGAGATGCACTCGCAGGTCCTACATGACGCGTCATAGTCATGTGACCAGTCTGTAGCCAATGAGATAATAGCCACGTGACTGGTCACATGGCTATTTTGACGTCACGATAGGTCCTGCATCACTGCTGGCAGTGCTGGTCACTGGGAGGATTCAGCGATGATCGGATGGAATAGCGGCAGGAGACAGAGTGCAGAAGGGATCGCGGGGACCGGTAAGTGTTATGGCAAATGTTTAATAACTGTTTGTGTACATTTATCATGCATTTTTATGTGTTTGTGATTGCCTCCCATTATATCCTATAGGTTCGAGTTTGGTTCGTCGAATCTTCGACGAACCGAACTCGAACGGGACCTCCGTTCGACGAACCGAACTCGAGCCGAACCACGGCTGGTTCGCTCATCTCTAGTAACTAGGATAAACATCGGGTTACTAACCAAAGCGCTTTGCTTGGATACCCGATGTTTATCTTGGTTACCAGCTTCTGGCAGGCTGCCAGCGATGGCTCCTGCACACTGTAGCTGTAAAAAGCCCTGCTTTTTGCTGCTAGAGCCGTTCTCGAACGTATCTAGAACTATCAAGCTTTAGCAAAAAGCTCGAGTTCTAGTTCGATCTAGAACAGCCCCCAAAATCACTCGAGCCGCGAACTGGAGAACCTCGAACCGCGAACTGCGCTCAACTATACTCATGTGTGGTGGAAATCAATTGTTTGGGTGCATGACAGGGCTCAGAAGGAAAAGAGCTCCATATGAAGTTTTGAAAGAAAAATTAGCTGTGACCCCATTTTGGAAACTAGAACCCTCAAGGAATTTATCTAGACATTTGGTGAGCACCGTAAACCCCCTGGAGCTTCACGGAAGTTTATAACTTTGAGCCGTGAAAATAATAATTTTTTTTTACCCACAAAATTGTTAATTCAACCAGATAGCTTTTTTTCACAAGGGTATGAGGGAAGAAATACCCCATGAAATTTATTGTGCAATATCTACTGATACCTCATATGTCGTGGAAATCAATTGTTTGGGTCACGACAGGGCTGAGAAGGGAAGGAGTACCATTTGACTGCAAAGTTGGCTGGAATGATTTGCGGATGTCATGTCGCGTTTGTAGAGCCCCGATGTGCCTAAACAGTGGAACTCCCCAGAAGTGACCCCATTTTGGAAACTTGACCCCTAAATGAATTTATCTAGATGTTTACTGAGCACCTTGAACCCTTGGGAGCTTCACAGAAGTTTTATATCATTAAGACATGAAAATAAAAAAATACATTTTTACAACAAAATTGTTACTTCAACAAGAAGGGTATCAGGAAAAAAATGCATTATAAAATTTATAGTGCAATTTCTCCTGAATATGCTGATACCTCAGATGTGGGGGAAATCAACTGTTTGGGCACACGGCAGGACTCGGAAGGGAAGGAGCGCTATTTGACTACAAAATTGGCTGGAATGATTAGCTGATGCCATGTCGCGTTTTTACCCCTGATGTGCCTAAACAGTGGAGCTCCCCTACAAGTGACCCCAGTTTGGAAACTAGACCTGTCAAGGAATTTATCTAGATAGTTGGTGAGCACCTGGACCCCCCAGGGGCTTTTCAGAATTTTAGAACATTGAGCTGTGAATATAAGAAAATAAATTTTTAACCTAAAATATATTGCGTTAATGCCAAATTTTTCAAATTCACTACGGTAACGGCAGATAATGAACCATACAATTTGTTGTGTAATTTCTCCTGATTATGCCAGTACCCCATATGTGGTCAAAACTACTTTTGAGGTGCAATACAAAGTGAAGAAGGGAAGGAGCGCAATAATGGAGTGCAGAATTACTTTGAATGGTGTGGGGGTGCCATGTAACATTGGCAGAGCCCCTGAGATGCCATAACAGCAGAAACACCCCACAAGTGACCCCATTTTACAAACTGCACCCTTAAATGAATTTATCCAAGGGTGCAGTAAGCATATTGACACTACAGGCATGTCACAAAATTTTATACTATTGGGTAGACCACTAAAATGTTTTAACCCAGATTTCCAATTTTCACAAGGGGAATAGGTAAAATAGGCCCAATAATGTGCTGCATATTTTCTCCTGAATGTGGCAATACTCACATGTGACTGTACAGTACTGTTTGGCTGCACCACAGGGTTCAGGAGGGAAGGAGCGCCATTTGATTTTTGGAGCACAAGTTTTCCTAGAATAGTTTGCAGACTCCATTTGCAGATCCCTTAAGTGCCAGAACAGAGGAAATCCCCCTCAAGTGACCAAATTTTGGAAATTACACCCCTCTGCGAATTGATCTATATATGTTGTGATGATTTAGTATCTGGAAAACATCCATAGTGTCAAACACACTGAATGTTGCAGAATGAAAAACTACAAATAAGTCCTTGTTGTCCCCAGTATATTTTAGTGCCCATACAATGTGCCCAGCTCGTGCTTTTGTAAACCTGCACCCCGTACATTTAACTGGGCTCTACTCACTAAAACAATGCCAAACATGTGAATGCTAACTGTGCTTTAGGCACATTGTGGGGCTTAAAAAAAGAAGGAGGCATTTGGATTTGGGAGTGCAGATTTTGCTGCATTTCTTTTTTGAGGGGGGAAGCCACAGCATTTTTTGAGAGCCTTTGTGCTACTGTGGCGCCACTGAGGCTTCAGTCGCCACAGGGAACTGCCCCTCACCAGAGGTGCAGTATTTATCCCGGGTACAGAGGAGGTCATTGCCGGTAAACCACCACAATACTCCAAAACACAGTTAGTTGCCCTCTCACCGGGACTGGGTTAGGGTAGGTTCATTTGAATGGTAACAAGGTATGGGACCTCCCACCCACTAGTTTAGTATCCCGGGGGGCAGAGCTACACAACGGGGAGTAAGGAGACATGCACACACAGACATGCAGTCGGTAACAGTCAGTGATAGTTACGCACAGACCAAGGAACAAGTGAGACGTGGGGAGAACACGGTCGCTGAGGGGAGAGCTGCACCATAGCACACAGAACAGGGTGCAAAGCCGTTGGCTGGTGGGCACTGCATGTCCCGCCAGCAGAATCCACTGGGCAGAGGATTTCAAGTCTTCTAGCCCACACAAAGCGCCCGAGACACTGCAGCATTTAGAGCCAGGAGTCGTGCCAAAAGAGCGGCACCAGTAACGGACTCGCGGTGCCTGCCATACGGGACAGGAACAGAGCCCATCCAAGGACTCGGGTACCAGCGTGTCTTCAAGTCGCAGGGACTCATACAACACAGCGCAAGTAGGAAGGATTCACAGAAAGAAACACCGGTTCTGACCTCCGAACTATCCAGGATAGGCTGCAGCCCATGACAGCGGAGTCCGGCAGTCCAAAGGCGAAAACATCTCAGTGAGTAAAGAACTTTAACTGCAACCTCTGTGTCGTCCAATCCTTCCCACGCCTTAGCTGCACAGCAGCAGGAGACTACTCCTCCCAACTTTCCCTGTGGGCCTGAGCTCTGCCTGTGGAGAGCTGTATGAACCTTGCTGCACTACCATTTGCTCTCAGAGGAAACCTCTTGCAGCGGCGGCTCCTATTTTAGCCGCACACCACAGAAATAACTACTATCCCTATCATCATCCCCCATTTCTTAACACCGCCAGGGTCACGGAACTGGGCCTAGCCGCTGTGACATCCCAAACCCACTACACCGGCCCGATGACGAGTGACCCCCAGACTCCGTGAGCGCATCACTACCAGTAATGTGGGAACCCACTATATTTCCGTTAACTAATGACAATGACGGACCTGAGTGGGAATACCGCAGCTGCCTGTGCCCACTATCAGGGTTTGAGACAATGTTTTCCCAGCTGAGGACATTCGCGTCTCCGCAGCATAAATTGACATGCTGCATCTAGGGAACAATTAATCAATTGCATACCCGTTTATATGTTCATGACACTAGGATCAATTACAAATCAACCAAGACACATGTCCCAGATTAAAGACAAAAAAGCTTTATTAATTAAAAAAAAAAAATATGTGAAGTTAAAAAACAGAGATATAATGCTCCTGAGAGGGACCACAATAATCACCCAGTATACAAAAAAAGTACTAAAAGGGAGGCAGGGATACAGGAAAATACTAGATACAAAAATTCATAGAAAAATATAAGAATATTTAAATAGCTCACAAAAATTTTGAAATAAATACTTAAGTAATCAAAAGATTATCAGACCAATAATTGTGTGAAGCTAATTAATGCACTGTAAATATATATTTGCTGCCAAAATGGCAACAGCCCTAGCCAAGATAAAGCAATAGTATACTAACCGTGCTGCTAGTGAGCACACTATACAGACACAAAAAATAGTATCACAAAATCAGCTGCCAGAGGAAGGATATAAAGTGCACCGTGTTAATTCGCAGCAATAACTTGTATCCAAACAATACCAAGGACAAATAATCAATGATGTAGACAAACCCAAGGAAATAATACAATGATTACAAAGTAGGTGACCGTGAGAAGCCTGGATCTGGGTAAACAGTTCCCTCCATCCCAACGCCATTTCGCCTTTGCTTCTTCTGGGGGTTTGTCAGGGTGGGGGAAACTGTCTTTTTATATCTGTGTCAAAGGCAAATCAACAGATTCACCTGCGCTGTACGGCCGGATAGCTGGATGCTCGTTGTGAGGGGTGTATAGCGGCAGCAGACTCCAATCTCAGGTCCCTCCCACAAGAACTAACCAGGCCGTGCATGTGGAACGCAGGCTTGGAATGCAAGCCTGGTCACCTGATATGCGCGGTCAGAAGTTCAGAGGACCATGATCGGCGCCTGCGCACTATCCACTCGCAAGGACATAGCACAACTCGCTCACAAGAAAATAGCAGTCTGACATTAAGTAAATAGGAGTTACTGGACCTATATAGGAAGGCACCACCATAGATAGAACAATGGAACATATATAAGAAATGTATATATATATATATATATATATATATATATATATATACTAGAATAGAAAAAGGAAAAATATACATATATAAAAACACAAGAAAATTTGTTACAAAAAATATATATCAAAAATAAACAAAATAGAAAAACTAAAAATAAAAAATAATAATAAATATAACATGATCGTGCACTATTTAATAAACATGCTAACGTGTAAAAAATTGAAAAATATGTGAACATGAAAATATCCAGATGACCGTGTTATGATTATGTTATGATTTAAAAGCTAAATATAAATCCATGTGAACATGAAAGGTGATTATTATGATACATAACGGTAATAAACCATATACATGAACATGTATAAAACCAATAACAAAATGAAACCTTGCAATACATAATTATTATACAGTACAAATTAATAAGTAAATAATAAATGTGTAAAATATGTAAAGTGAAACATGATGTATACAAGGAGTGTGAAAAAACTCTACAAATCCATACATGCATAGCACATACATATACACATATATTTATATACAAATATACATTACAGACCAAAAGTTTGGACACACCTTCTCATTCAAAGAGTTTTCTTGATTTTCATGACTTGTATGATTTCATGAATTGTAGATTCACATTGAAGGCATCAAAACTATGAATTAACACATGTGGAATGAAATACTTAACAAAAAAGTGTGAAACAGCTGAAAATATGTCTTATATTCTAGGTTCTTCAAAGTAGCCACCTGTTGCTTTAATTACTGCTTTGCACACTCTTGGCATTCTCTTGATGAGCTTCAAGAGGTAGTCACCGGAAATCGTTTTCCCTTTACAGGTGTGCCCTGTCAGGTTTAATAAGTGGTATTTGTTGCCTTATAAATGGGGTTGGGAACATCAGTTGTGTTGTGCAGAAGTTTGGTGGATACACAGCTGATAGTCCTATTGAATAGACTGTTATGCGGGCGTCAGACGAGACGATATATCGTGCGATATGTCGGCGAGGTCACATCGTAAGTGACACACATCCGGCATCATTTGATATATTGTAGCGTGTGACAGCTACGAGTAACGGTGAACGAGAAAAAATACTCACCTTATCGTTGCTCGTTGACACGTCGCTCATTTTCAAAAAGTCATTTCTTCTTCTCTACGCTGGTTGTTCATCGTACCCGGGGCAGCACACATCGCTCCGTGTGACACCCCGGGAACGATGAACACAGCTTACCTGCGTCCCGCTGGCTATGCGGAAGGAAGGAGGTGGGCGGGATGTTTACGTCCCGCTCATCTCCGCCCCTCCGCTTCTATTGACCGGCCGCTGTGTGACGTTGCTGTGATGTCGAACGTCCCTCCCCCTTCAGGGAGTGGATGTTCGCCGCCCACAGTGACATCGCTCAGCAGGTAAGTGCGTGTGACAGGCGGTTAACGACTTTGTGCGACACGGGCAACTAATTGCCCGTGACGCACAAACGACGGGGGCGTGTGCAATTGCTCGTGCGATCGCACGATAGATCGTCTCGTGTGACGCCCGCATTAGAATTTGTATTATGGCAAAAAAAAGCAGCAAAGTAAAGAAAAATGAGTGGCCATCATTGCTTTTAGAAATGAAGGTCAGTCAGTCCAAAAAATTGGGAAAACTTTGAAAATGTCCCCAAGTGCAGTGGCAAAAACCATCAAATGCTACAAAGAAACTGGCTCACATGAGGACCGCCCCAAGAAAGGAAGACTTAGGGGTACTTTGCACGTTGCGACATCGCTACTGCGATGTCGTCGGTGTCAAATTGAAAGTGACGCACATCCGGCGCCAGTAGCAACGTCACAACGTGTAAAACCTAGATGCACCAATAAACGATCGCAAAAGTGTCGTAAATCGGTGATCTGTGTAGTGTCGGTCATTTTCATAATTTCGCTGCAGCGACAGGTATGATGTTGTTCCTCGTTCCTGTGGCAGCACACATCGCTGTGTACGAAGCCGCAGGAGCGAGGAACTTCTCCTTACCTGCCTCCACCAGCTATGCGGAAGGAAGGAGGTGGGTGGGATGTTTACGTCCTGCTCATCTCCGCCTCTCCGCTTCTATTGGCCGCCTGCCGTGTGACGTCGCTGTGACGCCGCATGACCCGCCCCCTTAGGAAGGAGGCGGGTCACCGGCCAGAGCGACGTCGCAGGACAGGTAAGTGCGTGTGAAGCTGCCATAGCGATAATGTTCGCTACGGCAGCTATCACAAGATATCGCATGTGCGACGGGGGTGGGTACTATCGCGCTCGGCATCGCTATCATCAGCTAGCGATGTCGCAGTGTGCAAAGTACCCCTAAGAGTCACCTCTGCTGCGAAGGATAAGTTTATCCGAGTCACTAGTCTCAGAAATCGCAGGTTAACAGCAGCTCAGATTAGAGACCAGGTCAATGCCACACAGAGTTCTAGCAGCAGACACATCTCTAGAACAACTGTTAAGAGGAGACTTTGTGCAGCAGGCCTTCATGGTAAAATAGCTGCTAGGAAACCACTGCTAAAGACAGCCAACAAGCAGAAGAGACTTGTTTGGGCTAAAGAACACAAGGAATGGACATTAAACCAATGGAAATCTGTGCTTTGGTCTGATGAGTCCAAATTTGAGATCTTTGGATCCAACCACCGTGTCTTTGTGCGATGCAGAAAAAGTGAACGGATGGACTCTACATGCCTGGTTCCCACCGTGAAGCATTGAGGAGGTAGTGTGATGGTGTGGGGGTGCTTTGCTGGTGACACTTTTGTGGATTAATTCAAAATTGAAGGCATACTGAACCAGCATGGCTACCACAGCATCTTGCAGCGGCATGCTATCCATCCGGTTTGCGTTTAGTTGGACCATCATTTATTTTTTAACAGGACAATGACCCCAACCACACCTCCAGGCTGTGTAAGGGCTATTTGACTAAGAAGGAGAGTGATAGGGTGCTACACCAGATAACCTGGCCTCCACAGTCACCAGACCTGAATCCAATCGAGATGGTTTGGGGTGAGCTGGACCACAGAGTGAAGGCAAAACAAGTGCTAAGCATCTCTGGGAACTCCTTCAAGACTGTTGGAAAACCATTTCCGGTGACTACCTCTTGAAGCTCATCAAGAGAATGCCAAGAGTGTGCAAAGCAGTAATCAAAACAAAAGGTGGCTACTTTGAAGAACCTAGAATATAAGACATATTTTCAGTTGTTTCACACTTATTTGTTAAGTATTTCATTCCACATGTGTTAATTCATAGTTTTGATTCCTTCAATATGAATCTACAATTTGCAGAGTCATGAAAATCAAGAAAACTCTTTGAATGAGGTGTGTCCAAACTTTTGGTCTATACTGTGTGTGTGTGTGTGTATATATATATATATATATATATATATATATATATATATATATATATATATATTACATAAGCATGAAATATACATAGAAATATAAAAATAAGACAATTTATATAAAGAATGCATAGATATACAGTACAATATAGAGGGTGGGCCATTTATATGGATACACCTAAATAAAATAGGAATGATTGGTGATATCAACTCCCTGTTTGTGGCTCATTAGTATATGGGAAGGGGGAAACTTTTCAAAATGGGTGGTGACCATGGCGGCCATTTTGAAGTCGGCCATTTTGGATCCAACTTTATTTTTTCCAATAGAATGAGGGTCATGTAACACATCAAACTTATTGAGAACTAGCTGTAGTACCCAGCCGTTGCCTGGGATAGTAACTGTCTCTCTGTCTCTCTCCAAGTCTCTGTCTGTGTGTCGCTATCTGTCTGTGTCTGTCTCTGTCTATCTGTTTCTATCTCTGTCTGTATTTGTATCAGTCTATCTGTCTCCATCACTGTGTCTGTCTGTCTCTATCTCTGTGTCTGTCTCTATGTGTGTGTCTGTCTGTCTCTCTCTTTCCCCGTCTGTCTCTTTCCCCGTCTGTCTCTTTCCAGATCTGTCTCTTTCCAGATCTGTCTCTTTCCAGGTCTGTCTCTTTCCCCGTCTGTCTCTTTCCCCATCTGTCTCTTTATCCATTTTTCTCTTTCCAGGACTTTCTCTTTCCAAGGCTTTCTCTTTCCAGGGCTCTCTCTTTCCAGGGCTGTCTCTTTCCCCATCTGTCTCTTTCCAGGTCTGTCTCTTTGTCTGTCTGTCTTTTTGCCCGGCTTTCTCTTTCCAGGGCTTTCTCTTTCCAGGCCTGTCTGTTTCCCGGTCTGTCTGTTTCCCGGTCTGTCTGTTTCCCGGTCTGTCTGTTTCCCGGTCTGTCTGTTTCCCGGTCTGTCTGTTTCCCGGCCTGTCTGTTTCCCGGCCTGTCTGTTTCCCGGCCTGTCTGTTTCCCGGCCTGTCTGTTTCCCGGCCTGTCTGTTTCCCGGCCTGTCTCTTTCCCGGCCTGTCTCATTCCCGGCCTGTCTCATTCCCGGCCTGTCTCATTCCCGGCCTGTCTGTTTCCCGGCCTGTCTGTTTCCCGGCCTGTCTGTTTCCAGGACTGTCTGTTTCCAGGTCTGTCTCTTTCCAGGGCTGTCTCTTTCCCGGTCTGTCTCTTTCCAGGGCTGTCTTTTTCCAAGGCTGTCTATATACAGGGCTGTCTCTTTCCATGTCTGTCTCTTTCCAGGTCTGTTTCTTTCCAGGTCTGTCTCTTTGCCCATCTGTCTCTTTCCAGGGCTGTCTCTTTCCCCGTCTGTCTCTTTCCAGGGCTGTCTCTTTCCCCGTCTGCCTCTTTCCAGGGCTGTCTCTTTCCCCGTCTGCCTCTTTGCCTGTCTGTCTCTTTGTCCGTCTGTCTCTTTGTCCGTCTGTCTCTTTGCCGGGCTGTCTCTTTCCAGGGCTGTCTCTTTGCCCAGCTGTCTCTTTGCCCGGCTGTCTCTTTGCCTGGCGGTCTCTTTTCCCGGCTGTCTTTTACCCCATCTGTCTTTTTCTCCGTCTGTCTCTTTCGCCGTCTGTCTCTTTCCAGGTCTGTCTCTTTCCCTGTCTGTCTCTTTCCCCGTCTGTCTCTTTCCCCGTCTGTCTCTTTCCCCGTCTGTCTCTTTCCCCGTCTGTCTCTTTCCCCGTCTGTTTCTTTCCCTGCCTGTCTTTTTCCCCGTCTGTCTCCTTCCTTGTCTGTCTCCTTCCTTGTCTGTCTCTTTCCAGGTCTGTCTCTTTCCTTTCTGTCTCTTTGTCGATCTGTCTCTTTCCCTGTCTGTCTCTTTCCCCGTCTGTCTCTTTCCCCGTCTGTCTCTTTCCCCGTCTCTTTCCCCGTCTGTCTCTTTCCACGTGTAATACTTATTATATGTTCTGAGGATTTCGATAGCGTAGGGCAATGATCAGCAGAGACGAGTTTTTGATACAAGATGTTTTATAATCTGTAACCACGGTAGATAACAACGGAACAAACACAGCAATACAAATACACACAATACCTTCCCGAAACGGAGCGGAGGGAATTCCCGGGGCCACGCACCGGACTCCCCCAGGGAGACCACCAGAGCGAACCCCTATACAGGGACTGTCCGGCAATCACCCCGGAAGGCCTAAATGCGCAGCAGCCGGGACACAAGGGGCAAGCGGTAAAAGTCCAGGAGTGTCCGTACGGGATGATTGTCCAGAGTGGTTACGAACCAGAGAGAACCGGGCAGAGTGCTGACCGAAGATGGCAGACGGAATCCGGGCACAGCTTGAGAAACCGGGTAAGGTCCAGAGTCGGTCGGTCGGTAGTCTTTAGGAGGATCCAAAAGCAATCAGGATTAGCAGCAGCAAAGCAGGAGCACACAGCAAGCAGTATACTCAGGCACTGGACTGGGCTGAGAGGCGGCCTTTTAAGCAGCTGGACAGGAAGTAGGGCAACAGAACCTTAAAACTCCATGTTAACTGAGGGCAAGCTCATTCAAAAGAGAACTGGAAAATCTGGAAACCTGACATTACTCCCCCCCCCAGAGACGGCCTCAGGACGGATCAGGGCCCGGCTTGTCCGGGAACCGTCGATGAAACTGAGCGATCTTCCGGGGTGCCCGAATGTTACCCACCGGTTCCCAGGAATCGTCCTCGGGGGCGTACCCCTGCCAACGTACCAGATATTGAAGCCGACGACGATGGAGCCGGGAGTCAATAATGTCCTCAACCACGAACTGCTCCTCGCCGTCGACCATCACAGGCGGAGGAGGAGGCACAACACGACCACGAAACGTATTAGGGGAGACAGGTTTGAGGAGAGACACATGAAAGACCGGGTGTACCTTTAGATGGTGCGGCAACCGTAGCCGACAGGCCACAGGGCTCACGATCCCGGTGATCTTAAATGGACCGATGAATTTTTGTCCCAGCTTCTGCGAAGGAACACCCAATCTCAGGTTTTTGGTGGACAACCATACAGAGTCCCCTACCTTGTACATGGGTGCCGGTTTCCGGTGAGTGTCGGCCGACCTCTTGTAACGCTCCTGGGCCGTAGCCACAGTGTCCTTCAGAACCTCCAGATTTTGTCGTAGCTCTGTCAATCTGTCCTCCACCGCTGGCACCGAAACCGCAACCGGTGACCTAGGCAAAACATTCGGATGGTAACCCAAGTTAGCGAAAAAGGGCGTTACCTTAGTGGAGCTGCTCTGAGTGTTGTTATATGAGAACTCCGCCAACGGAAGCATCTTCAACCAATCGTCTTGGAGATGGCTGACATAACATCGAAGGTATTGTTCCAGGGTTTGATTCGTCCGTTCGGTTTGCCCATTTGTCTGAGGATGGTATGCAGAAGACAAACAGACATCAATCTGGAGTGCCGTACAAAACCCCTTCCAGAATCTAGACGTGAACTGCACGCCCCGGTCAGAGATGATCTCGTCTGGTACCCCATGCAATCGGAATACATTCTGGATAACCAAATCCACTGTCTCTGCGGCTGAGGGAAGACCGGTACACGGAATGAAGTGAGCAGCTTTAGTCAATCGATCTACCACCACTAAAATGGTATTGTGTCCGCATGAGACTGGCAACTCCACAATAAAATCCATGGAGATAGACCCCCAAGGGCGAGATGGCACGGGTAACGGTTGGAGGAGTCCCGTAGGAGCCACACGAGGGACCTTGCACCGGGCACAAACCACACATGAGTGGACATAGTCCTTCACATCCTTTAAGCAAGTAGGCCACCAGAAAAAACGGCTCAGAAATTCTTGCGTCTTCTGTACCCCCCTATGACCAGCCAACACGGAGTCATGGACCAACTTGAGAACCCGAAGTCTTACGGCCTCCGGGACATAA
Source organism: Anomaloglossus baeobatrachus (assembly GCF_048569485.1). Lineage (NCBI taxonomy): Eukaryota > Metazoa > Chordata > Amphibia > Anura > Aromobatidae > Anomaloglossus > Anomaloglossus baeobatrachus. The sequence goes on along the minus strand of NC_134355.1, from coordinate 459,722,828 downwards.
ATGCGTCGCTCTCTCAACCACACACCATTCCGAAGAACAAGCGTTACATCATTCGGGGGGGCAGCAAGAAATACGTCACCATCATAGGCCAGCTTGATGTCCTTCCACAAGTCCTGGTCCTGGAGTACTCCAACGAAATTGGCATCCGATAACACGGTCTGAGACGGGGTTCCAGGCACGGAGTCCACGGCGTGGATTCGGGACAAGGCATCGGCTTTCCCATTACGTGAACCTGGACGGTATGTGACGACAAAATTGAATTGGTTAAGAAATAGGCTCCAACGGGCTTGCCGTGGAGACAGGCACCTGGCAGACTTAAGAAATTCCAGATTACGATGATCCGTGAGTACTATCACTTGCTGCGCGGCTCCCTGTAAGTGGTGTCTCCATTCCTTGAAAGCGGAAATAATCGCCAATAATTCCTTGTCCGCAATGTCGTAGTTCCTGTAGAGAATCAGAAAAGATTAGGATATCGTCCAGATAGATCACCATGAATTGGTCCATGATATCCCTAAAAATATCGTTAACTAGATGTTGAAATGCCGCGGGAGCGTTACAAAGTCCAAAAGGCATCACTAGGTACTCAAAATGTCCATACCGACATCGGAACGCGGTCTTCCACTCGTCTCCGGGACGTATACGAAGCAGATTATATGCCCCACGGAGGTCCAATTTGGTGAATATTTTTGCCTGTTGGACCCTCTCCAATAGCTCAGGAATCAACGGTAACGGATACCGGTTCCGGATGGTTATTTTATTCAGTTCCCGGTAGTCAATACAGGGTCTCAGAGTCCCCTCCTTCTTTTTCACGAAAAAGATGGGTGCCCCTGCGGGTGAGGTAGACGGACGAATAAATCCCTTGGCTAGGCTTTCATCAATATACTCTTTTAGTGCTGCTAGCTCAGGTGCCGCCAACGGGTAGACATGACCAAACGGAATCTCCGCCCCTGGGAGTAAGTCTATGGGGCAATCATACGGTCTATGCGGGGGAAGTCGGTCGGCTTTTCTTTTGTCGCATATATCAGCGAAGTCACGGTAAACCGGGGGTAAAACAGGTACCTGTACAGTGCTCTCCGTATTTGGTGGTACTGGAACCGGAACAGTTGGACTAATGGTCGGAATATTCTGCGGTGGGAAGGATATTTCCTTAGTTTCCCAATCGATGACCGGATTTGTAGACCGTAGCCACGGAATACCTAAAATAATTGGAAAATGAGGAGATGAAATTAGCATGAAAACAAGGGTCTCCTGCTGACCTGGCTTCATGACGCATTCTAGCGGTACGGTTTCCCGATCGACTGGTCCAGAGATTAACGGAGATCCGTCTACCGTCTCCATGGTAACCGGTGAGGATCTTTGCTGAGTCCGGATACCGTGTTTCCTGGCAAAAGAAGAGTCCATGAAATTTCCCCCTGCCCCAGAGTCTATCATTGCAGAGGTAGGTATTAGCTGTCCCTCCCACCGGATCTGAATGGGGAGCGAGCAATGGGTATATTTCCCTTCCGAGTCCTTCGGTGAGGTTGACATTACAGTCAAGGGAAATACCGCATCCAAGTGTCCACTTGCCTCAGAGATATCGGACTCTGCGTCCGTGTTGTCACACTCTGCCATGGCTGCCAATACCTTATTTGGGCGATTCGGACGTTTCGGACAGTCGATCAAGAAATGGTCCGATTGACCGCAATAGAAACACAAACGCTCACGGAGCCGGTGTTCGCGACGTTCATTGGTCTCTCGCTTTTGCAGAGAGTCTACTTGCATAGGAACGTCCTCGGCCTCCCGTGGCGTCCTGAGAGCGGGTTCTCTGGAAGGAAATGTAAAGTTGTTTACACGGTTTACAGCTGCCCATTTTTCCTGTCTACGTTCCGTCAAGCGGGTATCAATACGCACACAGTGCTGGAGAAACAGTTCAAAATCCCCTGGAGATTCGGAACGAGCTAACTCGTCCTTGATGGTACCGGACAACCCCTTTCTGAAAACAGACAATAATGCATTGTTTCCCCAGTCGGTGTCTACCACTAACCTCTTAAATTCAGTGGCGTATTCAACGACAGAACGCTTTCTCTGACGTAAGGAAAGGAGAGCCGATTCAGCGGTAGCACGGCGATTCGGATCATCAAACATTTGCGCCATTGCGGTCAGAAAATCATCTAGGTGATTTAAACGGATGTCTCGGTTCTCTATCATAGGATTAGCCCAAGCCAGTGCTCGTGAGGTTAATAACATAATTATACATAACACTTTGGACCGGTCAGAACGGTAATAATCAGCATGTACATCAAAAAACAGTATACATTGGTTCACAAATCCACGAAACTGACCACGGTCACCATTGAAACGGAATGGGGGTAACCTAGGCATACCGGCAGCTGATACGGACGTAGTGGGGCCGGCTTCCTGAGCCTCCACTCTGACTTGCAAATCCTGTATAGCCGGACCCAGTACCTGGTGATCATGACCCAGCTGTGCCTCCACATCTCTAAGTTTAGTCTGCACCACCTCCATCTCCTGCTGCAAGGAGTTAATCATAGAAAAGAGCTGATCTACTCCTCGTGTCTCAGTCATTGCCCCAGCGAAATCCTCTTTTTTGGGCCTGAGTATAATGTAATACTTATTATATGTTCTGAGGATTTCGATAGCGTAGGGCAATGATCAGCAGAGACGAGTTTTTGATACAAGATGTTTTATAATCTGTAACCACGGTAGATAACAACGGAACAAACACAGCAATACAAATACACACAATACCTTCCCGAAACGGAGCGGAGGGAATTCCCGGGGCCACGCACCGGACTCCCCCAGGGAGACCACCAGAGCGAACCCCTATACAGGGACTGTCCGGCAATCACCCCGGAAGGCCTAAATGCGCAGCAGCCGGGACACAAGGGGCAAGCGGTAAAAGTCCAGGAGTGTCCGTACGGGATGATTGTCCAGAGTGGTTACGAACCAGAGAGAACCGGGCAGAGTGCTGACCGAAGATGGCAGACGGAATCCGGGCACAGCTTGAGAAACCGGGTAAGGTCCAGAGTCGGTCGGTCGGTAGTCTTTAGGAGGATCCAAAAGCAATCAGGATTAGCAGCAGCAAAGCAGGAGCACACAGCAAGCAGTATACTCAGGCACTGGACTGGGCTGAGAGGCGGCCTTTTAAGCAGCTGGACAGGAAGTAGGGCAACAGAACCTTAAAACTCCATGTTAACTGAGGGCAAGCTCATTCAAAAGAGAACTGGAAAACCTGGAAACCTGACATTACTCCCCCCCCCAGAGACGGCCTCAGGACGGATCAGGGCCCGGCTTGTCCGGGAACCGTCGATGAAACTGAGCGATCTTCCGGGGTGCCCGAATGTTACCCACCGGTTCCCAGGAATCGTCCTCGGGGGCGTACCCCTGCCAACGTACCAGATATTGAAGCCGACGACGATGGAGCCGGGAGTCAATAATGTCCTCAACCACGAACTGCTCCTCGCCGTCGACCATCACAGGCGGAGGAGGAGGCACAACACGACCACGAAACGTATTAGGGGAGACAGGTTTGAGGAGAGACACATGAAAGACCGGGTGTACCTTTAGATGGTGCGGCAACCGTAGCCGACAGGCCACAGGGCTCACGATCCCGGTGATCTTAAATGGACCGATGAATTTTTGTCCCAGCTTCTGCAAAGGAACACCCAATCTCAGGTTTTTGGTGGACAACCATACAGAGTCCCCTACCTTGTACATGGGTGCCGGTTTCCGGTGAGTGTCGGCCGACCTCTTGTAACGCTCCTGGGCCGTAGCCACAGTGTCCTTCAGAACCTCCAGATTTTGTCGTAGCTCTGTCAATCTGTCCTCCACCGCTGGCACCGAAACCGCAACCGGTGACCTAGGCAAAACATTCGGATGGTAACCCAAGTTAGCGAAAAAGGGCGTTACCTTAGTGGAGCTGCTCTGAGTGTTGTTATATGAGAACTCCGCCAACGGAAGCATCTTCAACCAATCGTCTTGGAGATGGCTGACATAACATCGAAGGTATTGTTCCAGGGTTTGATTCGTCCGTTCGGTTTGCCCATTTGTCTGAGGATGGTATGCAGAAGACAAACAGACATCAATCTGGAGTGCCGTACAAAACCCCTTCCAGAATCTAGACGTGAACTGCACGCCCCGGTCAGAGATGATCTCGTCTGGTACCCCATGCAATCGGAATACATTCTGGATAACCAAATCCACTGTCTCTGCGGCTGAGGGAAGACCGGTACACGGAATGAAGTGAGCAGCTTTAGTCAATCGATCTACCACCACTAAAATGGTATTGTGTCCGCATGAGACTGGCAACTCCACAATAAAATCCATGGAGATAGACCCCCAAGGGCGAGATGGCACGGGTAACGGTTGGAGGAGTCCCGTAGGAGCCACACGAGGGACCTTGCACCGGGCACAAACCACACATGAGTGGACATAGTCCTTCACATCCTTTAAGCAAGTAGGCCACCAGAAAAAACGGCTCAGAAATTCTTGCGTCTTCTGTACCCCCCTATGACCAGCCAACACGGAGTCATGGACCAACTTGAGAACCCGAAGTCTTACGGCCTCCGGGACATAAATGCGTCGCTCTCTCAACCACACACCATTCCGAAGAACAAGCGTTACATCATTCGGGGGGGCAGCAAGAAATACGTCACCATCATAGGCCAGCTTGATGTCCTTCCACAAGTCCTGGTCCTGGAGTACTCCAACGAAATTGGCATCCGATAACACGGTCTGAGACGGGGTTCCAGGCACGGAGTCCACGGCGTGGATTCGGGACAAGGCATCGGCTTTCCCATTACGTGAACCTGGACGGTATGTGACGACAAAATTGAATTGGTTAAGAAATAGGCTCCAACGGGCTTGCCGTGGAGACAGGCACCTGGCAGACTTAAGAAATTCCAGATTACGATGATCCGTGAGTACTATCACTTGCTGCGCGGCTCCCTGTAAGTGGTGTCTCCATTCCTTGAAAGCGGAAATAATCGCCAATAATTCCTTGTCCGCAATGTCGTAGTTCCTGTAGAGAATCAGAAAAGATTAGGATATCGTCCAGATAGATCACCATGAATTGGTCCATGATATCCCTAAAAATATCGTTAACTAGATGTTGAAATGCCGCGGGAGCGTTACAAAGTCCAAAAGGCATCACTAGGTACTCAAAATGTCCGTACCGACATCGGAACGCGGTCTTCCACTCGTCTCCGGGACGTATACGAAGCAGATTATATGCCCCACGGAGGTCCAATTTGGTGAATATTTTTGCCTGTTGGACCCTCTCCAATAGCTCAGGAATCAACGGTAACGGATACCGGTTCCGGATGGTTATTTTATTCAGTTCCCGGTAGTCAATACAGGGTCTCAGAGTCCCCTCCTTCTTTTTCACGAAAAAGATGGGTGCCCCTGCGGGTGAGGTAGACGGACGAATAAATCCCTTGGCTAGGCTTTCATCAATATACTCTTTTAGTGCTGCTAGCTCAGGTGCCGCCAACGGGTAGACATGACCAAACGGAATCTCCGCCCCTGGGAGTAAGTCTATGGGGCAATCATACGGTCTATGCGGGGGAAGTCGGTCGGCTTTTCTTTTGTCGCATATATCAGCGAAGTCACGGTAAACCGGGGGTAAAACAGGTACCTGTACAGTGCTCTCCGTATTTGGTGGTACTGGAACCGGAACAGTTGGACTAATGGTCGGAATATTCTGCGGTGGGAAGGATATTTCCTTAGTTTCCCAATCGATGACCGGATTTGTAGACCGTAGCCACGGAATACCTAAAATAATCGGAAAATGAGGAGATGAAATTAGCATGAAAACAAGGGTCTCCTGCTGACCTGGCTTCATGACGCATTCTAGCGGTACGGTTTCCCGATCGACTGGTCCAGAGATTAACGGAGATCCGTCTACCGTCTCCATGGTAACCGGTGAGGATCTTTGCTGAGTCCGGATACCGTGTTTCCTGGCAAAAGAAGAGTCCATGAAATTTCCCCCTGCCCCAGAGTCTATCATTGCAGAGGTAGGTATTAGCTGTCCCTCCCACCGGATCTGAATGGGGAGCGAGCAATGGGTATATTTCCCTTCCGAGTCCTTCGGTGAGGTTGACATTACAGTCAAGGGAAATACCGCATCCAAGTGTCCACTTGCCTCAGAGATATCGGACTCTGCGTCCGTGTTGTCACACTCTGCCATGGCTGCCAATACCTTATTTGGGCGATTCGGACGTTTCGGACAGTCGATCAAGAAATGGTCCGATTGACCGCAATAGAAACACAAACGCTCACGGAGCCGGTGTTCGCGACGTTCATTGGTCTCTCGCTTTTGCAGAGAGTCTACTTGCATAGGAACGTCCTCGGCCTCCCGTGGCGTCCTGAGAGCGGGTTCTCTGGAAGGAAATGTAAAGTTGTTTACACGGTTTACAGCTGCCCATTTTTCCTGTCTACGTTCCGTCAAGCGGGTATCAATACGCACACAGTGCTGGAGAAACAGTTCAAAATCCCCTGGAGATTCGGAACGAGCTAACTCGTCCTTGATGGTACCGGACAACCCCTTTCTGAAAACAGACAATAATGCATTGTTTCCCCAGTCGGTGTCTACCACTAACCTCTTAAATTCAGTGGCGTATTCAACGACAGAACGCTTTCTCTGACGTAAGGAAAGGAGAGCCGATTCAGCGGTAGCACGGCGATTCGGATCATCAAACATTTGCGCCATTGCGGTCAGAAAATCATCTAGGTGATTTAAACGGATGTCTCGGTTCTCTATCATAGGATTAGCCCAAGCCAGTGCTCGTGAGGTTAATAACATAATTATACATAACACTTTGGACCGGTCAGAACGGTAATAATCAGCATGTACATCAAAAAACAGTATACATTGGTTCACAAATCCACGAAACTGACCACGGTCACCATTGAAACGGAATGGGGGTAACCTAGGCATACCGGCAGCTGATACGGACGTAGTGGGGCCGGCTTCCTGAGCCTCCACTCTGACTTGCAAATCCTGTATAGCCGGACCCAGTACCTGGTGATCATGACCCAGCTGTGCCTCCACATCTCTAAGTTTAGTCTGCACCACCTCCATCTCCTGCTGCAAGGAGTTAATCATAGAAAAGAGCTGATCTACTCCTCGTGTCTCAGTCATTGCCCCAGCGAAATCCTCTTTTTTGGGCCTGAGTATAATGTAATACTTATTATATGTTCTGAGGATTTCGATAGCGTAGGGCAATGATCAGCAGAGACGAGTTTTTGATACAAGATGTTTTATAATCTGTAACCACGGTAGATAACAACGGAACAAACACAGCAATACAAATACACACAATACCTTCCCGAAACAGAGCGGAGGGAATTCCCGGGGCCACGCACCGGACTCCCCCAGGGAGACCACCAGAGCGAACCCCTATACAGGGACTGTCCGGCAATCACCCCGGAAGGCCTAAATGCGCAGCAGCCGGGACACAAGGGGCAAGCGGTAAAAGTCCAGGAGTGTCCGTACGGGATGATTGTCCAGAGTGGTTACGAACCAGAGAGAACCGGGCAGAGTGCTGACCGAAGATGGCAGACGGAATCCGGGCACAGCTTGAGAAACCGGGTAAGGTCCAGAGTCGGTCGGTCGGTAGTCTTTAGGAGGATCCAAAAGCAATCAGGATTAGCAGCAGCAAAGCAGGAGCACACAGCAAGCAGTATACTCAGGCACTGGACTGGGCTGAGAGGCGGCCTTTTAAGCAGCTGGACAGGAAGTAGGGCAACAGAACCTTAAAACTCCATGTTAACTGAGGGCAAGCTCATTCAAAAGAGAACTGGAAAACCTGGAAACCTGACACCACGTCTGTTTCTTTCCCTGCCTGTCTTTTTCCCCGTCTGTCTCCTTCCAGGTCTGTCTCTTTCCAGGTCTGTCTCTTTGCCTGTCTGTCTCTTTTCCCGTCTGTCTCTTTGCCCATCTGTCTCTTTCCAGGGCTGTCTCTTTCCAGGGCTGTCTCTTTCCAGGGCTGTCTCTTTGCCAGGCTGTCTCTTTACCCGGCTGTCTCTTTGCCCGTCTGTCTCTTTCCTCGGCTGTCTCTTTCCCCGTCTGTCTCTTTCCTCGGCTGTCTCTTTCCTCGTCTGTCTCTTTCCCCGTCTGTTTTTTCCCTGTCTGTCTCTTTCCCCATCTGTCTCTTTCCCCATCTGTCTCTTTGCCTGTCTGTCTCTTTGCCCGTCTGTCTCTTTGCCCGTCTGTCTCTTTGCCCGTCTGTCTCTTTGCCCATCTGTCTCTTTCCAGGTCTGTATCTTTCCAGGTCTGTATCTTTCCAGGTCTGTCTCTTTCCAGGGCTGTCTCTTTGCCTGTCTCTGTCTGTCTGTCTGTCTTTTCTGTCTCTCTATCCATCTCCCCACCGACATCTTATTACCTCACACATAAGCTTCTTATACTAACAGTTTATTTTGTTCCTATAGCAACTACTGACAGTTGCTATTAATAGCCAGTAGCTCCCATCTCCATTCAGTTTAATAGATGCAGGATTTTGGAAGGTAACTGTAAAGCGCGGGGTTACATTTTCCCGTCAAAACATAGTCTATGACGTTCCCTAGGTCACATGGGGCGTCTGTGCAAAATTTTCTGATTGTAAATTCGACGGTACAAATTGCTTTAGCGGACATACACACATACACACATACACACACTCAGCTTTATATATTAGACTTCGCAAGAAAAAAAAGGTGTGCTTGGTTTTAATTATTATTTATTATTATAGTGCCATCAATTCCATGGCGCTTTACATGTGAAAGGGGTATACATAATAGGGCAAATACAATAATCATAAACAATACAAGACACAGACAGGTACAGGAGGACAGAGGGCCCTGCCCGCGAGGACTCACAGTCTACAAGGGATTGGTGAGGATACAGTAGGTGAGGGTAGAGCTGATTGTGCGGCGCTGCATCAGACTGAGGGTTACGGCAGGTTGTAGGCTTGTCTCGTTGATTAGTTATTTACAATTTAATGACCACTTATAAAATCTGTTCAAAGTGCTGCCCATTGTGTTGGATTGTCAATGCAACCCTTTTCTCCCACTCTTGACACACTGATAGCCACACTGCAGAAGAAATGCTGGCACAGGCTTCCAGTATCCGTTGTTTCAGATGCTGCACATCTTGTATCTTCACAGCATATTCAATTGCCTTCAGATGACCCCAAAGATAAAAGTCTAAGGGGGTCAGATCAGGAGACCTTTGTGGCCATTCAACTGGCGCACAATAACCAATCCACTTTCCAGGACACTGTTCATGTAGGAATGTTCGAACCTGACACCCATAATGTGGTGGTGTACCATCTTGCTGGAAAAACTCAGGGAATGTGCCATATTCAGGACAAATTTCACAGTGAGGGGTTCCCTCACCATACATAAAGATAAACAGGGTGACTGAATTTAAATAATTGCCACACCATGTGTACGCCAAATTTACCAGTCACATACCCCACAGTGTGAAAATCACCAGAATCACAGGTTAACAACACTGTGGCAAAAAATAGAAACTGTTCCAATGGGGGAGGGGGACAAAAACAGCCTCACAATACTCCCCAAATGGCCATGGGAGGTCATAGAACGTCTAAGGTTAGATTGTTGCCATTTGGGGAGTATTGTGAGGCTGTTTTTGTCCCCCTCCCCCATTGGAACAGTTTCTATTTCTTGCCACAGTGTTGTTAACCTGTGATTCTGGTGATTTTCACACTGTGGGGTATGTGACTGGTAAATTTGGCGTACACATGGTGTAGCAATTATTTAAATTCAGTCACCCTGTTTATCTTTATGTATGGTGAGGGAACCCCTCACTGTAAAATGTGTCCGTTTTGTTATAGTGAGAGCTACATACTATACTTGCTCTGTTTTGATTCTAGGTTGGTTTTACAACCTTACGTGTTGTGTGGTAACTCTTTTAATGACTTATATTAAAAGTTATATTTTAATTGTCATCACATTATTATTTATACAATTGCTTGGCTGTATGTTTATGATCTGGTGGAGCATGGACACATCTTTATTCAATGTGCCTTATTCAGTGCATAAAGAACGCATACTGGAAGCTCGTGCTAGCATTTCTTCTGCGGTGCTGCTATCAGTGTGTCAAGAGTGGGAGAAGAGGGTTGCATTGACAATCCAACACAATGGGCAGCACTTTGAACACATTTTATAATTGATCTTAAAGTTGTAAATAACTAATGAACCAATAAAGTTACGTTAAAACCAAGAACAATGGTTTTTCTTGTGAAACTCTCAATAAGTTTGATGTGTTTGATGTGTTACATGACCCTCTTCCCATTGGAAAAAAAAAAGTTGGATCCAAAATGGCCAACTTCAAAATGGCCGCCATGGTCACCACCCATACTGAAAAGTTTCCCCCTCCTATATATTAATGAGCCACAAACAGGAAGTTGATATCACCAACCATTCCCCTTTTATTTAGGTGTATCCATATAAATGGCCCACCCTGTATATAAATATCTCTTAAAAAATGAAGTGCGATATGTGAAAAATAAAGAAACGTGAACATGTACTAAATAAAGACATAAGGACTGGAGGATCAACATAAATCCATGAATGCACAGAAGCTAAATAAATATGTACAGTCATGGACAAAAGTTTTTGGAATGACACCAAAATTATATTTTCACATGATCTGTTGCCCTCTGGTTTTTAATTGTGTTTGTCTGATGTTTACATTACATACAGAAATAGAATTGCAATTATATTATGAGTACCAAAAGGTTATATTGACAGAATGAGTTAATGCAGCAAGTCAATATTTGCAGTGTTGACCCTTCTTCTTCAGGACCTCTGCAATTCTCCCTGGCATGCTCTCAATCAACTTCTGGACCAAATCCTGACTGATAGCTGTCCATTCTTGCATAAGCAATGCTTGCATTTTGCCAGAATCTGTTGGTTTTTGTTTGTTCACCCGTCTCTTGATGATTGCCCACAAGCTCTCAATGGGATTAAGATCTGGGGAGTTTCCAGGCCATGGACCCAAAATCTCTATGTTTTGTTCCATGAGCCATTTAGTGATCACCTTTGCTTTATGCAAGGTGCTCCATCATGCTGGAAAAGGCACTGTTGGGCGCCAAACTGCTCTTGGACAGTTGGGAGAAGTTGCTCTTGGAGGACATTCTGGTACCATTCTTTATTCATGGCTGTGTTTTTAGGCAAGACTGTGAGTGAGCCGATTCCCTTGGCTGAGAAGCAACCCCACACATGAATCGTTTCAGGATGCTTAACAGTTGGCATGAGACAAGACTGGTGGTAGCGCTCACCTCTTCTTCTCCTAATAAGCTGTTTTCCGGATGTCCCAAACAATCGAAAAGGGGATTCATCTGAGAAAATGACTTTACCCCAGTCCTCAGCAGTCCATTCCCTGTACCTTTTGCAGAATATCAGTCGGTCCCTGATGTTTTTTCTGGAGAGAAGTGGCTTCTTTGCTGCCCTCCTTGAAACCAGGCCTTGCTCAAGCAGTCTCCACCACAGTGCATGCAGAAGCACTCACACCAGCCTGCTGCTATTGCTGAGCTAGCTCGGCACTGCTGGTAGTCCGATCCCGTAGCTTAAACAGTTTTAAGATACGGTCCTGGCGTTTGCTGGTCCTTCTTGGGCGCCCTGGAGCCTTTTTGGCAACAATGGAAGCTCTCTCCTTGAAGTTCTTGATGATGCGATAGATTGTTGACTGAGGTGCAATCTTTGTAGCTGCGATACTCTTCCCTGTTAGGCCATTTTTGTGCAGAGCAATGATGGCTGCACGTGTTTCTTTAGAGATAACCTTGGTAACTGAAGAGAAACAATGATACCAAGCATCAGCCTCCTTTTAAAGTGTCCAGTGGTGTGATTCTTACTTAATCATGACTGATTGTTCGCCTGCCCTATCCTCATCAGCACCCACACTTGTGTTAATGGAACAATCACTAAAACAATGTTAGCTGCTCCTTTTAAGGCAGGAATGCAATGATGTTGAAATGTGTTTTGGGGGTTAAAGTTCATTTTCTTAGCCAATATTGACTTTGCAAGTAATTGCTGTTAAGCTGATCACTCTTTATGACATTCTGGAGTATATGCAAATTGTCATTAGAAAAACTTAAGCAGTAGACTTTGTAAAAATTAATATTTGTAGCATTTTCAAAACTTTTGGCCATGACTGTATGTGAACCATAAGGTGAGGATGAAAAACTACATGAAATAGCCTATAAAGTGAACACATATGTGTATAATTTATATGTGCAAAACCCTTGTGTATATGTGCCAATGTGTAATGTACATATATAAAAAATCTAGGGAAGCCGCTCTGCAGGTCAGCTTACGCTGCGGAGAAAAGAAGCACAGTGTGAATGGGATTTCTATAAATACCTTCCACTGTGCTTATACTGTACAATGGATATATAAACTGTGATATATTCCCAACCCCAAAAAATAGTTAATTAATCTAATAAATCAAACAATATGAATAACTAGGGGAGGGCTATATAAAGAATTTTTGGACTATAAATAATGGTCAAGCAACAAAAAACATAAAACCTACATACAAAAAGTGCACTAAAGGCCGCAAAATTGTTTTAAAATATAATTTATTGAAAGTTTCTTTAAAATATGAAAATATATCACATTAATCGCAAATGGCCACAAAGTGGCACTACACAATGGGATACAGGGAATAAATAAATGTATGCTAATCCACAATATAGAATGAATTGTAGAAATCAATATTGCCAAAAAAACTGTATATAAAATATAGTAGCAGTAATAAAATTATGTTATTATGCACTATACCAAATGAATAGCAAAATATAATCATATACAATCATATGAAAAAGTTTGGGCACCCCTATTAATGTTAACCTTTTTTCTTTATAACAATTTGTTTTTTTTCAACAGCTATTTCAGTTTCATATATCTAATAACTGATGGACTGAGTAATATTTCTGGATTGAAATGAGGTTTATTGTACTAACAGAAAATGTGCAATCCGCATTTAAACAAAATTTGACAGGTGCATCAGTATGGGCACCTCAACATAAAAGTGACATTAATATTTTGTAGATCCTCCTTTTGCAAAAATAACAGCCTCTAGTTGCTTCCTGTAGCTTTTAATGAGTTCCTGGATCCTGGATGAAGGTATATTTGACCATTCCTGTTTACAAAACAATTCCAGTTCAGTTAAGTTTGATGGTCACCTAGCATGGACAGCCCACTTCAAATCATCCCACAGATTTTCAATGATATTCAGGTCTGGGGACTGGGATGGCCATTCCAGAACATTGTAATTGTTCCTCTGCATGAATGCCTGAGTAGATTTGGAGCGGTGGTTTGGATCATTGTCTTGCTGAAATATCCATCCCCTGCGTAACTTCAACTTCGTCACTGATTCTTGCACATTATTGTCAAGAATCTGCTGATACTGAGTTGAATCCATGCGACCCTCAAGTTTAAGAAGATTCCCAGTGCCGGCATTGGCCACACAGCCCCAAAGCATGGTGGAACCTCCACCAAATTTTACTATGGGTAGCAAGTGCTTTTCTTGGAATGCTGGGTTTTTTTGCCTCCATGCATAAATCCTTTTTGTATGACCAAACAACTCAATCTTTGTTTCATCAGGCCACAGGACCTTCTTCCAAAATGTAACTGGCTTGTCCAAATGTGCTTTTGCATACCTCATTCGACTCTGTTTGTGGTGTGCTTGCAGAAATGGCTTCTTTCGCAACACTTTCCCATACAGCTTCTCCTTGTGCAACGTGCGCTGTATTGTTGACCGATGCACATTGACATCATCTGCAGCAAGATGATGCTGCAGGTCTTTGGAGGTGGTCTGTGGATTGTCCTTGACTATTCTCACCATTTTTGTTTTCTGCCTTTCTGATATTTTTCTTGGCCTGCCACTTCTGGGCTTAACAAGAACTGTGCCTGTGTTCTTCCATTTCCCTACTATGTTCCTCACAGTGGAAACTGATAGTTTAAATCTCTGAGACAATTTTTTGTATCCTTCTCCTGAACAACTATGTTGAATAATCTTTGTTTTAAGATCATTTGAGAGTTGTTTTGAGGAGCCCATGATGCCACTCTTCATAGGAGATTCAAATAGGAGAACAACTTGCAAGTGTCCACCTTAAATACCTTTTCTCATGATTGGATACACCTGCCTATGAAGTTCAAAGCTCAATGAGGTTACAAAACCAATTTAGTGCTTTAGTAAGTCAGTAAAAAGTAGTTAGGAGGGTTCAAATCAAGAAATTGATAAGGGTGCCCATACTTTTGCACCGGTCAAATTTTGTTTAAATGCGGATTGCACATTTTCTGTTAGTACAATAAACCTCATTTCAATCCAGAAATATTACTCAGTCCATCAGTTATTAGATATATGAAACTGAAATAGCTGTTGCAAAAACCCAAATTGTTATAAAGAAAAAAGGTTAACATTAATAAGGGTGCCCAAACTTTTTCATATGACTCTATACTGTACACAAGAAAATAAATCAAGTTTGCTGAAAATATTTTTTTTTACATATATGTATTGGTCACAAAATTGATATATACTGGTACTGAATACCTGGAAATATATATGCTCAAAATTCAAATAGTTCTATATAGCAACAGCAGAAAATATGATATTGTACATCACTATTATGTAAACAAGAGACCAGTAAAAAGACTGATTAAATACTAGCAGCAAAATATATGAACTAAAGTGCATAGATATGGCAATTCAGACACCAGAGACTGAAAGGACTAATAATATTCTAATAGGCACATTTGACAAGGAAAAATATAAATTTTTTACAAATTTTAAGGGTTGAGTTTCCAATTGACTTCCATTATATTCTGTAATCGATTGGAGCCGTCCGAGTGTCCGACCTGCTCGTTTCGAGTACCAAGCACCAGAGCATGTTAGTACTCGCTCATCTCTACTATTAAAATAAGGATTACAGCTGGTAGTGATGAGCAAGCACTAGCACATTCAGGTGCTTGGTACTCATAAAAACCAGTTGGATGGGCTCAACTTGTGTATCGATTATAATGGAAGCCAATAGGGAACTGGAACATTTTTCCAGAAATGCTCAAGTTGATCATTAACTTCCATTATACTAGACACACAAGTCAACCCGTCCGACTGCTCGTTATTAGTGATTGGCGGACTCGCAGAAAACCAGGATTGTCAGGTCTAACCGGAGTAAAAAATAAAAACAAACGGGTCCGGCCCTGAACTGATCCTGGATATCTGGCCAGACGCTGGTCCTCATATAAGTCTATGGGGGCCAGAATGCGGTGCTAAAAGATGGTGGTAGTAGGAATAGGGGGTTTGAGCAAGCGTGCCATACTTGCCGAGTCTCCGGTGAAGCTGTAACTGTTCCCACAGCCAGTCACTCTTTTTTCCAGAGCCGCTCATTAGTGCTCATCCAAATTCACTGCTTCCCCAGCCCACCATCAGTCCTCGAATCTGTGATTGGTTGCAGTCAGACATGCCCCCAGTGTGACTGTCAGACAGACTGCAACCATTTACAGACCCTTTCGGTGGGTCTGTATTGGGATGTAAACCTAACTTAAAAAAAATTGACTTAAGGGTGCTTTACACGCTGCGACATCACTAGGGGGAGGTGCGTTCAGCGTCATAGCGACGTCACTGCGGCGTCACACAGCGGCCGGTCAATAGAAGTGGAGGGGCGGAGATGAGTGGGACATAAAATCCCGCCCACCTCCTTCCTTCCGCATTGCCGGTGGAGGCAGGTAAGGAGATGTTCGTCGCTCCTGTGGTGTCACACATAGCGATGTGTGCTGCCGCAGGAACGAGGAACAACATCGCTATGTACGAGACAACGATTTTTGGTGTTTGGACGACCTCTCCAAAACCAACGATTTTTGTCTCTTTTGCGATCGTTTAAGGTCGCTCGTACGTGTTACACGCTGCGATGTTGCTAACGATGCCTGATATGCGTCACAAACACCGTGACCCCGACAATAAATCGTTAGCGATATTGCAGCGTGTAAAGCCCCCTTTAGAGTCCCCCCATATTACCCAGAACAGATACAGTATATGGCTACAGGCTGTATCTCTTAGCCGTACGCTTATCATGGCTGTCTAGCAAAATAAGAAGATGCACGTGCGGCTTTTTTTATTTAGATGAATAATTTTTAAAAACGGCATGTGGTCTCTTCCAATTTTGAAAGCCAGCCATGATAAAGGTGACAGCTGGGGGCTGGCATTCTCAGGCTGAATAAACCCATGTTTATTGGTCCCACAGCCTAAAAATAACAGCCTGCAGTCGCCCAGGATTGTTACATCTAGATGTGACAATCCGAGAACTTTATCTGGCTCTTCCTAATTGCCCAGGGCGGTGGCAATCGAGGTAATAAGTGGTTACTAATTGCCCACAGCTGTCAATAAGCCCTAGATTAGTAATGGGAGGCATCTATCAGACCCTCCATCACTAATCTGTAAGTGAAAGAAATAAACACAAACACCAAAAAAATCCATTATTTGAACTAAAATAAAAAACACCAACTTTCATCAATCTATTAACCCCCAAAACACCCAGGTCTGACATAAGTCACACAAAGTCCCACGACCATTCCAGTTCTCGTACATATGAAGTGACCCCTTATTGCTCCAATTGCCACTGCACCAGGGCACAATTCCTGGATTGTCACATCTAAAGGATGCGACAATCCTGGACGGCTGCAGGCTGCTATTTTTAGGCTGGGGGCCCATAAGCTTGGGTCTCCGAAGTCTGAGAATACCAGCCCTCAGCTGTTGGGCTTTATCATGGCTGGATATCAATATTGGGGGGGGGGGCATTTTTTATTAATTCTATAGAAAACAATAATAAATAAAATTAGTATATCTGTAGCTCAAAATACTGATATAAGGAGATTTGCAGTACGTAAGAAATAGGGAAATTTATGATAATTTTCTACAACTCTCCAAACAATCATGAATATGGCAGGTTTTTTTTAGTGGCAAAGTATACTATTCTTACTGACCTTACAGATATTTATGGATAGTTGGTAACTTTGTGTATAAACTAGGCTTAAAATTAATGCCCTATTTTTTTTCTTTTACAGATATAAAATGCATTTGATTTTACACCTTCTGGCATTGCTTGGAGCAATTCACGTGACATTTTCATCTACCATCTGTAAAAATGTGTATGACTGCCCAAAAGATTACCAGGAAGTCTTCATGAAGGAAACCATCACTGACATACCTAAATCCACAGGCCCAAAAACAACTGAAATCTTCTTAGTGCAAACTGGAATTTCGACGATTGGAAAAGATGCATTTCAATACATGACAAACTTGGAAAAAATATTCTTCATGAATAATAAAATTAGCGTGATAGAAGTTGGTGCTTTTGATAACTTACAAAACCTTTCTGAACTTGAGATATCTGGAAATGCAGATTTGCATGAAATTAAGACTGGAGTCTTCAGCAATCTTAGCAATCTGAAGAAGCTGGTTCTTAAGAACAACAATATTAGTTCTTTGGGACAAGGAATTTTTGACAACCTGCACAACTTAGAAGAACTCTACATAAACCTCAATAAGTTATCTTCTTTTCCTGCCGGGATTTTTGATGCACTTGGAAAACTCAGAATTCTGCATCTAGCAAAAAATAAACTAACTTTGTTGCCTGAAGACATTTTCAGTAAATTACCTAACCTAAAAATTCTTCGGCTCTATGAGAATGAGCTCACTGAACTTCCTCAAGGATTGATTGTCAATAATCCAGAGCTGACTGAATTCAGTATATATTACAACAAAATAAAATATTGGCCCCAAAATGTTTTGGCTAATTCAGCAAAACTTGAAAAATTGTTTTTGGAGGGAAATCTGTTAGAGGAGCTTCCAGATAAAATGCTATTTGGGCTAAATAAATTAAAGCAACTCAAAATGAATGCAAATAAACTGAAGAAACTTCCAGAAGAGATATCTGATGGTATAAATATTCTAGAACTTGATCTGAGCCAGAATAATTTAATTGATATTCCAGATACCGCTTTCAATAACTTTAGGTCTTTGAAAAAGTTAGTATTTTCTTCTAACCAAATCAGCATGCTAAACAAGGAAATGTTCTTGGGTCTTGGTAAGTTAACAGAACTTAATATGGAACATAATTATCTTAGCAGCTTACAAGATGATGTGTTCTCACACCTACCAGAATTAAAGATTTTAAGACTCAATAACAATAAGTTCACCACCATGCCTAAACCAATTGAGTTTGTGGGTAAACTTACTTTTATATATTTAAGGAATAATTCTTGGACTTGTGACTGTAGCCTTCAAGATTTTCATAATTGGATTAATGACAACAAAGCTAAGGTGAAAGACATTGACAAGATATTGTGTGAATCACCAGATAATTTCAAAGGAAAAGAAATCATGTCTCTAAAACCTGATGAACTCATTTGTTTAACAACTCCAAGGACCACCCTAGGAACCACCAGTAAAGCAGCCATTATTACAACTCCTCCAACAACCATCCACACAACAACTCCACAGGTCACTACTCCAAAGCCTCAGACAACTCTAATGCCTACAACACTTAAAACAACATTGCTCTACACTAGTCTTTGGCCAACTACTACTGAAAAAACTACTCCCATGCCGACCACTACCGTTACAACAACGAAGATTACAACAGGTATTACAACTTTGAGAATTTCAACATCTCAAAAAACAACTCTTATCCCAACAACTACCATAAAGGTCACAACACCACAGATAACAACCACTACAGTAACCACAGTACGTACAACCCCACAACCTACTACAACTGTACATATTATATCTCAAAAACCAACCTTAATGCAAACTTCTACAAGAGAATTCACACTTCCACAAGCTACAACAACCATGCCAACCACAAAACTTACAACTACTCAACCTACAACAGTGAAACCAACAACACTTCAAGAGACAACATTTCTGCCAACCACAACAACAATCATGGACACAAAAACAAATCATCTAACTACGTCATTTGTTTATACTACACACCCTAAAACATCCGCACTAACGTCGACAACATCTACAATTGCAAGCACTCCATGGGAACTAACTAGTTTATTTACTACACAGAAGACAACCACGACTGTCTTTTCTACATGTATCCCAACAGAGTCTTCAACTCAAAGTGCCGCATTACCCAAAACAACAATCTTTTTGACTAATGCCATTTCTACAGAAAGCAACTTAAATGCATTGAGTACTGTGGCAACCACAGGAATGATTACTAATGATGGAAACTATTCACTACCTCCACCAGAAACATCACAGTTAAAAGGCAAACTTCTCTTTGGATCTAGAATTCATCACTGTCAGTTCTTATTTGTCTCCTACCTAACTTTATTGTGCATTGAAATCTGCACTACATTTTTTTTAATAACATTTACTTACACTCTCCATAAATCTATACGTAGCGTAAAGATACCGGTACTCCCTGTAAGGCTGGTTTATATGTATAGTAAAAAAGAGAAGACATAGGCATATTCATATTGTAATAAGTAATGTGATTAGAGAGAGATGAAAGGAAGTGTAAAGTTTCCCATAATAATAATTTATAGTGACATTTATGAAGATTTGTAGCCTAAAGTTGGATTTCTAGCCTAAAGCATATAAAAATCCAAAATATCTTGGTATGGTAACTAAAGCGTTAAGATTTCCTTTCACAGGAACTACTAAGCCTCGGCCAAAGCTGGAGAACAATCCGATATATCCTTCCTCTAGCAAACTTTAAAGTTGGCACCATGCAGTCAGGCAGGGCATTTTTTCCTGGCATTTGAGTTGTTTATCAGAGTATCAGATAATGATTCGTTACTCCACAGGACACATTTCCACTGTTTTAGATTACAGTGGTGGTGTGCTTTATATCACTCCATTTGATGCTTGTCATTGGGCTTGGTGATATAAGGCTTCCATGCAGCTATTTAGCCATGTAAACCCATGCCGTAAAGCCCCCCAGTGCACAGATTTTGTAATTCATGATAAAGTTTATACTCTATGTGCCCTGATATGACTTGACATTGCACCACAACAGAGTAAATATATCCTTAAAATTGGATTATACTTGTATATTTCTTTCTCACTGATGCATTAGTCATTAATAATTATAATAATTAATTATTATTATTATTATGATTTCTATAGTGCTAACACATTCGGCAGTGCTTTACAATTCAGAGGTTAATATAAAAACAATCATAAGTGACAGTTATAGAAGATACAATAACTAAAGCTAAAATAAAGACAATCCTGCTCGTAAGAGCTTTCAATCTACAATAGGGTGAGGTGCTGGTGAAACAAGATAGAGGTGCTTATTTACAATGACGATCCAGCCATTTTTAACAAATGGAGCATAGATAAAGGCTGCATGAGCCAGTCACCAGCCAATCTTTGTAATGCTTTTCGGTGCGGTGGAGTTTGAGGGAGAATTTTTTATCGTCTGAGAAATAGTGGAGGGGATATATATATATTATATGAATTAACTTCAATTAGGGAATGTAACAGGCCACCCTAAAATGATGTGTGTTTAGGGGGCATTGAAGCTGTGTAAGTTGTGGATTGTACTAGTTTATTGGGGTACAGCATTCCCGAAGATTGGTGCAGTTCAGGAGAAGTCTTGGAGTCGGGAGTGGGAGGTTCGGATTAGTGTGGATGTTAGTCAAAAATTGTTTTCAGAGCGTAGACAACTGGTAGGGTGATAGAAAGAGATAAGGGTGGAGAGGTTTGGGGGTGCCGCACTGTGGAGAGCTTTATGGGTGAGAACAATCAATTTAACTTGGATCCTATAATGTATAAGCAGCCAGCGCAATGACTAGCACAGAATGGAAGTGTCCAAATAACGATTAGCCAGATAAGTCTTTAGAGGGGAAAGTGTAGTGAGGAGGCAGCCAATTAATAGAGAATTTCAGTAATCAAGGCAGGAGTGGATCAGGGCCACAGTGAGGGTTTTTGTTGTTCCCATGTTGAGAAAGGGGAGGATTCTAGAAATTTTCTTCAGGTGCAGGCGACAAGTACGGCCGAGGGATTATATATAAGGTGGTGAAATAAAGATTGATGTCAAGCATAACACCCAGACAGCGAGCCTGCTGCTCAGAAGTTATCGTGGTGCTGCACACAGAGAGGATGATGTCAGGTTTAGGGACTTTAGTAGATGGATGGAGGAGAAGTTCAGCTTTGGAAAGGTTAAGTTTCAGATAGATAGTGGACATGATGTTGAAAACTTCAGACAGTCACTGGTTTTCTATAGTACAGAGGGGAAAGGTCAGGGAATGAAGTGTATAGTTGTGTATCATCAGCATAAAGATGGTACTGGAAACCAAACTTGCTGATGGTCTGTCCAATTGGGGCAGTGTAGAGAGAAAAGAAAAGAGGGCCAAGGACTGAACCTTGAGGGACCCCAACAGTGAGAGGAAGGGAAGAAATGTGGAGCCAGCAAAAAAACACTGAAAAAAGTGGTCAGAAAGATAGTAAGAGAACCAGGAGAGTGCGGTGTCCCTTAGGCCAATTGGTTGGAACATAGCGAGTAGGAGATGGTGGACAACAGTGTCGAAAGCTGCAGTGAGGTCAAGAAGAATAAGCAGAGAGAAGTTACCATTACGTTTTGCTGTCAAAAGGTCATTGGTCACTTTGATGAAGACAGTATCCGTAGAATGTAGGGGGCGGAAGACAGATTGTAATGGATCAAAAAGAGAGTGCGAGGAGAGGTAACAGTTGAGGCGGGAGTAGAACAGGCACTCTAAGAGTTTATAGATGAAGGGGAGATTGGAAACTGGTCTGTAGTTATTTGTGCAGGATGGGTCAAGAGAAGGGTTTTTTAGATAATGGAGTAATGATAGAGTGTTTGAGGGAGGAAGGGAAGATGCCAAAAGAGAAAGAGATTGAAGATTTTAGTTAGGTGAGTAGTGACGACCCGAGAGAGGCACTATAGTAGGTGTGAGGGGAAGGGGTCAGTAGTGCAAGTGGTAGCAAGAGAGGAGTCTGGAGACTTCTTCTTCTGTTACTAGGTGAAATGTGGAGAGTGATCCAGATGGGATGTGAGGAGGGATGGGAATGACGATGCTTGCTGGCCGAGAGCTGATTTCCTGACAAATATTTTCTATTTCTATAGTCCTTACAATATAACTTTGTATTACAGTTTATATCAGAGTTACCTTACATCCAAAGCTTTCCTGATTTGTTACTAATCACTACTGTATTAAAATACTGATTCTTCAGTGCTGAATAGTTATATCCCTTAACTCTATCTATTGTGGTACATTGCCATCTACTGGCTGATGCACATGTTTTTATCATTTGGTCTACTGAATCAAACATTTTAATGTTATTATTATACATATTACATATTAATGTTATTACTTATTATTGTCTATTGTATTTGTCTAAAAAAAAGTGATTTTTGATTCTTGAGTCAGTGTGCACATTTTCCACTTTAATGATGTTAGATCCTTCAGGTATTTCCCAAGATCTGTCTAACTTAAGGGGCTTTACAGGCAGCGATATCGCTAGAGATATCACTAGTGAGCGTACCCGCCCCCGTCGTTTGTGCGTTACGGGCAAATCGCTGCCTGTGGCGCACAATATCGTTAGGAGCCGTCACACGAACTTACCTGCCTAGCAATGTTGCTGTGGCTGGCGAACCGCCTCCTTTCTAAAGGGGCGGTTCGTGTGACGTCACAGCGGCGTCACTAAGCGGCCGCCCAATAGAAGCGGAGGGGCGGAGATGAGCAGCCGTAACATCCCGCCCACCTCCTTCCTTCCTCATTGCCGGCGGCTGCAGGTAAGCTGTAGTTCGTCGTTCCCAAGGTGTCACACATAGCGATGTGTGCTGCCTTGGGAACGATGAACAACCTGCGTCCTCAACAATCAACGATTTTTTGAAAATGAACGACGTGTCAACGATGGACGATTTGGTGAGTATTTTCCAACAACGTTGCTAATGATGCCGGATGTGCATCACGGAATCCGTGACCCCGGCGATATATCGTTAGATACGTCGTTGCATGTAACGGGGCCTTTAGTCTGCTATACATAAACAGCTTAAGAAAAACAATAAATACCTGAATTGTAGGATTTGTGACATTAAATATATTACTCAAATACCCTAGTTTTCCTGTTCTATCACACAGTGTTTTGTGTCCAATATGTAAAGAAATTCAAGACTATGGTTCCAAGATTCGAATAAGATTTTAGTTAAGTCAGGGACTGGAGTAAGATCTCTGGTGTAAGATACAACATGTCTTGTATTGAATTAGACCCAATCCAGTTCCATCCATTTTGGTACATGCCTAACACTGGTGTGAAAATGCCAAAAGTCTCAATATTGTTGCGCAATTTTGCGTTGTGCAAAATTTAAGTAACTTTTAAAACTGTTTTAAGCTAGAAAACTGGTATAAGAAACTTTCATGTATCAGACCCTAAGATTTTATGTTAATAGAAACAGATTCAAAATTAGACACAGGAGATAATTTGCAATAACATAAGATAAAACATGATTTATGATGTGTAAAGAGTTGTACAAAGTGTGAATAAAAATATGTAGTGTGACATTTTGCACTTTGTATGATGTTGTCAAGAGTAGTCTTATTGATGGAGCATGTACTGATCCGTTGTCACATGAGATGTTTTGTCTACAATCCATTACATTATATTGTTCACAATATATTTTGCTGTGCTCATAATACCCATCATACAACATACTCAAAATAAGGTAGGGCATTAAAATTGGCTTCACAATTATGAAATTCATGATCTATATTCAGACCGCAATTTCCAGACAGATCGTGGGATTCCTGACCCAAACTTACATCCCTATAAGCATATATGAAAATGTTCATTATGTCAGTCACTCCAGAAATTATAGTCTGCCCTCAGCCCCCGATTTATCAAAGCAATTAGGCTGGAATTAAAGGGAACCTGTCAGGTCCCCTATGCCCTCCAACACAGCAGCATTCATACCTGTATGCCCAAATCCCCTCCCTAACCAGCGTTGTATAACGCTATTCACTAATATCAATGTTTATAAAAATGACTCATAAATAGTGATGAGCGAGTACTAAAAAGCTCGGGTGCTCGAGGCTCGAACCGAGCATCCCAAGATACTCGTGTACTTGGCCCGAGCACCGAGCCCAATGTTATCTAATGGGAGACCCGAGTATTTTTATGAAATGACCCCCGGCAGCATGTAGAAACCCTAAAAATGTCACAAAAGTCTCAGAAGAGTGCTCAAATGACATGGCAACAGCATGGGGAAGACCCCTTGAAGCATTTATCACTCAAAAGTCACAGCTGTGAACAATGTTGTCCGCGTTTTACGCCATTTTTACGGACTCACCAGAAAACCTTCCAAAATGACACCAAAATGAATTTTTATGGCGGAAATGTTAAGGGCACATACCCAATAGTGAGATAGAGCTGGTGTATGTTACTTTTGGAGATTACATGAAAGATTTTACGTGAAAACATTGTGTGGCACTTCGATGTCCTTGAGAAGAGACGTACATGAAGGCCTCTTGAGTCTAATGTGCCCATTTTGAGGAAGTGGGTCTATTGTAGTATAGCCCTTTGGCAGGGCAGCCAAAAATTGGGAGGCTCCACATTGTCCCTGGATAGAGACATGCATGAGGGCCTGTAACCCTGAAGTGCCCATTGTAAAGAAGTGGGTCTATTGTAGTATAGCCCTTTGGCAGGGCAGCCAAAAATTGGGAGGCTCCACGTTGTCCCTGGATAGAGACGTGCATGAGGGCCTGTAAACCTGAAGTGTCCATTGTCAGTAAGTGGGTCTATTGTAGTATAGCCCTTAGGCAGGGCAGCCAAAAATTGGGAGGCTCCACATTGTCCCTGGATAGAGACGTGCATGAGGGTCTGTAAACCTGCAGTGTCCATTGTCAGGAAGTGGGTCTATTGTAGTATAGCCCTTAGTCAGGGCAGCCAAAAATTGAGAGGCTCCACATTGTCCCTGGATAGAGTCGTGCATGAGGGCCTGTAAACCTGAAGTGTCCATTGTCAGGAAGTGGGTCTATTGTAGTATAGCCCTTAGGCAGGGCAGCCAAAAATTGGGAGGCTCCACATTGTCTCTGGATAGAGACGTGCATGAGGGCCTGTAAACCTGAAGTGTCCATTGTCAGGAAGTGGGTCTATTGTAGTATAGCCCTTAGGCAGGCCAGCCAAAAATTGGGAGGCTCCACATTGTCCCTGGATAGAGACGTGCATGAGGGCCTGTAAACCTGAAGTGTCCATTGTCAGGAAGTGGGTCTATTGTAGTATAGCCCTTAGGCAGGGCAGCCAAAAATTGGGAGGCTCCACATTGTCCCTGGATAGAGACGTGCATGAGGGCCTCAAAACATTGTTCCCATTGCAAAGGAGCGGGTCTCCTGTCGTTGTAATGTCCATTCTGAAAGAATGGGCGAAAAAATTTACCACTGGGGGTATACCTGAAACAAAGGCCTAACTATTGTAACGGTCATCATGGTGGCGCATGAGGAGAAGGAGGAGCAGTCCAGCGATTATCCAAAGTCCAGAAGTGTGTACCCATGGGTGAGTGGAGGTACATGACAAATTCCCGTTACAAACTTTAAATTCCGCTCTCATTTGCTGGTGGTGTGGTGAAGTCTGGCCCAATCCAACCCTTGTTCATCTTGATCAGAGTTAGCCTGTCAGCATTTTCAGTTGACAGGCGGGTGCGTTTATCTGTAATGATTCCACCTGCGGCAGTAAAAACACGCTCTGACAAAACGCTAGCGGCTGGGCAGGCCAGGACTTCCAAGGCGTAGAGAGCCAATTCATGCCACGTGTCCACCTTGGATACCCAATAATTGTAAGGCACAGAGGAATGTCGGAGTACAGTTGTTCGATCTGCAAGGTACTCCTTGAGCATCTGGGCAAACTTAGGATTTCTTGTGGCACTACCCCGCACTTCAGGGGCTGTGGTACGTGAGGGGCTGAGAAAACTGTCCCACATCTTAAAGACTGTTCCCCTACCTCTGGCGGATTGGACTTGTGCCCCTCTCGGCTGTACGCCTTGGTTGTCCACTGATTCCTGACCTATGCCGCTAGCGTTTTGTGAGGGGAATGCTTTGCCTACTTCCGTGACTATGGCCTTCCGGAACTGCTGCATTTTGGCTGACCTCTCCGCCTCGGGAATAAGAGACATAAAGTTCTCCTTGTAGCGTGGGTCTAACAGTGTTACCAACCAGTAATGATTGTCGGCCAAGATGTTCTTAACGCGAGGGTCACGAGACAGGCAGCTTACCATAAAGTCAGCCATGTGCGCCAGACTCTTAACAGCCAGGACTTCAGTAGCCTGACCAACACGATGACTGAACATGCTGTCCTCCTCCTCCTCTTCCTCCTCATCTACCCTGTCCTCTGGCCAGCCACGCTGAACCGAGGATATGACTGGTGTGCATGTCATATCCTCAATTTGGCCGGAGAGTTGCTCTATGTCTTCATCCTCCTCCTCGTCATAGTCCTCCACTGCACGTTGTGATGAGACGAGGCTGGGCTGTGTGTTATCACCCACACCCACTACTGTTTCTTGCTCCAACTCATCGCGCTCCGCCTGCAATGCATCATGTTTGTTTTTGAGCAGAGACCGTTTTAGAAGGCAGAGAAGCGGTATGGTGACGCTAATAATGGCGTCATCACCACTCACCATCTTGGTGGAGTCCTCAAAGTTTTGGAGGATGGTACGTAGGTCGGACATCCATCTCCACTCCTCAGGTGTTATGTGTGGAGTTTGACCCATTTCCCGACGGCTTAGGTGATGCAGGTACTCAACAACTGCCCTCTTCTGCTCACATATCCTGACCAACATGTGCAGAGTTGAATTCCAACGCGTGGGGACATCACACACCAGTCTGTGAGCCGGAAGATGCAAACGGCGCTGAAAGCCGGCAAGGCCGGCTGAAGCAGTAGGTGACTTTCGAAAATGTGCAGACAGGCGGCGAACTTTTACCAGCAGATCAGACAGCTCTGGGTATGACTTTAGAAACCGCTGAACCACGAAGGTTGAGCACATGGGCCACGCATGGAACATGTGTCAGCTGGCCTCGCCTCAAAGCCGCCACCAGGTTCCGGCCATTGTCACACACGACCTTTCCTGGCTTTAGGTTCAGAGATGTGAGCCAGTGATCTGCCTGCTGTTTCAGAGCTGTCCACACCTCTTCTGCATTGTGGGGTTTGTCACCTATGCAGATTAGCTTCAGCACAGCCTGTTGCCGCTTCGCCGAGGCAGTGCTGCAGTGCTTCCATCTTGGGACTGGTGTGGAGGGTAAAGTGGATGAGGATGCGCAGGAGGAGGAGGAGGCTGAAGAGCATGACATTCCAGAGCTGTAGCGTGTGGGTGAAACCCTGACTGAGGTAGGGCCTGCAAACCTTGGTGTGGGAAGGACGTGTTTCGTCCCTCGCTCAGACTGGGTCCCAGCTTCCACAATATTAACCCAGTGTGCCGTCAACGAGATGTAGCGGCCTTGCCCACAAGCACTTGTCCATGTGTCTGTGGTTAGGTGGACTTTGGCTGAAACAGCGTTGTTCAGGGCACGTGTGATGTTTTGTGACACGTGGTTATGCAATGCAGGGACGGCACACCGGGAGAAATAGTGGCGGCTGGGGACCGAGTAACGTGGGACAGCTGCCGCCATCAGGTCGCGGAATGCTTCTGTCTCCACCAGCCTAAAAGGCAACATTTCCAGCGCAAGCAGTCGCGAAATGTTAGCATTTAGAGCTGTGGCATGTGGGGCGTTGGCAGTGTATTTGCGCCTGCGTTCAAAGGTTTGCTGAATGGATAACTGAACGCTGCGCTGGGACAAGGACGTGCTTGATGATGGTGTTATTTCTGCGTAGGCAACTGCAGGTGCAGGACCGGAGGAGGCTTGTTCGCAGGCAGCATGGACAGGGGATTGGCTCGCATGCACAACAAGAGAAGACGTAGCAGTGACATCAGCAAGCACTGCTCCTCGACTCTGTTGTACTTCCCACAAAGTTGGGTGCTTGGCTGACATGTGCCTGATCATGCTGGTGGTGGTCAGGCTGCTAGATTTGGTACCCCTGCTGATGCTGGCACGGCAGGTGTTGCAAATGGCCTTTTTAGAATCATCTGGAGCCAACTTAAAAAACTGCCAGACTCGGGAAGACCTAACATTTCTACAGGCACCTTGTGTCGTGTTGTTGTTCCGGGGAACGGTTGCCTGACTTCTGCCTGGAGCCACCACCCTGCTTCTTACTGCCTGTTGGGATGCTACGCCTCCCTCCCCCTGTGCACTGCTGTCCTCACTCTGCATATCCTCCTGCCAGGTTGGGTCAGTTACTGGATCATCCACCACGTCGTCTTCCTCTTCCGCACCCTGCTCCTCCTCCTGACTTCCTGACAATTGTGTCTCATCATCATCCACCCCTTGTTGAGACACGTTGCCAACTTCATGAGAACGTGGCTGCTCAAATATTTGGGCATCTGTACATACGATCTCCTCATGACCCACTTCAACATGAGCTGGCGAGAGGCCAGAATGTGCGAATGGAAACGTGAACAACTCTAACGAGTGTCCAAGTGTGGGATCAGTAATGTCCGAGGACGTGTACTCAGCCTTGTGGTAGGAAGGAGGATCAGGTTCTGAAATGTGCGGTGCAGTATCATGGCTACTGACACTTGACCGTGTGGAAGACAGAGTGTTTGTGGTGGTGCCAATCTGACTGGAAGCATTATCCGCTATCCAACTAACAACCTGTTGACACTGGTCTTGGTTCAAGAGCGGTGTACTGCTGCGGTCCCCAAGAATTTGGGACAGGACGTGCAAGCGACTAGATGTGGCCCTTTGTTGTGGCGAAATTAGAGCTTGCCCATGACCTCGGCCTCTGCCTGCACCACCATCACGTCCACTTCCTTGTTCGTTGCCAACGCCCTTGCGCATTTTGCAATGCTGTGCTGACGTGTATTCACTAGACTTGTGCGTTATATCCAAGTTTGTGCAAAACGCACACAAGTGCACCTGTACGCTGCCACCGACAGGCACACACGTGCGGTTTTTAAATGCAAGCACGGACGCACTAAGAACCTAACAGGTTTTTAGGAGCGACAATTACTGAGAAGTCTGACACTATCAGACACTGCTGACTGACGTGTATTATTCACTAGACTTGTGCGTTATATAATAGTTTGTTCAAAATGTGCACCTGTACGCTGCCACCGACAGGCACACACGTGCGGTTTTTAAATGCAAGCACGGATGCACTAAGAACCTAACAGGTTTAAGGAGCAACAATTACTGAGAAGTTTGACACTATCAGGACTGTTTTAGACTGTATACACCAGCCCCAGATATGATGAAGGCTGGTATACGGTCACCACTAGGAATGGCTATATACCCTGCCTGCCTGCCTGCCTGCCTGCCTGTATACTGCTACAATAGTCCTGACAAGGACTCTTCTGGTCACTAGCCTGTATTCCGACCTGGCTATACCCTGCCTATATACAGCAACAATAGTCCTGAGAAGGACTCTGCTACTGTACTCCGACCTGGCTATACCCTGCCTGCCTGTATACAACTATAATAGTCCTGAGAAGGACTTCTGGTCACACTGTTTGCAGCCCTGCTACGGAAATAACTATAAAGGGCCGCAAACCTTTCCCTGAAGCAGCAACACTCTCCCTGCACTGACTGTCTGGATGGCTGTGAGCAGAGCACAGCGTGCCCGCCGGTATAAAGGCTCGGTCACGCTGTGCAGGCCGGCCAATCACTGCAATTCCACAACTAACAGGGCTGTGGCATTGCAGTGGTCTGCCAGCCAATCCCTGCATGAGGGCTGGCTCTCAAAAGAGCGCCAACATGCAGGGATGAAGACCACAAGTACAGCACGAGTATCGCGAGATTACTTGGTCCCCGCCGAGTAGCCCGAGTACAGTGATACTCGTGCGAGTACCGAGTAGTAACAAGCATACTCGCTCATCACTACTCATAAACCTTTGACTAGTTCTCTAGACTAGTCGGCTCTTTTTCCATGTTATCACTCACTTGTGGGATTGATAACATGATTTTCATAAGCTGGTGTCACCTTCAGCTCCTGGAAATCTTACGCATGCGTGTGGCTCATTTCGGCTATCTCAGTGCGCCTTTGAAGCCAGTTGTATGCTTTTCAGCTTCATTAGGCACACTGCGCATGGCTGGACATTCAAAAGACGTGTACAGTGCCTTGCAAAAGTATTCGGCCCCTTTGAATTTTTCAACGTTTTCCCACATTTAAGGCTTCAAACATAAAGATAAAAATTTGAATGTTATGGTAAAGAATCAACAACAAGTGGGACACAATTGTGAAGTTGAACGAAATGTATTGCTTCTTTTAAACTTTAAAAAAAAAAAAAACCTGAAAATTTGGGCATGCAATATTATTCAGCCCCTTTAAGTTTTGTAGCGCCACCTCTCGCTGCGGTTACAGCTGCAAGTCACTTGGGGTATGTGGCTATCAGTTTTGCACATGGAGAGACTGAAATTCTTGCCATTCTTCCTTTGCAAACAGCTTGAGCTGAGTGAGGTTGGATGGAGAGCGTTTGTGAACAGCAGTTTTCAGCTCTTTCCACACATTCTCGATTGGATTCAGGTCAGGACTTTGACTTGGCCATTCTAACACCTGGATACGTTTATTTGTGAATCATTCAATTGTAGATTGGGCTTTATGTTTGGGATCACTGTCTTGTTAAAAGACAAATCTCAGTCCCAGTCTCTGGTCTTCTGCAGACTCCAACAGGTTTTCTTCAAGAATGGTCCTGTATTTGGCTCCATCCATCTTCCCATCAATTTTAACCATCTTCCCTGTCCCTGCTGAAGAAAAGCTGCCCAAACCATGATGCTGCCACCACCATGTTTGACAGTGGGGATGGTGTGTTCAGGGTGATGAGATGTGTTGCTTTTATGCCAAACATATGGTTTGGCATTGTGCCCAAATAGTTCGATTTTAGTTTCATCTGACCAGAGCACCTTCTTCCACATATTTGGTGTGTCTCCCAGGTGGCTTGTGGCAAACTTTAAACAACATTTTTCATGGATATCTTTCAGAAATGGCTTTCTCCTTGCCACTCTTCCATAAAGGCCAGATTTGTCCAGTGTACGACAGATTGTTGTCCTATGGACAGACTCTCCCACCTCAGCTGTAGATCTCTGCAGTTCATCCAGAGTGATCATGGGCCTCTTGGCTGCATCTCTGATCAGTCTTCTCCTTGATTGAGATGAAAGTTTGAATGGACGGCCGGGTCTTGGTAGATTTGCAGTGGTATGATACGCCTTCCATTTCAATATGATCGCTTGCACAGTGCTTCTTGGGATGTTTAAAGTTTTGGAAGTCTTTTTGTAACCAAATCCGGCTTTAAACTTCTCCACAACATTATCATGGACCTGTCTGTTGTGTTCCTTGGTCTTAATGATGCTCTCTGTGCTTTAAACAGAACACTGAGACTATCACAGAGCAGGTGCATTTATACGGAGACTTGATTACACACAGGTGGCTTATATTTATCATCATCAGTCATTTAGGACAACATTGGATCATTCAGAGATCCTCAATGAACTTCTGGAGTGAGTTTGCTGCACTGACAATAAAGGGGACGAATAATATTGCACGCCACAATTTTCAGTTATTTATTTTTTTTTAAAAAAAGTTTAAAATAAGCAATACATTTCGTTCAACTTCACAATTGTGTCCCACTTGTTGTTGATTCTTCACCATGACATTAAAAATTTTATCTTTATGTTTGAAGCCTGAAATGTGGGAAAAGGTTTAAAAATTCAAGGGGGCCGAATACTTTCACAAGGCACTGTATGTGAGCTTCTTGTCATGTGCAGTGCTCCTAATGAAGCTGGGAAGTGTCCACCTAATTAGCATAAAGAAAGCAAAGTTTATATTAGAAGTCTTATTTTAAACCTTCTTATTAGTGAACTAGAAGGTGGCCCGATTCTACGCATCGGGTATTCTAGAATTTACGTATTGTGTAGTTCATGTATGATTTTTGTTATATATATATATATATATATATATAGATGTTGTTGTGTGTAGTTACCAAGTGTTTGTGTAGGGGCTGTACATGTTCTGGGTGTTGTCTGGGTGTGGCGGGGGGTGAGAGCGGTGTTGTATGTGTGTTGCGTGTGTTGCGTTGTTTGTGGAGCGCTGTGTGTCTGTAGCGTTGTGTGTGTGTGTGTTGTGCGGTTTGTGTGTGTGTGGTGTGTTTTGGGGGGAGGTATGTTTTGTGCAATGTGTGTGTTGTGCGGTATGTGCGTATATTTGTGTGTGCAGCGTTGTCTGTGTGTGTGGGGCAGTTGTTTGTGGTTCCCAGTGTGCGTGTGTGGTGTGTTGTGCAGTGCGCGCGTGTGTGTGTGTGTGTTGGGGGGAGGTGTGCATTTCCCATCGTGCTCCATCCCCCATGCAGCGCGCTCCCCATCATGCTCCATCCCCCATGCAGCGCACTCCCAAACGTGCTCCATCCGCCATGCTGCGCACTCCCAAACGTGCTCCATCCGCCATGCTGCGCACTCCCAAACGTGCTCCATCCGCCATGCTGCGCACTCCCAAACGTGCTCCATCCGCTATGCTGCGCACCCCCCATCGTGCTCCATCCCCCATGCTGCACCAGCATCAGCCTCTCTACCCGCAGCATCAGCCTCTCTACCCGCAGCATCAGCCTCTCTACCTGCAGCATCAGCCTCTCTACCCGCAGCATCAGCCTCTCTGTCCCCAGCATCAGCCTCTCTGTCCCCAGCATCAGCCTCTCTGTCCCCAGCATCAGCCTCTGTCCCCAGCATCAGCCTCTCTCATCCCAGCATCAGCCTCTCTCATCCCAGCATCAGCCTCTCTGTCCCCAGCATCAGCCTCTCTCATCCCAGCATCAGCCTCTCTCATCCCAGCATCAGCCTCTCTCCTCCCAGCATCAGCCTTTTCTGTCCCCAGCATCAGCCTCTCTCATCCCAGCATCAGCCTCTCTCCTCCCAGCATCAGCCTCTCTCCTCCCATCCTACCCCAGCCTCAGCCTCCCCCAGCATCAGCCTCTCTCCTCCCAGCATCAGCCTCTCTCCTCCCAGCCTACCCCAGCCTCAGCCTCCCCCAGCATCAGCCTTTCTCCTCCCAGCATCAGCCTCTCTCCTCCCAGCATCAGCCTTTTCTGTCCCCAGCATCAGCCTCTCTCCTCCCAGCCTACCCCAGCCTCAGCCTCCCCCAGCATCAGCCTCTCTCCTCCCAGCATCAGCCTCTCTCTTCCCAGCATCAGCCTCTCTCCTTCCAGCCTACCCCAGCCTCAGCCCCCCCCAGCATCAGCCTCTCTCCTCCCAGCATCAGCCTCTCTCCTCCCAGCATCAGCCTCTCTCCTCCCAGCCTACCCCAGCCTCAGCCTCCCCCAGCATCAGCCTCTCTCCTCCCAGCATCAGCCTTTTCGGTCCCCAGTATCAGCCTCTCTCCTGCCAGCATCAGCCTCTCTCCTCCCAGCCTACCCCAGCCTCCCCCAGCATCAGCCTCTCTTCTCTCAGCCTCCCCATCCCAGCCTTCCCCAGGATCAGCCTCTCTCCTCCCAGCCTCCTCCAGCACGCCGTGCTCCTCTGCCGACACTCACACACCCGATCGCATACACTCACACACCCGATCGCATACACTCACACACACCCGATCGCATACACTCACACACACACACATTGACGATATCGCACATACGGGCTTATACTCACAACATCTGGAGATACCACATGCTTCTGGCCATGTGATCCTCCGGCAGGTCTTGGAAGCTCACAGCACAGTATCGCCGCCGAGAAGCAAGCGATATCCCAGGATGTTGTGAGTATGTGGATGCGATGTGATGTGTGTGTGAGGTGTGTGTGTGTGTGTGTGTGAGCGAGTGTGATCTGATGTGTGTGTGTGTGTGTGTGTGTGCTGTTATGTGTGTGCGTGTGTGTATTTTCCGCCGCTGCAGGACCTTGATGCGCTGGTAACTATGCTACCATGGTTACCAGCATATCTCGTCCCCCGCTCGCACGGGAGCCCACACCAGCATACGCCGGCCAGCCCCAGCAATGCGAGGGTATGTGTCGGCTGGTTTGGCGGCGTACGCTGATGTGGGCTCCCGGGGGTACAGTACTCACCTGGTAGTCGTGGCTCCCTGACCATGTCGGTTCGGGGAATGCGTGGGGGGGCGGGGCCAGAGCTAGCATGCATTGCGTGAGGGGGCGGGGCGTGGCCGAGTTGCCAATGCCTGCCCGGTGCCGGGGCGAGAGGCCAATCTGTGGGGGGGGGCGGAGCCTGGGCGAGCGGCCGACCAATCCGTGTGGGGGCGCAGTCTGGGCGAGCGGCCAATCTGTGTGGGGGGCGGGGCCATGGTGAGCCCAGCGGCCAATCAGCTTTGTGTCACCGTAAGGACACAATTTTGGAGCAAGACAGACAGACAGACAGACAGACAGACAGAATAAGGCAATTAAATATATAGATAACATTAGACAGAGCTGATTAGGAAGGGAATTCATGCATACAGCCATGAATGCTGCTATGTTGGTGGGCACAGGGGACCTGACAGCTTCCCATTAAGTCACTTTGAAAAGTCAAGACATTTTTGTGCATTGCAGACTTGTGCAAACTTTTATGACCTTTCATGCTTTCCCAGCTCAGCAAAAAATAGGATTCATGGTGCATCTAGTTCATGATGAGCTGTGGAGTTCCTTACTCCAAAAATCTTACTCCTGTTCCTGACAGGAGTAAGATATGTTGCGAGGTGCACAGTGGCGCCCTACACTTGTCAGATGCTTCTGTTTTATTAAGCAGTGTGTGCCTTTTAATAAATGAAAAGCATCTGACTCCAACATAGAACCCTTATCAAGACCAGCGTTAGCATCGCCGGGCTTAATAAATAAAAGCCACAGACTGTAAAATGTGGACGTGTTAAGCTGGCCTGATTGATAGGTATAATTTAATAGCACAGCTGTAGTGGACGTCTAATTAAATGAGATAGTAAACTGCTTCAAGACTGCGGTCCCATGTAGTGGATGGCGAGCAACCAGTATGAGGCAGTGGCTGGCCTGCAATGTAAAATAAAGAACGGTAATGGACCTAGCGTCACCTATCACAGGGGCTCAGGAGAAAAAATACGTAATAGAAGAAGAGTAACTCCGGCACACTGTTATATCTCCCAATTGTAAGTCAAAAAGTTAAACGTCTGATTTTTCTCAATTTTTTATTGAAGAAATGATACAGTTGCAGAAGGTCCGCCTAAAAACGTTTCGGCCTTCGTCTCGGCCTTCATCTGGTCGGACAGACTGACTAAATATGTGGAACTCCCAACATACAAGCGAGGACGGTGCTGTTATGGGCAGTCCTTCGTCTAGGTTCTTCTAGTGATAGGAATGGAAGATTTCAAGTTGTAGATCAATGATGTGATCCTGTCTATATTTGGGTTTTTTTTCTGTGGGAATTCTTGCTTATGTGTACATTAGCTACAGCTCAGTCAGAGCTGGATTGCCAATCCGTATGTAGATGGCAAACTGACAAAAAGACAAAAATCCTCAGGTCAGGGTGCTATGCTGCTAGTTGGAGGATGAAAAAAGGTGGTGCGTACGGCACTTAATGGGCATTACTTAATACACTTGCATATGGCTAGGTAATATGGTGTGTATGGATTATAACCAATAATTCCCAATAATTAATAATTTCATAGAGTCCGGGGCTCTAGAATGTCCAGGAACCTGAGCTACATAACCTAAGTCTGGGCAGACATGGAGAGGTGAACCGCGTGTGTGCCCCGTGCGTCTGGTGAGGCACACACGTGGTTCACCTCTCCATGTCTGCCCAGACTTAGGTTATGTAGCTCAGGTTCCTGGACATTCTAGAGCCCCGGACTCTATGAAATTATTAATTATTGGGAATTATTGGTTATAATCCATACACACCATATTAGCTAACCATGTGCAAGTGTATTAAGTAATGCCCAATAAGTGCCGTACGCACCACCTTCATTCATCCTCCAACTAGCAGCATAGCACCCTGACCTGAGGATTTTTGTCTTTTTGTCAGTTTGCCATCTACATACGGATTGGCAATCCAGCTCTGACTGAGCTATACCTAATGTACACATAAGCAAGAATTCCCTCAGAAAAAAACCCAAATATAGACAGGATCACATCATTGATCTACAACTTGAAATCTTCCATTCCTATCACTAGAAGAACCTAGACGAAGGACTGCCCATAAAAGCACCGTCCTCGCTTGTATGTTGGGAGTTCCACATATTTAGTCAGTCTGTCTGACCAGATGAAGGCCAAGACGAAGGCCGAAACGTTTTTAGGCGGACCTTCTGCAACTGTATCATTTCTTCAATAAAAAAATCGAGAAAAATCAGACGTTTAACTTTTTGACTTACAATTGGGAGATATAATAGTGTGCTGGAGTTACTCTCCTTCTGCAATGTAAAATATTCATAAAAATCACAGCCGCTTTTCCTCTGTATCATGGATAATTAGAAAGTTCTTGCCTATTGTTAATGGATGTATGGTTTTGTAGAAACAATAAGAAAAGCCATTTGTAATGAATTTCTAATGATACAGCAGAAAACTGCTACAACTTTTCTGACGCTGCATCCACATGTCAACCACTATGTAGGACCCCAGCCTCAAGCCCCCATAAACACTAGACTAATGTCAGCCAAACCCTACAATAGTGATGAGTTTAGCCGACAGTCTAATATGTACAGTATATTTATTATATCCGATTTTGAACTGTCGATAATATTGTCTCCTAGAGCTAATTTGCAGCCATATACAGTATGTCTGATGACGGCTTTATGTCATGGAGAACACAGGAGCGCTTGGCCAATAGCCAATGTGTATGGTTGACTTTACAGTGTAGTTATTGTGACCTAATGTAGGTTTGTAGAGATAACAGCACCCTGGGTATAAAACTTATGAATTCCTCTCCCCACTTTTCTCCATATATTGAGACACAGATAGTATCTATAGTAGCAGAGCAAAAATAAAGGATTTACAACTCTATCCATGTTGCTCGCCTTGCAGGATATAACAATCGCAATCAGGGGGTGCAATCGTGACCAGACCCTTAGGTGTCAGGGGTCGATGAAGGGGTCCACTGAAGAAACAGCAAATCTCACCTCCTTTTCAACCACTGTGGAGGTCACACAGAGATGTGCAGGCAAATGAGGCAGCTGTTCAGTGTTTTGTGGTAACTGGCCTGCCCTGGCACTGAAGAAAGTATATGCTGGATCGCTGTCTGTTACCAGTCTGATAACTTCTACATACAGCATTAGGACAGACAGGATCACAATCTCAAGAGTGTTGGACTAGCAGCAGTCAGTGATACAAAGGTGCTGCAGGCTCAGTCACCATGCATCCTGTAGAGTAGTAAACAAGAAAGAGGAAGGCAATCAATAGGTCCAAAATATAATTTTTATTAGTGCAGAGATGGTAAGGGAGAAAACAGGTTACATCACTGCAATCGGCAGGTATAATGGCATCATATAAAAATACAACAATCGTCAGACTGCAAAATCCTCAGTCTAAAGATTGATGGGCCAAACATTGAATAATTAGCCTGAAAAATCACTAATAATGACATACTGATAGAGATGAAAATTAGTTCTTAAAGTAAGGTGTATCCTGTGCATGGAGTGAATTCAAAACCACCGATAACACTCGTATACTCAATAATTAATTTGTGTCGCCCCTGCGTCAGCAGTCTGCCGCCGCTGCTCGGATCCAGATCCGTGGTGGCTCGAGGGGTCTCCGGACCCGGGGGTCGGGGTTGCGCGGCCACTCGGAATAAAAGGGGGGTATTTACAGAGGATTGTATGGAAAGTTCTTGATGCCACCTGTGGTGTGTGGTAAGGTGTAGTACCACCGCTGCTATGGAGAGTACCCGGTGGCGATGGTGTGGGCAGCCAGATGTTTAACCCCTCCACGGGTAGGGGGTTGCCCCGAGACTCGGTGTTGGTAACAGGGAGGTGCCGTTGGGACGGTCAGGGATCACTTTAGTACTCACTCAGTCCAATAACACTGACACCGACAACCATGGTAAACCAAAGTTCTTAGCACCGCTGCAGCAGGGAGGGAGCATGCCTGGATCTCGTGCCCGTTGGTGTTGCTTGTTAGCCTGTGGACTTTTCCGTGGCACCTCACTTCTAACTGGTCCCTCTAGCATGGAACTATCAGGTCCCGCACACCAGTATGGCTAACTGGGTGAGCTTGCTCTCAGGGTTCACGCTTGGGATTTTCTGGACTATGTAGTGGGAAAGTCCTATCCTCCTCGTTGCGCTAGTACCCCGACTTTGGAGTGGGTGGAGAACGGATCTTGAAGGCTCCGTCCTCGTCCGGTAAATTGCCAAGGCGCTTGAAGCTCCTTCTTGACCTAGGGTCCACGTGCCCCGTCATGCCCTGTCCCCTGCCCGGTGATGGCACAAGGCCGGCGGCTGTCCTCCTCGACATTTCGTGCACCTTGTCACGATCCCCTGTGACCGGGGTCCAGCTCATACCAGGCACAGACCAACGTCTGCCACCTAGTAACCAAGGAGCCCAGTTTCTGACCTCCTCTCACTTTCACCTCCAACACTACACTGTTCTGCTCCTAACACTCCTGACTTCCCCTTAATCAACCCCCCAAGTGGATGACCCTATTCCCTTCAGGCCAGCCACTGGTGTGTCTGGTGGGTGTGGTGCAGAGTGTTCCTAGGAATTTGATTAGCTTGTTCTTGGCAACACCAAAGGTCAGGGACCCGTAACCAAGGAGGAGGTGGATACTGTGCAGAAGGGCAGATTGCACAATACCCTGTGACGACCTGATAGGCCAGGGCGTCACAAATTCATGCAGAGAAACACCCAACATGAGTAGCATAGATGTTAAGGAAATATCCCCATGTATCATTATCCTGTAGAGTAGGCTGGGTGCTTGGCTTTGTCATGCTCCTCTAGAGCTGGCTGGGTAATGGAAAACCTAAAGACCATTCTTTCACTTGCAATTGTGTACTGCCTGCAAAACGTCCTGCAGTTTCATACATAAACCTCTCCAGAATCGTTTTGCTATCCTCTGCCCCACGCTCCTCTCTAGCTGCTTTCTGCTGTCCATTGTCCCACTTTCCTCTGTAGCTGCTTTTTTAGTCCTCTGCCCTGTTATCCTATTTGCTATCCTCTGCACTTCGCTCCTCTCCAGCTACTTTCTGCAGTTCTCTTGCCCTCCTCTCCTCTCTAGTTGTTTTCTGCTGTCCATGGTCCCACTTTCCTGTGTAGCTGCTTTCTACTGTCCTCTGCTTTCATCTCCTTTTTTTTTTCTCCTGTCCTCTGCCTTCCTCTGCTTTCCGCTATAGCTGCTTTCTGCTATCCTTTTCTCCCATTATCCTTTCCAGGTGCTTTCTGCTGTCCATTGCCCTTCACACATGCTTTGTGCTGTTGTTTTCTGCCAGTCCTTCCCTGGGGGCATCTTTCTTTTTTGTTTTAATGGGTGGGTGTGGTGGGGCCCAGTAGAAAGTTTGCTCTGGAGCCCAATGGACTCTAGTTACGAGACTGTTGTAAATATGTTATGTAGCAATATTGATTTACAGTCAGCAGTCTGCCAATCACAGTGCTCTGGTCCTGTTTTTCCAAGTAACGTACATTATTGTTAAATGTGTACATACTGTTGAAACTAGAAGTTTACATACACTACTTAAAAAGACATATATACATGTTTTTCTCACTATCTCACATGAAATCAGAATAAACCTTTCCCGTTTTAGGTCAACTAGGAACCAAAATTAATTATATTTGCAAAATGCCAGAATATTAGTATTTGGTACTATTTCCCTTAAATTGTATAACTTGGGTCAAACTTTTTGGATATCCTTCCACAAGCTTCTCAGAATAGTTGGTAGGAATTTGGGCCCATTCCTTCTGACAGAACTGGCGAAACTGAGCCATGTTTGTAGATCACCTTGCTTGCACTTGCCTTTTCAGCTTTGCCCATAAATTTTCAATAGGATTGAGATCAGGGTTTTGTGATGGCCACTCCAAAACATTGACTTTGTTATCCTTAAGTCACTTTGTAACCAGTTTGGTAGTATACTTCGGGTCATTGTCCATAAGGGAGACCCTTTTCCGCCCAAGCTTTAAGTTCCTGGCTGATGTCTTGAGATGTTGCTTCAGTATTGCCATATAATCTTCTTTCCTCATGATGCCATCTATTTTGTGAAGTGCACCAGTCCCTCCTGGAGCAAAACAACCCCACAACATGATGCTGCCATCCCCGTATTTAACAGTCGGGATGGTGTTCTTAGGCTTCAAAGCTTCTCCCTATTTACTCCAAACGTAACAATGGTCATTATGGCCAAATAGTTGAATTTTAAAAATAATATATGTGTTTCTGTGTGAATTTGCAAACATTAATCTGGCTTTTTTATGTTTCTTTTGGAGTAATGGCATTTTACTGGCAGAGTGGCCTTTCAGCTCATGTTGATACAGTACTTGTTTCACTGTGGATAATGGACACAATCTTACTAGCTTCCGCCAGCAGCTTTACAATGTCTTTTGCTTTTGTTCTTGGGTTGATATGAACATGTCTGACTAAAGCACGTTCATGTCTGGTACACAGAACCCATCTCCTTCTTGTGCGGTATGATTGGCTGGACATTTCCCATCATGCTTGTACTTGCGTATAATAGTTTGTACAGCTGAATGAGGCACCTTCAGTTATCTGAAAATTACAATCAAGGATGAACCATGCTTTTGCAAGTCCACAATACTCTTCCTGAGATCTTGGCTGATTTCTTTTGACTTTCCCATGATACTACACATGGAAGCAGTGTGTTTCAGGTGTGCATTAAAATACATCCACAGATGTTTCTCTAATTAACTCGGATGTTGCCAATAAACCTAGATATGCAGCAATTGGTAATAATATATAAAATTTAACTTTTATTCTATTTCTTAAAAGGCTCAAGGTCTATAATATTTTTCACCCGTGAATAGTGACCACACAAAAAAAAA
The DNA here is from genome assembly GCF_048569485.1 of Anomaloglossus baeobatrachus. Lineage (NCBI taxonomy): Eukaryota > Metazoa > Chordata > Amphibia > Anura > Aromobatidae > Anomaloglossus > Anomaloglossus baeobatrachus. Next base: position 459,681,848 of record NC_134355.1, on the reverse strand, counting down.
CCGGACACAAGCAAGTTGAGTATTCAATTCAATAGGTATATAGAACCATATTAGAGAAAGAAAAGTCAGATATCCAATACCCTCATAATCAAGGGTTAGTGTATTTACATGAATATATCCGATCTTTTTACCTCAAGTTGCCTTTTATCATCTGGCAGGAGCAGGGTCTCATATCTCACCCATCTGCTCCGACAGAAGAAAATATTACCTTAATAGGGCATGATATACATTATCTATTCAGCCCAATGAAACAGCTAGGATATGCTCAATAGCCCTCCTTGTTCTCTTCCCAACGCGTTTCCTCTTATCGATTCATCAGGGGAAATTACCATTTGGAGGCATTTGGAGGCTGTAGTATGTAAAAGGTATAATGAGCTAGTGACCAATATAAGCGGTACTCAAGCAAAGAAAAAGACACTACTGTAGGAATCCCCAGATTTAAAAGCGATATTACCTTATCAAAGGCTGCAGATCTAAGAAAACGCTTTAGGGAGAGAGGATATCCAGATAAGATCTTAAAAACAGCATATCAAGAAGCGTGTAGGAAGGATAGAACAAGCCTTCTGGTCACCTCCCCAAGACGATCTGAAGAAAACAAAATCAGATTCATTACTACATATAGTAATGGATCAAAAGCCCTATTTTCCATTTTGAATAAGCATTGGCCGATCCTCCAGATGGATTCAGATATTGGGGACCTGGTGGGTGGGCACCCTCAATGTACATATCGGCGTAATAGATCACTACAGGACAGACTAGTCCACAGCCATTTTAACCCACCAAAAAGAACTACATGGTTGGAGCGTGGAATAGTGGGCTCATTCAGATGTAGTGGTTGTGTTGCTTGTCCGGTTATAAAAACTGGAAAGGATTTTCTGAGTCACAATACTGGTAAAACATACTCAATAAGATCATTGATCAATTGCCGTACATCTGGGGTAATTTACAAAGCTACTTGCTCATGCCCGGTTGAATACGTGGGAAAGACGAAACGAGAACTACGGCGCAGGGTCGGAGAACATTTGCGAGATATAATCAATAAACGAGATACCCCTTTGGCTAAGCATATCAACCAGGTACATGGGGGGGATACAAGGGGTCTCACGTTTATGGGCATTGACTCAGTTGCTCGCCCCCTTCGGGGTGGCGACTGGGACAGGAGCCTCTTGCAGCGTGAGACCTTTTGGATCTACACTCTTAGGACCCAGGTCCCTATGGGATTAAATGAGATCCTTACCTTTAGTTGTTTTTTGTGAAGGGACAGTATAGGGTTAGATAGGGTGAGCCACCGTAGAGCGGGGGCGCCATGACGTGACGGATAGGGCGCCGACCTCCGCAGTTAGGTAGATCTCAGATGACAGCTGTTTACTAGGGTCATCTTGTATAAATTTTTTTACCCCCCTTTTTCTGTCTTTCTGGAGGGTTGACCAATGCTGTTCTAGTAAGTAAAGTACTTTGTATCATCTTTGAAGATGCATATATACAAAAAACCTCTCTCCTTAATTGTAATTTCTTGTCCTGTTGTTTCAGGAGCTTGCCAAAAAATACCATACTATGTTCTGAATCCATTGGTTTGGATCAGCTGTTTTTTTGGACGGGGTCCGTCCTTATTAATATCACCTAATCCAAGTAAAGAAAAAGACTATACTTAAATATAAAATCCCCCCTCCTTTGGTACTTGAATTCCTTATATGGGATGTACATGATAAGGGAGTTATGGCTATGATTTGACATATGGGAAAATCGCATTACATTTTACTACTGCTGTAAAAAATTGATCTATATTCCATATATAATATCCCCCTTAGGGAATAAGCCTAACCGCTGATTGTTTTGGATTTTTTTTGGGTTTTATATTTCCAAAAGATATCCCTTATTGTCTGTGAATGAAAGGTTGGGGGCGTGGTCGGAACGGAGGTCACATGACCGCGGCCCTCTCCTAGCGCTATTGGTCCGTATGCCTTTGCTGTAAGCTGGGCTTGGAGGCAGGGCCAAGTAGCGATCACGTGACCGCGACACACATGATCCTGGTCCAGCATGCATCTGGCCAGGAACTGGCCTGGGCATGTGACCGGGTTTCATGACGCGATGGTCACATGTCGGGCCAAGATGACGCGATACTATGACCCGATGGCCATGTGACCAGGGTCACATGGGGCGCGATTTTCAAAATGAGGCCAATTGAGACCGGATAAAAATGCCGGCGGCCTAGTAATCCATGTGGACATCATAAGAAGCGCGGCCCCTAGACCTGGTGTGTATGGAAACACACATCTAGGATGATTTTGATTGCATGCTCCTTTGATAAGGTAATATCGCTTTTAAATCTGGGGATTCCTACAGTAGTGTCTTTTTCTTTGCTTGAGTACCGCTTATATTGGTCACTAGCTCATTATACCTTTTACATACTACAGCCTCCAAATGCCTCCAAATGGTAATTTCCCCTGATGAATCGATAAGAGGAAACGCGTTGGGAAGAGAACAAGGAGGGCTATTGAGCATATCCTAGCTGTTTCATTGGGCTGAATAGATAATGTATATCATGCCCTATTAAGGTAATATTTTCTTCTGTCGGAGCAGATGGGTGAGATATGAGACCCTGCTCCTGCCAGATGATAAAAGGCAACTTGAGGTAAAAAGATCGGATATATTCATGTAAATACACTAACCCTTGATTATGAGGGTATTGGATATCTGACTTTTCTTTCTCTAATATGGTTCTATATACCTATTGAATTGAATACTCAACTTGCTTGTGTCCGTTTTTTTTTTGTGTGGTCACTATTCACGGGTGAAAAATATTATAGACCTTGAGCCTTTTAAGAAATAGAATAAAAGTTAAATTTTATATATTATTACCAATTGCTGCATATCTACCTATCCCTGGTAATAACCATTCCTAATCTCACTATATATTGGTATGGCGGGTTTCCTGACAACGGGACTTGATTTAAACAATTGGACATCTGAGGCAAGAGACGTCTTCTCAGAACGGGATTTCATCCAACCGAGCTGTACCCCAGCTTATAGCACTGTATTTAAGGAACTGACAAAAATTTATAAAGACCATAAAAGTTCGTGGTGGGAAGTCCAGAGCTTAGAAAATTATATAAAGGCATCTATTGTACCCAGACACCTCCGCATAACTCTTACACCTGGCACAAGATATAGGGAACAGGGTCTATCTGATAAGTGGGAAAAAGAAATTACAGCCAGCTCCTTGCGACTAATGCACCTCCTTTTAGAGGAGGAAAAAACCAGATTAGTGGTTCTATCAAAAAAACTAACTGACCAAATTGAGACAACAAAAAAGTTCTCATCAGAGGTGGACTTTAAATCCCGGGAGTCTACCCTACAAAATTCAGTTGAAAGGTTCCAGTACCATCTTAAGGAGAGAAAACACCGCTACTTCGTTAGGGACCTTCAGGAATTTAAGGATCATAAGGCGTATCTTTTTCCTGCTAATAAGGCTTATATACCACCACCAGAAACAGAACCCTCTTCAACTGACACAGAGGTGTCAGATAACGATACCAGACCTAAGAGAGGTAAAAACAAGAATAAGAACTATAATCGTGGAGGTAGGGGAGGCCGACCATATACATCCCATTTTTTAGACCATCAACATTACCTTCGGAGCCGTCAGCAACCCTACAACCCACCGCAGGGGGACTTTCCCAGGTAATAAATCTATCCACAAAAAACCTAGACCCAGCAGCTATGTGTGTTCTTAGCAAGGGCCTATCTTTCGTGCCTACATCGGGACTTAATGTATTTGACACCATTAAGGACCTTCACCTATTTGTGAGAAAATTAAAATGGAGGAAGCACTTCATTCATAATGAAAAGATACAATGTAGGGAATTGGGTGTCTCAGAAGATCTTCTACCAGACATCCGCCTTCTGATGGGTATTTCAGAGGAAGACCCAAACCTTGTTGGTGAGGGTCCCTTCACCGATTTAAAACAGAGGAGTACCCGCTTACCCCCTCCTCAGAGTGATGTCTCTGCAATAGATGTCTTTTCTCGATTGGTGAGTGAAGACATAGAAAATTTGGATAAAAAACAACAATACACTCACTATAATATCACGCAGGAAGAAATGAGAGCCCTTAATGAGCTGCAACATGACCACGACATTGTCATAAAACCCTCTGACAAGGGAGGCAATGTCGTGGTCATGGATTGGTGTAGGTATAGGGATATGTGTCAGTCACTTCTAGATGATCCAGCGGGATATACAAAATTAAGGTCTGACCCTACGGTGTCATTTTTGGGACAACTAAAGATGATTCTTACAGATGGTCTTACTAACAACTATATCAGCAAAAATGAGTATGAATTTATGTTACCATCACATCCAATGACTGCTACTTTCTACTGCCTACCAAAAATCCATAAGGGTTTAATACCCCTGAAAGGCAGACCTATTGTGTCAGGAGTAAGTGGCTTATGTCAAAATGTGGGTATCTATTTGGATGAACTGCTTACCCCCTTTGTAAAAGCTTTGTCGTCCTTTACTCGGGATACGACTGATCTCTTGAGGAAATTGGATGGTGTTGCTCTTGAGCCAGATGATATACTATGTAGTATTGACGTCGAGGCCCTCTATTCCTCAATAATACATTCAGTAGGGCTACACGCGATTGAATATTTTCTGAAAATGCGTGGGCGTCAATTTCAGGGACATAACAACTTCCTCCTCCAAATTCTAGAATTTTGCCTTACAAAAAACTATTTTCTATTTGATGGGCGGATCTATCACCAGCTCAGGGGTACTGCAATGGGGAGCCCTTGTGCTCCCTCGTATGCAAATTTACTCCTGGGCTGGTGGGAGGAGACCTTGATCTTCGGTGACGGGGACCCCCCAGGTGTTGAGAGAATAGTTTTTTGGTCAAGATACCTGGATGATATTTTTGTGATTTGGAGGGGTACCCATGAAGATTTCAAGAAATTTGTCGCACACCTGAATGATAATACCATCGGTCTCTTTTTTACAAGTGAGAGCAACACCACCCAGCTCCCCTTTTTGGACGTCTTGATCATGAGGGATGACTTGGGGAATCTATCTACAAGAACATATAGAAAGCCCACATCTACCAACTCACTTTTGCGTTGGGAAAGCAGTCATCCATTCCCACAAAGGAGAGGTATCCCAAAAGGGCAATACTTTAGACTTAGACGCAATTGCTCTACGGACCATGAATTCCGAGAGCAGGCTGCAGATCTAAGAAAACGCTTTAGGGAGAGAGGATATCCAGATAAGATCTTAAAAACAGCATATCAAGAAGCGTGTAGGAAGGATAGAACAAGCCTTCTGGTCACCTCCCCAAGACGATCTGAAGAAAACAAAATCAGATTCATTACTACATATACAGTTAGGTCCAGAAATATTTGGACAGTGACACAATTTTCGCGAGTTGGGCTCTGCATGCCACCACATTGGATTTGAAATGAAACCTCTACAACAGAATTCAAGTGCAGATTGTAACGTTTAATTTGAAGGTTTGAACAAAAATATCTGATAGAAATTGTAGGAATTGTACACATTTCTTTACAAACACTCCACATTTTAAGAGGTCAAAAGTAATTGGACAAATAAACCAAACCCAAACAAAATATTTTTATTTTCAATATTTTGTTGCGAATCCTTTGGAGGCAATCACTGCCTTAAGTCTGGAACCCATGGACATCACCAAACGCTAGGTTTCCTCCTTCTTAATGCTTTGCCAGGCCTTTACAGCCGCAGCCTTCAGGTCTTGCTTGTTTGTGGGTCTTTCCGTCTTAAGTCTGGATTTGAGCAAGTGAAATGCATGCTCAATTGGGTTAAGATCTGGTAATTGACTTGGCCATAACAGAATGTTCCACTTTTTTGCCCTCATGAACTCCTGGGTAGCTTTGGCTGTATGCTTGGGGTCATTGTCCATCTGTACTATGAAGCGTCGTCCGATCAACTTTGCAGCATTTGGCTGAATCTGGGCTGAAAGTATATCCCGGTACACTTCAGAATTCATCCGGCTACTCTTGTCTGCTGTTATGTCATCAATAAACACAAGTGCCCCAGTGCCATTGAAAGCCATGCATGCCCATGCCATCACGTTGCCTCCACCATGTTTTACAGAGGATGTGGTGTGCCTTGGATCATGTGCCGTTCCCTTTCTTCTCCAAACTTTTTTCTTCCCATCATTCTGGTACAGGTTGATCTTGGTCTCATCTGTCCATAGAATACTTTTCCAGAACTGAGCTGGCTTCATGAGGTGTTTTTCAGCAAATTTAACTCTGGCCTGTCTATTTTTGGAATTGATGAATGATTTGCACCTAGATGTGAACCCTTTGTATTTACTTTCATGGAGTCTTCTCTTTACTGTTGACTTAGAGACAGATACACCTACTTCACTGAGAGTGTTCTGGACTTCAGTTGATGTTGTGAACGGGTTCTTCTTCACCAAAGAAAGTATGCGGCGATCATCCACCACTGTTGTCATCTGTAGACGCCCAGGCCTTTTTGAGTTCCCAAGCTCACCAGTCAATTCCTTTTTTCTCAGAATGTACCCGACTGTTGATTTTGCTACTCCAAGCATGTCTGCTATCTCTCTGATTGATTTTTTCTTTTTTTTCAGCCTCAGGATGTTCTGCTTCACCTCAATTGAGAGTTCCTTAGACCGCATGTTGTCTGGTCACAGCAACAGCTTCCAAATGCAAAACCACACACCTGTAATCAACCCCAGACCTTTTAACTACTTCATTGATTACAGGTTAACGAGGGAGACGCCTTCAGAGTTAATTGCAGCCCTTAGAGTCCCTTGTCCAATTACTTTTGGTCCCTTGAAAAAGAGGAGGCTATGCATTACAGAGCTATGATTCCTAAACCCTTTCTCCGATTTGGATGTGAAAACTCTCATATTGCAGCTGGGAGTGTGCACTTTCAGCCCATATTATATATATAATTGTATTTCTGAACATGTTTTTGTAAACAGCTAAAATAACAAAACTTGTGTCACTGTCCAAATATTTCTGGACCTAACTGTAGTAATGGATCAAAAGCCCTATTTTCCATTTTGAATAAGCATTGGCCGATCCTCCAGATGGATTCAGATATTGGGGACCTGGTGGGTGGGCACCCTCAATGTACATATCGGCGTAATAGATCACTACAGGACAGACTAGTCCACAGCCATTTTAACCCACCAAAAAGAACTACATGGTTGGAGCGTGGAATAGTGGGCTCATTCAGATGTAGTGGTTGTGTTGCTTGTCCGGTTATAAAAACTGGAAAGGATTTTCTGAGTCACAATACTGGTAAAACATCTATATATATAATTGCCTTATTCTGTCTGTCTGTCTGTCTGTCATGCTCCAAAATTGTGTCACGGTGACAGTGTCACCGTGACATGTCCTTACGGTGACACAAAGCTGATTGGCCGCTGGGTTCGCCATGGCCCCGCCCCCCCACACGGATTGGCCTCTCGCCCCGGCACCCTGCAGGCATTGGCAACTCGCCCACGCCACGCCCCGCCCCCCTCACGCAATAGACGTTAGCTCTCGCCCCCCCCCCGCATTGCCCGAACTGACACGGTCACGGAGCCACGAATCCCAGGTGAGTACTGTACTCCCCCCCCCTTTCCCCCCTCCCCAACGGGAGCCCACATCAGCGTACGCCGCCGCCGTATGCTGGTGTGGGCTCCCGTGCGAGCGGGGGACGTGTTGCGCTGGTAACCATGCTTGCATAGTTACCGTAAATCAAGGTCCTGCAGCGGCGCGACTTCCACACGCACAAACATAACAGCACACACACACGCATACACACACACATCAGATCGCACTCACTCTCACAAACACCTCACACACACCTCACACACACCTCACACACACATCGCATCCACATACTCACAGCATCCGGCGATATCGCTTGCTTCTCGGCCTCGATACTGTGCTGTTGTGATCTTCCAGGACCTGACGGAGGATCACATGGCCAGAGGCATGTGGTATGTCCGGATGTTGTGAGTATCAGCGCGTATGTGCGATATCGTCAGTGTCTGTGAGTGGATGCGATCGGGTGTGTGTGAGTGGATGCGATCGGGTGTGTGTGAGTGGATGCGATCGGGTGTGTGTGAGTGGATGCGATCGGGTGTGTGTGAGTGGATGCGATCGGGTGTGTGTGAGTGGATGCGATCGGGTGTGTGTGAGTGGATGCGAGGGGCTGAGGCTGGGGACAGAGAGGGGCTGAGGCTGGGGACAGAGAGGGGCTGAGGCTGGGGACAGAGAGGGGCTGAGGCTGGGGACAGAGAGGGGCTGAGGCTGGGGACAGAGAGGGGCTGAGGCTGGGGACAGAGAGGGGCTGAGGCTGGGGACAGAGAGGGGCTGAGGCTGGGGACAGAGAGGGGCTGAGGCTGGGGACAGAGAGGGGCTGAGGCTGGGGACAGAGAGGGGCTGAGGCTGGGGACAGAAGGCTGATGCTGCGGGTAGAGAGGCTGATGCTGGTGCAGCATGGGGGATGGATTACAATGGAGGGTGCGCAGCATGGGGGATAGAGCACGTTTGGGAGTGCGCAGCATGGGGAATGGAGCACGTTTGGGAGTGCGCAGCATGGCGGATGGAGCACGTTTGGGAGTGCGCAGCATGGCGGATGGAGCACGTTTGGGAGTGCGCAGCATGGCGGATGGAGCACGTTTGGGAGTGCGCAGCATGGCGGATGGAGCACGTTTGGGAGTGCGCAGCATGGCGGATGGAGCACGTTTGGGAGTGCGCAGCATGGCGGATGGAGCACGTTTGGGAGTGCGCAGCATGGCGGATGGAGCACGTTTGGGAGTGCGCAGCATGGCGGATGGAGCACGTTTGGGAGTGCGCAGCATGGCGGATGGAGCACGTTTGGGAGTGCGCAGCATGGCGGATGGAGCACGTTTGGGAGTGCGCAGCATGGCGGATGGAGCACGTTTGGGAGTGCGCAGCATGGCGGATGGAGCACGTTTGGGAGTGCGAAGCATGGCGGATGGAGCACGTTTGGGAGTGCGCAGCCTGACGGATGGAGCACGTTTGGGAGTGCGCAGCATGGCGGATGGTGCACGTTTGGGAGTGCGCAGCATGGCGGATGGTGCACGTTTGGGAGTGCGCAGCATGGCGGATGGTGCACGTTTGGGAGTGCGCAGCATGGCGGATGGTGCACGTTTGGGAGTGCGCAGCATGGCGGATGGAGCACGATGGGAAGTGCGCAGCATGGGAGATGGAGCACGATGGGGAGTGCGCTGCATGGGGGATGGAGCACGATGGGAAGTTCACAACACACCACACACACACACACACGCACTGCACAACACACCACACACACACACACACACTGGGAACCACAAACAACTGCCCTACACAGACACCTACACACACAGACAACGCTGCACACACACAACACCCAACACACAAACACCGCGGCACACACAAATATACGCACATACCGCACAACACACACATTGCACAAAACATACCTCCCCCCAAAACACACCACACACACACAAACCGCGCAATACACAACGCTACAGACACACAGCGCTCCACAAACAACGCAACACACATACAACACCGCTCTCACCCCCGTCACACCCAGACAACACCCAGAACATGTACAGCGCCTACACAAACACTTGGTAACTACACACAACATATATATATATATATATATATATATATAACAAAAATCATACATGAACTACACAATACGTAAATTCTAGAATACCCGATGCGTAGAATCGGGCCACCTTCTAGTACTCAATAAGATCATTGATCAATTGCCGTACATCTGGGGTAATTTACAAAGCTACTTGCTCATGCCCGGTTGAATACGTGGGAAAGACGAAACGAGAACTACGGCGCAGGGTCGGAGAACATTTGCGAGATATAATCAATAAACGAGATACCCCTTTGGCTAAGCATATCAACCAGGTACATGGGGGGGATACAAGGGGTCTCACGTTTATGGGCATTGACTCAGTTGCTCGCCCCCTTCGGGGTGGCGACTGGGACAGGAGCCTCTTGCAGCGTGAGACCTTTTGGATCTACACTCTTAGGACCCAGGTCCCTATGGGATTAAATGAGATCCTTACCTTTAGTTGTTTTTTGTGAAGGGACAGTATAGGGTTAGATAGGGTGAGCCACCGTAGAGTGGGGGCGCCATGACGTGACGGATAGGGCGCCGACCTCCGCAGTTAGGTAGATCTCAGATGACAGCTGTTTACTAGGGTCATCTTGTATAAATTTTTTTACCCCCCTTTTTCTGTCTTTCTGGAGGGTTGACCAATGCTGTTCTAGTAAGTAAAGTACTTTGTATCATCTTTGAAGATGCATATATACAAAAAACCTCTCTCCTTAATTGTAATTTCTTGTCCTGTTGTTTCAGGAGCTTGCCAAAAAATACCATACTATGTTCTGAATCCATTGGTTTGGATCAGCTGTTTTTTTGGACGGGGTCCGTCCTTATTAATATCACCTAATCCAAGTAAAGAAAAAGACTATACTTAAATATAAAATCCCCCCTCCTTTGGTACTTGAATTCCTTATATGGGATGTACATGATAAGGGAGTTATGGCTATGATTTGACATATGGGAAAATCGCATTACATTTTACTACTGCTGTAAAAAATTGATCTATATTCCATATATAATATCCCCCTTAGGGAATAAGCCTAACCGCTGATTGTTTTGGATTTTTTTTGGGTTTTATATTTCCAAAAGATATCCCTTATTGTCTGTGAATGAAAGGTTGGGGGCGTGGTCGGAACGGAGGTCACATGACCGCGGCCCTCTCCTAGCGCTATTGGTCCGTATGCCTTTGCTGTAAGCTGGGCTTGGAGGCAGGGCCAAGTAGCGATCACGTGACCGCGACACACATGATCCTGGTCCAGCATGCATCTGGCCAGGAACTGGCCTGGGCATGTGACCGGGTTTCATGACGCGATGGTCACATGTCGGGCCAAGATGACGCGATACTATGACCCGATGGCCATGTGACCAGGGTCACATGGGGCGCGATTTTCAAAATGAGGCCAATTGAGACCGGATAAAAATGCCGGCGGCCTAGTAATCCATGTGGACATCATAAGAAGCGCGGCCCCTAGACCTGGTGTGTATGGAAACACACATCTAGGATGATTTTGATTGCATGCTCCTTTGATAAGGTAATATCGCTTTTAAATCTGGGGATTCCTACAGTAGTGTCTTTTTCTTTGCTTGAGTACCGCTTATATTGGTCACTAGCTCATTATACCTTTTACATACTACAGCCTCCAAATGCCTCCAAATGGTAATTTCCCCTGATGAATCGATAAGAGGAAACGCGTTGGGAAGAGAACAAGGAGGGCTATTGAGCATATCCTAGCTGTTTCATTGGGCTGAATAGATAATGTATATCATGCCCTATTAAGGTAATATTTTCTTCTGTCGGAGCAGATGGGTGAGATATGAGACCCTGCTCCTGCCAGATGATAAAAGGCAACTTGAGGTAAAAAGATCGGATATATTCATGTAAATACACTAACCCTTGATTATGAGGGTATTGGATATCTGACTTTTCTTTCTCTAATATGGTTCTATATACCTATTGAATTGAATACTCAACTTGCTTGTGTCCGTTTTTTTTTTGTGTGGTCACTATTCACGGGTGAAAAATATTATAGACCTTGAGCCTTTTAAGAAATAGAATAAAAGTTAAATTTTATATATTATTACCAATTGCTGCATATCTACCTATCCCTGGTAATAACCATTCCTAATCTGCCAATAAACCTATCAGAAATTTCCAAAGACATGACATCATCATATGAGTTGTCCCATATTGTTTAAAGACATAGTACTCTTAATATATGTAAACTTTTGACTTTGCAGAAAGTAATAAAAATGCATTAAAACATGCATATTTGTCTTTTTAGGTAGTGTATGTAAACTTCTGGTTTCAACCGTAAATTTATATTGCTATGTTTGCATACATGTGATATGTATTTTCATATGTATATAGTGAGTGTGCATACAGTATGATCATATACTTTTATGTATGTAATGCCAAAAACAGAAAAGAACAGAACAAAGATGGAGCTAAACTCTGAGATCTAAGGAGTACTTTGCATGCTGCGACATCTCTAGCCGATGGTAGAGATGCCGAGCGCAATAGTACCCGCCCCCGTCGCACATGCGATATCTTGTGATAGCTGCCGTAGCGAACATTATTGCTACGGCAGCTTCACACGCACTTACCTGCCCTGCGACGTCGCTCTGGCTGGCGACCTGCCTCCTTCCTAAGGGGGAGGGTCGTGCGGCGTCACAACGACGTCACACGGCAGGCGGCCAATAGAAGCGGATGGGCGGAGATGAGCGGGATGTAAACATCCTGCCCACCTTCTTCCTTCTGCATTGCCGGTGGACGGCGGGCGCAGGTAAGGAGATGTTTGTGGGTCCTGCGGCTTCACACCCACACAGCGATGTGTGGAGCTGCAGGAGCGACAAACAACATCGTACCTGCGGATGCATCGACATTATGAAAATGAACGACGTGACAGAGATCACCGATTTTTGACTATTTCACGCTTGTTCATCTTCTCTCCTAGGCTTTACACGTTGCGACGTCGTGACCGGCGCCGGATGTGCGTCACTTTCGATTTGACCCTGACGATATCGCAGTAGCGATGTCGCAACGTGCAAAGTACCCCTAAGACTTTCTATGTACACAAAAGTCCTTTTTCTCTAATATTGTTCACAAATTTGTCTAAATCTGTGTAAGTGAGCACTTCACCTTTGCCGAAATAATCTATCCACCTCACAGATGTGGCATATAAAATCTTAGACAGCATAAATATTGCACAGGTGTGCTTCAGGTTGGCCACAATGAAAAGCCACTCTAAGATGTGCAGTTTTACAGTTTTGGGGCTGTCAGGAAAGCAGTTACCATCTGGTGTGACTATCATTTGCCTCATGCAGTGCAACATATCTCCGTTGCATGTAGATGATCAGGTTGCTTATTGTGGCCTGTGGAATAGGGATCCCTTTCTCTTCAATGGCTGGGTGAAGTTGATCGATATTGGCAGGGACTTGAACATGCTGTCGTATACGTCGATCCAGAGCATGCTCAATGGGTAACATGTCCTATGAGTATTCTGGCCATGCAAGAATTGGGATGTTTTCAGTTCCAGGAATTGTGTACAGATCTTGCAACATGCAGCTGTGCATTTTCTTGCTGAAAAATGAGATGATTATCATGGATGCATGGCACAACAATAGGCCTCATGATCTCATTATCTGTGCGTTCAAAATGTCATCAATAAAATGCACCTGTAATCGTTGTCCATAACATATACCTGCCTTTACCATAACCCCATCACCACCATGGGCAACTCGATTCATAACGTTATTATCAGGAAGCCGCTCACTCACACAATACCATACACGAAGTCTGCCATATGCCCTGTAGAGTGGAAACCAGGATTCATCCATGAAGAAAACACCTCTCCAATATGCAAGATGCCATTGAATGTGAGCATTTGCCCACTCAACTCACTTACGATGACAAACTGCAGTCATGTGGAGACTTCGATGAGGACAATAAGCATGCAGATGAGCTTCACCGAGATGGTTTCTGACAGTTTGTGCAGAAATTATTTGCGTATGCAAACCGATTATTGCAGTAGCTGTCAAGCTGGTTACCCTCAGATGATCTTTGAGGTGAAGATGTTGAGATTCAGGGATGTTGTTTTTAAGCATGGTCTTTGCCGGTTGTGAGGCCGGTTGGGTATACTGCCAAATTCTCTGAAATGCCTTTGGAGACAGATTATGGTAGAGAAATGAACATTAATTTCACAGGCAATATATCTGTTGGCCATTTCTGCAGTCAGTATGCCAATCGCACGTGTCTTCAAAACTAGCGACTTATGTACCATTGTGCTGTGTGATAAAACTGCACTTTTTAGAATGGCCTTTTATTGTGGCCAGCCTGAAGCGGGCCTTACACGCTGTGACATCGCTAGTGATGTCACGAGCAATAGCACCTGCCCACGTCGGTGGTGCGTCATGGGGTGATCGCTGCCGTAGCGAACAATATCGCTACGGCAGCGTCACATGCAATTACCTGTTCACCGACGTTGCTGTGGCCACTGAACAATCTCTCCTTTAAGGGGGAGGTTCGTTCGGCATCACTAAGCGGCCGCCCAATAAAAGCGTAGGGGCGGAGATGAGTGGCCGGACATCCTGCCCACCTTCATTCCTCATTGCCGGCGGCTGCAGGTACGATGTTGTTCCTCGTTCCTGCGGTGTCACACATAGCGATGTGTGCTGCTGCAAGAATGACAAACAACCTGTGTTCCAAACGAGGAACGATTTTTTAAAAATGAACGACGTGTACACGATGAACGATTTGACACCTTTTTGCGATCGTTACTGATCGCAAAAAGGTGTCACACACAACAACATCGCTAACGAGGCCAGATGTGCGTCACCAACACCGTGACCCCGACAGTATCTCGTTAGCGATATCGTTGTGTGTAAATGGGCCTTTGGGCACACCTGTGCAATAATCCTGCTGTCTAATCAGCATCTTGTATTATAATTGTATAATTTTATATATATATATATATATATATATATATATATATATATATGTGTATGTATATATATATATATATATATATATGTATTAGCTGTAGTACCCGGGCGTTGCCCGGGATAGTTACTGTCTCTGTCTCTCTCCCAGTCTCTGTCTGTCTGTCTCTGTCTTTCTGTCTTTCTGTCTCTTTCCCTGTCTGTCTCTGTGTTTCTATCTGTGACTATGTCTCTGTGTCTATCTGTCTGTCTCTGTATCAGTCTCTCTGTGTCTCTCTATCTCTGTGTCTGTCTGTGAATGTCTGTCTCTATCTATCTCGGTCTGTTTGTCTCTCTCTATCTGTGTCTGTCTGTCTCTCTCTATCCCTGTCTCTTTCCCTGTCTGTCTCTTTCTACGTCTGTCTCTTTCTACGTCTGTCTCTTTCCTTATCTATCTCTTTCCCCTTCTGTCTCTTTCCCTGTCTGTCTCTTTCCTCATCTGTCTCTTTCCCCATCTGTCTCTTTCCCCATCTGTCTCTTTCCACGTCTCTTTCCCTGTCTCTCTGTCTGTCTCGTTCCCTGTCTGTCTGTCTCTTTGCCCGTCTGTCTCTTTCCAGGTCTGTCTCTTTCCCCATCTGTCTCTTTCCCCATCTGTCTTTGTCTGTGTCTCTGTCTTTCTCTTTTGCTGCCTACCTCTTTCCTTGTCTGCCTGTCTCTTTCTGTATCTATCTCTGTGTCTCTTTCCAGGTCTGTCTCTTTCCCTGTCTGTCTCTTTCCCCATCTGTCTCTTTCCCTGTCTCTCTGTTTCTGTCTGTCTCTTTCCCTGTTTTTCTTTTTCCCCATCTGTTTCTTTCCCCATCTGTCTCTTTCCCAGTCTGTCTTTTTCCCTGTCTGTCTCTGTCTATCTCTGTCTGTCTGTTTCTCTGTCTATTTCTCTCTCTTTCCCTGTCTATCTGTGCCTGTCTCTTTCCCTGTCTGTGTCTGTCTGCCTCTGTCTCTTTGTCTGTCTGTCTCTGTCCGTCTCCCCCCTGACATCATATAATCTCACACATAAGCTTGTTATACTATGAATGTCTTTCATTCCTATAGCAACTAATCAGAGCTGCTAATAATAACCTGTGGCTTTCAGCTCCATTGACTCTAATGGATGCAGGATTTTTGGAGAGTAACTGTAAAACGCAGGTCTATGATGTTCCCTGAGTCACATGAGGTGCCTGTGCAAAATTTTGTGATTGTAAATGCGACAGTGCGGATTCCTTTAGCGGACATACATACACACATACACTCAGCTATACTATGTATAACCTGTCTCTTACTACATAGTGAGGTGGATGGATTATCTCGGCAAAGGAGAAGTGCTCACTAATACAGATTTAGACAAATTTGTGAACAAGATTTGAGAGAAAGAGGCCTTTTGTGTACGTAGAAAAAGTCTTAAATCTTTGAGTTCGGATCATGACAAATGGAGCAGAAACAATAGTGTTGCATATATATTTTTGTTCAGTATACAATTTTATATATATATTATATATATATATATATTTATATATATAAAATTGCCTTATTCTGTCTGTCTGTCTTGCTCCAAAATGATGTCATTACAGTGACAACTGTCGCATTGGCCGATTGGCTCGGCCTGGCCCCCCGCACGCATTGGCCGCTCGGCCCGGCCCCGCCCCCCGCAAGCATTGGCCGCTCGGCTCGGCCCGACCCGACCCCCGCACGCATTGGCCACCCGGCCCCACCCCCTTTGCACGCATTGGCAGCTTGGCTCGGCTTGACCCTACCCCCGCACGTGTTGGCCGCTCGGCATGGCCCGGCCCCCGGCACATGTTGGCCGCTCGGCCCCGCCCCAGTGCACGTTGCCCACTCGGCCCCGCCCCGGCACACGTTGCCCGCTCGGCCCCTCCCCTCGCACACATTGGGTGTTACGAACCGGCGCCACCATAGCCGCAAGCAGCCTGCTGTGGTTCCTGTTGCGCCCAGGCGCCGGCTGTCGTTCTTGGCCGTGCCTCGGGTCGTCCAGTTGGCTGCTCCTTCTGTGGCGCCCTGGACAAGCCAGAACGTCACAGGTACTGCAACAACACACCCCACACCCCGGTTAGGCACATCAACCGCACACACAAAATCCTTGTTGCCTCCCTCCAGGGGCTGATGTCCACACCAGGTGGGGTGGAGCCAGGCGGTTGGCTCCACCCACCGAGAAGTTCACGGTCCTGGAGGCGGGAAAAAGGAAGGCAGTTGAGTGGAGAGGAGAACAGTTTGGAGAGGAGTGAAGTAGTAGTGGAGGAGCTGACTGGCCGTGTCCAGGTACGTGGCCCGGGCACAGAAACATCAAGGTTGGCAGATGGTGGTGACCGTCTGCAGGCAAGGCCGATTGACGCACAACCGTAAGGATCGGGGATGGACGGTGGCCCGCCGGTACCGGACCGGGGAGCGGAGAGAAGCCAGCACCATTCGGCAGGGCCTACGGCCCCGACCAGGCTTGGAGGTGCCGTTAAACCGGTCAAATCCGTCAGCGACAGGAACCTCCGGGGTTTCCCAGCAGTAAAGACCCGACTAAAGGCAACCGCTCAACCGTGAAGGGAAATACAGCTACCGCCACAGCTAGAGTTCCCAGGGCCAGCGCCCGCGGGCAAAAGGGGCTCCTCC
This sequence comes from Anomaloglossus baeobatrachus, assembly GCF_048569485.1. NCBI lineage: Eukaryota > Metazoa > Chordata > Amphibia > Anura > Aromobatidae > Anomaloglossus > Anomaloglossus baeobatrachus. Next base: position 459,664,649 of record NC_134355.1, on the reverse strand, counting down.
GGCAAATATACCGCTGGGGAGCAGGTTACCGGTGGGAAGCCATTGGGGCCGAGAACACAACACCGGTGCAGGGAGAGACAGTTACCGCCAACCTCCCGGGAGTGACCGCCGCAGCCGTCTGTGAGACTCGTCCATCCAGCCGTTTGTTTTACCAGAGACTCCGTGTACTTTTACTGGCTGAGTAAGTACCACCGTGCCGTCTGGCACAGTGCTGCCCCTTCGACCCTGCACCTGGCCAAGCCCCGCAATCCACCTCACAGTCAACAACTCCGGGCCCCGGGACTACCAAAATCCCCCTACCCACGGAGGGGAGAGAAACATCCCAGCTGCTCCCTGTCATCGCTCCCGGGATCCCCGTACAGAGCAGCGGTTGTGCCCCAACCTCACCACACACCGACATCCCAAACCCCAACAGACCACCCCTTTCACTCACGGGCAAGGAGCGCCGCTTGAGTCCTCGAGCCACCGAGCAGCAGCAGCAGCAGCCGGACCCGAGCCGCAAGCGCGGGCGAGCAGCGCACCCCCCGCCCGCGACACTTCCACCACATCTAAGTGTGGAAAGGCGGCTAGTGCGCATGCGCGCGCCTATTTACCCCAGCCAGAGTCTAAGCCCGGCGTTTTGCCTAGTGAGCATGCTCAGCCTGATTGTGTCATTTCTGAGACTAAGGGGCACTTTGCACACTACGACATCGCAGGCCGATGCTGCGATGCCGAGTGCGATAGTGCCCGCCCCCGTCGCAGCAGCGATATGTGGTGATAGCTGGCGTAGCGAAAGTTATCGCTACGCCAGCTTCACACACACACTCACCTGCCGTGCGACGTCCCTGTGGCCGGCGACCCGCCTCCTTGTTAAGGGGGCGGGTCGTGCGGCGTCACTGCGACGTCACACGGCAGGCGGCCAATCAGAGCGGAGGGGCGGAGATGAGCAGGATGTCAACATCCTGCCCACCTCCTTCCTTCCACATATCCTACAGAAGCCGCAGTGAGGCCGGTAGGAGACGTTCCTCGCTCCTGCGACTTCACACACAGCGATGTGTGCAGCCGCAGGAGCGAGGAACAACATCGGACCGTCGCGTCAGCGTAATCATGGATTACGCCGACGCTGCACCGATGATACGATTACGACGCTTTTGCGCTCGTTAATCGTATCATCCAGCCTTTACACACTGCGATGTCGCATGCGATTCCGGAAGTGCGTCATTTTCAATTTGACCCCACCGACATCGCACCTGCGATGTCGCAGTGTGCAAAGTGCCCCTAAGTCCTCAGTTCAGGCTACTGAGCATGCTCCCACAATTAATCCTAACAGCCTACTTGCACAGGTACTTGGACTTCGTGCTGTTTCTAAGTTTTGGGATGCGCCTACTGACCATGCTCAGGCAGATAGTCTGATTTCTGAGTCTGTTGTTCAGGCTACTGAGCATGCTCAGGCACTTAGTGCATCAGAGGCTAGGTCCGGTAAGGACCTCACTGAGCATGTCCATGAGGTGGCAGGCCCTGATAGGGCAGAGGGTGTCAGGTGTCCTGATGACGTGGCCACTCCGGACTGGCTCGCAGAGGCCCGCCCCTATGATCTGGCACCTCACCATTGGTCGTCAGACGATGACTGGTGAAGTGTTTGGGGCATGGCTGCCATGAGGTCATCAATGACGTGGCGGTTCCGGATAGGCCGCTGGTGACGTCGCTGGTAATATGGCACTCTGCTATTGGACCTTGGTGGTTCCACTCTGGGTTTGGGGCGGATCTAGGTTATAAAAGGGGTTGGAGACAACATGGAGGTGCGCAGTCTTCATTCATATTCACTTAGAATTCATGGTGGCATAAGCCTTGTTGGAAGCGGTAGGTAGGGCTAGGCGAACGGTGCCTGTCACGGCAAGATTCGTGGCTGAGCACATGAGGTTCAGGTGCCGTGCTTCCTTGCTACCGTTCCTATTGTGCTATAGCAGTCCAGTGGCGTTAACTGGGCTGCGGCTGCTGCGTCACCTGTCCGGTTGTGCCTCCTACACGCACGGACAGCATACCCCAGGACCCCTGTGGAGTTAACAGGGTGTTCCAGGATTGGGTGTGGGAACCTATTATCCTCCTTGGCTTCCCAGTCAACGCTACTGGTGTGATCCCTTGGCCTAACGTGTCCTCTACACACGTAGCCATTCGCGTAGTGACCAGAAACGCTAATCGAAGGACCACTCGGCCTGTCGTGTCTGACACACGTGGCCGACAGGGCCTGACGTGTTCCCTGCACACGTGGTCAGGGTTGCGCCAATTCCACCGAAACGCTAACTGGGTTGTCGTCTGGTCTGACGTGTCTCTACACACGTGATCGGTTGGTTCCCTGGGTTATCTCAGAACCATCCAGCTCTATAGTCTCCGCCTAACCCACAGGGTGCCAGCAGCTCCATTACCATCTGGAGCACGGTGGGACCCGTGGTGGGCGATTGGGATATATACCCCCTGGTCCTAATCTGCCGGTTCCCCCGTAACATTGGGCACCTATATACCTCCCCCCAGGACTACGCCACCTAATAGACACCTCCCCCCACGACTACTCCACCCATTAGACACCTCCCCCCAAGGACTACTTCATCTATTAGACACCTCCCCCAGGACTACTCCAGCTATTAGAAACCTCCCCCCCCAAGACTACTCCTCCTATTAGACACCTCCCCCCAGGACTACTCCTCCTATTATCCTCCTCTCCCCCAGGACTACTCCTCCTATTACACTCCTCTCCCCCCAGGACTACTCCTCCTATTATACTCCTCTCCTCCCAGGACTATTCCTCTTATTATACTCCTCTCCCCCAGGACTACTCCTATTATACTCCTCACCCCCCAGGACTACGCCTCCTATTATACTCCTCTCTCCCCGGGACTACTACTCCTATTATACTGCTCACCCCCCAGGAGTACGCCTCCTATTATACTCCTCTCTCCCCAGGACTACTACTCCTATTATACTCCTCTCTCCCCAGGACTACTACTCCTATTATACTCCTCTATCCACAGGACTACTCCTCCTATTAGACTCCTCTCCCCTCAGAACTCCTCCTCTTATTAGACTCCTCTCCCCCCAGGACTACTTCTCCTATTAGACTCCTCTCACCCCAGGACTATTCCTCCTATTAGACGCCTCTCCCCCAGGACTACTCCTCCTATTATACTCCTCACCTCCCAGCACATGGCTACTTAAAGATTAACACTGCTGTGAATGTTAAGGAGCCGCTCATTACTTTTCATGAGTCGCTCATTACTATTCATGAGCGGCTATTTAACATTCACTGCAGTGTTAATATTTAAGTAGCCATGTGCTTCCCCTGCATTCATCAGTGGTTAGTGGGAGAGCTGCATCCCGGAGTGCTCATGAGCCAATCATTACTATTTATGGCCAGCGGGAAATGAAGCCACACACACACCACGACTCCCACACAGTCCAACACAAACACACACACACCGACACACACAAACAACCACACACACACAGCCTTGCTCATATCAAACACCGCCCACAGACACATATCAAACACAGATACCCACATACCAGGATGGGGGCCATACAAGGATGTAGACTATACCAGGATGGGACACAGACCTGGATACTGCATACACAAGGATCCTGCCTATACCACGATGTGGCCACATACCAGGATGGGGCCACATACCAGCATCAACCCACATTCCAGGATGGAGGCCATACAAGGATGGAGACTATACCCAGATAGGACACAGACCAGGATTCTGCATACACAAGGATCCTACCTATACCACGATGGTGGCACATGTCAGGATGGTGGCTACACCACGATGGGGGCACATACCAGCATGGGGCCACATCACAGCATCAGCCCACATACCAGGTCAACCCACACCTCCCAACGCCACAGCCTGCAACTCACCGCAGACCACAGTGGAAAAGCGGAGCAGATGCCGCACAGGAGAGATGCGGCCGGCGGACAGGTACAAGGGACACCTTAGGAAACATTCTGGAAGGTGCCTATACCGGGAGGCTGCCTTCCCCAGATTGCGCACACAGACCAGGATGGGGGAACATGTCAGGATGGTGGCTGCACCACGATGGGGGCACATACCAGCATAGGGCCATATCAAAGCATCAGCCCACATACCAGGATGAGGGCCATACAAGGATGGAGACTATACCAGGATGCTGCATACACAAGGATCCTGCCTATACCACGATGGGGGCACATATCTAGAATACCCGATGCGTTAGAATAGGGCCACCATCTAGTAAACTTATAATGGATGAAATCTTCTGCCAGACTGGATTTTTTTCCACAAACGTTCAGAACACCTGGACCATTGCTGGATAAAATGTGTTTGTAGCATGTGCCAGGGTTTACGCCATCTGACTCAAGATGTTCTATGTGTAGGAGGTGCAGCTTCATCCTTGGCATTTTGCAGTGTTTCATCAAAACATTTAGAGCAGAGTCAGGACATGAGAAGGAGGAGATTGTGGTCAATGATGACTTCAAATTCCTCCTACGTTTCTGGATATTAATAGTACATATATTAATATAAGTGTGGTAAATGGGGATATCCGGACACAGAATGAAAGAAAGTTGTGGTCAAAGAACAGAAGATGGGAGTTAATAAATCATGCACTGAGAAGAGCGTGGAAAAGACCAGGTCTAGCATATTCCCATCTGCATGTGTAATAGAATTAGTAAGTTGTGAAAGGCCAAGAGAGGAGGTTAAAGATAAAAGATGAGTGGCAGATGGAGATTGGGGATCATCAATAGGGATATTAAAGTCCCCCATCATGATGTCACAGGCTAGAAAGTGTGGAAGCCAGGTGGTAAAGTGATCAAGGAGCTGTCAGGACATTGAGGGGACTGGAGGGACTGGATATATAACTGCCATACTCAGGAAGAAAGGCCAGTAAAGTTTGATAGTGTGGACCTAAGGCCCCTTTCACACGTCAGTGATTCTGGGACGTTTGTGCTTTTTTTTAAAACGTACCAGAATCACTGACATACGCAGACCCATTATAATGAATGGGTCTGCTCACACGTCAGTGATTTTTCACTGCACGTGTCTCCGTGCGGCGTACCCGCGTGTGCGTGTTTGCCGCACGGAGACATGTCCATTTTTTTCTGGCATCACTGATGTCCCACGGACCACGCAGTGGTGTGGTCCGTGAAACACGTGCCAGAAAAAAACGTGCTTTTAAAATAAAAAACATTTTAACTCACCCGGCGTCCAGCGATGTCCTCTGCAGCCTGTTCTCCCTGCTGCTTCTGAGCCGGCTCATTATTGTCGCGCATATTCATTATGCGCGACACAGCCGACCCGGAAGCAGCTGCTGCAGGGGTCAGCGCCGGCCGGATGCTGCACCGCGGGAGCGATCAACCCCATGGACAGCGGGAGCGCGCACAGGTGAGTTGTTTTCTAAGTGCAATCACGGGCCACGGAGAATGGAGCCAGGATTGCACATAGACAACCCACATGTGCCGTGAATCACGGCACACGCAGGGACATGTGCGTGTTTTACACGCCAGTGAAAAACGTCACTGTTTTTCACTGACATGTGAAACGGGCCTAAGAAGAAGGGTATATAGTTGAGGGTACAGGAAGGATAACCTTCAAAGCACATTTTGTTGAAAGCAGCAGATCAACTCCTCCACCTGGCATGCTTTCAGGGTTGGCAGTATGTGACAATTGTAGGCCACCATACGAGAGAGCATCAGCAACGGTGGTGTCCAACTGCTGAATCCATGTCTCAGTAGGAGGTAAGGAGGTTAAGGGCATTTTAATGGAAAAAAAACATGGATGTCGGAGAGTTTGTTACCTGCTGAACGTGGGTTCCAGAGAGCATAGTTAAAGGAGTTGTCCGACATTAGCTTACCAAACATTTTTGAGTTTATCTGTGCTGTATTGTCATATAAATCACCCCCACATTGTTATTTTTTGTTTTCTAACTTTTGTTCCTCTTGAATTATCCCTTTATTCTCTGCAGATCCTTGTTTCAGCTCCAGCAAACATGATAACTTCCTGTGCCACACCTCCCAGTCAGAGCTGGCACCGCCCGGCCTCAGTGTCCAGGCTCGCCCCCTGCCCGCCCTCATTGTCCAGGCTCGCCCCCTGCCCGCCCCCTGCACACACATTCCCTGTCAGTATTCTGCCCCAGCACCTGACCTGTTATCACTACAGCATTGGAAATAACAGCCCCACATCGGGCTCTGTGCCTGACACACACATCGGGCTCTGCAACCCCACACACACACACACACACACACACAAACGGTGCTCTGTACCGACCCCCCCATCGTTCTGTACCGACATCTACCCCCATAGGGAACACATGTAGGCTACATTCACATGACCGTTCCGTTTTTGCGGTCCGCAAAAAAGTCAGTTTTTTTCATGGATACATCCAAGTCATCCGTGTGCCTTCCATTTTATTGCGGACCACAAAAAATGGAAGCAGCAAGAAAGATAAATAGATGAGTAGATATAAAGATGGATAGATAGATATAGAGACAGAGAGATAGACGGATGAATGAATGGGATAGATAGATAGATAGATAGATAGATAGATAGATGAGAAAGACATATATAATGTCCCACCCCCCCTGCATATTCTAAGCTGGCACCCTTTAGTGACTTTCATGTGGCACTAAAGGGTGCTTAGCCTTGTATTTAGCAAAAAAATAAATAATTAAAAAAAAACGACGTGGGGTCCCCCCCATCTTTTGTAGCCAGCTAGGGTAAAGCAGACGGCTGCAGCCTACAAACCACAGCTGGCAGCTTCACCTTGGCTGGTAATTCAAAACAGAGGGCACCCCACGCTATTATTTTAAATTATATAAATAATTTAAAACAAAAAACGTGGGGTCCCTCCCAAATTGGATCACCAGCCAAGGTAAAACGGACAGCTGTGGTCTGGTATTCTCAGACTAGGGAGGTCCACTGTTATCGGACACTCCCTAGCCTAAAAATAGCAGGCTACAGCCGCCCCAGAAGTGGCGCATCCATTAGATGTGCCAATCCTGCGCTTTGCCCGAACTCATCCCACTGCCCTGGTGCGGTGGCAAACGGGGTAATATACGGGGTTGATGCCAGATGTGTAATGTCACCTGCCATCAAGCCCAGCAGTTGGTGATGTCACGCGTCTATCAGATACCCGACATCACCAACCCAGTCAGTAATAAAGAAAAAAAAATAGACAACAAAAAAAACGTTTTATTTGAAAAAACACTCCCCAAAACATTCCCTCTTTCACCAATTTATTGAAAAGAAGAATAAAATCAGGGTCCGGCATAATCCAATAAGGGGGTCACACGGCATCCATACCATAGTCAATGTCCCAGTCAATGAAGAACAGAATGTTCCCCATTGTCTGGGAGAGTAATGCAGTGACCTGAGTTAATATCAATAGGTCAGCCCAGGTCACTTCAGGGATTGATGAGCGCTGCTGTCAGGAGGTTAGATGAGATCATTACCTGCTGTGACGATCTCCTGCACTGCTGACGTCAGCGCTATCACTGCCTTCTATGCCCGCCACGTTCTCAGCAGTATCACGAGAGCCTGTGAAGTCACCGCTAGTGACAGTCTCGGGCCGCCCGCGAGATGTGACGTGAGAACGCGGCGGGTATAGAAGGCAGTGACAGCGGTGACGTCGGCAGAGGAGGAGATCATCACAGGAGGTAATGATCTCATCTAACCTCCTGACAGCAGCGCTCGTTATCCCCGCAGCTGCACGCACTGTGAGAAGCTGCTGATACACTGCCGTGCGAGCAGCCGCAGGGCTGGCAGGGAGCGGGACACAGACTGCACGGGCACTCCTGCTATCCTAAGCACTGTAAGCAGGGGGGCCGGTGCTGGGGTGACACCGTGGGCGGGGAGAGTATGGGGTGCGGGAGAATGTGTGGGAGGGTGCAGGAAAGGGGGCGGGGACTCCACGCACTGTACAGCCCAGCAGGTCAGCAACAAGCTGTTTCCTGATTTGCATGTCAACATGGTCCTGCCCATGTTGACATGAAATGACAGGAAGCAGCAAAATTGCGACAGGAGCGGTCACATGACCACTCTGAGCCGGGGGAGAGGGGCTGACAGCAGGGCAGGCAAGTGGTCACTATCTACTTACCTGCCCCAATGTAGCCCAATAGGGTAATAATAAAAAAAAAGTCAAAATAAGCCGAATAACCCCTTTAAAGGAGGCAGAAGGCATGCAAAGAATATTAATGAGATTTGCAGGGATTCCTAATTTAGTAGTGAAGGATGTAAACGTATTATTACAAATAGGGCCTGGGTTAGGGGAGATATCTCCTGCAAAAGGCGAGAGGGACCTAGAGATGAAGTGAACAGAGTGTGAGAAAAGGTGGTGGATATGAGGGATTGAAGAAGCTAGAACGTAAATTTTACAACTACATATGGTGAAAACATTTAACAATGGGATGATGATGCACATAACAACAGAAGGAGCTGTATAATAAGCAACAGCACCTTACATAACTAGGGAGGATGCTACAGAATAAGGGACGATGTTATACAGAATTAAATAGGAAACTATCTAATTAAGAATGGCACTATACACTTCATAAAATAAAAGTACACTATATACTGTGGTACTGTACAATACACAATAATAATACATTTTCTGTATCTATGTCAAGAGTTTGTCACAGAGACTATGGAGATGTACCTGGCCAGCCGTGATCTAATACTCCCTCACCCACCAAAGGGGAAAGTCATGACAGCAGTGGTTAAACTCACAGAAATAGACAAACAGGGGAAACCAAAACTCTATCACACAGCAAAGTCACACAGGGGTATAAAACAATATGTGAGAGGGAGGAAAATAAGAGCATGGAGGAAACAATGAGACAACAGGAGAATTCCACTACAACACAAATTTAAAAGCTGCAAAAATACGAATCCAACAACTGAATACAGCAGCAGATATCCAGCAGCTCCTACAGACGTACAGACTCCTGGGTGGTCAAGAGAGATATGAATCTATTTCCAGAAAAAGCGTAAGGGTAGAGTGATTACTCAAAGGAGATGGGAGTTGTCTCAAACTGGCTGCATATGAGGTGATTTAGCTAGAGCTGCCAGAAGGAAAACCTGACATTAAAGGAGTTGTCCGACATAAACTCAAACATTTTGTTAAGCTAATCTGTGCTGTATTGTCATATAAAACACCCCTACATTGTTATTTTTTGTTTTCTAACTTTTGTTCCTCTTGAATTCCCCCTTTATTCTCTGAAGATCCTTGTTTACATTCAGGTCTAGCAAACTGACCACTTCCTGTGCAAAACCTCAGTCAGAGCTGGCACAGCCCGACCTCAGTGTCCAGCCTCGCCCTCTGTCCGCCCCCTGCACACACATTCCCTGTCAGTATTCTGCCGAGCACTGACCTGTTATCACTAAAGCATTGCAAATAACAGCCCCACATCGGGCTCTGCACCGCACACGCACACATATGGCTCTGCACACGCACACATATGGCTATGCACTGCACACATATGGCTATGCACTGCACACATATGGCTCTGCACCGCACACATATGGGTCTGCAACGCACACATATGGCTCTGCACGCGCACACATATGGCTCTGCACCGCACGCGCACACATATGGCTCTGCACCGCACGCGCACACATATGGCTCTGCACCGCACATGCACACATATGGCTCTGCACCGCACACATATGGCTCTGCACCGCACACGCACATGTATGGCTCTGCACCGCACACATATGGCTCTGCACCACACGCGTACACATATGGCTCTGCACCGCACGCGCACACATATGGCTCTGCACCGCACGCACACACATATGGCTCTGCACCGCACACATATGGCTCTGCACCGCACACGTACACATACGGCTCTGCACCGCACGCGCACACATATGGCTCTGCACCGCACGCGCACACATATGGCTCTGCACCGCGTGTGCGTGTTTGCCGCACGGAGACATGTCCATTTTTTTCTGGCATCACTGATGTCCCACGGACCACGCAGTGGTGTGGTCCGTGAAACACGTGCCAGAAAAAAACGTGCTTTTAAAATAAAAAACATTTTAACTCACCTGGCGTCCAGCGATGTCCTCTGCAGCCTGTTCTCCCTGCTGCTTCTGAGCCGGCTCATTATTGTCGCGCATATTCATTATGCGCGACACAGCCGACCCGGAAGCAGCTGCTGCAGGGGTCAGCGCCGGCCGGATGCTGCACCGCGGGAGCGATCAACCCCATGGACAGCGGGAGCGCGCACAGGTGAGTTGTTTTCTAAGTGCAATCACGGGCCACGGAGAACGGAGCCAGGATTGCACTTAGACAACCCACATGTGCCGTGAATCACGGCACACGCAGGGACATGTGCGTGTTTTACACGCCAGTGAAAAACGTCACTGTTTTTCACTGACATGTGAAACGGGCCTAAGAAGAAGGGTATATAGTTGAGGGTACAGGAAGGATAACCTTCAAAGCACATTTTGTTGAAAGCAGCAGATCAACTCCTCCACCTGGCATGCTTTCAGGGTTGGCAGTATGTGACAATTGTAGGCCACCATACGAGAGAGCATCAGCAACGGTGGTGTCCAACTGCTGAATCCATGTCTCAGTAGGAGGTAAGGAGGTTAAGGGCATTTTAATGGAAAAAAAACATGGATGTCGGAGAGTTTGTTACCTGCTGAACGTGGGTTCCAGAGAGCATAGTTAAAGGAGTTGTCCGACATTAGCTTACCAAACATTTTTGAGTTTATCTGTGCTGTATTGTCATATAAATCACCCCCACATTGTTATTTTTTGTTTTCTAACTTTTGTTCCTCTTGAATTATCCCTTTATTCTCTGCAGATCCTTGTTTCAGCTCCAGCAAACATGATAACTTCCTGTGCCACACCTCCCAGTCAGAGCTGGCACCGCCCGGCCTCAGTGTCCAGGCTCGCCCCCTGCCCGCCCTCATTGTCCAGGCTCGCCCCCTGCCCGCCCCCTGCACACACATTCCCTGTCAGTATTCTGCCCCAGCACCTGACCTGTTATCACTACAGCATTGGAAATAACAGCCCCACATCGGGCTCTGTGCCTGACACACACATCGGGCTCTGCGCCCCCCAACACACATCGGGCTCTGCGCCTGACACACACATCGGGCTCTGCAACCCCACACACACACACACACACACACAAACGGTGCTCTGTACCGACCCCCCCATCGTTCTGTACCGACCCCTACCCCCATAGGGAACACATGTAGGCTACATTCACATGACCGTTCCGTTTTTGCGGTCCGCAAAAAAATGTCAGTTTTTGTCATGGATACATCCAAGTCATCCGTGTGCCTTCCGTTTTATTGCAGACCACAAAAAATGGAAGCAGCAAGAAAGATAAATAGATGAGTAGATATAAAGATGGATAGATAGATATAGAGACAGAGAGATAGACGGATGAATGAATGGGATAGATAGATAGATAGATAGATAGATGAGAAAGACATATATAATGTCCCACCCCCCCTGCATATTCTAAGCTGGCACCCTTTAGTGACTTTCATGTGGCACTAAAGGGTGCTTAGCCTTGTATTTAGCAAAAAAATAAATAATTAAAAAAAAACGACGTGGGGTCCCCCCCATCTTTTGTAGCCAGCTAGGGTAAAGCAGACGGCTGCAGCCTACAAACCACAGCTGGCAGCTTCACCTTGGCTGGTAATTCAAAACAGAGGGCACCCCACGCTGTTATTTTAAATTATATAAATAATTTAAAACAAAAAACGTGGGGTCCCTCCCAAATTGGATCACCAGCCAAGGTAAAACGGACAGCTGTGGTCTGGTATTCTCAGACTAGGGAGGTCCACTGTTATCGGACACTCCCTAGCCTAAAAATAGCAGGCTACAGCCGCCCCAGAAGTGGCGCATCCATTAGATGTGCCAATCCTGCGCTTTGCCCGAACTCATCCCACTGCCCTGGTGCGGTGGCAAACGGGGTAATATACGGGGTTGATGCCAGATGTGTAATGTCACCTGCCATCAAGCCCAGCAGTTGGTGATGTCACGCGTCTATCAGATACCCGACATCACCAACCCAGTCAGTAATAAAGAAAAAAAAATAGACAACAAAAAACGTTTTATTTGAAAAAACACTCCCCAAAACATTCCCTCTTTCACCAATTTATTGAAAAGAAGAATAAAATCAGGGTCCGGCATAATCCAATAAGGGGGTCACACGGCATCCATACCATAGTCAATGTCCCAGTCAATGAAGAACAGAATGTTCCCCATTGTCTGGGAGAGTAATGCAGTGACCTGAGTTAATATCAATAGGTCAGCCCAGGTCACTTCAGGGATTGATGAGCGCTGCTGTCAGGAGGTTAGATGAGATCATTACCTGCTGTGACGATCTCCTGCACTGCTGACGTCAGCGCTATCACTGCCTTCTATGCCCGCCACGTTCTCAGCAGTATCACGAGAGCCTGTGAAGTCACCGCTAGTGACAGTCTCGGGCCGCCCGCGAGATGTGACGTGAGAACGCGGCGGGTATAGAAGGCAGTGACAGCGGTGATGTCGGCAGAGGAGGAGATCATCACAGGAGGTAATGATCTCATCTAACCTCCTGACAGTAGCGCTCGTTATCCCCGCAGCTGCACGCACTGTGAGAAGCTGCTGATACACTGCCGTGCGAGCAGCCGCAGGGCTGGCAGGGAGCGGGACACAGACTGCACGGGCACTCCTGCTATCCTAAGCACTGTAAGCAGGGGGGCCGGTGCTGGGGTGACACCATGGGCGGGGAGAGTATGGGGTGCGGGAGAATGTGTGGGAGGGTGCAGGAAAGGGGGCGGGGACTCCACGCACTGTACAGCCCAGCAGGTCAGCAACAAGCTGTTTCCTGATTTGCATGTCAACATGGTCCTGCCCATGTTGACATGAAATGACAGGAAGCAGCAAAATTGCGACAGGAGCGGTCACATGACCACTCTGAGCCGGGGTAGAGGGGCTGACAGCAGGGCAGGCAAGTGGTCACTATCTACTTACCTGCCCCAATGTAGCCCAATAGGGTAATAATAAAAAAAAAGTCAAAATAAGGCGAATAACCCCTTTAAAGGAGGCAGAAGGCATGCAAAGAATATTAATGAGATTTGCAGGGATTCCTAATTTAGTAGTGAAGGATGTAAACGTATTATTACAAATAGGGCCTGGGTTAGGGGAGATATCTCCTGCAAAAGGCGAGAGGGACCTAGAGATGAAGTGAACAGAGTGTGAGAAAAGGTGGTGGATATGAGGGATTGAAGAAGCTAGAACGTAAATTTTACAACTACATATGGTGAAAACATTTAACAATGGGATGATGATGCACATAACAACAGAAGGAGCTGTATAATAAGCAACAGCACCTTACATAACTAGGGAGGATGCTACAGAATAAGGGACGATGTTATACAGAATTAAATAGGAAACTATCTAATTAAGAATGGCACTATACACTTCATAAAATAAAAGTACACTATATACTGTGGTACTGTACAATACACAATAATAATACATTTTCTGTATCTATGTCAAGAGTTTGTCACAGAGACTATGGAGATGTACCTGGCCAGCCGTGATCTAATACTCCCTCACCCACCAAAGGGGAAAGTCATGACAGCAGTGGTTAAACTCACAGAAATAGACAAACAGGGGAAACCAAAACTCTATCACACAGCAAAGTCACACAGGGGTATAAAACAATATGTGAGAGGGAGGAAAATAAGAGCATGGAGGAAACAATGAGACAACAGGAGAATTCCACTACAACACAAATTTAAAAGCTGCAAAAATACGAATCCAACAACTGAATACAGCAGCAGATATCCAGCAGCTCCTACAGACGTACAGACTCCTGGGTGGTCAAGAGAGATATGAATCTATTTCCAGAAAAAGCGTAAGGGTAGAGTGATTACTCAAAGGAGATGGGAGTTGTCTCAAACTGGCTGCATATGAGGTGATTTAGCTAGAGCTGCCAGAAGGAAAACCTGACATTAAAGGAGTTGTCCGACATAAACTCAAACATTTTGTTAAGCTAATCTGTGCTGTATTGTCATATAAATCACCCCTACATTGTTATTTTTTGTTTTCTAACTTTTGTTCCTCTTGAATTCCCCCTTTATTCTCTGCAGCTCTTTGTTTACATTCAGGTCTAGCAAACTGACCACTTCCTGTGCAAAACCTCAGTCAGAGCTGGCACCGCCCGGCCTCAGTGTCCAGCCTCGCCCTCTGTCCGCCCCCTGCACACACATTCCCTGTCAGTATTCTGCCGAGCACTGACCTGTTATCACTACAGCATTGCAAATAACAGCCCCACATCGGGCTCTGCACCGCACACGCACACATATGGCTCTGCACACGCACACATATGGCTACGCACTGCACACATATGGCTATGCACTGCACACATATGGCTCTGCACCGCACACATATGGGTCTGCAACGCACACATATGGCTCTGCACGTGTACACATATGGCTCTGCACCGCACGCGTACACAAATGGCTCTGCACCGCACGCGCACACATATGGCTCTGCACCGCACGCGCACACATATGGCTCTGCACCGCACACATATGGCTCTGCACGTGTACACATATGGCTCTGCACCGCACGCGTACACAAATGGCTCTGCACCGCACGCGCACACATATGGCTCTGCACCGCACGCGCACACATATGGCTCTGCACGTGTACACATATGGCTCTGCACCGCACGCGTACACAAATGGCTCTGCACCGCACGCGCACACATATGGCTCTGCACCGCACGCGCACACATATGGCTCTGCACCGCACATGCACACATATGGCTCTGCACCGCACACGCACATGTATGGCTCTGCACCGCACACATATGGCTCTGCACTACACGCGTACACATATGGCTCTGCACCGCACGCGCACACATATGGCTCTGCACCGCATGCACACACATATGGCTCTGCACCGCACACATATGGCTCTGCACCGCACACATATGGCTCTGCACCGCACACATATGGCTCTGCACCGCACGCGTACACATACGGCTCTGCACCGCACGCGCACACATATGGCTCTGCACCGCACGCGCACACATATGGCTCTGCACCGCACGCGCACACATATCGCTCTGCACCGCACGCGCACACATATGGCTCTGCACCGCACGTGCACACATATGGCTCTGCACCGCACGCACATATGGCTCTGCACCGCACGCGCACACATATGGCTCTACACCGCACGCGCACACATATGGCTCTGCACCGCACGCGCACAGACAGGGCTCTGCACCGCACACAGACAGGGCTCTGTACCGCACACAGACAGGGCTCTGCACCGACCCCCCCATCCCCAATCCCCAATCCCCATAGGGAACACATGTAGGGAGTGCATACTCACCCGTCCTCGGTCCCCGCGGCTCCTGCACGTTCGCGCGCTGTCTGTGCTCTGGACATATCAGCACAGTAGTGACATCACCGCTGTGCTGAAGAGAGCACAGACAGTGATGCTCCTTCTCATCAGCGCTTTCAAATGTACCGGCATCTGTGATCTGTGATCTGTGATGCCGGTATATTTGAATGTGCGATCCTGAGCAGGGGGCCCGGTGCTGGAGCTGACACGACGGCAGCCGCCGCCAGGCCCCTCCCCCAGGTCACGGACCCCACAGCAGTGCAGGGGGAGGTTGTGGGGGTGCGGGGGAATGTGTGGGAGGGTGCAGGGAAGGGGGCGGGGCTCATCACACTGTATCCGCCCAGCAGGGAGGCGACATGCTGTTCCAGATTTGCATGTCAACATGGCCCTGCCCATGTTGACATGAAATGACCGGAAGCAGCAAAATCGCAGCAGGAGCGGTCACATGACCGCTCTGAGCCGGGGGAGAGGGGCTGACAGCAGGGCAGGTAAGTGGTCTCT
This sequence comes from Anomaloglossus baeobatrachus, assembly GCF_048569485.1. Lineage (NCBI taxonomy): Eukaryota > Metazoa > Chordata > Amphibia > Anura > Aromobatidae > Anomaloglossus > Anomaloglossus baeobatrachus. Next base: position 459,648,767 of record NC_134355.1, on the reverse strand, counting down.
ATCTACTTACCTGCCCCAATGTAGCACAATAGGGTAATAAAAAAAAAAAGTCAAAAGAAGCCGGATAACCCCTTTAACTGCTGGAGTGCCAACAGAAAGCAAAAAAGTTTAACCTCTTCATGACACATGACGTACTGGGTACATCATGGATCTTGTCAGGTTAATCCCTGCCAGCTGCCGCGGGTAGCTGGCAGAAAACTTCACACATCAGTTGATTTGAACAGCTGAGATGTGCGACTATCAGGCACGAGTGGATCCGTGTTCCACTTGTGCCTGTTAACCCCTTGCATCTCGCTGTCAAAATGTGACAGTGAGATGAAACAGTGAGCCGCGGTAAGCATTTACGTGAATGAATAAGTCACTTGATGTGATCACGTGGATCCGATGGTTGTCATGGTAGCTCAGGGTCATGTGATGACTCCTGTAGCTATCATGAGTCACTTCCTCTTACACCCAGCAGACCGCCATGTGTGAGAATAAGGCTGGACTCACACGAGCGTATGGCATGTGATGCGAGAGCATCGGATGCGATATGCTAATGACCCCCGGCTCAGGCTCTGCTGCAAGCGTGAGCCAAGTGTCATGCGACTGTGACCCGATCTTGCAATCGGGTCACAGCTGTGAAGCTGAGTGCGGGTGCTGCGGAGGAGAGGGAGGGGTTAATCCCCCCCATCTCCTCCATTGTCAGCCTGTGCGTATATCGCACTGCACTGGGATAACATCCGAGTGTAGTCCGATGTATCTCTCGCATCCATTCACTTGAATGGGTGCGAGGGATACGGCTGTAGCAGAAAATCGCAGCATGTTGCCGCATTTCTCGCATCCAGAATCTGGATGCGATAAAAGCTGCCCAACTGCTCTCCCTCATTCACTAACATTGGTCAGAGTGCATATACACACATTTGGCATTGCCACGTTCAGAAATGCCCGAGCTATCAAAATATAAAATAAATTAATTTGATCACTAAACTGTGTAGCAGCAAAAAAATTTCAAATGCAAAAATTACGTTTTTTGGTTGGGACATTTTTTGCGCAAGATGCAATAACAGGCGATCAAAATGTAGCATCTGCGCAGATATGGTACCGTTTAAAACCGCCAGCTTGAGATGCAAAAAATAAGCCATCATTGAGCCATAGATATTGAAAAATAAGAACACTACGGATCGTGGAAAATGACACAAAAAGTGCGCTTTTTTTGGACAAAGTTGTGAATTTTTTTAACCCCTTAGGTAGTGCGTTTGCACTGTTTTTGCAATTTTTTCACACTTGGAATTTTTTTTTGCCATTTTCCAGTACACTATATGGTAAAACTAATGGTTTCATTCAAAAGTACAACTCGTCCCGCAAACAAATAAGCCATAATATGGCAATATTGAAGGAATAATAAAATAGTTACGGCTCTCGGAAGAAAGGGAGGAAAAAAAGCAAACCGGAAAGACGGACAATCGCCTGGGGGTGAAGGGGTTAATATAGTTGAAGCCAGAAGTATACATACACTTTCTGAAAAGGCACATATGCATGTTTTTCTTTCTGACATGAAATCAGAATAAATATTTCCCGTTTTAGGTCAATTAGGAACCAAAATTATTTATATTTGCCAAATACCAGAATTTGCCTCTAGTCCCTCCCTCTTTTCTCCCGTCGTCATAGAATCTCGTCAGCACCAACTGCCATCTCCTATCTCAGTAATGGGAAAGTCCTCACTGAATACAGATTTTACATCAGAATTGAGAATTTTGATAATGACTAATCCATTTTGGCAGAGAAATAAGCTTTAAACACAACAATACTAAATAATATGTATAATAATAATAAGTTTAGAAATTTGTAACAAACACCTTCTACTAGTAAAAGTGTTTGTTTCTGTTGCATAGGGACTCACTATTTTCTGATCAATTAAACAGTCATGGAACATTCCTAATGTACTGGACACCATCATGTTATTCATCTAAATTGCCACAAGATGGTGCTATTGTATATTAAAAACAATTGTCCCACAGCTTAGAACTCTCCTGTAGTAAATCCGCAGTCAACAGTGTGTGATTTGCAGGGTATTAAAAGGAATCTATCAGTAGGATCCACACTCATAAGACTAAGTTCAACTTTTTAAGTCCATTGTTAAAAACTGATTTCAGCTGGATCCGTTTTTTTTTTCTTAAATTGAAGTCTATGGAAAATGGATCCATTAATTAACCATCTATTTTTCTTTCATTTGAAAAGAATCCATTTTTTGCTAACTGGATCACTTTCAAATGGAAGATAATGGATGACTATTTAACGGATCCGTGTTCCATAGACTTCAATGTTAAAAAATGGATCCATCTAAAATCATTTTTTTAAAATTGGACCAAAACTTTCTGTCTGCACAATTTTTTTGCTAACGGATTGGTGCTGGATCCGTTCTGATGAATGATTACTGTTCATATGAACATGCCTAAAGGATGCTTTACACGCAGCAACATCGCTAGTGATAGCTAGCTATGTCGTGCGCGATAGCACCCACCCCCATCGTTTGTGCGACATTTGGCAACCGCCGCCACAGCGAACATTATCACTACGGCAGCGTCACATGCACATACCTTTTCAGTGACGTCGCTGTGACCGCCGAACAATCCCTCCTTCAAGGGGGAGGTGCGTTCAGCATCATAACGATGTCACTGCGGCGTCACTAAGCGGCCGCCCAATAGCAGAGAAGGGGCGGAGATGAGCGCCCGAAACATGCTGCCCACCTCCTTCCTTCCTCATTGCCAGTGGACGCAGGTAAGGAGATGTTCCTGCGGTGTCACACACAGCGATGTGTGCTGCTGCATGAACGACGAACAACCAGCGGCATCCACCACCAACGATATTTTGAAAAGGAGCGACGTGTCAACAATCAACGATTTTTGTCGTTTTTGCGATCATTGATCATCGCTCCTTGGTGTCACACGCTGCGATGTCGCTAATGGCGCCGGATGTGCGTCACTAATGACGTGACCCCGACAATATATCGCTAGCAATGTCGCAGCGTGTAAAGCACCCTTAAGTCTATATAGGCAAGTAGGTCATAGAAAGTTAAATAAAATGATGCATTGATATCTGTGGTTGATCCTACTGACAGATTCCTTTTAAATGAGAGTTGTTTGTACCTGGAAAAAGTCCTAACTTTACAGATAAATAGAAAAGTAGAAACATGGATAGCGAGATAGAAAGAAGAGATAGCGGGAAATAAAACAAATATGGTAATTTTGACCAGAACCTCTTGAGAGAATGCAGCAAATGTGAACAAGTGCAAGCTGCTGTGACTGTGCAATGTGCAGTGTCGTGCCTGCAGGAATATCGCATATTGCACACTGTGTGCACCAAGATAAATGCAAACATTGCTTACATCAAATGTAAACTACGTTACTGCCACATAGTATATACTTATAAAATTGGCTAATTATTGTGTGCCCACCATTCAAAATTGCACATTTGAAGAGTAGGAGTGCTGCTTTACTTTTTTTGTCAAGTGTAAACAGGACTCGCACTACCGAGAGCTATGGCAGCCGATTTGCATGAGTCTGCATGTAAGAATGAAGTAAACTGCTGATCGATAAGTTTACTGATTGGCAGTTGTACTATGTCACCATGTCCATGTAAACGAACCTTTAATTGGTCTTCTAAGGTATCCAAAATGTTTTCCGTATTGCAAACCAAGGTTATACAATAAGTGCCCATAATAGTGTATAGGTGCCAACTGACAAATCAATACAAAATAGATCTACTATACAGCATTGTATATGGACCCATAAAAGTACTATTGTTCCATTTTAAATTTCTTTCACAAAAGGGTTACTCCTACTTCATGAGAATCCTGTCAGTCATTATATTAACATTGTGCATATGTAAGGAAGTGGACTGGGTGTTGCCTGGTCCTTCCCCTCAAGACACCAATTGAGTTATTGTATTGTCCTGTTGTGTAATGTGAATTGTGATCTGTGTCTTCTTTGAATATTGCACCATGTGAATTGTAATGTAATGTATGATGTGATATTTGCCTGTCTAGTGTAACCTGTTATATGTGGTAATGTAAAGTATGATGTACTGTATTGCCTTTTTATATGTGTGAAGCCCCACAGGTGCGGTGTAGCGGTGCATTACCTTTAGGGACTCCACATGATGGGACGGTTCTGATCACAGGTAGGGAACCTTCTTGGAATTGTCGTGACACCACTCTCAGAATTGTGGTCAATGGGGACCGCCACTGCAGATTAAGGGATGCCTGGGGCTGATGGTGGGTGCAGTCAGTTGTAATAGCCTCCTGAGAGTGAGGCAAGCCCCAGGGCCCTGTGTAGAAGTGTGGAACCACAAGGCGCAGAATAACTCAACACAAGCAGAATGTCTTACAGGGGTTTTACTCACTGTTGTTGGCAGGGTGAGTAACCCGGACATAGTTGGGATGAACCAGGCTGGAACCAGGTGTCCTTCAGGCTGACTGGTGAGGGTGGCTACTGACTCGCCTTCCTTAGCCCTTTGGTGGTTTGTGGTAACCCTGACTTGCAGTCCCTACGGGGGTCACCCAGGGAAGTTACTGCTCCCCTTGTTTTGGCCTGTTTGCTTGTAGCCTGGATCAGGTCACTCCGGCTGCTTGCCTCCTGTGACCTATGGGCCCTCACTCTGCTACGTGGCTGCGGACTCTGTGGTGTTGTTTTGGGGGTTTGAAGTGCCCCCTCAGGCAGGTTTGGCAGAAGAAAGGTGGATCTATCTCTGCACTGGGACCTGTTACCCGTTTGGGCCTGGTTACTCCCTGGCAGTCCCCTTACTTTGCCACCCCGTTGCTCTCTCTAGCTTTGGGTGGATTTCGGGCGGCACTACTAGGTGACCAGTCTCCAACGTCAGTAGTCACTGCGCGGACGCTGTTAGACTGCCACAGCTCCAGGGTCTGCTTCTGCTCTTCCTGAGCTGCACACTAAACCGGCTCACTCATGGGACCTGCACATCTGCTCTCTCCGCTGTCTTCTCACTACTCTGTCGTGGGCGGAGGAGGGGACGCTGCGTTCTCCCACTGCTCGGGTCCGGCCGCCGCTGCTGCTGCGGCTGCTGCTGCTCGGTGGCTCGAGCGATGGGCCGGATCCCGGGGACTCGAGCGGCGTTCCTCGCCCGTGAGTGAAAATTGGTGGTTTGGTTTTAGGGATATTGTCCGTGACGCCACCCACAGTTGTGGTGATTTTTGGTAACACCACCGCTGCTCTGTATGGGAATCCCGGGAGCGGTGACAGGGAGCAGCAAAGTTGTTAGTCCTCCCCTCCGTGGGTAGGGGGTGGTTGTCCCGGGGCCCAGTGATGGGGTGGAGGATGAAGGGTGGCAGGCCCGGTGCGGGGCTTGGTGAGGTGCAGGGTCGCGGGGGCAGCGCTGTGCCTCACGGCACGGTGGTACTCACTCAGCCTGAGACGATGACACAGTTCTCGGTAAAACACACGGCTGGAAAGACGGTTCCCACGGATGGCTGCTGTTGCTTTTCCCCGGTAGTTAACGGTGACTGTCTCTTTCCCTGCACCCATGTTCAATGTTGGTAGCGATGGATTCCCACCGGTAACCCGCTCCCCAACTTGGATATGAGCCGGAGGAGCACCTCTTTGCCCGCAGGCGCTGGCCCTGAGAAACTGGTGCCTTGGCGGTGGCGGTGTCTCTCTCATACGGTTGGACTGTTGCCTTCAATCAGGACTTAGTTGTTTGGAGACCCGGAGGTCCCCTTCACTGACGGATTTGGCAAATTCACGGCAACTCCTAGCCTTGCCGGGATCCGAAAGGCCCCTGCCAATGGTGCTGGCTTCTCCTTGTGTACCGGTCCGGTACCGCCGGGCCACCACCCATCCACGGTCCTTACGGTAACTCCAATAGGCCACTCCTGCAGACGGTCACCGCCGTCTGCTAACCTTGCTGTCTCGGTCCAGGGCACACACCCGGACCAACTTCAGGCTCTTAGCTGTCTCTTTTCTCTCTCCACTTTCACTACACAACTTCTCTCTCTCCTCTCCAAACTCTAACTGCCTGGTTTTCCCGCCTCCAGGACTGTGAACTCCTTGGTGGGTGGAGACCAACCGCCTGGTGCCACCCCCTGGTGTGGACATCAGCCCCTGGAGGAGGGCAACAAGGATTTATGGTCTAGCTTTGATGTGCCTAACCGGGGTGTAGGGTGTGGTGGTGTCATTACCTGTGACCCCTGGCTTGTCCAGGGCATCACAACTCCTCCTCCCTTGACACTCCTTCACTGACTGACTCAGCTCACTGTTTTCTTCCTTTCCCCACTCGTGCCTGCCTACGCCACCTAGCAACCAGGCTCTCTACCACACCCCTTGAGTGGACATGGAGGCCACGCCCCCTCCTGGAAGCTCTCAGGAGTCCTCCCAAAGGTACATGAGTGAGACCTGATTACTATGCGCCTGTGTAGTCACACCTCGGTCAGCCTTCTGGATTACCTGTATTTCACTGCCCCCAGCATGGGTGCAGTACTCAGTGGTGCCTGCCCAGGTCAGGGGCGCCACATATGTAGTTACCAGACTATAGGGTAAAAGATAGCTAAGCGTTAGGACTAGCCCACAATGGGATGGGTTCGTTCATAGGGTAAGAGACAATTACTTCTAGAAAGTTAGTGAAGACTCAGTGTGTGGCAGAAATGGCTGCATAATCTGTAGATTGTTGAGGCCGCATGCAGTGGGTGACCTGTGGCAGAAGAAAGGAGGCTATGTGGGAGATAGTGAGATTCTGAAGTGTTGACCAAGGCACAGAATGTGAGACAATGCTGAGACTAGAGACCGGCCTTCTATCAAAGTTTCCCGGCGCAGAAGGGACTGAAGGACATGATTCTAGCATTAATGCCCCAAGCCTCAAAAGAAATGGGTGGAGACGGACTGGTGTGTGAGTGTAGGCGGTATTATTAACGTAGTCTCCCAAGCGTTCAAGAGCACAAGGCTCTTCTCTGGCACTACTGGCTACACCTTACTCCCCCCCGCACCCTCCCTCTTCTATGAGGAGAAGAGAACATGGACACAGAAGCAACTGGGAGCCCAAGGCTCTAATCTGGCCATAGTGACAGAAATACCAACCCCACCTCTATGAGGAGAATGGGCATGAAGCTGCTACAAGGGAATATGACCATCACAAATTGGACTGTAGTGTTGACCACTGAGATTCACAGGATCAGTAAGATTGGAAACAACCAAGTGGGAACTGAGCATGTGTCTGAATTTGCATCGTAGACTTGAGACGTGCTGACAATATGTGTCCGCCATCTGGTGTATAAAGTGTTGACAAAGATAGACTTTCGTGTAAAGTATTGTTGTTAAAAATGAACTTGTGATCTTCTTTTGCAAAAGAGTTGTCATCTGGTCCTGGCCAGCCGACATCAGCGGCAACATACAGCCTGCTTGAGCATGCAGCCCACATGACACAAGTCCACACACCCAGCCAGGTGGCGTGTCGAGGCCTCAAGAGTCAATCCCTCGCCCACGATTACCGCCCCGCGCAACTCTAGACGTGGATTATATTTTCATCATTCCACATTATACACAGGTTTCTCAGACCTCACCACTTCTACAAATGACAATGTTATTTTGGCATCATTTGCTTTCCAGTAAGTGTTCTTCATATTTTATGTATATGATGAAAGACCAGGAGACTTTATGCTAATATATTATATCATTTGTGTACACTTAAGGGAAAGGAAACAATTTAATTGCTCTTAAATAAATAAGCACCAGATGTTGCCCATGACCAACACAGACTCAGCCTCCAGGATGTATGCAAACAGGGAGGTGATGGCTGGGACAGCACATGGGCTGCAGGGCACAGAGGATACAGGGAAGTTACAAGCACTGTATTATGTGGCAGGCCTCCAAATAATACTGAAAACTCCAGTCTATGGCAGAGGAGCAGCACCTTCACCACCATAGCAGGGTGTTCAAACAAGTCATAAAACGCTGAGCAAGCAAATGAGAAAGAAGAAAAATGGTAAATGTGGTTTGATCTTGTTTACTTCCTGACCTTCTTGCCTTGCAGCCCTTGTGCTGTTCGGAGCAGGATTCCCCTCTGTGCACACATCCTGGAGGAATTGTACGGTTCAACTGCTGCTCCACACGTGTGCGCTGCTCAGCACCGCCAGCAACGGATCATCCCACACCCACAGGCTCCCTATAGGGCTGGAGAAATGCTATTTACCTTCTATTAAATATACTCTATACAAAGGGAAATTCCAAATATTACCATTTAGTGCTAAGCCTCCGATCGCATTAAAATGATGGAAACAAAACAGATCCCATAATAGTTAAGGCCTCTGATGACACCTATGGTACTCATCATGCATTTGATCTGGGACTTCAGTTAATTTGATATAAAAGAACAGCCATAGTGAAATAACAATGGAAACATGAACAGAGTCTAAATGGGAAAAGATTGAGTAGCACTGACTTGAAGAAAGGCCTTTATTATTTAATATTATTTGACAGGGAAGAGATTAGAGTCAGGCAGCTGCTGACAAAGCAAAAGAAGTTCATGATATGAAGGGACATATATCCTCCTGATTGTATAGTTCTGTTACTTCACTGGCCAGATCACACATGGAATATTGCTTGCAAAACATTATATCAGAGCCACAGCATGTTTACAGATGGGCAAAACAGTTGATTAGAGTATATAGCATATAGAGAATGAACTACTGTACATACACGGGTGCTAATATACTACAGCTATCTATCCATCTAATATCTATCTACCTATCCATCATATATCTATCTATCTATCTATCTATCTATCTATCCATCATATATCTATCTATCTATCTATCTATCTATCCATCATATATCTATCTATCTATCTATCTATCTATCTATCTATCTATCTATCTGTCCCTCTATCTATCCCTCTATCTATCCATCCATCCATCCATCCATCCATCTATCTATCTATCTATCTATCTATCATCTATGTACTGTATATCTATCCATCTAATATCTCTCTCTATCTATCTATCTATCTATCCATCTATCTAATATCTCTCTATCAATCTATGTATATGTGTCGCCCGGCGACTAGGGGTACTCAGATCCGGGCCACGGGGTCACTTCTGTGGGTATTGCGGTGGCGTGACCCGGTCTGTGATCCCAGGCTCCACAGTAAAAGGGGGGGATTTGTTGAGGGAGATTGTCCGTGATTCCACCCACGGTTGTGGTGATTGTGGACACCACCACTGCGATGAAGGTGCGGGACTCCCGGGAACGGTGTTGGGATGCAGCTTAGGATGTTAACCCCTCCGTGGGTAGGGGCAGTTGGTCCCGGGGCCCGTTCGGGGATAAGCAGGGTGCAGTGCTGCGGTGCGGTGCCTGAGGGCACGGGCGTACTCACAAGTATTTCACACAGAGTCACTGGTAAACTAGGAATTGCCGGTGTCCGCAGCCTTCGGTATGGGGGTGTTAGTGTCCCACACACGGTGCAGCAGCTCCTGTTCTTTCCCTGCAGCCAGGTGCCTTTCTCTCCACTCTCTTCCTCTTTCTCCTCAGCTGAAAACGGGGAATCCACTCCCCTGCAGTGATCCGGGTCACCCTAGGTACCGTCGGGCCACTACCCTGCTCCGGCTACCTCTGGCCCCTTCCTCACTGCAGCCTGTCCCGGCCCTTTCGGAGCACGCTTCACTATCAGCCTGGGAGCTACAACTCCAGACTCCTCTTCTGTCTGTCTCTCCAAACACTCTACTCCAGCCCCTCCCCTCTGCTCTGCTTTTCTCTTACCCCTGGGGGATGTGGTTTGTCCTGCTGCACCGGTGTGAGATCAGATTACCAAGGAGGATTAACTCTTTCTGTGACAACCTGGCTTTGCCAGGGCGTCACATATATCTATCCATCTAATATCTATATATCTACTGTATCTATCTATCTATCTAATATCTATCTATCATCTAGCTATCCATTTATTACCTATCTAATTTTTGATTAATGCTGGATCTTACCTGCTCATATATTTGTAGGCTTTTTAGCTGGGAGAGGCATGATATTAGTTTAGGGTACTGTGAAGGAAGGGCGCCTTGTCGCAGCTGACGGGCTCTCATGAATTGGCCAATTTATGCACAAATTACCTTCATTTTTATACCTATATTTCATATAGCAGTAATGCAATTAAAATTCCAGATTTTCAATATTCACATATATTTTGGCGCTTACAAAATTCAGCTGTTTGACCTTATTTGTCTATCTATCTATATATATCTATCTATGGATCTATCACTAATCTATCTATCTATATATCCCTCTATCTATCAACTATCTATCCATCTATCTACTGAACAAAAATATAAACCCAACGATTTTTTTTTGCTCCATTTTTCATGAGTTGAACTCAAAGATCTAAGGCAGGTGCGATGTCGGTGGGGTCAAATAGAAAGTGACGCACATCCGGCGTCACTTGCGATGTCGTAGTGTGTAAAACCTTTTTGATACGATGAACGAACGCAAAAGCGTTGTTATCGTATCATCGGTGTAGTCTCCGACATTTACAAAATGCCGGTGCAGCGACAGGTACAATGTAGTTCCTCGTTCCTGCGGCAGCACACATCGCCGTGTGTAAAGCCGCAGGAGCAAGGAACATCACCTTACCTGCGTCCCAGCTGCTATGAGAAGGAAGGAGGTGGGCGGGATGTTTACATCCTGCTCATCTCTGCCCATCCGTTGCTATTGGCCGCCTGCCGTGCGACGTCGCTGTGTTTTGACAACACCTGCATCCGGCTTCCATCAGACTTGCTGCTGCAAGATCCAAACACTCGAACCGCATAGTGGCTTCCACATCTTCTATTGTGGTCAGTCTTATGTGGGTGTCACACGGTACGATATATCTGGCGATATGTCGTCGGGGTCACGTCGTTAGTGACGCACATCCGGCATCGTCAGAGATATCGTACCGTGTGACATCTATGAATGAGCAGAAATACTCACCTTCTCGTTCATCGTTGACACGTCGTTCATTTTCATTATCTCGTTCATCCTTCTGTGCTCCGGTTGTTCGTCGCTCCCGTGGCAGCACACATCGCTCCATGTGACACCCCGGGAGCGAAGAACACAGCTTACCTGCGTCCTGCCGGCAATGCGGAAGAAGGAGGTGGGCGGGATGTTTATGTCCTGCTCATCTTCACCCCTCCGCTTCTATTGGCCGGCTGCCGTGTGACGTCGCTGTGACGCCGAATGTCCCTCCCTCCCTTCAGGAAGAGGATGTTCGCTGCCCACAGCGATGTCGCCCGGGAGGTAAGTACGTGTGACGGGAGGTTAACGACTTTGTGCGCCACGGGCAACTAATTGCCCGTGACGCACAAACGACGGGGGCGGGTGCAATCGCTTATGCGATCGCACGATTTATCGTACCGTGTGACGCCCGCATTAGACCTGAACACCTGCATACAGGTTGGTAGAGGCACCCACAGGATCCCTAATCAGTGTATATAAGGCCAGACCAGATTAACTCAAAAGCAAATTTAATAGTTATTAAATATAAAAAGTAAATAAAAGAAAACCTGTAATAACCTATAAAAGGAAGAATTGGGATTTGAATCTGTCCTTAATATGTACATTATATATATGCCAATGAACAGGCAAGAATAAGGGGTACTTTGCACACTACGACATCGCAGCTGCGATGTCGGTGGGGTCAAATTGAAAGTGACGCACATCCGGCATCGCAGACGATATCGTAGTGTGTAAAGCCTAGATGATACGATTAACGAGCGCAAAAGCGTCGTAATCGTATCATCAGTGCAGCGTCGGCGTAATCCATAATTACGCTGACGCGACGGTCCGATGTTGTTCCTCGTTCCTGTGGCAGCACACATCGCCGTGTGTGAAGTCGCAGGAGCGAGGAACATCTCCTACCGGCGTCACCGCGGCTTCCGTAGAATATGCGGAAGGAAGGAGGTGGGCAGGATGTTTACATCCCACTCATCTCCGCCCCTCCGCTCCGATTGGCTGCCTGCCGTGTGACGTCGCAGTGACGCCGCACGACCAGCCCCCTTAACAAGGAGGCGGGTCGCCGGCCAGAGCGACCGTCGCAGGGCAGGTGAGTGCATGTGAAGCTGGCGTAGCGATAATTTTTGCTACGCCAGCTATCACAAGATATCGTACCTGCGATGGGGGCGGGGATCGGCTTGCGATGTCGCAACGTGCAAAGCCCGCCTAAGGGTGTCACCACCTCTCCAGGTATAAATATGCACTTGTATATGCTGAACATAGATTTGCTTTATTATTTAGCAGTTTCTGCCTTAGATTTAGGGACACTTTGCACACTACAACATCGCAGGTTGGTGGGGTCAAATCGAAAGTGACGCACTTCCGGCGTCGCTCTCGGCATCGTAGTGTGTAAAGCATTTTTGATACGATTAACGAGCACAAAAGCGTCGTAATCGTATCTTCGGTGTAGCGGCGGTCATTTCCATGAATTGGGAAAGACCGATGTTACGATGTTGTTCCTCGTTCCTGCGGCAGCACACATCGCTGTGTGTGAAGCCGCAGGAGCGAGGAACATCTCCAACCTGCGTCCCGGGCGGCTATGCGGAAGGACAGAGGTGGGTGGGATGTTTACGTCCCGCTCATCTCTGCCCCTTCGCTTCTATTGGCCGCCTGCCGTGTAACGTCGCTATGAAGCCGCACGACCCGCTCCCTTAGGAAGGAGGCGGTTTGCCAGCCAGAGCGACGTCGCAGGGCAGGTGAGTGCATGTGAAGCTGCCGTAGCGATAATGTTCTCTACGGCAGCTATCACCATGATATCGCAGCTGCGACGGGGGCGGGGACTATCGCGCTCGGAATCGCAGCATCGGCTTGCGATGTCGTAGTGTGCAAAGTGCCCTTTAATGTGGTATTACAAGTTAAATATCTGGCTGCAGCAGTCACATCCCATGAAATCCACATGACCACTGCAGCCAATCACTGTCCTCAATATTCCCATACCATTTTCTGCTGAGGCTAATGATTTTTAGCGATCACATAGGGTATACAGGACGTCACTACAGCAAGAACCCACAAGGACCACTGAGGGAACACCGTTGGAATGGCAGGGATGAAATTGTTGACTATATACCATTTACGTACTTTAGGTGTTTATCTGTATGCATCTTTTAATTACCTTGGTAAATCATTTCAATTGAAGCATTCTTCAAACTTTAAAGAAACTAACATGATTTGTTTTATTATATGATTTTAACAACCAATATCATAGGCATTTTAATAAACCTCTAAACCAATATATTAACAAAGCAAGCCAAACATAGAGGGGAAGGCTTAAAAGCTCTAAGGTTAATCCATCGATTCAAGCAATGCAGCTGTATATGTCTTTGTCTTATGCCTCTTTCACACGTCCGTGTTTCGTACGTGTTTGGTCCCTTTCCTCATGTACCGGAGACACGGGCACATGTAGACCCATTTAAATCAATGGGTCTGCGCTCACGTGCGTATTCTGCCATGGACCGTGTTTACGTGTGGAAAATACGTGTGCCCGTGTTCTCCACACGTAGACATGTCCGTTTTTATCCGGCATCACGGGTTTCACACGGAACGCAAATGGACCACATTGAGGTGTTCCGTGTGACACGCGCCAGAGAAAACACACGTGTCTGAGAAAATAATAAAAAACCTTTACTCACCATGTCCAGCCCTCCTGTCCCTGCTGCTGCTGTCACTTGCTTCCGACCGCCGCTCATTATGCTCATTGCATATTCACTTCACTGCGGCCGGAAGCATCAGCAGCGGGGAGTCGGCAGGACTGGAGACCGAAGATCAGCACCACGGACAGCGAAGGGAGAGGTGAGTAACGGATAACACACGGAGAACACACGTGTGCCATAAACACAGCTCACGGAGGTCAAAACGCACCTTTGACACGTCCGTGAAAAACGTGCGTGGTTTTTCTCATATGTGTGAAAGAGGCCTTAAGGACATGTCTGAGCATTTTAGAAGCAGCAAAACTGCACAGAGGCTCAATAGCAGGGCTGCAGTCCCGGGGGCACACTATCAGACTGAACCATTCTTAAGAGATGAAAATAAAGACACATTTATGGAATATCTATAATAAAGAAAAGAAGAAGGTTCCATTTTTGGGACTCCCATTTGTTAGAATATTTGATGTCTCTGTAAGACTGTGGACCCTGAAAACATCAGTTGCTTTAGAGGGAATATAGCACCAGGTTTTTGCCACCTAGTCTGAGAGCAGCTTAACATAGGGGCAGAAATGCTGATTTCAGAGGAGTTTCACTTACTGGGCTGCTTAGTATAATCATTGTTTGATAAGCAGCAGATAATCAATAGAGAACTACTTGGCGTGCTGCAGGTAGTCCAGCATATTCATGAGCTCTGTATAAATGCTGTATCTGCTGTAGAGAACACACTGATTTTATCAAAATGACAGCAAACAGCTCAGTAAGTAACAAATCGCTGGAATCAGGGTCTCTGACTTTACAATATGCTGCTCTCAGATGAGGTAGCAAAAACCTAGCAACAGATTCCCTTTTATTCAAAGGTTGGCACATGTTCTATTAGTCTTATATGGTTCTAAGTGATTACACCATGTATTATTCCTCTTGGCCGCAGTACTAAAATCGGCCACAAAAGGTCATTGGTTTCCTCCTGATGTGTTTATTAGAGATGAGCGAACTAGCCGTGGTTCAGCTTGAGTTCGGTTCGCCGAACGGAGGTCTCGTTCGAGTTCGGTTCGTCGAACGTTCAACGAACCGAACTCGAACCAATAGGATATAATGGGAGGCAATCACAAACACATAAAAACGCATTATAAATGTACACATACAGTTAATAAACATTGCCATAACACTTACCAGTCCCCGCGATCTTCTCCTGCACTCTGTCTCCTGCCGCTATTCCATCCGATGATCGCTGAATCCTCCCGGTGACTAGAACTGCCAGCAGTGATGCAGGACCTATCGTGACGTCAAAATAGCCATGTGACCAGTCTCGTGGCTATTACCTCATTGGCTACAGACTGGTCACATGACTATGACGCGTCATGTAGGACCTGCGAGTGCATCTCTCCGGTACACGGTGCACATTTGTGTATCGCCGTGTACCGGCGACATGCTCTAGCATGCGGTCAACTCCCCATTCCGTTAGGGACCGGCTGACACAGCCGGTCATTAACGGAGATCACCGTTGCCATAGCAACGCAGTTAGCGGTGACGTCACCGCTAACCGCGGCTCCGGGAATCACATGATTGGAGCCCTGTTGCTATGGTAACACGTCTGTCACCGCCAGCAGCCAGCAGCACTGATCTCTCACGGAGTGAAGGCTGCACGCTGCTTCCCGTGCAGCCTTCATGGAGTGATTTCTGCACGGGAAGCAGCGTCTTCCCCCATTCAGCAGTGATGGAGCAGAGCTGCATTTGTTGAACGAGAAAGACAGAAGACCATGGATCGTGGAGGGCTGACAGGGGGTAATAAAGATGGAGTCTCTAATGTGTCTGTGTATTTATTTCTATTAAAGTATTTTTTCTCTGTGTGGTGTCTTTTTTTAACCCTTTATTGGAGATTCTTAATGGCTGGGTCAAACGTGCCTGACATTAAGCTGACCTTAACCTGACATTAAGACATCTGGCTTAATACTAGCTAGTAAAACGAAGCCAGTATTAACTCATGATTACCCAACAAGCCACCTGGCTCCAGGGCTGTTGGAAGAGTTGGATACAGCGCCAGATGATGGCGCTTCTATGAGAGCGCCATTTTCTGGGGCGGCTGCGGACTGCAATTCGCAGCAGAGGCGCCCAGAAACCTCGGGCTAACCTGTACTGCGGATTCCAATCCCCAGCTGCCTAGTTGTACCCGGCTGGACACAAAAATGGGGCGAAGCCCACGTCATTTGTTTTTTAATTATTTCATGAAATAAGTGAAATAATTAAAAAAAATGGGCTTCCCTATATTTTTGGTTCCCAGCCGGGTACAAATAGGCAACTGGGAGTTGGAGGCAGCCCGTGGCTGCCTGCTGTACCTGGCTAGCATACAAAAATATGGCGAAGCCCACGTCATTTTTTTGGTGGGCAAAAAACTTCTGCATACAGTCCTGGATGGAGTATGCTGAGCCTTGTAGTTCTGCAGCTGCTGTCTGCTCTTCTCCATACAGACAGACAGCAGCTGCAGAACTACAAGGCTCAGCATAGCCTAGCCAGGTATAGCAGGCAGGTACGGCTGCCCCCAACCCCCAGTTGCCTATTTGTACCCGGCTGGTCACCAAAAATAAAGGGAAGCCCTTTTTTTATTATTTCATGAATTTCATGAAATAATTAGAAAACAAATGACGTAGGCTTCGCCCCATTTTTGTGTCCAGCCAGGTACAACTAGGCAGCTGGGGATTGCAATCCGCAGCACAGGTTGGCCTGAGCTTTCTGGGCCCCACTGCTGCGAATTGCAGTCTGCAGCCGCCTCAGAAAATGGCACTTTCATAGAAGCGCCATCTTCTGGCGCTGTATCCAACTCTTCCAGCACCTGCCTGCTATACCTGGCTAGCATACAAAAATATGGCGAAGCTCACCTCCTTTTTTTGTAGTTTTTTGGCAAAAAAAATAAAAAATGCTTCCCTGGATTTTCCATTGCCAGTGAAGGTAACACCAAGCAGTGGGGGCTAGCAGTAGCTGCTTGGATTACCCTTAGCTAGCAATACAAAAAATGCAGCGGGAGCCCATATATATTTTTTTTAATTATTTATTTAAATAACTAAAAACAAAATGGGCTTCCCTGTATTTTGATTGCTGGACATCACAGTGCTGTAAAAATAAATCTTTAAAAAAAATGACGTAGCGCTCCGCGGTATTTTTGATTCTCAGCGCAGATAAAGCAGACAGCTATGGGTTGCCACCTTCATCTGCCTGCCGTTACCTTGGTTGGCAATCAAAATACAGGGAAGCCCATTAATTTTTTCTATTTAAAAAATAGTTAAAAAAAATGACATCGGGTCCCCCCATTTTTGATAGCCAGCTAGGGTAAAGCAGATGGCTGTAGCCTGAAAACCACAGCGGCAGCTTTACCGTGGTTGGGGATCCAATGTGGAGGTCCCCCCAGGCTCTTTTTTTATAATTATTTTATAAATATTAATAATTACACAAAAAAAGTAGGGTCCCCCCCAAATTGGATCACCAGCCAAGGTAAAGCGGACAGCTGTGTCTGGTATTCTCAGGGTGGGAAGGTCCATAGTTATTGGGCCTTCACAGCCTAAAAATAGCAGGCCGCAGGCACCCCAGACGTGGCGCATCCACTAGATGCGCCAATCCTGGCGCTTCACCCCAGCTCATCCCGTGCCCTGGGGCAGTGGCAAACGGGGTAATAAATCGGGTTGATACTAGCTGTAAAGTCACCTGAGATCAAGCCCAGCAGTTTGTGATGTCATGGCGTCTATTAGATACCCGACATCATTAACTGTCAGTACTAACAAAAAAAAAATCGACAAAAGACAAAAAACAGTCCCCAAAACATTTCCTCTTTCACCAATTTATTGTAAGAAAAAAAATAAAGGGGTCCCATAACGACTCTGAACTGTCTAGAATATGGGGGGGGAGACACTCAGGGATCGTATCCCCCATTTTCTAGGAGTGCAGACCCTTCATGTGAGGAGTGTGGGTGCAATGAATCTGCACTCACTCTCCCCGGGTCCACAGCAGCAGAGTCCATGTCGTAATGGTTGCTACCAAAGCTGCAATGCCCTGCTCATGAGGTAAGGGCATGCCTAATCAGGAGAACTATTGTACATTTCCAAATATTGGTATTTGCTGATATTATTGCTATTCCACCTACTATATATTGGGGATAGGATCTTGGAGATGGAATACCCCTTTAAGTCCAGTTTTCCAGCTGAATGAATACTTAACAACAGAGCTCGCTATTTAGATGTGTTTTCTTGTGGCGTATAACGGACTCTCATGTTTGGTAGTCGTTCAGCAGGGAAACTATAAAAGCAAATCCCTCCATTTGGAAATGTAGTATATAGCTCTCCTGATCAATTATGTTCCTTACCTCATGAGCAGGGCATTGCAGTAATAATAATAATTTATTCATTTATATAGCGTTATTAATTCCATAGCGCTGTATGTCTTTGGAGTGTGGGAGGAAACCGGAGTACCCGGAGGAAACCCACGCAAACACGGGGAGAACATACAAACTCCTTGCAGATGGTGCCCTTGGTGAGAATTGAACCCAGGACCTCAGCGCTGCAAGACTGCAGTGCTAACGACTGAGCCACCGTGCCGCCCATTTAGCTTACAGATGCATAACCACCACTCACTGTGTCTGAACACAGGAAGCTGAGCTGACAGCCGCTCTGTGAATGCGGCAGCGTCTATTGTGAAGGAGAGGGCCATGGGGGGATCAACGCTGCACAGGTACCGTGGGACACTGGGGAACACCGGTGGGGTTAAAGGGGGTGACCTGGCAGGGCCTGGGAAGGAGTTTTCTGTCGCATGTGTCATGGCACATGCGACAGAAATCAGAGGAGTAGGATGAATGCGGCCGGCGCGCTGTTGTGCGCGTGGCCATCTTGGATTTCTGGGAGGGCATCAGGGGGGGCACTTTGGCGACACCGGGGGACCAGAGGGGACCGGGGAGGAGATTTATCATGTTTGTTCATGCCAGATGGGAGATAAATAATTTTTTACCGTATACCTGTGATCACGTGAGCAGGGACCGGAAAAACCGTCCTGAATCATGATCTCCAGGGTCTCAGCTAGCCCTGAAACCCCGGAGATTTTCTGACGCCGGGGGGCGTTATTCACTTATTTCTGCCTGCTGTTTATAAACGGAAGATCAGAATAAGGCTACATTCACACGACCGATCCATTTTTGTGGTCTGCAAAAAACAGTCCGTTTTTTTTCACGAGTGCATCCGTGTGGCATCCGTTTCCGTTCCGTAGACGGTCCGTATGTCATCTGTTTGTCATCCGTGTGCCTTCCGTTTTTTTGTGTACTGCAAAAAAACTGAAGAAGGGAAAATACATAAATTTACCCAGGATCCTTAGCTTCAACCTACATGAGGCAGTCACATGTTCACTCCAGGGCCATTTTCTACTGCTTTTCACAGCGTAGAGCGCTCTGGTGATTTTCTTGTGCTTGTGCACTTCATATCAGTCTTTTCTGTCGTTATAATGGCAGAAAGACACATAATGTCCCACTCTCCTGCATTTTGTAATTTTGCACCCTTTGGTGCCTTTCATGTTGCACTAAGGGGTGCTTAGCTTTGTATTTAGCCAAAAAAAGGAAAAAAAAATGACGTAGGGTTCCCCCTATTTTTGTAGCCAGCTAGGGTAAAGCAGACGGCTGCAGCCTGCAGACCACAGCTGGCAGCCTCACCTTGGCTGGTAATCCAAAACTGAGGGCACCCCACGCTGTTATTTTAAATTAAATAAATAATTTAAAAAAAAAACACGTAGGGGTCCCCCCAAAATTGGATCACCAGCCAAGGTAAAGCAGACAGCTGGGGTCTGATATTCTCAGACTAGGGAGGTCCATGGATATTGGACTCTCCCCAGCCTAAAAATAGCAGGCCGCAGCCTCCCCAGAAGTGGCGCATCCATTAGATGCGCCAATCCTGGTGCTTCGCCCCAGCTCATCCCGTGCCCTGGTGCGGTGGCAAACGGGGTAATATATGCGGTTAATACCAGATGTGTAATGTCACCTGGCATCAAGCCCTGGGGTTGGTGAGGTCAGGCGTCTATCAGATACCCGACATCACCAACCCAGTCAGTAATAAAAAAAAATAGACGACAAACACATTTTTATTTGAAAAAACACTCCCCAATACATTCCCTTTTTAACCAATTTATTAGAAAGAAAAACAAATCCAGGTCTGGTGTAATCCAAGGGGTTGCCATGATGATCCACACTGTCCCAGTCAATGAAGAGCAGGATGTTCCCCATTGGCTGGGAGAGCAGTGCAGTGACCTGAGCTAACATCAATGGGTCAGCCCAGGTCACTGCAGGGGGATGACAAGTGCTGCTGTCAGCGAGGTACATTACCTGCGCTGATCTCCTGCACACTGACAGCACCTGTCACTGAGTTCAATGACCGCCGCCTTCACAGCCAAGTATCGCGAGAGGCCCGTGACGTCACCGCTAGTCAGTCTCGGGTCAGAAGCGAGAGAAGGTGATGTGACAAGCGGCGGCCATGGAGGACAGTGACAGCGCTGAGGTCGGGACTTCATCACCGCAGGTAAGCCGAGCGGGACCATGTGTGCAGAGTGCCAGGAGGACGTCAGTGTCGTGGACTGCATGGCTGGGGACGTGTGTATGTGTGTACATGCCGCGTGCAGGAGGGGGCGGAGCGAGCTGAGCGGGAAAGTGTGGGCTTCCTGCACGTAACTAGGATAAACATCAGGTTACTAACCAAAGCGCTTTGCTTGGATACCCGATGTTTATCTTGGTTACCAGCTTTGGCAGGCTGCCAGCGATGGCTCCTGCACACTGTAGCTGTAAAAAGCCCTGCTTTTTGCTGCTAGAACCGTTCTCGAACGTATCTAGAACTATCGAGCTTTAGCAAAAAGCTCGAGTTCTAGTTCAATCTAGAACAGGCCCCAAAATCACTCGAGCCGCGAACTGGAGAACCTCGAACCGCGAACCGCGCTCAACTCTAGTGTTTATGTGTCGCCCAGGTAAGGGGGTACTCGGTCCTGGGAGGTTGCAAACGCGAATGTCACTTTAGATGGCCGTTGCCTGGTCCCGTGCCCTGGGGACGCTTAATAAAAGGGGGTATTTACAGGGGATAATAGAGTTAATGTTCGTGACGCCACATGTGGGTTGCGGTTAAGAATGGAGAACCGTCGCTGCTCAACGTGGGTACTCCCAGGGATGGTGGTAGTGGCAGCTATGGTGGTAGTCCCTCTGCAGGTAGGGCTGTGCCTGGGAGATGTATGGTGTATAATGATGGAGACCACACAAGGTTAACTTTAACAGTCTCTACTCACATGGACCCTCGGCTAGCTGGATCCGGTCCCAGGAGTATCAGTGCCAATGTAGTGACCCAGTGTTACGCTCACCGAGGAGCGGCGAGCGTCCGGAGGTGGACCCACTGGACCGTGCACCGGACTCCCCTGAGAAGGTGACCAGCAGCGAACCCCTACACAGGGACTGTGCGGCGCCTCCCCAGGAGGCCTAAATGCACAGCAGCCAGGAACCGGTAGTAGGAGTCTCTGTAGGGCCAGGTGTAGCAAGGTTGTGACGTCCACAGCCAGCAGAACACGGGAACGGCACCGGAGATGTTCACAGCAGGTGACGTCCACAGCAGGTACGGCACAGATAATGTCCACAGCAGGTAGGGCACGGTGACGTCCACTGTCGGTATGAGCGGTGACGTCCACAGCAGGTATGGCACAGATAATGTCCACGGCAGGTAGGGCACGGTGACGTCCACTGTCGGTATGAGTGGTGACGTCCACAGCCGGAATGATACGGATGGTACTACGGTGAGACAAGGGATTAGAACCAGGTAACAATTACACAGAAAACAGACAACAGCACAAGGGGGTCTGGACACTGGCAAGGCTCTAATGGAAGCGTTGCTCGGGCGCCTGCTGCTGGGGGAGGTGAACCTAAATACCCATTAGGTAACAGGTGACCTCTGAGGTCACTTCCAGAAAACGGGGCATACCGCTTTAAGAAAGGGGGCGTGGCCTCACGCGCAGCCTAGAGTCACTTACTGTAGTTCTGTGTAAGGACGGGAGACCGGAAGAGGCTGCAGCATGCCTGGGAGCAGGACGTACAGCAGGACCCGGAGCAGGGGCAGCGCCTGCAGAGCCATGGGACCGGTAAGAGGAAGGTCGTCCCTGCCTGGGGCTATGACTGGGAGTGCAAGTGGGAGCCATGCTGGGACTGGGCAAATGTGAGGGAGCGCGCCCCCTACGGGGTCTGGTGGGACCAGGCACTACACCCAGGTTCCTCTGTTCCCAGCACTCTCTGTAGATTGAGTCTTTGTAGTGTGGAGCGTTTAAGAACCCCAACTGTCCCTTTTGGAGTACAGTCTCCTTCTCCGTACGACGGGCAGTGCAGACCCTGCGGGGAGGTAAGTGTCCAAACTCCGAACCTAGTTTGCTGCTGATGCCCCCGGATTATTTGGTTCGATGAAGTCCGTGAAGGTATCCTCACCGTGCAGGTATTTATCAAGCCGTTTGAAACTTGACATTTGACCCAGAGCCCTGTGCCCCGTTCGTGCTCTGGTCCCAGCGATATCTTGGTACCCGTCCTCTCCCCTGTGCCCCCAGGGTCACCGTTACATGGACCCAGATCACGCACGTCCGCACACCTCTCCTGTGTGCTCCCTACGTCTGACCGCCACTGACTGCCTGACCCCACCCACAAGGCTGGCTATACCCAGGGACTTGTTCCCATGGCGATCATCCCCTTACATGGTTAACCCTTTATGCCCAGTGTGGAGAGGAGAACTAGGATTTAGATGTGTGTTGGTGGAATCGGCCCTGGTACTCCAGGTCCCTGGGGGTAGGCCCTGCATCCCCTTGAGGATGCAGTTCCTTGTAGTGCCCTGAGGCTTTCAGGGGCGCTGCATTCCCCATTGGTTAAACGCAGAACGCCCTTGGGCTGTAAGCAAATAGAGTTTTATTTTTAACCTCAAAGGAAAAAGAAGGTGACAAGACGGTAAAGAAGGTAAAAGACATGTTAACAGTCTTCCCACACAAGTTAGGTAATACTCTTATAACGTTATGGCGAGCAATCCCCCCATCAACCCACCACCCAAAAAGGTCCTGGTTCCCCAAAACCCTTTGTGGAGGTAGGTCACCGGTCCCTTTGGTGACCAGGTATGGGCCTTCTCTATCCCAGACCTTTCCTCCAACCTTCCTCTCCGTGGTGGCGGGATTAATGTCCTGATGTAGCAGAGGACTACTCTGGTAGGCACCTTAGGTGCAACTATTTACAAAGAGCACAAGTTCGTGCTGGCTGCTGCCAGTCCTAAAGCCATGGTCCATTTTTAAATTAACGTTGTAAACAGGTAAATCAGGTGACTGTTCCTTGGATCATTCAAAAATTTTAAAACTTGTTTCAAATGATAAGCAGCAAATATTATAAAATTTAAACAGTATAACAACGTTATTAATGGTAACAACTGCTGGGGTAGCCTGATTCAGCTACCACCATTCAATAAGGGGGCCAGCTGGATTGCCTGGCCTCCTAAGATCAGCACTCGAGGTCTGTGTGCACTGGGTACACACATTTCTACCGCTACCTAGCGGCCGCTGGGATGTCGGTGCTGTCGCAGGTGCAGAGGCGTGGAAAGGCACCGCAGCAGGTTGGTGTACAGACTCTTCTGGCCTTGGCGCCTCCATATCAGACACCGTGTATAGCGTTAGCACAACGCAGACGAACTCGCCCCCAGCATGCGGCACCCATTCTAGCTTTGGGATCAGATCTGCCATTCCCTTCACAGTGGCTGGGCGCAATACCTGTGGATGATCATCAGCACCGGCGGCAACCTTCCCTGCGACTCCTGACTCCAACGCGGTCTGGATTGCTGACCCTGAATCAGGAACTAAGGCTTGCTCCTTCCCCAGCGGGGAAGATGATGTGACCGCTTCTGGTCTCACTGGCTCTGGCGGCGATGCTGCCTGGTCAAGGAGGGATCCTGGGGCCTGGGATGGTGCAGCCTGGTCAGGCGGTGCTCCACTCTCTTGAGCCCGCATGGCTGACAAAACCCCCATCATCTTCGCCTCTCATTCTGCGATTTGCTGCAGGTTCTCCGTCCTCAATGTCCAGTACAGGCGTTGAACCTCCGTCTCCAGCCTCTCCACTGTCCATATCTCCGCGGCCGGGTCGTCCGTGCTCACGGGCTGGAGGGGCAGACATCTTTCTGGTCACTGGCGTGCGAGCCCTTGTCGTCTCCCTGCGCCTCTGTCTAGCCAATACCCCTCGGTCATCTCTCAGTATTCATCAGTATTTATCGCAGGGACTGGGGTACACTGGGAGCTCCCGGGTCCGGTCACTGCCGACTTTCGCCCGCGCTCTCAGGGATCGTGGGCGGGGCTTAGGTTCACACGCTTTTGCAGTTTCGCACTCTTTTCAAGCACAGTGATGGCGCAGCAGCTTTTTCAACATTCAAGATGGCAACAGTCTTTACGCAAACAGTCCATATAATACAGTTCTTAAGACACACATCACCCTTGTTAACGGGCCTTGTCCGAATCCTAATTGTGACGCCAATTTTAAGCTGTGTCACCCAGGGAAGGGGGTATTCGGTCCCGGGCGGTTGCAAATGGGAATGTTACTTCAGATGGCCGTTGCCCGGTCCCGTGCCCTGGGGACGCTTAATAAAAGGGGGTATTTACAGGGGATAATAGAGTTAATGTTTGTGACGCCCCCTGTGGGTTGCGGTTAAGAATGGAGAACCGCCGCTACTCAATGTGGGTACTCCCAGGGATGGTTGTAGTGGCAGCTATGGTGGTAGGCCCTCCGCAGGTAGGGCTGTGCCTGGGAGATGTCTGGTGTATAATGATGGAGACCACACCAGGTTAACTTTAACAGTCTCTTCTCACATGGATCCTCGGCTTGCTGGATCCGATCTCAGGAGTATCAGTGCCAATGTAGTGACCCAGGTTGCTCTGTCCCCGGCACTCTCTGTAGATTTAGTCCCCATAGCGTGGAGCATTTGGGAACCCGGACTGTCCCTTTTGGGGTACAGTCTCCTTCTCCGTACGGCGGGCAGTGCAGAGCCTGCGAGGAGGTAAGTGTCCGAACCCCGATCCTAGTTTACTGCTGATGCCCCCGGATTATTTGGTTCGATGAAGTCCATGAAGGTATCCTCACCGTGCAGGTATTTATCAAACCATTTGAAACTTGACATTTGACCTAGGACCCTGTGCCCCATTCGTGCTCTGGTCCCAGCAATATCTCGGTACCCGTCCTGGCGACCTCTCTCCTGTGCCCCCGGGGTCACCGTTACACGGACCCAGCTCAGGCATGTTAGCACACCCCTCCTGTGTGCTCCCCACTTCTGACTGCCACTGACTGCCTGACCCCTCCCACCAGGCTGGCTATACCCAGGGACTTGTGCCCATGGCGACCATCCCCTTACATAGTTAACCCTTTATGCCCAGTGTGGAGATGAGAACTAGGATTTAGATGTGTGTTGGTGGAATCAGCACTGGTACTCCAGGTCCCAGGGGGTAGGTCCTGCATCCCCTAGAGCAGTGTTTCTCAACTCCAGTCCTCCAGACCCACCAACAGATCATGTTTTTAGGTTTTCCTCAATATTGCACAGGGAATATTTCCATCACCTGTGCAACATTAAGGAAATCCTAGAAACCTGATTGAGGAAAACCTGAAAACATGATCTGTTTGTGGGTCTTGAGAGTTGAGAAACACTGCCCTAAAGGATGCAGTTCCTTGTAGTGCCCTGAGGCTTTCAGGGGTGCTACATTTAGATTTCCCTAAGAGCTGCAGGATCCTATGTTTAGAGAGTGTGAGGGTTAACTTGTGGCAAGTCAAGGAAAAGTAGGAGTATTAGAATCAAGAGGAGAGGAATTAGTTCCTGTTTTAGGGCTCATTCACATGACCGTTCCGTCTGTCCAGGTCAGTTCCTATTTTTTTGCGGACCCACGGACAGGACCATCTTTTCAATGTTTTTTGTTTAGGATCGGATGGCTCACAGTAGCACTTCCATGTGCATCAGTTGCTATAAAAAAAACACATCGGATGCCGTATTTCTGTTTCGATATTATGGAACATGTCCTATTCTGTTCCATGATAATGGACCGTGACTCAATGCAAGTCAATGGGCATGCAAAATCCCCAAGTATTTCCGTTTGACCTCTGTCTGATGCCCGTGCAGTCTGTGTCCCACTCCCGCTCTAGCCCCTTGGATGCTCGCACTGCAGCATGTCAGCATTTGCTCGCACTGCAGTGTATCCGCATATGCCCGCAATGCAATGTCAGCATCTGTCCACACTGCAATTTCAGCATCTGCCCACACTGCAATGTCAGCATATGCCCGCACTGCAGTGTGTCAGCAGATGCAAGCACTGCAGTGTGGGCAGCCGCGAGGATGATGAGCGTTGCTGTCAGGAGGTTGATAAAGTTCATTACCAGCGGTGATGAATTTCTGCACTCCTGATGTCCGCGCTTATCACTGATCGCCGTGTTCTCACATCCCCTCTCGCGGGAAGCCCAAGACTGTGACTAGCGGTGATGTCACAGGCCGCTCGCGAGAAGTGATCTGAGAACACGGCAGGCATAGAACTCATAGTGACGAGCGCTGATGTCAGGAGTGTAGCGGCTTCCATCACCCCAGGTAATGTACCTCGTTACCCTCTTGAAGTCAGCGCTGGTCATGCACTGCAGTGACCTGGGCTGACCTCATGATGTTAGCTCAGGTCACTGCACTGCTCTCCCACCCAATGGGGAACATTCTGTTCTTCATTAACTGGGACAGTGACTATTGATCATCGTGGGAAAAGATTGTTCTCTTTTCTCAGGTAATTAAGCATGGGAAAAATATTTAGTAAAACTTAGTAAATTGTTTTAAAATGTGATCATTATGTAAACTGTTCATTCCTTTCCCCTTACTGTCCTCCCCCCTTTCCACCCCCCAAAATCTTTTCCAGGTTTTCCCAATAAAGTTAACTTTCCTAAACCTTCCTCCCCCCCTTAAATGTTGGTTCATAAACTTTGAAAATCAAATAAAAATACTTTATACACAAAATACGTACACACTGCAGAAGAACATAGAAAGTTTATATCAAGATACAGAGATACAGTATATACATAATATTCATTATTAAGGAAAATATAATACAATGCCCCTATAAGAGAGGAGAAAGCTGAGTAGATCTGTTCTGTATGATTTGACAGAATACTCTGGATAGAGGGGTATTATCCTGGGCCAAAGAGCTGCACCATATGAAGAGTCTTACCCTGGATAGCACATATCAGATACATGAGTAAATACAGTCCTGCTCATCATTATTGGCACCCATGAAGTTTAAGCGCATAATGTGGAATATCTCCTGAAAAAGATGAATGAGCGAAACACTTGTGTTAGATACAAAAGAGCAAATGATAACCAGCAATTTAAAACAAAAAACAAGAGCAGGGAAAAATAGAAAAACCTATTAGTATGGAAACACATTTTGACTCGTCTGTGGTAAATCACAAATGAAAATCACTTGTGATAAATTGTCGGTGCCCATGGGACATGAATTAGCCAATGAATGATGACTTCAGTGTTTTAAAAAGCCACATAGTAAGCCCTGTTCCTTTGTCACAATGATGAAAACAAAGGAGCTGTCTGAGAACATCAGAACTGCTATTTTTACCAAACACAAGACTTCCAAACAGTATAAGGCCATCTACAAAGACCTCAGTATCCCAGTTTCAACAGTGCGCAATGTTATTAAGAAGTTTGCCAAGCATGGAACTGTCACCTCCCTTTGCATTGGGGAAAGAGGAAAATTGACAAGAGATGTCTTCGAAGGTTCGTGAGAATGGTGGAAAAAACAGCACATGAAACATCCAAAGACCTGAAGGCCAACCTGGAACAGTTTGGGGTCGTCTTGGTTTCAACGAGGACCATACATCACACACTAAACCAAGCAGAGATTTATGGGCGAAGCCCAAGGAAGAAACCATTGCTGAAGAAAAGATATAAAAAGAAATAAATGATCTCAGCCAAAGAGTACCTTGACAAACCACAATTTTTCTGGAAAAATATTCTAATTCTGTGGTTAGCTGCAACAAAAATAGACTTTTTTGGCAATGCAAAGCAACAGTTTGTTTACAGATGGCGCAATGAAGCTTATAAGAAAAAGAACACCCTACCAACAGTTAAGCATGGTGGAGGATCCATAATGTTGTGGGGTTGCTTTGCTGTGTCTGGTACTGGAGGACTGTTTCATAGGAATCATGAAATCAGAGAATTTTCAAGAAATTTTAGGGCAAAATTTTCTATCCAGTGCAAGAAAACTTGATTTGAGTCAAAGATCATGGGTCCCCCAGCAAGACAATGACCCAAAGCACACATTCAAAAGTACAAAAAAATGGTTGAAAAAGAAAAAAATGACTGTTTTAAAATGGCCAGCAATGAGTCCTGACCTGAATCCCATTGAGAATCTTTGGGATGAGGTGAAATCTGCCATTGAAAAAAGAATCCTGCAAACATTCAAGAGCTTGAACTAACTGCAAAGGAAGAGCAGAAGAAAATACCAGCGGAGAAGTGCAAGAAGCTTATAGATGGCTACAAGAAACGTTTGGAGACTGTCATCAATGCCAAAGGGTGTGCAACCAAGTATTAATTAGGGGCCTTTATTGCGGCACATGCTGTTTATTCTTTTTCGAAATTACAACATGTAAGTTGACAATAAACGTCTTATTTTTGTATTACTTTGGACCACTAATTAAAAAGTCCTGAGGATATAACTTTGGTACATATACCTTTATTTCCGATGATCTTGTACACTCTATGAAAAAATGAAGGGGTAACAGTAATGGTGAGCAGCACTGTCTCTGTACTACTTCCCACTAATTGAGATTACAGATTTATGGGGCAGTTTAAACAATGCTCCTCCTGAAATTCATTATTTACTGATAAGGGCTTACTGACTTTTTGTACTGTCATTCCACCCCCTACCACTCAAAAGCTGAGAAATTAAAACTTAGAAACAAGGGAAGTTATTCTTTTACCTTCTGCATACATTTCAGTAATGGCAAAGTTGTGTAGGCCAGGGACCTCAAGCGCGCAGCCTGCGGGCTGTACACAGGACCTGAAGCTACTTCTTGTGGCCCGCAGGCTCATGGCCCATTGATTATTGTGGCCGGTGCAGGAACCGCCGCAGTCAGCTCTTTACTTCTGATGAATGATTTTGCTGGTGCTACACAGAAAGAAGCTCGGCACAGCTACTCCAATGGCAGCTGCCGGCCAATCAGAGGCCAGCAGCTGATGCCATAGATATCAGCTGCTGACCACTGATTGGCCGGTGACTGCTAATGGAAAAGTTGTGCTAAGAGCTTGTCTCTGCGCAGCGCCGCAAATTGTTCATCTGAAGTAAAGAGGTGACTGCGGTAGCCCCTTTATCATCAAGGGGGCCACGGGCCTGCAGGCTGCAAGAAGCAGGGTAGTGAACACCGAGGGAACGGATTATAGGTGAGAAGATTTGTTTGTGTGTGTGACTCGCCCCAGGACTATGGGGTACTCGGTCCCAGGCCGTATATGTATGGGAATGCTGTGTCACGAGTGTGTAATGATCAATGCCCAGGTCCGTGATCCTGGGGGTCACCTAAAAGGGGGTTATATACAGGAAAGATTAGAGAGTTTATGTTGTGACACCACTAGTAGGTTGCGGCTAGGTAGATGGAGCCACCGCTGCACAGTCTATTGGCACTGGGGCTGGTGGTGATGGCAGATTGGATGTTGGGCCCTCCGCAAGTAGGGCTGAGCCCCAGGGGGTGAATGATGGAGTTCAGCGTGGAAAGAAGGGAGACCACATGATGGGAATGCAGTGCAACTGGTATATACTCACAGCGGTAGTAATGCTGGATCACTGAGGATGGCTGGTTTAGACCCCTGGTCCTGTTAGTCCCAGTGTCGGTGTGGTAACCTGGTGGCCTATTTCCCCTGCACCTCTCACTGGTTGGTGGAACTCCATGGCTTGGAGTGTCTGGGAGTCCCTTTCTGTTTGTCGTTCAGTCTCTGGTCCATACAGCGGGTAGTGTAGGGTTGGTATTCTGTTCCTGTCCCTGGCTCTCCCGTTATTGATGCTGATTCTTGGATCAGCAAGGTCCTGGATAGTCCCCTAACTGTGCAGGTATTTTTCAGGTAGCCTGAAGCGTTCACCTCACCTAGGGCCCAGTGCCCCATCGGTGCTATGGTTCCAGGGGTACCTAGTCATACCCTCCCTGGCAACCTCTCTCCTTCACCAGCTAGGTCACTGCTACACGACCCCGTCTAAAGACACATCTGTCTGTTACAACTGTCACTACAGACTGTTCTGCTGTCTCACTCCTCCCCCCCTGGTTGTTGTCTAGTGGACTGGATCGGCTCCACCCCTAGGTGGCCATCCATTGGGTCCCAAACTAGTCAGTCACCATTGATTGGGAGAGGGAAACTGGGGATGTTTATGTGTTTTGATGTTACCGGCACTGGTCTTCCAGGTCTCGGGGGTAGGCCCTGTATCTTTGACAGGATGCACTACCTTGTAGTGCCCTGACAGGTTCAGGGGCGCTACATGTGTGTATGTGTGAAGAATGGCATAATAGGGGACAGTACTACAAGATGGGACATTGCTACAAGAAGTGGACCAGGAAAGGAAGCATTAATACAAAGGAGAGCACCAGCATGGACACATTTGTAAAAGGGGACAATGATGTGTGGACAATGATGGGCACATTACTAAAGGATGGGGACAAAGATGGGCACATTACTGCAAGATGGGGACAAGGATGAGGCACAATACTACAGGATGGAGACAACATAACAGGATGGGGACAAGGATGGGCACATTACTACAGGATGGAGACAAGGATGGGCACATTACTACAGGATGGGGACAAGGATGGGCACATTACTACAGGATGGGGACAAGGATGGGGCCAGGGCCGGCGTCAGCACCCGGCATACCCGGGCAAATGCCGGGGCCCTGAAGAGCTGGGGGGGTCCACTTGGCCTCGTCACTTCAGCTGCCCCCGGGCCGGGCCCACTCTCCCTCAGTTCTGCTGCCCCCGGGCTGAGTTCCGGGGACCGCAGTCCTCGGCAGGAAACTGTGGTTGCCGTCCCTTAGCTAGTTTCACACTTGCGTTGCAAAAAGTGTGATAATAAAGGCCACGGATTCTAGTGAAATAAGTTTTCTTTATCCGAGAGAGAGAGCCCTCATCATCACCGCACACATCCCGACATCACCGCACACATCCCGACATTACCGCACACATCCCGACATCACCGCACACACCCCGACATCACCGCACCCCCCCGACATCACCGCACACCTCCCAACATTACCACACACCTTCCGACATCACCGCACACCTCCCGACATTACCGCACACATCCCGACATTACCGCACACATCCTGACATTACCGCACACATCCCGACATTACCGCACACATCCCGACATTACCGCACACTCCCCGACATTACCACACACACCCCGACATCACCGCACACATCCTGACATTAGCACACACACCCCGACATCACCGCACACATCCTGACATTACCGCACACATCCCGACATTACCGCCCACATCTTCACCGAACACACCCCGACATCATCGTACACATCCCGACATCCCCACACACATCCCGACACTACAGCCCTCATCATGACCGCACACACACCGCACTACCGCACCCATCATCCCCACACACACACACACACCGGCATTACCTCAGTGACGTCCCCGCTGACAGCGCGATTCACTTCAGTTGCTGCGTGGAGCTTACAGGAGCGTCGGTGTTCTACTGCAGCTCCTGTCAGCTTCATGTAGCAGAGCTGGATGCGGGACCTCGTGTGGATTACGCCAGACCTGGAGGGGTATTTGCAGATTTTAATAAAGTGGTGAAAGAGGGGTTTTTTTTTGTCTTTTATTCCAAATAAAGGATTTTTTGGGGTGTATGTGTTTATTTACTTTCACTTACAGGTTAATCATGGAAGGTATCTCGGGGAGACACCTGCCATGGTAAACCTAGGACTTAGTGGCAGCTATGGGCTGCTGCCATTAACTCCTTATTACCTCGATTGCCACTGCACCAGGGCAATTCGGGATGAGCCGGGTTGAGTCCCGGGACTGTCGCATCTAATGGATGCGGCAATTCCGGGCGGCTGCTGGCTGATATTTTTAGGCTGGGGGGCTCCCCATAATGTGGGGCTCCCCATCCTGAGAATACCAGCCTTCAGCCGTGTGGCTTTACCTTGGCTGGTATCAAAATTGGGGGGACCGCACGCCGTTTTTTTAAAATTATTTATTTATTTATTGTACCGCACGATATAGACCCACCCACCGGCGGCTGTGATTGGTTGGAGTGAGATAGCTGTAACTCAGCGTGGGGGCGGGTTTGACTGCAACCAATCATAGGCGCCGGTGGGCGGGGGAAGCAGTGAATACGAGATTGAATAATGGACGGCCGGCTTTTTCAAAAGAGGAAAAGCCGCCAGAGCAGTGTGAGTGTCTGTATGTATGCAGCAGAGCAGTGTGTGTGTCTGTATGTATGCAGCAGAGCAGTGTGTGTGTCTGTATGTATGCAGCAGAGCTGTGTGTGTGTCTGTATGTATGCAGCAGAGCTGTGTGTGTGTCTGTATGTATGCAGCAAAGCTGAGTGTGTGTCTGTATGTATGTAGCAGAGCTGTGTGTGTGTCTATGTATGCAGCAGAGCTGTGTCTGTATGTATGCAACAGATCAGTATGTGTGTGTCTGTATGTATGTATGCAGCAGCAGTGTATGTGTCTGTCCGTATGTATGCAGCAGAGCTGTGTGTGTGTCTATGTATGCAGCAGAGCTGTGTCTGTATGTATGTATGTATGCAGCAGAGCAGTATGTGTGTGTCTGTATGTATGTATGCAGCAGCAGTGTGTGTGTGCGTCCGTATGTATGCAGCAGAGCAGTGTGTGTCTCTGTATGTATGCAGCAGAGCAGTGTGTGTGTCTGTATGCAGCAGAGCTGTGTGTGTCTGTCTGTAGGCATGTATGATGTGTATCTATGTATGTCAGTGTATATGACTGTATAGATTTATCTGTTTATATGTATTTTGTGAGTTTGTCTTTAAATATGTATATGTACGTATCTGTGTATGTGTGTGTGTCTGCGTGTTTATGGGGCCCACTGGGACTCTTCCGCCCGGGGCCCACAAAAACCTGGAGCCGGCCCTGGATGGGGCACATTACTACAAGGGGACAAGGATCGGCACATTATTACAGGATGGGGACAAGGATGGGCACATTACTACAAGAAGGGAAACAGGATGGGAACATTACTACAAAGATGTTGGCCAAAAATTACTATATGGTGCTAATGGTAAAGTTATATTACTTACATGAAAGGGATAAAATGAGAAAAAAATAAAAAAATAAAGCATGATTTTGTTTTTTTACGATTAAAAATGCTTTTATATATAAACAAAAAAAGTGCATGTTTGTTATAACGAGCAAAAAATGTTCAAAAATAGTGATCCAAAGGTGTAAAGAAAATAAATATATGGTACCACTAAAAATGTCCCTTAGTCCTTCAAAAAATTCGGCACCCCCAAATTATTTTATTTTTTATGTGCGGCCCATAAACCCAGCCAAGTTTGAGACCCCTGGTGTAGACAAATTCAGGCCATAGAGAGAGGGGATACAAACCCACAAATATCCCCTCCCTTCCCATTCTTGCAGATGGCATCAAGAACTTATTTCTGCTAAAGGAATTATTTGGATACCAATTGCCTATATTACAGGCAGACAGACAAAACATGGATAACTTACTGGTGTCCATACCTTACAAACACTGGAGCCAGTTATGGCAACTGTCACAAGTCTATTTTTCTGGAAGTGACAAAAAAAATCTTGATACAAGTAAAATATATCTTTGTACCGTGTTAGCCAGTAGAGATAAAAAAAATTTTAAATTCTCATTCTTTATATTTATTTATATGCAGACTGATTGTTACAATTAACAAGGGTTAGTCATAGAGTATTCTATCAAATCTGCATTTCTGCTCTGATTTTTGACTGTTTCTAAATCATTAAACTATTAACTGTGCTGTGAGTGGCGTAAATAAGTTTAACATACACAGTGTCATAATGATTCCATGAGGATGAAGCAGGTGCTGCACGTGTGGGTGGCCAAAGGAAGGAGCAAACTCACCATGCTGTCAATTATCAGCATTAGCCTTGAAGTCCTAATTAGCTCTGTTTTTCCAGTGTCTCAATTACTTCCAGTCCTGCTCTTGGAAGCTACAATAAGTTTCTGGACCACTTATGTCGGGAGCTTTGGCTTTAATGCACACTAATAAAGCAATGAGTTCTTAATGACTAATATCTTTCGCGTTGGATTCTAGTTTACTCACTTGGGAATCCTATCATTTTGGAATTCCTATTGTTCATTTTTCTTGTCTTTAAAGATTAAATAGAAAAGTTATCTTCCAGTTCTATTTGTTCGATGAGTACTACAAAATAAATTCACTGAATATATTAGTGTTAACTATTTAGCATTATCTGTTCCTTCAACTCTATGCACATAATGTAATGTAGCAGAATTCCACATGCAGTGTCAGAACTCGTCCACAAGCCCCTAGGGTAAAAAATAATCCGCAAAATGGTATATATTTTTTGTAGTAGCCAAATGTATTTGTAGTTTTTAATACTTTCCTTCAGTCACGAGTGATGTGATCTCGGGCCGATCTGGTATCAGAAGGTCACAGCATATTGTGGATCGCAGATCCGCTTTAGTACAAAGTTGTCATTAACCTTGAGTTGGAATGTATTTAACTATATCAGATACTGAAGGGGTTAAGTTTATTTCTATCCTGCAGTGATCTAACAGGTAGTTGTAATTTCAGCTTTAGTCACTCCCTTCGGCTATAAATATCAGCTCCTCACCCATCTCTTTGTTGGCTATAGCTCATACCTAAGCTGATCGTGTTGAAGCAACTCGTTGCTGCATAGCTGTGGTGTTGTTTCTATTGCAGCTGCAAAGGTTCTTACTGAAGAAATCTTGGAGTGCGTTTTGTTGTGTCTTTCCCTACCTGTTTGTTTTACCTACCTAGTGTTGTCTTATTGTAGTGGTAAGATTACCATCTTGCTGGCCCTCACAAGTCAGGATGAGTTTAAAGCCAGCGAGGGCATAGGCACATGATTGGTGCACGGGAAGGACCCGCCTAGGGATGTTAGGGAGCGCAGGGATCATCCTCAGGTAAATGTTAAGAGATGACCCCACTCCACTCTCCCTAACACTAAAGCCTACCCTTGTATTGTGTACCATTTGTGTTGCGTCGCTCGCAGGGGGTTCCTCCCGTGTAACAGCACCCTGGTGTTTCCACTGTGTTGCGCTGTTCACCCGGAGACTACTCGTACCTGGTGTTAAATCTGTAGTCACATTGCAACACCTTCACAGTAAAATTAAGCATGCTGACTACTATGTTGTCACCTGATGCCAACTTGTATACTTCTAAACACATACTCCATGTAACCCATCAGTTGGTTTAACGGCCATGGACCACAAGTGAAAATGTGCCCTAAGCTACATGGACATGGTTTACTATTACGTTTGTTAATTTACATCCATATATGTTCCTGTGTTTATCAATTTCAACTGAAAAAAGTAGTTTCTGGGTATTGTAATAGAATTCCCAACTGGCAGCAGGTGTCATTTACTCAAGAAAGACCTGGACCTTATTAAGTTTCATTGGCTTATGTCCAACATCCTGCTCGTGATAAGAAGATTTAGTAACCTAATCAGCTAATACCACTTAATACCCTACGGAAGATACGTACCAGCTAAATGTTTAGACTTAAGGTCTGCTTACACTGATCAATAATATTTACAATTCTCCAGTTTTGAAGAAAAAGATCACAGCAAGAGTTTAGCCATGAAATCTGAGTTGTGAATAGCCTTTTAAAATTAAGAAGTGACAGGTCTTCTTTAAACTGTCTAAAACTATTAGAAGCAGTTATCCAATCAGGATTTATTTGTCTCATGCACCCATATGAAAAAACCTATATGCCTTTTTATGAAGTTGATACATTTTACATTCATAGGTATCAATGGGTGCTTAATTACAGATGAGTACAATGATTCCATACCTCACAATTTTGAAAAATAAAGAGGCACACGTAGAGTTGCGCATGAGTAGGCCACATCAGTTTTATGCCCGACAGTACATTCCCCTGGCACCTGGGATGATTCTTCCACAGACCCCTCTCACACTATATGATGTCCCCGCAGATCTCCCCACACAGCATGATGCCCCCATAGTGTACACACACAGTCATACATAGAAAACACATTCTGCTACATCAACAAATACACATACAGCTGTTCTACATCAGCATGTAACGTACCCAGGGGCAATAGTCATGGGCGAGGGTTGTAGTCCTAAACCCATCCTGGTACACTACAGACGTGGGGGGGCTGAGTGGTGTATGGAGTGGGTGTGGAGGTGGTGCCTGCTTGAAGCTGGTCATCTAGGGTTTTATTTGGCAGTAACGAGTCCACCTCCGGTCACAACTAGAACAATTTTACTGTAAATTCTCTTAAAATGCAGCATCCAGTTCATAAAGGCAGTTTTTATGCCAAGATCTTTCACAGGCATTGCTTACAAATGAGAGGACTCCTAGAATCCTTGTTCCCGCCATGCCTGGGACCCCACCAGTCAACACTGGCCCCTGTCTCCTGTCTCCGCTGGCCTAGGAAGGGGTTGCACTTCTCTTTTCCCTCTGGCTTTACCTTCCATTACTGAGGGGTTATCACTTTGCTTCAGTCCACTTGATTCTTTATCTCGTTTCCTTTCTCTGCATGGACCCTCCACACCACACTGCTCCACTCTGCTACATCTGACCCTGTTGGTCTTTTCACTTATCTCACTCCTTTATTTTCTTTAACCAGAAAGCACTCTTCCCTATATTCTCCTGTGCTGGGGACTGTCTTCCCCCTATTAAAGGGAACCTGTCACCACTTTTTTGGACTATAAGCTGCGTCCACCACCACCGGGCTCTTATATACAGCATTCTAACATGCTGTATATAAGAGCTCAGGCTGCTGTGACAACATAAAAAACACTTTATAATACTTACCTAACGGTCGATCTGCAGAGGATGAGGGCCTGATGGGCGTCTCCATTGTCCGGTGCGGGCGTCTCCCCTTTCGGCCATCTTCGTCTTCTTTCTGACGCCTGTGTACATGAAGCAGCTACGTCATACACACTCGCCGGTCCTCCGCAGGCGCACTACAATACTTTGATCAAAGTGCGCCTCCTCAGGACCGGAATGCCGGTGAGTGTGGATGACGTCAGACCCCTCATTCACCGCGGCTAGAGAAGAAGGAGAACAAAGATGGACGAAAGAGGCGGCTCCGACACCGGACAATGGAGACACCCATTAGGCCCTCATCCAACGCAGCGTGACCGTTAGGTAAGTATTATAAAGTGTTTTTTATGCTGTCACAGCGGCCTGGGCTCTTATATACAGCATGTTAGAATGCTATATATAAGAGCTCGGTGGTGGTGACCGCAGTTTATAGGCTGAAAAAGTGGTGACAGGTTCCCTTTAATCCATGCCGTCCTATCACTCCCACTACATTCACTTACACTGAGGGACCAAGGACCCAGTGACACCTAGCGGCGGCCAGCCAAATTACACAGGAAAATGTAGATACATAAATACATTACTCTAAAATATCTATACTTGATCATAACATTCTTAAGGGGGCGGTAGGGCACTGGACACCCTCTTACAAGCACATAAATACACATAGAACTCTGCTGCATGAAAACACAAATACACACACAGCTCTGTTACATCAACACTAACAGCTCTACTGCATCACAACACACATAACTCTGCTACATAAATACACAAAACACTCACAGCTCTGCTATGCCAACACACAAATGCACACAACTATGCTATGTCAACACATATACATACAAAGCTGTGCTACATTAAAAAGCATACTATATACTGTATACACACGATATACACACTATATACTGTATACACACTATATACAGACTATATACACACACTATATATACTATACACATACATACAACATAAACACATACACTATATACAGTACACACCCTATAAACTGTACATGGACTACATACTGTATACACACATTAAATATACACTATATATACACTGTACAACAGGGTTTCCCAACTCCAGTCCTCAGGCCCACCAACAGTGCATGTTATCAGGATTTCCTTACTATTGTACAGGTGTTGAAATCATCATCTGTGCAGGTGATAAAATTATCACCTGTGCAATCCAAATAAATCTTGAAAACATGCACTGTTGGTGGCTCCTGAGGACTGTAGTTGGGGAACACTGCTGTACACACACACTACATACTGTATACATGCACATATGCTCTATATACTGAATACATACACACACAATATACTTTATACTTTAGAAGCTAAGCGAAACATGCGTCGGGGGGCAGGGATGCTTGTGCCTGGAGCCCCTCATTTTCA
This sequence comes from Anomaloglossus baeobatrachus, assembly GCF_048569485.1. NCBI lineage: Eukaryota > Metazoa > Chordata > Amphibia > Anura > Aromobatidae > Anomaloglossus > Anomaloglossus baeobatrachus. The sequence goes on along the minus strand of NC_134355.1, from coordinate 459,610,632 downwards.
TACAATTCCATTAAAGTATTACTTTCTACTATGTGTTTGTGTGATCCTACTTATATGTATTTATTGCATGTATATTTAAACTAGTCTTGGATAATACTTTCTTTTCCATATGGTTATCAATAGACTTTCACAGGCCATTTCCGCGTACCCTCTTAGGGGTTATTTTGTATATCACTGTTTTTTTATTTGCTTGTGGTTTTTTTGTGAGAATTTATGAATGTAAGTGTCATGCTTCCAATAGTAACAAAATATTTATATATACGAGTATATATATATATATATATATATATGACTAAATACTGTACACACCATATACTGCATATATAAATATATGCAGTATATATATATATATATATTCTAGGTTCTTCAAAGTAGCCACCTTTTGCTTTGATTACTGCTTTGCACAATCTTGGCATTCTCTTGATGGGCTTCAAGAGGTAGTCACCGGAAATGGTTTTCCAACAGTCTTTGAAGGAGTTCCCAGAGATGCTTAGCACTTGTTGGCCCTTTTGCCTTCATTCTGCGGTCCAGCTCACCCCAAACCAACTCGATTGTGTTCAGGTCTGGGGACTGTGGAGGCTAGGTAATCTGGCGTAGCACCCCATCACTCTCCTTTTTAGTCAAATAGCCCTTACACAGCCTGGAGGTGTGTTTGGGGTCATTGTCCTGTTGAAAAATAAATGATGGTCCAACTAAATGCAAACCAGATGGAATAGCACGCCGCTGCAAGATGCTGTGGTAGCCATGCTGGTTCAGTATGCCTTCAATTTTGAATAAATCCCCAACAGTGTCACCAGCAAAGCACCCCCACACCATCACACCTCCTCCTCCATGCTTCACGGTGGGAACCAGACATGTAGAGTCTATCCATTCACCTTTTCTACAAAGACACGGTGGTTGGATCCAAAGATCTCTAATTTGGACTCATCAGACCAAAGCACAGATTTGGACTGGTCTAATGTCCCTTTGTTTGTGTTCTTTAGTAGTGATGAGCGAGTACTAAAAAGCTCGGGTGCTCGAGGCTCGGGCCGAGCATCCCAAGATACTCGTGTACTCGGCCCGAGCACCGAGCCCAATGTTATCCTATGGGAGACCCGAGTATTTTTGTGAAATGACCCCCGGCAGCATGTAGAAACCCTAAAAATGTCACAAAAGTCTCAGAAGAGTGCTCAAATGACATGGCAACAGCATGGGGAAGACCCCTTGAAGCATTTATCACTCAAAAGTCACAGCTGTGAACAATTTTGTCCGCGTTTTACGCCATTTTTACGGACTCACCAGAAAACCTTCCAAAATGACACCAAAATGAATTTTCATGGCGGAAATGTTAAGGGCACATACCCAATAGTGAGATAGAGCTAATGTATGTTACTTTTTGAGATCAATACATGAAAGATTTTACGTAAAACATTGTGTGGCACTCCGATGTCCCTGAGAAGAGACGTACATAAAGGCCTCTGTGTCTAATGTGGCCATTTTGAGGAAGTGAGTCTTTGTAGTATTTTCCTTTGCCAGGGCAGTCCAAAATTTTGAGGTTCACCAATGCCCCTGCATACAGACGTGCATGATGGCCTGTAAACCTGAAGTGGCCATTGTAAGGAAGTGGGTCTATTGTAGTATAGCCCTTTGGCAGGGCAGCCAAAAATTGGGAGGCTCCATGTTGTCCCTGGATAGAGACGTGCATGATGGCCTGTAAACCTGAAGTGCCCATTGTAAGGAAGTGGGTCTATTGTAGTATAGCCCTTAGGCAGGGCAGCCAAAAATTGGGAGGCTCCACGTTGTCCCTGGATAGAGACGTGCATGATGGCCTGTAAACCTGAAGTGCCCATTGTCAGGAAGTGGGTCTATTGTAGTATAGCCCTTAGGTAGGGCAGCCAAAAATTGGGAGGCTCCACGTTGTCCCTGGATAGAGACGTGCATGAGGGCCTCAAAACATTAAGTGTCCATTGTCAGGAAGTGGGTGTATTATAGTATAGCCCTTTGGCAGGGCAGCCAAAAATTGGGAGGCTCCACGTTGTCCCTGGATAGAGACGTGCATGAGGGCCTCAAAACATTAAGTGTCCATTGTCAGGAAGTGGGTGTATTATAGTATAGCCCTTTGGCAGGGCAGCCAAAAATTGGGAGGCTCCACGTTGTCCCTGGATAGAGACGTGCATGAGGGCCTCAAAACATTAAGTGTCCATTGTCAGGAAGTGGGTGTATTATAGTATAGCCCTTTGGCAGGGCAGCCAAAAATTGGGAGGCTCCACGTTGTCCCTGGATAGAGACGTGCATGAGGGCCTCAAAACATTAAGTGTCCATTGTCAGGAAGTGGGTGTATTATAGTATAGCCCTTTGGCAGGGCAGCCAAAAATTGGGAGGCTCCACGTTGTCCCTGGATAGAGACGTGCATGAGGGCCTCAAAACATTAAATGTCCATTGTCAGGAAGTGGGTGTATTATAGTATAGCCCTTTGGCAGGGCAGCCAAAAATTGGGAGGCTCCACGTTGTCCCTGGATAGAGACGTGCATGAGGGCCTCAAAACATTGTTCCCATTGCAAAGGAGCGGGTCTCCTGTCGTTGTAATGTCCATTCTGCAAAGAATGGGCGAAAAAATTTACCACTGGGGGTATACCTGAAACAAAGGCCTAACTCTTGTAACGGTCATCATGGTGGCGCATGAGGAGAAGGAGGAGCAGTCCAGCGATTATCCAAAGTCCAGAAGTGTGTACCCATGGGTGACTGGAGGTACATGGCAAATTCCCGTTACAAACTTTAAATTCCGCTCTCATTTGCTGGTGGTGTGGTGAAGTCTGGCCCAATCCAACCCTTGTTCATCTTGATCAGAGTCAGCCTATCAGCATTTTCAGTTGACAGGCGGGTGCGTTTATCTGTAATGATTCCACCTGCGGCACTAAAAACACGCTCTGACAAAACGCTAGCGGCAGGGCAGGCCAGGACTTCCAAGGCGTAGAGAGCCAATTCATGCCACGTGTCCACCTTGGATACCCAATAATTGTAAGGCACAGAGGAATGTCGGAGTACAGTTGTTCGATCTGCAAGGTACTCCTTGAGCATCTGGGCAAACTTAGGATTTCTTGTGGCACTACCCCGCACCTCAGGGGCTGTGGTACATGAGGGGCTGAGAAAACTGTCCCACATCTTAAAGACTGTTCCCCTACCTCTGGCGGATTGGACTTGTGCCTCTCTCGGCTGTACGCCTTGGTTGTCCACTGATTCCTGACCTATGCCGCTAGCGTTTTGTGAGGGGAATGCTTTGCCTACTTCCGTGACTATGGCCTTCCGGAACTGCTGCATTTTGGTTGACCTCTCCGCCTCGGGAATAAGAGACATAAAGTTTTCCTTGTAGCGTGGGTCTAACAGTGTTACCAACCAGTAATGATTGTCGGCCAAGATGTTCTTAACGCGAGGGTCACGAGACAGGCAGCTTACCATAAAGTCAGCCATGTGCGCCAGACTCTTAACAGCCAGGACTTCAGTAGCCTGACCAACACGATGACTGAACATGCTGTCCTCCTCCTCCTCCTCCTCCTCATCTACCCTGTCCTCTGGCCAGCCACGCTGAACCGAGGATATGACTGGTGTGCATGTCATATCCTCAATTTGGCCAGAGATTTGCTCCATGTCTTCATCGTCCTCCTCGTCATAGTCCTCCACTGCATGTTGTGATGAGACGAGGCTGGGCTGTGTGTTATCACCCACACCCACTACTGTTTCTTGCTGCAACTCATCACGCTCCGCCTGCAATGCATCATGTTTGGTTTTGAGCAGAGACCGTTTTAGAATGCAGTGTAGCGGTATGGTGACGCTAATAATGGCGTCATCACCACTCACCATCTTGGTGGATTCCTCAAAGTTTTGGAGGATGGTACATAGGTCGGACATCCATCTCCACTCCTCAGGTGTTATGTGTGGAGTTTGACCCATTTCCCGATGGCTTAGGTGATGCAGGTACTCAACAACTGCCCTCTTCTGCTCACATATCCTGACCAACATGTGCAGAGTTGAATTCCAACGCGTGGGGACATCACACACCAGTCTGTGAGCCGGAAGATGCAAACGGCGCTGAAAGCCGGCAAGGCCGGCTGAAGCAGTAGGTGACTTTCGAAAATGTGCAGACAGGCGGCGAACTTTTACCAGCAGATCAGACAGCTCTGGGTATGACTTTAGAAACCGCTGAACCACGAGGTTGAGCACATGGGCCACGCATGGAACATGTGTCAGCTGGCCTCGCCTCAAAGCCGCCACCAGGTTCCGGCCATTGTCACACACGACCTTTCCTGGCTTTAGGTTCAGAGGTGTGAGCCAGTGATCTGCCTGCTGTTTCAGAGCTGTCCACACCTCTTCTGCATTGTGGGGTTTGTCACCTATGCAGATTAGCTTCAGCACAGCCTGTTGCCGCTTCGCCGAGGCAGTGCTGCAGTGCTTCCAGCTTGGGACTGGTGTGGAGGGTACAGTGGATGAGGATGCGCAGGAGGAGGAGGAGGCTGAAGAGCATGACATTCCGGAGCTGTAGAGTGTGGGTGAAACACTGACTGAGGTAGGGCCTGCAAACCTTGGTGTGGGAAGGACGTGTTCCGTCCCTCGCTCAGACTGGGTCCCAGCTTCCACAATATTAACCCAGTGTGCCGTCAACGAGATGTAGCGGCCTTGCCCACAAGCACTTGTCCACGTGTCTGTGGTTAGGTGGACTTTGGGTGAAACAGCGTTGTTCAGGGCACGTGTGATGTTTTGTGACACGTGGTTATGCAACGCGTGGACGGCACACCGGGAGAAATAGTGGCGGCTGGGGACCGATTAACGTGGGACAGCTGCCGCCATCAGGTCGCGGAATGCTTCTGTCTCCACCAGCCTAAAAGGCAACATTTCCAGCGCAAGCAGTCGCAAAATGTTAGCATTTAGAACTGTGGCATGTGGGGTGTTGGCAGTGTATTTGCGCCTGCGTTCAAAGGTTTGCTGAATGGATAACTGAACGCTGCGCTGGGACAAGGACGTGCTTGATGATGGTGTTATTTCTGCGTAGGCAACTGCAGGTGCAGGACCGGAGGAGGCTTGTTCGCAGGCAGCATGGACAGGGGATTGGCTCGCATACACAACCAGCGAAGACGTAGCAGTGACATCAGCAAGCACTGCTCCTCGACTCTGTTGTACTTCCCACAAAGTCGGGTGCTTGGCTGACATGTGCCTGATCATGCTGGTGGTGGTCAGGCTGCTAGTTTTGGTACCCCTGCTGATGCTGGCACGGCAGTTGTTGCAAATGGCCTTTTTAGAATCATCTGGAGCCAACTTAAAAAACTGCCAGACTCGGGAAGACCTAACATTTGTACAGGCACCTTGTGTCGTGTTGTTGTTCCGGGGAACGGTTGCCTTACTTCTGCCTGGAGCCACCACCCTGCTTCTTACTGCCTGTTGGGATGCTACGCCTCCCTCCACCTGTGCACTGCTGTCCTCGCTCTGCATATCCTCCTGCCAGGTTGGGTCAGTTACTGGATCATCCACCACGTCGTCTTCCTCTTCCGCACCCTGCTCCTCCTCCTGACTTCCTGACAATTGTGTCTCATCATCGTCCACCACTTGTTGAGACACGTTGCCAACTTCGTGAGAACGTGGCTGCTCAAATATTTGGCCATCTGTACATACGATCTCGTCATGACCCACTTCAACATGAGCTGGTGAGAGGCCAGAATGTGCGAATGGAAACGTGAACAGCTCTTCCGAGTGTCCAAGTGTGGGATCATTAATGTCCGAGGACGTGTACTCAGCCTTGTGGTAGGAAGGAGGATCAGGTTCTGAAATGTGCGGTGCAGTATCACGGCTACTGACACTTGACCGTGTGGAAGACAGAGTGTTTGTGGTGGTGCCAATCTGACTGGAAGCATTATCCGCTATCCAACTAACAACCTGTTGACACTGGTCTTGGTTCAAGAGCGGTGTACTGCTGCGGTCCCCAAGAATTTGGGACAGGACGTGCGAGCGACTAGATGTGGCCCTTTGTTGTGGCGAAATTAGAGCTTGCCCACGACCTCGGCCTCTGCCTGCACCACCATCACGTCCACTTCCTTGTTCCTTGCCAACGCCCTTGCGCATTTTGCAATGCTGTGCTGACGTGTATTCACTAGACTTGGGCGTTATATCCAAGTTTGTGCAAATCGTGCACCTGTACGCTGCCACCGACAGGCACACACGTGCGGTTTTTAAATGCAAGCACGGACGCACTAAGAACCTAACAGGTTTTAGGAGCAAAAATTAATGAGAACTCTGACACTATCAGCCACTGCTGACTGACGTGTATTATACACTACACTTGTGCGTTATATAATAGTTTGGTAAAAACGCACACAAGTGCACCTGTACGCTGCCACCGACAGGCACACACGTGCGGTTTTTAAATACAAGCACGGACGCACTAAGAACCTAACACAGGTTTTAGGAGCAAAAATTAATGACGAGAACTCTGACACTATCAGCCACTGCTGACTGACGTGTATTATACACTACACTTGTGCGTTATATAATAGTTTGGTAAAAATGCACACAAGTGCACCTGTACGCTGCCACCGACAGGCACACACGTGCGGTTTTTAAATGCAAGCACGGACGCACTAAGAACCTAACAGGTTTTTAGGAGCGACAATTAATGAGAAGTCTGACACTATCTGGACTGTTTTAGACTGTGTACACCAGCCCCAGATATGATGAAGGCTGGTATACGGTCACCACTAGGAATGGCTATATACCCTGCCTGCCTGCCTGCCTGTATACTGCTACAATAGTCCTGACAAGGACTCTTCTGGTCACTAGCCTGTATTCCGACCTGGCTATACCCTGCCTGTATACAGCAACAATAGTCCTGAGAAGGACTCTGCTACTGTACTCCGACCTGGCTATACCCTGCCTGCCTGTATACAACTACAATAGTCCTGAGAAGGACTTTTGGTCACACTGTTTGCAGCCCTGCTACGGAAATAGCTATAAAGGGCCGCAAACCTTTCCCTGAAGCAGCGACACTCTCCCTGCACTGACTGTCTGGATGGCTGTGAGCAGAGCACAGCGCGCCGGCCGGTATAAAGGCTCGGTCACGCTGTGCGGGCCGGCCAATCACTGCAATTCCACAACTAACAGGGCTGTGGCATTGCAGTGGTCTGCCAGCCAATCCCTGCATGAGGGCTGGCTCTCAAAAGAGCGCCAACATGCAGAAATGAAGACCACGAGTACAGCACGAGTATCGCGAGATTACTCGGTCCCCGCCGAGTAGCCCGAGTACAGTGATACTCGTGCGAGTACCGAGTAGTAACAAGCATGCTCGCTCATCACTATTCTTTAGCCCAAACAAGTCTCTTCTGCTTGTTGCCTGTCCTTAGCAGTGGTTTCCTAGCAGCTATTTTACCATGAAGGCCTGCTGCACAAAGTCTCCTCTTAATAGTTGTTCTAGAGATGTGTCTACTGCTAGAACTCTGTGTGGCATTGACTTGGTTTCTAATCTGAGCTGCTGTTAACCTGCGATTTCTGAGCCTGGTGACTCGGATAAACATCCTCCGCAGCAGAGATGACTCTTGGTCTTCCTTTCCTGGGGCGGTCCTCATGTGAGCCAGTTTCTTTGTAGCATTTGATGGTTTTTGCCACTGCACTTGGGACAGGTTCAAACTTTTCCCAATTTTTCGGACTGACTGACCTTCATTTCTTAAAGTAATAATGGCCACTCGTTTTTCTTTAGTTAGCTGGTTTTTGCTTGCCATAATACAAGTTCTAACAGTCTATTCAGTAGGACTATCAGCTGTGTATCCACCAGACTTCTGTACAACACAACTGATGGTCCCACCCCCATTTACAAGGCAAGAAATCCCACTTATTAAACCTGACAGGGCACACCTATGAAGTGAAAACCATTTCCGGTGACTACCTCTTGAAGCTCATCAAGAGAATTCCAAGAGTGTGCAAAGCAGTAATCAAAGCAAAAGGTGGCTACTTTGAAGAACCTAGAATACAAGACATATTTTCAGTTGTTTCACAATTTTTTAAGTACTTCATTCCACATGTGTTAATTCATAGTTTTGATGCCTTCAATGTGAATCTACAATTTTCAGAGTCATGAAAATAAAGAAAACCCTTTGAATCAGAAGGTGTGTCCAAACTTTTGGTCTGTACTGTATATATAAGCAGTATATACAGTAGGGTGTACAGTATGTACTGTATATACAGTATGTATAGTGTGTATAGTGTGTATTCAGTATATATGCTGTATATATATATAAAAACACACATACTGTATAAACACACTAAACATTGTACACACATAGTATACTGTTTACATACACAGGATATGTAGTGTAGTACTGTGTATATACTACTGTATATGCACACTATACTGTATATACACTAACAAGCAAAAGAGTAAAAAATAATGTTTTATTTTCAAGCTCCATCTCTCACAATCCACTATAGCTTTGAGTGTGAGACTACAGTCACTTTATAGACAATCATCTTGGCTATCTCATACATAAATCTGACTTGCAACTATTTAGTATATGAGTAGTCATGCAGATTCTTGTCATGTCACTGCATCTGTTGTGGAGGTGGGAGGGGGCCGTTGTCGTTGGCAGAGTCATGCCCCTGCTTCCAAGCAGCGTCTCTCTTCGGTGCTGCACTCCTGTCACCCCCACATTGCAACCAGGGACACCGCAGCTTCTCCTCAGGACAAATTCATATACGAAGTCCAGGATAACGTTTCACACTTCTTTACTGAATAATTTGCAGTTTCTGTGGAGCACATCCGTTGCGGCACATGGTTTGAACGTTACAGGCATGTTACGGTTTGGTTTCATCTCATTTTCCTGCACACTGCTCCCTCCTGCACATCTCTCCGGCTACTATAGGACTGTCTGTTTCCCCCGGCAACACCACAGTGGCAGCTAGTAAATTCATGGAGTATAACATAGATCTTATCACGCCTTTTCCCACAGGGATGTGATACACCACCGGACGGAGTTCTTTCACCACTGTCTCTGTGACAACCCGTTTGCACAATGTCCATGTTACCTCATGCCTAGATTGGTCCTATTGGAGTCAGTTGCTTCCCGAAAATTTCACTAAAATCAAGGTCCACAACTTCTGTTTCGGTCCGTGCCTATTTCTGCTACTGAAACGTTTTCTTTGTTCACTTGATCTGGGTTTCCTGGGGTGACCCCGAGGGTCTGGCCAAAATGCTCTGTGCTTCTCTAACTATACCTCCCTCAGGTACAGCCTCTTCACTCTACTCAATGGTGTCCATATCTGACTTATGGACACTTTACACGTTGCGATATCGCTATCCATATCGCTATCGAGCGTACCCGCCCCCGTCGGTTGTGCGTCACAGGCAAATCGCTGCCTGTGGCGCACAACATCACTTACACCCGTCACACGGACTTACTTTCCCTGCGACGTCACTGTGTCCAGCGAACCACCTCCTTTCTAAGGGGGCGGTTCGTGTGGCGTCATAGCGACGTCACACGACAGCCATCCAATAGATGCGGAGGGGTGGAGATGAGCGGGCGGAATGTCCCGCCCACCTCCTTCCTTCCTCATTGCCGGTAGACGCAGGTAAGGAGATATTTTTCGTTCCTGCGGTGTCACACATACCGATGTGTGATGCCGCAGGAACGACGAACAACCAGCGGCATGCACCACCAACGATATTATGAAAAGGAGCGACGTGTCAACGATCAACAATTTTTGACGTTTTTGCGATCGTTGATCGTCGCTCCTAGCTTTCACACGCTACGATGTCGCTAACGACGCCGGATGTGCGTCACAAACACCATGACCCTGACGATATATTGCTAGCAATGTCGCAGCATGCAAAGCACCCTTAATTCCAACTGTCAACTCACTGTTGCTGGGCAGATTTAACCTTTAACTGTATCAGCCCTGTTCTCCGTCCCAACCTCAAACTAAGGGTCCAGGGAGCAGTGACACCTAGGGATGCCTGAAAACAGTGCATCCAAGAGCACACACATATAAACATTTCCCATACATAAATACACAAAATAACCATGACATCTTCAGGGGGGCTGCAGGGCACTGGTTACCCTCCTACACATTGTTACTGTTTTACTCCTGGTAGTGGAAAAATGTTTTTCTTCCTATATACTATAAATTAGAACCTGTTCTCACATTCCCTAATAGCGCCCAAGAAAAGAGAAACGGCATCATCCAGCTCATCAATAGTGGTCTCACGGCCAAGAAAATTGCCAAACTACATTATGTGAGTGTCAATGACAGTTGGAAGAATATAAAATGAAGTCCGTCCATCCATTCAAAAGCCAAAAGGTGGTTGTCCAGGCAAAATATCAGTCAACAAATCAGCTCACTACAAGGTCTCAGTTCTAGTGCAACAAGCACCACAGTGGGGAACGCTCGTATGCTTTAAAATAGGAGATCACATGTCTATGCAAGCACTATGCGAAGCATGTTACATAAGTCTGGTATGGTGGCCCAAAAAAATCCAAAGAAGCCTCGACTTCAACATCGTCATAAGAAGTATTAGCTCCAGTTATGCAAAGAAGTACGATAAGTGTACAGTAGAAGATTGGAACCAGGTGACTTGAGATGAAGTTCAATAGACTATGCTCTGATGGGTGCAAATGGGTCTAGAAGAAACAAGGGGAAATGAGAAATTGAAGGAACTGTCAAGTTCAGTGAAGGAAACCTGATGGTATCAGTTTGTTTCATAGCCAAAGGGGTTGGATATTTGACCAGGATTGATGGTGGTCTCATTGCTTTTCCATATGTGAGTATTCTACAAGATAAGTTATTTGGTACACTCGAGTACAATGGGTATGAAAAAGACAACATAGTGTTCCAGCAGGACAACGACCCGAAGCATATATCAAGATTGACAAAGATATGGTTCAATGACAATGAAGTAGAGGTACTGGATTGCCCCGCCCCCAGTCTCCAGGCCTCAATCTAATGAACACTTCTGGGTAGAGTTGAACAAAAAAGCCATAAACATGCCAAAGTGAGTCAACCAGTATGCACCAACTTTGGGAACGTGTAGAAGAGACCTGGGATCAGATTTTAGTTGAGACATGCTTCATTCTGATCGAGAGTTCGGTCAGAAGGATTCAGGCAGTGCTGAAAGCCAAATGTGGATTTCCAAAATACTATCAAAATAACAAACATTTAAATTGTGATTTTTAGGAACAAAACACTAACAGTGCAGTGACATGACAAGAATCTGCATAACTAATCATATGCTAAATAGTTGCAAGTCAAATTTAATTATGAAGTAACCAAAATAAGTGTCTGTAAAATGAAGGCATGTGACATTCAAAGCTGTAGTGGATGGTGGGATATGGAACCTGAAAGTAAAAAGTTCAAAACACTGCAAGGTTGTTGCTCATCAGTGTATATACACACACAGTATATACACAGTATTTTACACTGTATACTGTTTAATCACAGAAACTATATTCTATATACTGTATATACACATTGTGAGGTAGCGACCACCAATGTGGTAAATGGTCGCTATATGTCACAGTGGAGAAGGTACCTGCGATATCTAAACGGAAGAGGTTGCTATGGGACTTGTAGTCCACAAAGGATTCTTGCTGCACATAAGGGTCAGGTTCCCTTTAATAATCCCAAGGTGCTGTGCAGGGCTGAAAATCACAGACCTCCACCTGTGGGTGTGGCTCGAGGGGTTAAAGCAATCCAGTCTCAGAACCTGAGTGGAGTGTGTCTAGGGCAGTCTAGATAGAGACTAGCTCCACACGTCCAGTGTGTGGACTGGAAACAAGTGAGAGTAGGGAGCTCTGAGTGTGTCTAGGGCAGTCTAGTTAGAGACTAGCTCTAGACTTCCAGCATGTGTGCTGGGAGAGAGTGAGAGCAGAGCCGAGAGTTCTGCATGGAGCAACCTGTGTGGAGGCTGAGCATAGGGCTCCGATATTAAGTCTGAGACAAGACTGAGGTGAGTGCAGCCAGACCAGGGCTGTAGGGCCGAACCTCTCCTAGAGGAGACACAGACCCGTGGTCTGCAGAGGGCCCTGGGGCCGAGAAGGAACCTCAGCTAGAGGTGTCTGCTACTAGGTGCCAGAGAGTGAGGAAAGTGGTTAAACTTCCACTATGAACTTGTAATAGAGTCTGCTCTGTAAGCTGCAGAGCCGGAAGCCTGGAAAAGCTCCAGGCCTGCGTGGAACGATTATAAGTTTGTGGACCCTCCTGGATCAGCTGAACGGGGCATCGTAAGACCGTCTCCTACGGCAAGGGGTGCCTGTGTGACGGGGACCCGTATGGACGGTGCATAACCCGGCTGTGTTCCGGGTGAATTTACATGTACAGCGAGGACAATAAAGCTGTTTGGATCGGACTATTTGAGTCACGGCGTCTTTGTAGTCCTGGGGGACCCCCACCCTGCTACATTATGGTGGAGAATGCGGGCATGCAGCCTGGTTGCTAGGGGCAACGGCATAGGACATATTCCTGTGGATATGGACTGCTTGCTGTGGATCGGCGGGTCCACAAAAATTTTTTGAAACGGGTTGCGGTGGATCGGCGGGTCCACGAAAATTGTCTGCGCACTCAAGCAGCTGGCGGTGGATCGGCGGATCCACGAACAGGGACAGCGTGCTCCAGCTGCTGGCGGTGAATCAGTGGGTCTGCAGTGGCGAGAGACCAGTGACTGGAGGTTCCATGCCAGCCGGAATTGCGAGGCCCTGCTTGGTGAGCAGTGATACACCACAGGCTGGAGACCCTGGTTGTACGGGCGGTACAACCCGGAAAGGTTAGTGGTTCTCTAACCCCCCCCTGTCTTTGACCACCGGGTATTACCCATTGGAGCGCCCCTCCTGTTCCTCTTCTCGTTGCAGCATGGAAGAGCTCCTGAACCAGCTGCTACAGAGTCAGCAGCACCAACAGCATGGGCCAGGAGGTCCAGTGACAGCAGTGGGGGCTGAAAGCCAAAAAGAGAGAATGGTCCCTGTGGACATGGTGGAACAGCAGGAGCTGTCAGAGTGTAGCGATGTCACAGCCATGAACCAGTTTGAGCGTTTCCTTCGGGGGCCAGTATGGACACTGGGTGCCCAGGGAGATAAGGGCGAACAGTGTGAACTGGGGGCTAAGGACATTGCATGGAAACCCCAAAAGGGGGCGGAGTCCCAAAAAGGGGTGGTTGCCCAAAAGGGGGCAGAGTCCCAAAAAGGGGTGGTTGCCCAAAAGGGGGCGGAGGCCCGGAACGGGGTAGTTACCCAACAGGGGGCGGGACCCCAGAAAGCGGTGGTGATCCACAAGGGGGTGGAGCATTCAAAATCCGAACAGAGGGACTATAGCAAGGGGCAATGGGATTTGCCTTACCTATGTCCTACCTGCGGTATAGGCTATCCATCCGATGTGAGGCCACAGAAGTGCTCAGTGGACTTGAATGGGCTAAGTGTGTCTGGTCTGTTAGACCCGGATAGCCAGTTGACCTTAGTGAGACCCATGTCCGATCTCCATTTTTTGGTGGGTAGGACAATAGAAGGACGTTGTGTGCATGGGACCACTAAAGAATATCCTCTGGCCAGGGTGATGATTCAGACGGCCAAACGTATGGGGCGCCCTGATGTGGGTGTAGCTCCAGATCTGCTATATCTGGTTGTCATAGGACAGGACTTTGAGTTTTTTTGGGACTTATGGAAGACAGAGGCCGGGACCGATTGCACAGGAATAAGTCGGCTCCCGCTTACGGAAGCCTCTTTTCCGCAAGAGGTTATACAGGTTCCCGGTGGGACATTGAGGTACACTGAGGAGGAGGTACCTCCACGTAAGAACAGGCCTAAGTTGGGGGTGACCAAAGATAATGGGGGACACGCCCAACTTAGTGACATGACCGTTAAAAACGGGAGAGCTCCAGACAAGGGGTCCGACACCTGGTTAAGTGGGGACGTGGTAGTCCAGAACACCAGGGGGAGTGACAATGACTCCAGAATTGACACTGAAGTTACTAAAGTGACAAATGAGTACAGTGACAGACTGATGAGCAAAGAGGGGAAATCCTCCTCCAGTCGCCGAAGGCGCAACAGGCGCAGAGGGGCGAAGCAAGCTACAACCTCAGATAATATGGACCAGGTAGAGACAGTGTTGTGTATTTCTGCCCACAGTGCGGATTCCCTTCCAGAATCTGAGTGTGCAGAGAAGGTTGAGAAAGGCACGTTGCCGATAGCAACCGCTGATGTAGAGTCGGACCGCAAAATCATGCAAAAGAAAGATGTGTCTATGCTGGAACTGACACATTGTAACGGCGGAATTCAGCAGGGTGAAATTGCAGGGAAAGAACCGACCAAAGAAGTAATGGCGGTGTCTTCTATACTTTCCAAGCATGAAGCAGGTGGTCTGTCAGATGAAAGCGCTGTAGGAGATAACATCCTACAGAGTAATATAGGAGAAGTAAACCTAGACAGTGTTGGTGGAGTACAAATCCACAAAGGTCCTGGTGAGCGGACCGGTAAGCTACCCAGTGTTGAGGTGCTGAATGTTGAAAATGGTGCCAAGGTTCTAAGAAGAACAGAGTACCATGCTGAAGGGCGTGACACCCTAGTAGAAGGTGATGCTGTAAATGCCCAAGAGAATGCAGAGGGTGACACTGCAGAGACCCAAGAGGAAGACAAGAGACCTCAGGAACAGTCTAGTGTCCTTGACAGTGAAGGAAGCAATCCAGTCTTCGAGTTCTGGATAGACGTGCCGGAAGACTTAAGAGAAGCCTGTGCCAGTGAGAGGGTGCATGAGAGATTCCAGAGGGCAGTAGAGGCCTGTAAAGTGTACTTTGCCGCAGAGACTAATCGGTTGGTGGTGTACTCTTTTAGTGACGTCACAAAGAAGCTAGTGGCCATCCTAAGTGACATGCACCTCCGGTGTCTTCGTACGAAGTGGCTCATCACTGCCAGGAAGGAGGCAGACGCCAGACGCTTGGCGCAGCTGACCACAGGGTTTCAAGAAGTGGTGGTTGTGAAGACAACATTGATCGGGCTGGCATTGAGAGCGCTAAGAAGTAACATTAAGCAAGCCAGGGAGGTTCCAGGGGTTACAGCTGTACACTTCGAAAAAGACAGCGGAACCTTCCGTATCTATGGAAAAACTGCAGAAGCGGTGAAGACAGCTCGACGGTTATTGGAGTTTGTTGAAGAGAGCATCAAAGTGCCCAAAGAGATGGTTATGAGGCTTATTGGACGACATGGAAGAGCCATGCAGGAGATGGTTGATAAAACCGGCGTGACGAGAGTAAGAATTGATATTCATAATGAAGCCAGGATAACCTGTGAAGTCGGCATGGTTCCTGGTGCCATTGTGGGAACGACAGAGTGTGTTGCAGATATACGAGTCCTCCTAGAATACCGCCTGGGATACTTGGATGACTTAAACCAGTTGAATTTAGAAAGACAGAGAATTGCGAACCAACTCCGCCAAGTTGGTGTGGGATGGCGACCATATAGGGGCTATGGCCCCAAAAAGGAAGGTAGCCCGCTCGATGAACGGGTTACCTCAGAGGGCGAAAGAAAGTCTGTTGATAAAATGAGCCGGGGTCACAGAGGACCCGGATATTTATCAGGCTATAGTACGGACTCTGAAGGGTCTCCGTCCTGCGAGACACAATCTGAAGGGCTAAATAAAAGGAGTGCTGCAGTGTTAGCCAAAGACGCTGACAAGAAAGTACGCTATCCGAGACCCAGACGAAGATGCCCGGGAAGAAGGGCCCACGAGAGATCTGTGAACGGATCATGCGGAGGTCCTAGTTATGGCGCCTCTTCTATCATCTCCCTGCAGAGGCCCCTCGATAGTGAGGCCTCTAGTGGTCAGATTAGCTCAGGGACTGACAGGACGATGGTGCCGACTAAGGGGGAGTCTCCCTCTTCCACAGACCATGGGCGACAGCCTTGGAGGGATGGGTCTGGCCGGGGACCGTGTCTGAGAAGTGGGTTTCCTGTCCAGGGTTGGGTGACGGACGGTCTGGCAGGAACAGGAGCTCGAGGGTGTCCTAAAGGGCCCTCTTGCCTGTTAGCACACAGTGGCCCTGATGCCCTGTCTCGGGGGCCCTGTGGGGTATCGAGTGTTCAACCCTACAAGTTTGAACAGAGGGGGGGGGATATGTGAGGTAGCGACCACCAATGTGGTAAATGGTCGCTATATGTCACAGTGGAGAAGGTACCTGCGATATCTAAACGGAAGAGGTTGCTATGGGACTTGTAGTCCACAAAGGATTCTTGTTGCACATAAGGGTCAGGTTCCCTTTAATAATCCCAAGGTGCTGTGCAGGGCTGAAAATCACAGACCTCCACCTGTGGGTGTGGCTCGAGGGGTTAAAGCAATCCAGTCTCAGAACCTGAGTGGAGTGTGTCTAGGGCAGTCTAGATAGAGACTAGCTCCAGACGTCCAGTGTGTGGACTGGAAACAAGTGAGAGCAGGAAGCTCTGGGAGTGTGTCTAGGGCAGTCTAGATAGAGACTAGCTCCAGACGTCCAGTGTGTGGACTGGAAACAAGTGAGAGCAGGGAGCTCTGAGTGTGTCTAGGGCAGTCTAGTTAGAGACTAGCTCTAGACTTCCAGCGTGTGTGCTGGGAGAGAGTGAGAGCAGAGCCGAGAGCTCTGCATGGAGCAACCTGTGTGGAGGCCGAGCACAGGACTCCGATATTAAGTCTGAGACAAGACTGAGGTGAGTGCAGCCAGACCAGGGCTGTAGGGCCGAATCTCTCCTGGAGGAGACACAGACCCAGTGGTCTGCAGAGGGCTCTGGGGCCGAGAAGGAACCTCAGCTAGAGGTGTCTGCTACCAGGTGCCAGAGAGTGAGGAAAGTGGTTAAACTTCCACTATGAACTTGTAATAGAGTCTGCTCTGTAAGCTGCAGAGCCGGAAGCCTGGAAAAGCTCCAGGCCTGCGTGGAACGATTATAAGTTTGTGGACCCTCCTGGAACAGCCGAACGGGGCATCGTAAGACCGTCTCCTACGGCAAGGGGTGCCTGTGTGACGGGGACCCGTATGGACGGTGCATAACCCGGCTGTGTTCCGGGTGAATTTACATGTACAGCGAGGACAATAAAGCTGTTTGGATCGGACTATTTGAGTCACGGCGTCTTTGTAGTCCTGGGGGACCCCCACCCCGCTACAACATATACTAAATATTGTACACATACACACTATATACAGCATACACAAAATATTATATACCCACACACACAACTGTATACACCGGTACACACCTTGCTTGGCTTCTGCTCCTCTTCGCCAGTGCCGTCATGTGACCTGATAATGTCACATGTCCTAATGGTCTTGTTTCATAGACAGAATAGTGAAGCAATGACTGGTTGATTCCCTGCTTCACCAATATATTCAGTTATATCTCTGTCCACATGAACACAGATGCAGCTGAACGTTGTACATACCCCTGACCTCCAGGGATAGTGAGACAGCTGCTTAATCTCAGGACAGTAAGATTGGCGGTATGTGATTCTAATTTGGCAGCAAAGATGAGGTGTAAAGGTAATCAAACATATTAAATCAGAATGTAGAGTGCATGTGTGGCACCCCTGAGGCTTCAGTCGCCACAGAGTATTGTTCATTTAAGTTGCGGTATTCACCTCGAGGTAAGGAGGGGGTTAATAACCGGTGTTCCACATTCACACCTTACATAAAGCTTAGGAACCTCTCTGTGGGGAGCTGTGCTAGGGTAGGCAGGGGGTTGGTCATCACAAAGCATGGTAATTCCCCGGTCACTAGGACAACCAGCTGGGGGGATGGGTTACACTTGGGGTAGAAGAGGAGTGTGCTGCCCCCACGCCTGTAGAAGCCGAGCTGCTCACATCCGGAGCCGCTGTGTGGCTCGAGGGATTCTCCGGACCCGGGGGTCACGCGGACATGCCAAATGAAAGGGTGGACATAGTTGTATGGGTTTGGCCGTATTCAGTTCGTGACGCCACCCACGGTGTGTGGTGAAAGGTGGCACCACGGATGCTGTTGTGGGACACCCCAGGGGAGATGTAATGGCAGCTGGATGTTAACCCCTCCATGGGTAGGGATGGTTGCCCTGGGGCCCAGTGGCTCTGTGCAGGGGATGGCGATGGCAGGGGCCTGCGCGCCCGGACGTACCAGGGGATGTTTGGTTACTCACAGTTAAATAAATCACACGAGTCTTTTGGCAAACCAAGGTGCTGGTGGCCGGCCGCCGCGGCCGGTTGTACTCTGGTCCCCCACCCGGGCTGGTGGTCACCGTCTTTTCCCTCTGCACTGTTTTTGCTTGTGTTGGACTTCCTGGTATGGAACATAGGAGTCCGCTCCTGGCTTGTTGTGTACCTGAGGAGCCGTGCCCACTGACTCTGACCTGTGGGATCTATCGGGGCATGGCGGTGGCCCTATCCCCCCCTTTTGGGTGGTTGTCTGCTTTTGTGACTTTGGCTGGGACAGGACCTCACGGACAGGGACCTCTCTCCTCCTGTACCTGTTTGTGTCTTGTATTGTTTATGATTACTGTACTTGTCCCTATTATGTACACCCCTTTCACATGTAAAGCGCCATGGAATTGATGGCGCTATAATAATAAATAATAATAAATAATAATAATAATGACCTAAAATCCTCCCGTCAATTGGTTAATTAGCTAGACCGTTGGTTCCGGTCCTGGCTTCAGGGTCCAAGTACCCCCTCTGTGCACGGTTTCCGGGTCGGTGCTCCGTTGTCGGTACCGGCAGACTCCAACCCTGTCCCGGTCCACCTTGGATCTCTGGCTGCCGTCTTCCCATCGCCTGCTGATGGGGACCACCGTCTGCCACCTAGCCAAAGCACCAGGGCTCCAACCCTGGTGCCAGTCAACTTGAGCTTCACCTCCGCTGGAGCTACACCTAGCCCCAGTCTCCACTCCTCTCAACTTCAACTCTAGACTTTAACTACTTGTTTTCCCACCCCGGGCTGTCTAGACCCCTAGGTGGGCATTTCCTAACCGCCTGGTTCTGCCATCTGGTGTGCCTGTCTTGCCCTGAGGGGTGTGGCTAGGGTTTCAGGTCAGCTGTATGTAACCTAGGTGAGGGATGGTGTTATGTGGGGGGCCTCTTGTGTGACTACCTGGTTTTGCCAGGGCTTCACAGGAGTACACACACACAATCTCTAGTCAGTCTACCCGGGACACCAGTTCTAGGACACGACACCTTCATCACTTTCTTCTCTCCTCTAGAAGGGGCCTGCAGCTTGGAGCGGAGCACTCAGCCAGGTCCCTGATGGCTGGAAGGGCAACTCTGAAAAACGACTTTCTTCTTCTTTCAAACACGGGTGACTTCTTCTAACTTACCTGGGTTCAATGAAGCCCATCACAGCAAGTGACCAGTACTATCTGGGCGAGCGGGTAAACACACCTGAAACCGCAGCAATTGACTCTGACTCTTGATTACCAGCCCCCCAGCTCGGCACCAAATGCCATCACTACTCTCCTCATCATCCTCCCCGGGGCCCGCTCCACCTGTGGGGAGCGATACCATCTCAATCTGCTACTACCATCCACCCCGGAGGACAACGACAGCAGCGGCGGCTAAATCCCTGGCCGCATACCACAGGTGGCGTCACAACATTAATCCTACTACTACCCCCATAATCTTCCTTCCTTATTGGTGTACATCTCGGGGAACGAAGCCGGGCAGGCCACCGCGACATCCCAGATCATCACACCAGCCCAGTAACGAGTAAAACAGGTACAAGATACCCTGTGCCTGACATCCCCCTGCAGCCTGGGTGCTACACATGCCCCACAAAAAAACATAAAGAAGAGAATATGCAATGTTTTTATTATTTCAATTAATCTAAAATGAAACTGGGTCTACCTATGAATCTCCCTTGTAATATAGCACAATTACTATATAGTTCATATCTCTCTGCTTTCCAAAAACATGTATTGAGCAAAGTTACCAAGTAATGTAAATCAGATTAATGGCAATATGAGTGCAGGATCATACTACACTATGTTATGGTTATTCTGTTACCATGAAGATACAAAGGTTTAAATATGACATTTATGGCTCCATAACATTAGAAGTTATGCAGGCTTTACACGAGACAAGCTATCGTGTGATGCATCGTCGGGGTCACGGTTTTCGTGATGCACATCTGGCATCGTTCACGACGTCGTCTCGTGTGACACCTCCGAGCGACGCAGAGTCGCTCACAAATCGTAAATCGTGTACTCGTCGCTAAGTTTTAAAAAATTGTTTATTTCACATGGCGCCGGTTGTTCATCGTACCCGGGGTAACACACATTGCTCCGTGTGACACTCCGGGAACGATGAACACAGCTTACCTGCATCCCGCGGCAGCCGCCGACTATGCGGAAGGAAGGAAGTGGGCGGGATGTTTACGTCCTGCTCATCTGCGCCCCTCCGCTTCTTTTGGCCGGCGGCTGTGTGCAGCGATTTGCCCGTGACGCACAAACGACGGGGGCGGGTACGATCGCTTGTGCAATTGCACAATAGATTGTAACGTGTAAAGCCCACATTAGTCCATTTTGTATGATAACTGAAGAGAGGATTTTAAATTCAATCACCTGATCCCTTTAATTTGTTTGATAGCGGTTACATTCCTCTCCCATACAGAACACACGTGCAGATGGATGAGCCAAACATGCATATGTCTGCTGAGGTCAGGAAAGATAGCTGTTAGGCCTAAAGCTATATGATTAAATCAGCCACCTGTAGACACAAAATAAAAAGCAATTAGCAAAGTTACTTTATGCTTCATATAAGAAGAATTGTAACAACACAAATGGCTGTAAAGGTGGACACAGTTCTGTGAATAAGGCAATTTGTAAGGTAAATGTAAAGCAACTGCCAGAATTTTTGGTTATATTTTCGTCTGGTCAATGGAGCTCTTCAGGCATATAGTATTGATAACGTATCATCAGGGTGGGTTATCGATAACAAGGCTTAGGTGGTCCTTCTAGCTTAGTCATTGATCAGCTGTTATCTCCAATGACTGCTGCATGAAAACACTGACTGGAGCTGAACAGTATAGTTCCAGGCAATGTGTAGTGGCGTCTGAGACCTGCAGAACAGCTCCTATCCTCATAAACAGGAGCTGTTCTACAGCACTGGACAGCACCCTCTACCTTCTTGAATAGAGCATTGGTGGCCAGCTGGTTTTAAGGGGGCTTTACACGCTGTGATATTGCTAACGATTTATCGTCGGGGTCACGGTGTTTGTGACGCAGATCCGGCGTCGTTAGCGGCATCGCAGTGTGTAACACGTACGAGCGACCTTAAACGATCACAAAAGAGACAAAAATCGTTGGTTTTCGATAGGTCATCTAAACATCAAAAATCATTGTCTTGTACGTAGTGATGTTGTTCCTCGTTCCTGCGGCATCACACATCGCTATGGGTGACACCGCAGGAGCGACAAACATCTCCTTACCTGCCTCCACCGGCAATGCAGAAGGAAGGAGGTGGGCGGGATGTTACGTCCCGCTCATCTCCGCCCCTCCACTTCTATTGGCCGGCCGCTTAGTGACGTCGCTATGACGCCAAACGCACCTCCTCCTTGAAGGAGGGATTGTTCGGCGGTCACAGCGGCATCGCTGACAAGGTATGTGCATGTGACGCTGCCGTAGCGATAATGTTCGCTACGGCAGCGATCACCAAATGTCGCACGTACGACGGGGGTGGGTGCTATCGCACTCGACATCGCTAGCAATCGCTAGCGATGTCGCAGCGTGTAAAGCACCCTTTAGTGTCTAAATGTTGCCAACCACCAGAGCTAATAACAGCTGATCAGAGAGGATTTCTAGACCCTTATATATCTGAAATGAGTTACTTATCTTAAAGATAGGTCATCAATATTTTATGTCCAGATGCTCTGATGACCAGTCACCTTGTTTCCAGATCCTTTAGTAATTGTTTTCTTTGAAATGTTTCAGCGTTCCAGAGTAAAACACATATTTGAAATTAGTGAAATTATCCAGAATTCATGCTGCCTACAGTTTAGGTGACATGCATTATCAGACGTTTTCTTTAAGACCAATGGTTCATTTTGCATATAGAGCTGTCCACATGTACATAGAATGAAAGTGACATCTTTAAGAGTGCCTATCATCAATCTGTAGTTTCCATTTTAGTATCGGCCACAGTGTGTTGTAATAGCCAACTGCAGGATCCATTAAGCACAGACCTAACTTTTTGCTAGAAATGTGGGCCTTTTTTAAGAGATATTAGGGAGTGTTATGCTACTGTTGACAATGTTGTATTTAGAAAAATCACTAATGTGGGCATGCCCATAGTTTTAATAAGTAAAAAAGGCAGTCCTGCATTGGTAATAGCCTCAGATTGGGGGTTAACAATAGGGATAAGCGAGCACTAAAATGCTTGTTACTCGAATAGAGCGGGTCCGACGCTTGGACCCAGTCAACTCAAGTAATGAGTATAATGAAAGTCTATGGGGAACACAAGCACTTTTCAGACAGACCCTGCTAGAGGGCAAGGGAGGATGGAGAAATGCATAGGGTAGATGGCTGGATACATCTCTGACTCCCAGGTCGCTGTTGGGAAGTAAAAAATGTAATAATTCAAAAAAAAATGTGGGATCCACCCCATTTTTGATAACCAGCCAAGGTAAAGCTTACCAGTTTGCTTTACCTTGGTTGATTATCAAAATAGAAGGGACCCCAGGCCATTTTTTTTTAGTTATTTATTTATGAATAAATAAATAATTTAACAAAACAACATGGTGTTCCCTCATTTCTGATAACCAGTCAAGGAAATGCAGACATTTGCTTTATGTCAGCTGTGTAATGTCAGCTGGCATCAAGCCTATGGGTTAGAAATGGAGAAGGGTCTATCAGACACCCCTATTATTAACCCAGCAGTAAGTGTAAATTAAAAAACACAAACACACACAGGAAAAAAAATCATTTATGAAGACGCCCCCACACTCTCCCTCATTCACCAATTGATTAAAAAAATGTTCCCAGAAGCTCCAACATAATCCACTATCCAGAATCAAACTGCGGTGTCTGTGAATAGCAGTAAAGTACAGCTACTTACAGACGTCAGGTATGATGACCATGCTCATCCAAGTTGCCGGGTCTTGATGAGCTCAGTGTTGAGCCAGTAGATCTGATGATGTGTATTGCAGTCACCTGGTGTCTGTGAATAGCTGTGCATTACTGCTACTCACAGACACTGGAGTTGGTCTTGAATTGTGATTTACATCAGAGCTTCTGGGATTTTTTTTTTTTAATGAATTGGTGAACGAGGGAAAGTACAAGTCTGAAGTCTAAATAAACTATTTTTTCCTGTGTGTGTGTGTGTGTTTGTTTTTTAACTTTACACTTACTAGGTTAGTAATGGGAGTGTCTGAAAGATGCTTCTCCTTTACTAACCCCTGGGCTTGATGCCAGCTGAGATTACACAGCTGACATCAATCCCAATAACCTATTATCATGATAGCCACCGCATCAGCCTAATCGGGAAGAGTCGAGGTGAAGCGCCAGAATTAGCACACCTAATGACATGCTCCACTTCAGGGGTGGCTGCAGGCTGTTATTTTTAGGCTGGAAAGGGCTAAATAACCATGGACCTTCCCCTGATTATACTAGTCCACAGCTGTCTGCATTACCTTGACTGGGAGGAGACCCTATGCCGGTTTTTTAAATTATTTAATTATTAGGTTAAAAGAGGTTAAACACTGTTTAGCCTGGTGTAACCTAATAAATAAAAATAAAACATAACAAAAAACATTATTGGGTCTCCCCCATTTTTGTTAAACAGCCAAGGTGAAGAAAAGATGTGTGCTGGTATTATCAGGCTGGGAAGGTCCATGGTTATTTGGCCTTTCCTATTGTTTATATAGAATCTGTTTTTATGATTTTTTTTTTAATTAGAGACTTTTGCTTTTTTATTCTGATTGTTGTGACAAAAAATGTTGAACAAATGAACAAATAAAAATGTAAATATTTTTGTTTGAAAATTTTCCTTTGGATAATTTATTATTAT
Source organism: Anomaloglossus baeobatrachus (assembly GCF_048569485.1). NCBI lineage: Eukaryota > Metazoa > Chordata > Amphibia > Anura > Aromobatidae > Anomaloglossus > Anomaloglossus baeobatrachus. The sequence continues at coordinate 459,586,662 of NC_134355.1, read as the reverse complement.
GTTAACACAGTTAAAGTAATGACAGCAAAAGATTGTTGTCTACATCAAGTTACGTTGGAGGCAATCTCATTTAATGTGTCTGTCTAGCTTTTTTTCATCATCAGTATTTCACGACAACAAAAAAAAATGTGAATTTTCTGTAACAAATAGTTTAGTAAATTAGGTATAATGTGCTACAATTATGTATCTAGCAAGATGGAACTTTCAATGATAAATTTGTCTTACAGTATGGATGAATGACTCCATTAAGACATCAAACAATATAATCCTGAGCAGCGAGTCAGAGGTAGTGTTTGCTTAAGGTGCAAGCCAGTTATGTAAATCCTCGCCCCGTTTGTGTTCCTTATAGAACCTCACACTATATAAACTTCTTAAATTGTACAAGGGGAGGATCCTGCCTTTGGAACGTTAGGTAGAGCGACGTCGAGGACAGATGGAACCTGTTTTAGGGATGAAAGATTTGTTTCTGCTATTTATGATAATTAGTGAGAAGTCACTTCTAGAGGCTTTGGAGTACATTGTTTAATGAAGCCACATTAAATGCATTGTCCCTAGGAGTTCATGAAAGTCTCTATTTGGAATTGGCCCCTTTTAGAAGCAATTCTAAGTCACATGAATAGAGACAATACATAGGCGTTTGTGTAGATAAAAGGGAACGCCTTCCTCTATTTCCTATATACATCTTTTCAGTTACGATTTTCTGGTCTGTAAACTCAATGATGAGTCTAATAGTTAATGAGGTCACTATGTAATCTGATGCTTGCAGACCAGCCTGAAGCTTTACTTTTTTGTTTTCTAATCTGGATGACAATGCTTTTTTAAGGACAAAAATCCTTAACTGAAGACTTAACCTAACAATAGTATTACAAAACATTCTTGGTAAAATAAAATGCTAGGGAACCTGTCAGCAGATTTGTATTCCTTCAAACTAATAACATCTATGTAAAGACCCTGTAATGTTGATTAAATTCCTATCTTTATTTTTTAAGTCTTTGTCTCCATTTTATAGAATCTATTGGCATATAAGCTTGATGTGTAGGAGGCTTAGCCTTCATGTACGGCTCTCTGGCCTCTCTCCCTCTTGTCCCGCCTGCAGACAGCCTCCGGTCAGTGACTGACAGGTCACTCTTCTCTGGGACACCCAAGATCTTGCTCAAGCGCCATCATTACTGGGGGTAGTGCATGCGTAGTACAGTCCTAATGATGGACTATCGACCTACAGATGCGCCACCGTAGAAAATGACTGTACTTAAATGAGATCTTGGGCGGGTGAGCAGGTCACAAAGAAGATTGACCTGTCAATCACTGACAGGAGGCTGGTAGTGGTAGTGGGGAGAAGAAGGTGAGAGACTAGATACCTGTAAGGGCAGGCCAAGCTTCCTGCCCTTGCAGCATATTTGTATAAGTAGTTGCCAAAGGATTTCTATAAAATGGGGACACAGATGTATAAAATAAAGGTATGGACATAATGAACATTACAGGAACTTTACATCGATGACATTAGCTTGGTGTTTAAAATACTCTACTCATAGGGTTTTTTTTATTGCACCGCTGGATTTGTGCTTTAAATCTAATGCTGAGCACACACGAGGAGTAAAATAGAGGAAGTGGAATGCGATAAAAAAAATCGCATTCCACTCGGACCAATGTTACTCTATGGGGCCATTCCCATGAGCGATTTTTTTTCTCAGCCCTAATCGAACCGAGAAAACAGTTGCAGCATGCTGTGGGTAGAATCCGTTTCATTATCTCTCGCACCCATACAAGTCTATGGGTGCGAGAGAAACATCACGTTGCACTCACATTACAGTGGAGTGCATTGGATTATACACATCAGCTGACAAAGGAGGAGATAGGGAGATAAATCCCTCCCCTCCGCAGCAACCATCTTCTCCTCTGCAGCTTTGCTTAGACTTGCAGCAGAGCAGGAGCCTGAGTGTCATATGATGCAGGAGCCGAGCGTCATTAATGCTCATGTGTCCCCAGTCTAAGTCCCCTGCTCCTAGTCTTGTACTGGCCAGTGTTTCATGGAGCGCGTTGAACATCATAACTCAATGCATCTCTATGAGAGCTTTGTTCTGGCTCTCAAAGAGCTGGATTAGGAGCTTGTGATGTAACTTCTGACTTATGGCCAACTGACCACTGCAACAATGAAAAGGTATTAATTCGCCGGAGGGTGAGTTTAACACTAGGGGCAGAAGACTTAGATTTAAAGTGCCACTGGAGTTGTGCTTTTAAGGGATTATCCACTAGTGTAACATTGATGGCTTATCCTTATCATCCGCCTCCCATTCAAATTAGTAGGAAGCAGAAGTGCAGTACCCGGCCGCGGCCACTATAAGTTGAAAGGGTAGCTCCGGATCTGAGCATTTCTAACTGCCTGCTGCAGGAGGCGGCAATGAGAACAGCTGATCGGTGGGTGTGCCGGGTGTCAGAATCCTAAGGGTAGGCCATCAGTGTTAAAGTAATGGACAACCTCTTTAACAATTTTAACAATTTTCTGCAGATCAGAAGCTGCTGTTTATAGAATTAAGGTGGCACATTTATCAATATCGACTAATTCTTAGTAAAAACTTTGCCTAGTCTCACAATGTTCTAGATATATCATAGTCGGTCATGCTGTTTGATAAATCTGGAAATGTGGCTTATTTTTAGACTGTCTAATATAACTTAATATCATATATTATATCGTATTTCTCTCTATCAGAAATGCACACCACAATTTTGGCCCCTATTTAGTGCACAATGTCGCACCTTAGGTCCAGCTTCTTTCCCGATATGTGATACCGCCATTCAGTGAGGCTATACCCTATGTGAGACAAGAAGCAGAAGTTGTCTAAAACACATAATAAACATGGTGCAGGTAATGAAAGACAGCTTTTTAGCCCACATTGCCGCAGAAACCTGGAGATTTTATCTTGATAAACGTCTCCCTTTGTATCAGATTTTCTCCTCCTGTTGTCGATCCATAGCTGAGGTGACACGACTTACCAGAAAGGATCCATTTAAGACTTCAAGTTTTACTTATAAACACAATTATTTTATTTAGCTATATATACATTTTATTTTGGTTGATTTGCAATTTGTTGGATTGATCTTTTTTTGTTTTAAGTGGAAGGATCCATGATGATTTCTTTCCTCTTTTCTGGGATCGTTTCTTTGATGGACTTTCAGATTGATCCCTCTGGAGAACCTTACGTCTCTTCTCCTGTTCTTTTCTAAATATTGATCCCTGCTGGCCTTGGTGGAAAAGTTATGGTGGCTTTTCCTTTACAGTTTAATTAAAATATTGACTCCATGTCTGAGCTGACCAGTTTCTGTTTTGCCACCCACTAGATAGGTTTTCTAGGGATTTTATTATATAGGAGACTTGGACTCTATTGGCCTCACTATTGTTTCCACTATCAATGGCTATGGGTCTTAGCTTGTACATCTCATTATGTATACCTTGCTTGCATAATTATTACGTTCACCTCAAATATTGTATAGATATATCCTGCTACACATTACCATATACCTTACCTGTAGTGCTATGGTTATTATTAGATATAGAATTTATAATATAGTTAGTGTTTTCTTAAAGGGAATCTGTCACCAGTTAATTTCTAACCCATCTGAGAGCATAATGATGTAGGGTCAGAGACCCAGATTCTAGTTATATGTCACTTACTGGTCTGCTTGCTGCATATTTGATAAAAGTTATTTGCTGTAGATCTCCGTTTTCTGGATGTTGATCTATGTACCTCAATGATTGACAGCTTTCTGTGTGCACAGTGCATAGGCAGAAGGCTGCCAATCAGTGGTGGGGGCAGGGTTATACAGAGCTCATGAATATGGAGGACTACATGCAGGGCCGTATTTGCCACTAGGCACCCGTGGTCCCGTGCCTAGGGCGGCACGTTGCGGGGGGCGGCACTTTCTGGCAGCAAAAAAAAAAAAATTTTTTTTTTTTCACATCCCCGCCCCCCGTCCCTCCCTCCGTTACACTCGGCTGTGTTCCGGGGGGGGAGGGGAGGCGCACTTCTGCTGTCTATCTCAATACATGGCGGGCGCCAGGCATAGTGAGCTGACTAACCCCGGAAGTTCCATGGCCTGCACTTCCGGGGTCAGAGGCGCGCGGGCGCGACATTCAGCTGACTGCCCCTTGCTACAGCGTCCAATGCTGCAGATGACACACGCCGTGGAGGAGGACGCGTCTGAAGCTGGAGCCAGCCAGAAGAGGAGCCAGCCAGAGCAGGGTGGCGGGCACCGGAGCAGGTAAGGCAGAGGCAGAGCCTAGAATGTATGGGCTCCTTACAGGTTAGTTGATGATCGTTGCAAATTGCGATGCCTCTTTTTGTCCACTGTAATCATGCAAGGGGAGGCTGGGGGGAGAGAGGCTGAGGCTGGGAAGAGAGAGAGGCTGGGGGGAGGCTGGGAAGAGAGAGAGGCTGGGGTGAGGCTGGGAAGAGAGAGAGGCTGGGGGGAGGCTGGGAAGAGAGAGAGAGGCTGAGGCTGGGAAGAGAGAGAGGCTGGGAAGAGAGAGGCTGGGAAGAGAGAGAGAGGCTGAGGCTGGGAAGAGAGAGAGACTGAGACTGGGGGGAGGCTGGGAAGAGAGAGAGGCTGAGGCTGGGGGAGGCTGGGAAGAGAGAGAGGCTGGGAAGAGAAAGGCTTAGGCTGGGGGGAGGCTGGGAAGAGAGAGGCTGAGGCTGGGAAGAGAGGCTGAAACTGGGGGGAGAGAGGCTGAGGCTGGGGGGGAGGCTGGGGGGAGAGAGAGGCTGAGGCTGGGGGGAGAGAGGCTGAGGCTGGGGGGGAGGCTGGGAGAAGAGAGGCTGATTCTGGGGGAGTCTGGGAGGGGGAGGCTGATGCTGAGGGAGGCTGATGCTGAGGGAGGCTGGGAGGGGGAGGGTGAGGCTTGGAGGAGGGAAGCTGATGCTGAGGGAGACTTGGAGGAGGGAGGGAGGAGGGAGGCTGATGCTGGGGGAGGCTGGGAGGAGGGAGGCTGATGCTGGGGGAGGCTGGGAGGAGGGAGGCTGATGCTGGGGGAGGTTGGGAGGAGGGAGGCTGAGGCTGGGAGGAGGGAGGCTGAGGCTGGGGGAGGTTGGGAGGAGGGAGGCTGAGGCTAGGGGAGGCTGGGAGGAGGGAGGCTGAAGCTGGGGAAGGCTGGGAGGAGGGAGGCTGAGGCTGGGGGAGGCTGGGAGCAGGGAGGCTGGGAGGAGGGAGGCTGGGAGGAGGGAGGCTGGGAGGGGGAAGGTGAGGCTTGGAGGAGGGAGGCTGATGCTGGGGGAGGCTGGGAGGAGGGAGGCTGATGCTGGGAGGAGGGAGGCTGATGCTGGGAGGAGGGAGGCTGATGCTGGGAGCAGGGAGGCTGATGCTGGGGGAGGCTGGGAGGAGAGAGGCTGATTCTGGGGGAGTCTGGGAGGGGGAGGCTGATGCTGAGGGAGGCTGATGCTGAGTTAGGCTGGGAGGGGGAGGGGGAGGCTTGGAGGAGGGAAGCTGATGCTGAGGGAGACTTGGAGGAGGGAGGGAGGAGGGAGGCTGATGCTGGGGGAGGCTGGGAGGAGGGAGGCTGATGCTGGGGGAGGCTGGGAGGAGGGAGGCTGATGCTGGGGGAGGCTGGGAGGAGGGAGGCTGATGCTGGGGGAGATTGGGAGGAGGGAGGCTGAGGCTAGGGGAGGCTGGGAGGAGGGAGGCTGATGCTGGGGGAGGTTGGGAGGAGGGAGGCTGATGCTGGGGGAGGTTGGGAGGAGGGAGGCTGAGGCTGGGGGAGGTTGGGAGGAGGGAGGCTGGGAGGAGGGAGGCTGAGGCTGGGGGAGGCTGAGGCTGGGGGAGGCTGGGAGGCTGAGGCTGGGGGAGGCTGGGAGGAGGGAGGCTGGGAGGAGGGAGGCTGGGAGGGGGAAGGTGAGGCTTGGAGGAGGGAGGCTGATGCTGGGGGAGGCTGGGAGGAGGGAGGCTGATGCTGGGAGGAGGGAGGCTGATGCTGGGAGCAGGGAGGCTGATGCTGGGGGAGGCTGGGAAGAGAGAGGCTGATTCTGGGGGAGTCTGGGAGGGGGAGGCTGATGCTGAGGGAGGCTGATGCTGAGGGAGGCTGGGAGGGGGAGGGTGAGGCTTGGAGGAGGGAAGCTGATGCTGAGGGAGACTTGGAGGAGGGAGGGAGGAGGGAGGCTGAGGCTGGGGGAGGCTGGGAGGAGGGAGGCTGAGGCTGGGGGAGGCTGATGCTGGGGGAGGCTGGGAGGAGAGAGGCTGATGCTGGGGGAGGCTGGAAGGGGGAAGGTGAGGCTTGGAGGAGGGAGGCTGATGCTGGGGGAGGCTGGGAGGAGGAAGGCTGATGCTGGGGGAGGCTGGGAGGAGGGAGGCTGATGTTGGGGGAGGCTGGGAGGATGGAGGCTGATGCTGGGGGAGGCTGGGAGGAGGTAGGCTGAGGCTGGGGGAGGCTGAGGCTGGGGAGGCTGAGGCTGGGGGAGGCTGGGAGGAGGGAGGCTGGGAGGAGGGAGGCTGGGAGGAGGGAGGCTGGGAGGAGGGAGGCTGGGAGGGGGAAGGTGAGGCTTGGAGGAGGGAGGCTGATGCTGGGGGAGGCTGGGAGGAGAGAGGCTGATTCTGGGGGAGTCTGGGAGGGGGAGGCTGATGCTGAGGGAGGCTGATGCTGAGGGAGGCTGGGAGGGGGAGGGGGAGGCTTGGAGGAGGGAAGCTGATGCTGAGGGAGACTTGGAGGAGGGAGGGAGGCTGAGGCTGGGGGAGGCTGGGAGAGGGAGGCTGAGGCTGGGGGAGGCTGATGCTGGGGGAGGCTGGGAGGAGAGAGGCTGATTCTTGGGGAGTCGTGGAGGGGGAGGCTGATGCTGAAGGAGGCTGATGCTGAGGGAGGCTGGGAGGGGGAGGGTGAGGCTTGGAGGAGGGAAGCTGATGCTGGGGGAGGCTGGGAGGAGAGAGGCTGATTCTGGGGGAGTCTGGGAGGGGGAGGCTGATGCTGAGGGAGGCTGATGCTGAGGGAGGCTGGGAGGGGGAGGGGGAGGCTTGGAGGAGGGAAGCTGATGCTGAGGGAGACTTGGAGGAGGGAGGGAGGCTGAGGCTGGGGGAGGCTGGGAGGAGGGAGGCTGAGGCTGGGGGAGGCTGATGCTGGGGGAGGCTGGGAGGAGAGAGGCTGATTCTTGGGGAGTCTGGGAGGGGGAGGCTGATGCTGAAGGAGGCTGATGCTGAGGGAGGCTGGGAGGGGGAGGGTGAGGCTTGGAGGAGGGAAGCTGATGCTGAGGGAGACTTGGAGGAGGGAGGCTGATGCTGAAGGAGGTTGGGAGGAGGGAGGCTGAGGCTAGGGGAGGCTGGGAGGAGGGAGGCTGATGCTGGGGGAGGCTGGGAGGAGGGAGGCTGATGCTGGGGGAGGCTGGGAGGAGGGAGGCTGATGCTTGGGGAGGTTGGGAGGAGGGAGGCTGAGGCTAGGGGAGGCTGGGAGGAGGGAGGCTGAAGCTGGGGAAGGCTGGGAGGAGGGAGGCTGAGGCTGGGGGAGGCTGAGGCTGGGGGAGGCTGGGAGGAGGGAGGCTGAGGCTGGGGGAGGCTGGGAGGAGGGAGGCTGAGGCTGGGAGGAGGGAGGCTGAGGCTGGGAGGGGGAAGGTGAGGCTGGGAGGAGGGAGGCTGATGCTTGGGGAGGCTGATGCTGGAGGAGGCTGATGCTGGGGGAGGCTGGGAGGAGAGAGGCTGATGCTGGAGGAGGCTGATGCTGGGAGGAGAGAGGCTGATGCTGGAGGAGGCTGATGCTGGGGGAGGCTGGGAGGAGAGAGGCTGATGCTGGAGGATGCTCATGCTGGGGGAGGCTGGGAGGAGAGAGGCTGATGCTGGAGGAGGCTCATGCTGGGGAGACTGGGAGGAGAGAGGCTGATGCTGGAGGAGGCTCATGCTGGGGGAGGCTGGGAGGAGAGAGGCTGATGCTGGGGGAAGCTGGGGGAGAGAGGCTGAAGCTGGGGGAGGCTGGGGGGAGAGAGGCTGATGCTGGGGGAGGCTGGGGAGAGAGAGGCTGATGCTGGGGGAGAGGCTGCTGGTGAAGGCGGGAGAGAGCGGCTGCTGCTGGGGGAATGGGAGAGAGGGGCCAATGCTAGAGACAGAGGACAAGGGTTGAGGGATAGAGCAATGACAATATCGATGGGGGGGGAGTGTAAGGGCTCAGAATAAGAGGGGGCCAGCATTGGGAGCTCATTATGGAGAAGGGGCAGCATGTCTGGGCTCAGTATGGAGTGGAACAATGTAGGGGAGTCAATATCAAGAGTGGGGTAGTGTGTGTGGGGGGGGGGGTCTCAGCATAAGCGTTAGTGTGGTGGTCTTAGGATGAATGGGGCAGCATGGAGGTGACATTATGGAAAAGAGGAAGGCAGCATTAGGAGCTCATGGAGAGGGGCAGCATGCACGGGACACTGAGGAGGGGGCAGCATGCATGGGACATTGTGAGGAGGGGACAGCATGCATGGGACACTGTCAGGAGGGGGCAGCATGCATGGGACACTGTCAGGAGGGGGCAGCATGCATGGGACACTGTGAGGAGGGGGCAGCATGCATGGGACACTGTGAGGAGGGGGCAGCATGCATGGGACACTGTGAGGAGGGGGCAGCATGCATGGGACACTGTGAGGAGGGGGCAGCATGCATGAGACACTGTGAGGAGGGGGCAGCATGATGTGAGGACAATGTGCAGATCATATTCATAATTGAGGAAGGTGTGGTGGATATCATTTATAAGGGAGGGCAGTGTGTAGTTTATTAGGGGCAGTGTGACAGTCACAGTATATAAGTGGGGACGGTGGGAATATTTTATACTCATGCTATGTTTTGATGTGCCTGTGGTGATTCCCATTGGGGGGGGGGTTAGTGCCCTTCGTTTCTCATTGATACTTTTTCAAGTGTTTTTACAGAGTAGATCTGCCTTAAACAGATGTCGTGTGCGAAAACTCAGTTTTACATTGTCAATAAGGGGCGCGACCACTTAAAGTGCCTAGGGCAGCACGAAGGCAAAATACAGCCCTGACTACATGGCAGCAGGATTACTGGTCCTCTAGTGATTATCTCCTGCAGTTACAAGTGACAAATTGCTGTAACTGGGGTCTCTGTCTTTACATTATGTTCTCAAATCAGTTGGCAAAAATCTGGTGACAGATTCCTTTCAGGCCTCCTTCACGCGTCCATGTCTCCGGTATGTGTTTGGTCCGTTTCCTCACGTATCTGAGACACGGGCACACGTAGGACCCATTAAAATCAATGGGTCTGCGTTCACGTGCATGTTTTGCCATGAAACGTGTGTCCGTGTGGAGCATACTTGTGCCCGTGTGCTCCACACGTACGTAGACATGTCCAATTTTCTTCGGCATCACACAGTGTCATTAGGTGTCACACAGACTGCACACAAACCGCATAGATGTGATCCGTGTGACACGCACCGGAGAAAACATACGTGCCTGTGAAATAAAAAGAATTTCTATACACCCCTTGTCCAGCTCTGCAGTCTCTGCCGCTGCTGTCACTTGCTTCCGACCCCCGCTCATTATGCTCATAAATATTCACTGCACTGTGGGCCAGAAGCAGCAGCAGCGGGGAGACGGCAGGACTGGAGACCGTAGATCAGCACCACAGAGAGCAACGCCAGGGACAGGTGAGCAGAAAGATCCTGTTATCCATGTGTTATTACGGATACCACACGGAGAACACACGTGTGCCATAAACACGGCACATGGAGGGCAATACGCACCTTTGACACGTCCGTGAAAAACGTGCGTGATTTTCACGGATATGTGAAAGAGGCCTTAAAGAGGGTGTCTATTTCCAGGCCAAATTGGCTCTCAGACTGGTCATACTTTAAAGAGCAAGATTAGCATTTCTTGATGAGAAAAAAATAGCCTTTGCTCCTTTATTGCCTCTTCTCCATTGTTACTGACACACTTTGTTAATAGGGTTGAAGTAGTTTACTGTCCCCTGTAATCATACTGGTCAAAAATGCTTATTTTGTTATTTTAAATCTTTACCAGCCTTTGAGTTAATCTATCTTGAAAACGTCCGACTCATATAATATTATAAAAAGATATTCATATTTGTGAATTATGTCTAAGATAATAAGAAAACTACCGTAAATATGTGCAATTTGTTATGCAATCTTGCATTTTTACGCACACCCTGCAAACAAATGCTACCGGTAAATATGTCAAGATGCACATTAGTATATATTTTCTTCATTACATATTATGATAAACTCCTTCTCTTTATGATGTATTGTTTATACAGAAACAGTGACATAGTTTGTGCATGTTTATTAATGTACCAACATGTTTATATTTATGACTTTGTATTATTATAGCTATTTAAATACCAGTTATAATATAATGCATAGGATTTATTGTATAGTTTGTGCTTCCCCACCCAAAATGAAAAAATCTGTATGTTTTAGGCTATGTGCGCACAGTGTGTTTTTCGCGGCGTTTTTGCGTGTTTTTCGGGTGCGTTTTTGGCCTCAAAACTGCATGACTTTACTTTCCCAGCAAAGTCTATGAGTTTTCATTTTTGCTGTCCGCACACAACTTTTTTTTTAAGCTGCGTTTTTGAGCTTGAAAAAAAAAATGTACATGTCAATTCTTTCCTGCATTTTTCTGCGTTTTCCCCCATGCAATGCATTAGAAAAACGCAGAAAAACGCAGAGATCAAAAACACAGCAAAACGCAGCCAAAAACGGACCAAATCGCGGCAATAACGCATGCGTTTATTGCTGCGGTTTTTACCGCGGGTGCGTTTTTGTGCGTTTTTAGCGGCCAAAAACGCAGCGTCAAAAAAACACAGCATGTGCACATAGCCTTAGTTCACGTATACACAGTTATAAGGCCTAAAGTGCAGTGCCTGAATGACCAAAATCAAAACTATAGTACCGTAGTAACAAGTACACTTTCACTTTCATTCTCAAAATCATTACATCAAAGGGGTTGTCCAGAATTAGAAGAACATTTCTTTCAGAAGTAGCGCCACCTTGGATCATGAGTTGTTTGCGGTATTGCAGCTCAACTGCATTTACTTCAATGGGGCTGCATTGCAATACCAGACAAAACCTATGGTCATGGGTGGTCCAGCTTCTGAAAGAAAACAGCCATGCTTCTGTAATATTAAACAAAAAATGAAAACAACACTTAAGTCACAGTTTGAAATTTGAACCAAATTGAAAATTTTTACTGCTATAAATTGAGTAATTAGTTGAGAACAAAATGATGTAGCAATGGTCAATGGAAACAATAATCATCAATTAACTGTGGGGTGAACCCCGGTCACCCAGAAAATCAAAGAAAAGAAATTGAAATAAGTGGACGAGTGAAATCCGTTTTGTCTTCCATATTTCATGCAAGTGTGTGATTTTTTTCTCCCCTAGCATCCATATGCCATCCATATAACATGTGATTTTTGTCTCAGCAACTATTATTCTACAATCCTTTACAGTGTTATTTGCTACAAAATGGTAATGTAACCATAAAATCAGTGGCATACGGATGGTTCGTGTGCCGTACATTTTTTTTCTCGCACCCATAGATTTGCATTGGCGAATCTCGTCCAATATACATTGCCACTTGCAGCATTCTGCACTTTTTTTCTCATGGCGATTACAACTGAGGAAAAGCTCACAGACCAGCACTGCCTTATAGAATGCATTTTTTTTTTCTCGTATTGCACTAGTCTGTTTTACACCCAAGTGTGTGCAAACCCTAAAGCGGGCTTTACACGCTACGATATCGTTAATGAATTATCGTAGGGGTCATGTTGTTTGTGATGCACATCCGGCGTCATTAACGAGATCGTAGCATGTAACAGTTATGTGCGACCTTAAACGATCGCAAAAGCGGCAAAAATCATTTGCCGTGGAGAGGTCGTCCTAAAACAAAAAATCGTTTACCTCTCATTAGCGATGTTGTTCGTCGTTCCTGCAGCAGCACACATCGCTATGTGTGACACCGCTGGAGCGACGAGCATCTCCTTACCTGCCTCCACCAGCTATGTGGAAGGAAGGAGGTGGACGGGATGTTTACGTCCCGCTCATCTCCGCCCCTCTGCTTCTATTGGACGGCTGTTGTGTGTCGCTGTGACGCCGCACGACCCTCCCCCTTAGAAAGGAGGCGGATCGCCGGCCAGAGTGACGTCGCCAGACAGGTAAGTATGTGTGACGGGGGTAAGCAAGGTTGTGCGTGACGGGCAGCAATTTGCCCATGTCGCACAACCGACGGGGGCGGGTACAATCACTTGCGATCTGTAAAACCCGCTTAATAGTTGTCCTGTAAAAAGATTCTCCCACCTGAGCTGTGGATCTTTGCAGCTCCTTCAGAGTGACCATGAGGCTCTTGGCTGCTTGTCTAATTGGTGCTCTCCTTTGTCAGTTTAGGTAGACGGCCATGTCTTGGTAGGTTTGGAATTGAGCCATATTCTTTCCATTTTTTTGGATGATCTATTGAACAGGGCACAATGAGATGTTCAGAGCTTGGGCTATTTTTTTTTTTTTTATAACCTTAGGGTAAGTTCACACAGTGCATTTTTCGCTGCATTTTTGCACATTTTTTGTGTGCGTTTTTGCTCAGAAAACTGCATGACTTTGCTTCCCAAGCAAAGTCTATGAGTTTTCATTTTTGCTGTCTGCACACAGCGTTTTTTTTAGCTGCGTTTTTGTGGTGCCCACAAAAACCCAGCATGTCAATTATTTTTGCGTTTTTCACTGCGTTTTCCACCCATTGAGTTCAATGAGATGTTCAAAAACGCAATGAAAATCGTAAATTGCAAATATAGCTGCGTTTTAGTGCATTTTTATGACTAAAAACGCAGCTATAAACGCTAGGGGTGGTTGAAAAGGGACATGTACAGGAAGAGGATTCCTGCTGTCAGTAAACACAGAAGCGTGAATCCTCCTGGTACCGCTACCGCGGCTTCCATTTCCTGCCCGGTGCCATGTCTGCTCCCGTGCGGGCGGTGGAAGCTGTTGCTAAATCAAAAGTGAACAGTAGAAAATTGTCATACTCACCTGTCTGCAGACTCCCGGTGCCATGTCCGCTCCCAGCTCCTCTTCCCGGTACCGCCACCCCCGCTCTGGCTGTGTGCCGGCTCCCAGGCACGTACGATAGCTGCAGGACCTGGCCGTAATCACCTGATGCGGTCACCTGATGCATCAGCTGACCGTAGGTCTCGCGGTGACGCCGCCATTTACCGTTGGGCCGGATATTAGCTGATGCTGTCGGGAGACTTCATCAGCCTGTTACCGGCAGCTCCTGCAGCGGTTGGACGAAAGTCAGCACAGACGTGTGTAGTTGTTTTTGTTTTGTTTTTTTTTTGCAGTGATGCATCAGCCTAGACTGTACAGCGAGCGAGCACCGAGTGACTGATTCCCTGGCGCTTGCAGTCAGTTCATGTCAGCTGCAGACAGGCCGGGGTGATCTCCAGAGTTCAGGTGAGAGCACCAGAGTTTAGCTTGGGCTGTCTGCAGCTGTCATGAACTGAACTGCAAGTGTCGGGGAATCAATCACTTGGCACGCGCTGTAAAGTCCAGGCTGCACACCGGGGCTCAGGTGAGAACCCTGGAGTGCAGTGCAGGTACCTGAATCCAGGCCTGGCATTACTGGAGATTCCTCCGGTAGCCAGTCTGACGCTGCACTGAAGTGTGTGGTTTGTTTGTTTTTTGTTTTTTTGCACTGATGCATCAGCTGATTGTATAAAAGCCATTTATACAATCAGCTGCTGTGTCATGTGATTCAGACCCTTGAACCTGACACATCATCTGATTGCTTTGCCTTCCAGCAAACCGATCAGATGATATTGGATCCGGATTGGACGGCGCGGGATCTTTGACCCAGGATTACTGCGGAGGGGGGTTCTTTATTTCATTAAAGTTGGAGTCACTAATTTTGTTGTGTTTTATTTCTATTAAAAATATTTTTCTGTGTGTTGTGTTTTTTTTTATCTTTACTAGAAATTCATGGTGGCCATGTCTAATATTGATGTGACACCATGAATTTCGGGCTTAGGGCCAGATGGTAATACACAGCTAGACCTAACCCCATTATTACCCAGCGAGGAAACCCGGCATCAGGGCAGCTGGAGGAGTTGGATACAGCGCCAGAAGATGGCGCTTCTATGAAAGCGCCATTTTCTGGGGTGGCTGCGGACTGCAATTCGCAGTGGGGGTGCCCAGAAAGCTTGGGTACCCTGCATTGCGATTCCAATCCCCAGCTGCCTAGTTGTACCTGGCTGGACACAAAAATTGGGCGAAGCCCATGTCATTTTTTTTTTTTAATTTATTTCATGAAATTCATGAAATAATTAAAAAATAGGGCTTCCCTATATTTTTGGTTCCCAGCCGGGTACAAATAGGCAGCTGGGGGTTGGGGGCAGCCCGTACCTGCCTGCTGTACCCGGCTAGCATACGAAAATATGGCGAAGCCCATGTCATTTTTTGGGGGGGGGGGGGCAAAGAAATCCTGCATACAGTCCTGGAAGGAGGATGCTGAGCCTTGTAGTTCGGCAGCTGCTGTCTGCTCTCCTGCATACACTATTGGATGGAGGATGCTGAGCCTTGTAGTTCTGCAGCTGCAGTCTACTCTCCTGCATCCACTAGTGGATGGAGTATCCTGAGCCTTGTAGGTCTGCTCCCCCTGACTCTCCCTCCAGCATACAGTCCTGGATGGAGCATGCTGAGCCTTGTAGTTCTGCAGCTGTCTGCTTTCCTGCATACACTAGTGGAGAATGAAGAACATATTGAAGAAGGAAATGACATCAGACCTTTTTTCTTTTTTTTTTTTCAACAATCTTTAATTGCAATGTTCACTAATAAAAAACGCATAAAAACGCAGTGAGCAAAAACGCAGCAAAATGCAGCAAAAAACGCACCAAAACGCGGTATAAACGCATGCGTTTTTGACGCGTTTTTTTGCGGCAAAAAATGCACAAAAACGCAGTGTGTCAACTTAGCCTAACTCTGCTTTACTTTTCTTCACAATTTTATCCCTGACCTGTCTGGTGTGTTCCTTGATTTTTATGATCCTGTTTGATGTTCTCAAACAAACTCAGGTGGACACAATTTACTGATTAGATGACTTCTGGAAGCAATTGGTTACTCAGGGAATTTATTTAGGGGTATCAAACTACAGGAGGCTGAATACAAATGCATGTCACAATTTTTAGATTTATAAATTTAAAATTTTTAGGAAACAATGAATAGTTTTGTTTACATTACACTTCACAAATAATTGCTGCTTAATGTTGGCATATCCCATAAAATCCCAATAAAGGACCTATGTTTGTTGATATAAGGTGAAAAAATGTGGAAAAGCTCACGGGTATGATTACTTATTTTAAGACACTGTGTATATACACACAGACACACACACACACAGACACACACACACACAGATTATATATATATATATATATATATATATATGTATACTGTATGTATAAAGGCTACTTTACACACTGCGATATCGCTAGTGTGGGTACCCGCCCCCATCTGTTGCGCGACACGGGCAAATCGCTGCCCGTGTCGCACAACAGCCGTCACACATACATACCTGTCCGGCGACGTCGCTGTGATGGGCGAACCGCCTCCTTTCTAAGGGGGCGGTCCGTGCGGCGTCACAGCGATGTCACTGAACCGCCGCCCAATAGCAGTGGAGGGGCGGAGCTGAGCGGGACGTAACATCCCGCCCACCTCCTTCCTTCCTCATAGCGGCCGGGGGGCAGGTAAGGGGAGCTTCCTCGTTCCTGCGGTGTCACACGCAGCGATGTGTGCTGCCGCAGGAACGAGGAACAACCTCGTTACTGCTGCAGTAACGAGATTTGAGAATGGACCCCCATGTCACCGATTAGCGATTTTGCACGTTTTTGCAACGATGCAAAATCGCTTATCGGTGTCACACGCAACGGCATCGCTAATGCGGCCGGATGTGCGTCACGAATTCCATGACCCTAACGACTCCGCATTAGCGATGTCGCAGCGTGTAAAGCCCGCTTTAGCCTATGCTAGTTTGACCATTGTATAATATTTTTAATTTATATATTTACTGTGCTGACCGGTGATATACTTATACATATAATATGGATACGTATGACTACTGTAGTATTAAAATTAAATCAAAATGAACCACATAATGCAAATAGTCTGCTAATAGAAAGGGTAACAATTCTGTAGACTGCGTGTATGCTGTGTACTCTAATTAAGTTATCATATCAACTATCTCTCAGGGGTCCAGTCACTTTGCTCAATGAGGAAAATTTGCAGACAAATTTCTATCAGCAGGACATTAGCGCTTTCCTGCGACGCTGGATAAAGGATACCTGTAACCTCTCTCCAACCTCCCATCCCTCTCATGCTGAGAGATCACTGCAGTCCTGCACCATGCTGCTTCCATACTCTACTACTACCCTGGGAACTGCAAGACAGCTCTCTGAATAGGGAGTCAATTATGCGTCTCAAGATAAATCGTGAAATGTAGGAAGACAATATAGCTATCTGTCTTGGATTGATTCTGTGGCTTCCGAACTGACAGCCCCTCCAGTTGGCGTGAATAAAGAATAATGGCTTTTCTTACAATACCATCAAGTGACCACACAAAGGCAAATAACAACATCATCTCATGGTATATATCACACACTGGAATATATCACACACTGATCATATTTTAACTCTTCCAGGCACTATATTACTATTTTTAATCTTTCCCACTAATTACGTGGTAAAAAAATATTATATTGTCCTGAAATCTAATATGTGATCAGAACAACTATTCCTAAAATATAGAGAATATGTTCTTCTTACAGGGACTTTGCTACTTGAGGTTGAATGTTGTTACTAAAGCTGTTACAGCCTTTCATTACTGAGTACGATTCTGGTGTCTTACAGACATGTTGAAAGGATTTGGATGTCATCACTTCAATGGTTAAGGGTTCATTCAAATATTAGATTTTTCATGCATGAGAAAAAGTGATCGGGTGGCATCAGTGATTTCCATCAGAGTTTTGTCAAAGTTTTATTAGAGTTTGGTGCGATTTTGGTCTGAGTTGTATCAGTTTTTTTGTACGTGAAAAAAAAAGCTTTTTTCTATCCTCTTGCTAACAAATTGAAAATTGAACAATTGGAATTCTTAACAAGTGAAAATTGGACCACACTCAGATGACAACAGAGTGCTGTCCATTTTTTTCACAGTCTCATTGATTTTCATTGCTGATTTTGATCCAATAATTGGATCATAATAAGACATGTCTCCACAATATAGCGTGGACCACTCAGTTTACACAAAATCACGGACATGTGAATGACCCCATTGACTATTATATGTTGGCACTATAGAAATAAAGATTATTAGTATTATAATAATTATTCACGTACACTAAAAAAAAGGGATGGCTGAATGAATCCTGATAATGTATCACCAAAAACCAGTCTACAATTATATAACTATTAATTCCAACAGAATTAGGTCTTTCTACTCTTTGGCAGTCATAAGTGCTGCATATCAAAGCTAGGTACTGTATAACCATTAAAGCATTCTCATGTCATCCCTTTAATAAACAAAAAGAAAAAGAAAAACAACTTCATAACGACCAATGATGTTTATAGCACGTCATGAGTAGGTGTCAGTTTCCACATCATGATGTGCAATAGGCGTCATGTAATTGAACTGTGACTGTGACAGCTCCATGCTAGTAGTAGTCACCGACAGCAGACCAACACAGGAAGAGATGCAGGGACCAATTACAGAGGACTCTGCTCTTGCTCTCTGATCGCTGAGATTGGAGAGTCAATCTGACTAACCGATCACAGCAAGTGATCGGTAGGAGGGGTTGAAACATCAGCACTTCCCGCACTATCACCACAGTAAGGCTAGAGTCACACTTGTGAGAGACTAGCGCGAGTTTCCCATCGCATCACCCGGCATGGCCTTCTGCCCTCTGGACAGGAGCGTACCGCGGTATAGAAATACATGCAGCCGACCCGCTCCTGTCAGGAGGGCATATGGCCATGCCGGTTGATGCGATGCGAGTTTCTCGAGAGTCTCTCGCAAGTATGACTCCGGCCTAACTCAGCTTACCTGACAGCTATACTCCTGCAGTAACAAACAGGGCTGGTGGTCATGCCTCCACTGGCTGATTAGCCTTCTCAATCCGGCAACAAAATCACAAGAAGGCGATGGATGTCATGGCACCCCAAGGTCAACCAATGACCTCCTGGTGTGCCAGGTATGGGGGCCTGTTATACCGAGCTATAGGTAGGGTCTAAAAGGCAATCTGCAGAGCAATCAGATAGATCTGATGTATTAAAATATATGTCTATTGTAATGCATGAGACCAGTGATCAGAAGAATAAAAGTTAAAGTTCCATAGAGGGACTAAGTAAAAAAGTAAGGAAAGTTAAGAAAAAAAATTTCAAAAATTATTAAAAAAATAACCCCCCCCAACAAAATAAAGAACAAAAAATATGCACTAATAAATAAGAATATTTATGTAAAAAAAAAAAAAAACTAATAAAGCAAACATATTTGGCATTACCGAGTCCAGAATGACACAATCTATATAACTGTCTCCTTATTTAACCACAGAAAAAAAGTGCTAAAAAGCTATGCTTTTTCACCATAGTTCTGAAATAAAACTCGACAAAAAAAGACGAATGTGAATAAAATTATATCTGTGACAGAACAGTGAGAAGACACATGACTGATTCAAAATGCATCTGTCCCCAAATTTTACAATACAAATTGTGCACATTATTAGAAGGATCTCTTAGACCAAATGGGCTGCTGTACTTACTCCGAAAATCTATCAGAATGACAGTATAATCCTATTTTTTTAAACTGAATTTAGCCCATCTCTAAGCTAGACTTCATATTTGCTAATTTTAATATTTGGAAGAAAAAACATTAAAAATAGCTCATACAGTTATTCATGCATTGTAACCCCTTCACGACCAATGATGTACCTATATGTCCTTAGTCGTGTATGTCCCCTTAATATAAGCTTTGATCAGCTAACATCAGAGATTCACCCATGCCTGTTAACTAGTTAGATTGCACTGTCAAACTCTGATAGTATGGTCTAACACACGCCAGAGGGGATCACGCCATTTCTCGTCACCATCAGTGAAGTGATCACGTGGCACCAATGGGTTGTCATGACAGCTGGAGTTCTTCTGATGATCCCTGTCGCTGTCATGACTCACTCCCTATGAATGCTGACTGAGCGTCGGCATTCACAGGAGATCAGAATTTCTGCTGTTCAGAGCGGTGCTGAAGCATCACTTTGAGCAGCAGAAGAAGCAATCTGACATTTCAGGCATAAAGTCCCCTAAGGGCACTAGTAAAACAATAAAAAAATGTAAAAAAAGTTTTTAAAAAATATAAAAACCCCCTCCCAAACCTGAAAATTCAAATCACCCCCCTTTTGCCCCATTGAAAATAGAACAATAATAAAAAATACACATATTTGGTATCGCTGCGTTTAGAAATGCCCGATCTATCAAAATTTTAAATCAGTTAATCTGATCTGTAAAGGGTGTAGGGAGAAAACAATCAAAAAGCTAGCATTACATTTTCTTGGGTTGCTGCAATATTGCATTAAAATGCAATAACAGGTGATACCAACATCACATCTACCTAAAAATGGTATACCGTATTTTTTGGATTATAAGATGCACTTTTCCTCTCAAAAATTTAGGAGGAAAATGAGGGGTGCGTCTTATAATGCGAATGTAGCTTACTGGGAGGTGGAGAATGGGCGCTGTGCTGGCTGATGTGGGGGCTGTGCTGGCTGCAGCGGGGGCTGTGCTGGCTGTGGTGTGGGCTCTGTGGAGCAGGGCGATATGTCGGTTGAGATGCTCTGACGGCGATGAGGGGCTGTGCTGGCTGCGGTGGGAGCTGTATGGCACAGGGCGGTGCGGCGGGTGAGATGCTCTGTCAGTGGTGCAGGCTTCAAATTATGGTGCCTGGAGTCGGTGCGAGAGCAGATGGAGCTCTCGGCTCAAAATCTCATCTGCACACGAGCTGCCTCCGGTCCATTGATGTCCCAGTAGCGGACTTAAGGAAAATGGTGCCCGGTTTGTCATTGAGCCGAGAGCTCAATCTGCGCATGTGCCGACTTCAGGTGCTATTTCTTTGACGCCCCAACCGCCGACAGAGCATCTCACCCGCCAAACCGCCATGCTCCACACTGCAGCCAGTACAGCCCCCTCTGGAGCCAGCATACAGCATCTGTGACACTCTCCGCACTGCCCTGCTCCACAGAGTCACCATGGCGCCTGCAGCCAGCACAGCCCCCACCGCAGCCAGCACAGCCCCCTCTGCAGCACCTGCAGCATCACCGTACTCCAGCATCCCCTGCCTCCTGTGACCCCATTTTTTTTACCTTTTTTAGCTCTAATTTGGGGTGCATCTTATCATCCAGTGCATCTTATAAAATGAAAAATAAGATAATTAAAAACGTCAGCTCAAGACACAAAAAATAAGAATACTACGGATCTCCGAAAATGGTGACAAAAGAGCAATTTTTTCTTTTGACAAGTTTCTCAATTTTTTCCCCCCAGTAAGATAAAAGTTAAACTATACATTTGGTATCTACAGACTCGTACTGACCTGAGGAATGATAAATACAGGTCAGTTTTACCACACAGTAAACATGGTAAATAAAACCCCCAAAATACAATATTGCAATTGCAATTTTTTTGCAATTTCACCGTACCACAATTTGTTGCTTTCCAGTACAATATATGGTAGAATGAATAGTGTAATTCAAAAGTACAACTCATCCTGCAGAAAACAAGCCCTCATATGGTATATTGATGGAAAAATAAAACTGTTATGGCTCGTAGAAGAACGAGAAAAAAAAATGAAAACGTAAAACAGAAAATCGCAATTGGATGAAATGGGTAAAGCTGGAATCACACGATCATATGAAAAAACGGTCCCATTCTCATCCAGGAGAGTTGGACGAGTAGTATCCGTGTGGTAGTCCGTATGTACTGCAAGTGCTATGCGAGTGGGTGCTTTTTTCCTCACTTGTCATCAGTGTGCTGTCCGTGTGTAATCCGTTTTTTTCTCAACACTTATTAGTCATCTACAGGACCATTTAGTGTTCTGTGCTACATGATAGTAATGTATCCATAAAAATGGACATCACTAGAATGGTCCGTGTGCCGTCCATTTTTTTCTCGCACCCATTGACTTGTATTGGCAAGTCTCGGACGTTTTCAGGATACAATCGCCGCATGTTGTGACTTGATCCAGAATCCAGCATGTTGTTCTCTGATCCAGAATCTGGATGAGAAAAAAGCTGACCAACTGCTCTGCCTCATTGACTAACATTGGTCCGAGTGCAATGCAAGATTTTCACGCATTGCACTCGCGCGAGTCATACACTCATGTGAGCGTACCCCAAAAGTGAGTACATCAGCCTCATGAGGTATGCTTAATGATGTATGTAGTTTTTATTGTGAAATCTGAAGACTGGTCTGTTCTGTCCATAAAAATGGACTCTACTGGAGGAGCATGTAACCAGATCTGTCTATCACACTCCTCCAACTGAATAAAACTTTTCCATGTACAGCGTTTTTCAACTGGATGAAGCAGAGGGAAGGTGTAGTCACTTGCTCCTCGACCTACAGCCATCAGGAAAACAGTAGAACTGTTAGGCTATGTGCCCACGGGACAATGTACCCGTGGACTTTGCTGCAGGTTTATCTGCAGGTTTCCTGCAGCTGCTCCCCAGAATCCGCAGCTATCCATTGCTGCGGGATTCGAGCATTTTTGTTGCGGTAAACCTGCGGGACAAGTGCGGAAATACCTGCGGAAGTCCCGCCCTCTATCTCCATAGTGGAAAGGCAGGGCATCTGCAGATATTTCCGCATGAATAATTGACATGCAGTTACGTGCGGCTGCGGGAAATCCGCAGCATATTCCGCAGCCACATATATACCGCATCATGGACACAGCACTCCCCAAATCCCATAGGATAACATGGTGAGTGTCTGTACTTGCCTTAACCTGCGGATTTATCTGGAAAATGCAGATAAATCTGCAGGTTTTCCGTGGCAAAGTCCGCGGGTACATTGTCCTGTGGGCACATAGCTTTAAGACATAGAGGAAGGCCATACTACCAAGTGCAGAAGGAAAACCCGTAATACTTTTATATTAGTAAGTGTCACAAAATAATTTACTTAACACATTTTGTGAAAATAAAATAAAGTGGTCAACCCCTAAACTGAAAACTTAAATTTCATTACTAGGTCAATTTAAGGCATATCCACACAAAGCTATAGTGTAAACTTAATCTGGAACATCCAAGTCTCTCACCAGCTAAATGCTCTGTGTGAAATAATGGGGAATAATAATATATTTATGTTTTACATGTTTATTTTAGTATACTGCATATATTTCAATTTTTATCACACTCTTTTATGCTGTTTCTTTTTCAATTTAATGCCATAGCAATAAAAAAAAACAAAAAAAGTATGCATGACATGCTAAAAGTGTTTTAAAATGTACTCTAAGCTTTTTTTAAGTGGAAAACGGTTTAATATATTTTTGTAGCTTTCTAAGTGCAGAAAATATTATGCTACACATTGAGTAAAAATGTCGAGAATGATTGTGCTGCCACCTTCCAGTTCCTTTGGCACTAACCCCATCCCATTATTCAGTGCACAAATGAGTTGTATATGAGTTTGGCAGCAGATAGAAACAAAGGCCCAGGTAGGGAGCTCTGCGTGAGGGTGACCTTTCACACAAGTGGACGCACAAGCCGTCTGCAGTGGATAAAGCACAATGGAGGCTGAAGCTGGTCAGTGCAGTGACCCTGCCAGCAACAGCTACCTGCTGCTCGCCACAAAGAGATGGAGTTTCACAGTCTGCTTTCTGAGATAAAAAAAGGACCGGTATAATAATGGGATCTCTACTGCTGCTCTCTTCATACAGCTGACTCAACCCTTCAGAATAAAAAGCTCTTGGATAATAAAGAAATAACAGACCAGGAATAAAGGCCTTTAGAAGACATCTTAACCTAGTGATGAAAAAAAATGTCAACATCTGTGGAGCTTTCTATACCAACAAATGAAACCTCTAATGAATACATCCTCCCAACAGCATTCAAAGAAGGGGTGCTTTTATTTAGGTGGATGGTTTCTGATGTGTGTGCCCTCTTCTCTTTAAACACCCTTGAACCAAGCGCTAATGTTCACCCAGTGCTCTATTAAGGATTCAAGGGGAAGATGAATAGCTTATTAGGATATTTCCCTATAAAAGTTCGGAAACACAGCGGACTTAGCATACATGTCGGCACACTGATGTCAAGGGAAAGAACTATTTGAAAAAACACAAAATACTTTGTAACAACACTTCCTTGTTATACAGCCCGGTGAGCCCTCCGGAGGCTCAATGGATGTAATCCTCTTAACGCTAACATTAACATGGTTTTACAAAACATGGAAACATAACAAAAATGTAACAGTTGCTTCACTGAAACTGGCGACAGAGAGACCAAAGATCCTTATGTGGGAGCGCAGAGAGAACCAGATGTTCAGTAGGGGGGGTGTTAAATATCAACCTCTTCTCAAAAGCTCTGCTAAAGCCAACTGATGACAAAATGCGTATTTCAATTCAATTCCATTATTTGTGGGGCTAATCTTTATGCAAAGGTATTCTTCCTTCACAACACACACCGTGTTCAACAAAACTGTTTTGAGAAGTTTCATACTTAGACTTTTCGTCTGGACCAATACAAGTATGCACCATATAAGTATGATGCATTGAATTAGGCCAGAGATATTATTATGATGCACTTAATCTATCATCTACCATCACTTCTCTGCCATCATCTAATCACCAAGTCTATCTTCCCACAGGTATGTTAATTCATCCACCCTACTTTCCCATGAACTGAACTGATCTCCCCTTCTCTCTGCTGTGTGTACTAATACATGGTAAGAAGGGCAGTGAGCCCCATAGGGGTGAATGGACCCCATGACGATCGGGAGGGTGCCAGGTTAGGAAGGGGTTAATTGGATTACATGGATAGGGGATATATGGGGCTATAGGATTGGTAGAAGGGAGCTGTAAGGGGATTGGGAGGGGAGCAAGGAAGGGGTGGGGAGTTTGTGGGAGGTATAAGAGAGGGGGTGTACTGATTACCTCCCCTTTTGTCGCCGGAAAGTTGTGTCCCCAGGACGTATTGCTGCCTGCTGCCATGGCTGCCTTAGCTGAGCTGCTGGAGATGGTGCGTGGGGCCTCCGAGGTATTAGGGGTGGACGCTCTGCGGCAGCAGCTGGCGGCGGTCTGTGGCCCTGGAGCGGCGCTGCCTGCTGCTCCTGCGCCCGGGCCGTTGCTATGTGCTCGGCGGGCGCGACCGCCGGAGCGCTACTCCCCCAGCTGGTGGGGGAGAATGAGATCCAGGAGCCCCTGCGGGGGACCCTCCGGGGAGGCGGAGCCCTTCTACTCACCAAGGGGAGCTGCCGGCCAACGGGAGGAATCCTCGTCGGAGATCCCGCGGGTCGGGGGTGGGCGGAGCCTCGGCGAGGCCCACTTCCGGTCCGCGGCCTGCACAGCCCCAGACCGGAGCGGTGATAACAGCAGCCCCCAGTGATGTGCCGGCCGGGGGTGGCGCTCGGCGTTCCAGACGGACGGAGGAGACTCCCTGCAGGCCGCAGGGGAGAGACACAGGACGGAGGGCTGGAGCGGATGGGAGCGGCGATGTGGGGAAATCGGAGGAGGGGTACGGTGGCTCGCAGGCACGGATGAGATCTGTAATCACGGTCCCCCCCAGCGAGGATCGGGCTGGGGGGTGTTCCCAGCGAGGGTCAAGTTCTGCACGGCCTTCCTGCAGTCGGCAGGGAGGGAGCCCACTGAGAGCGACAGGAGAAGTAGCGGCGCAGCAGTCTGTCATGATTACAGCGAGTAAGGACGGCGGCAGGGCGCCACGGCGGGCTAAAAGGAAGAGGTCCCGGACGAGCAGGGTGCGGTGGGTGACCGTGGGGGTTGACGGCCGCCAGGTGCGTGCTGTCCCCTCGCTGGTCCCCCTGAGGATTTCGGCAGCTCGTCAGACTCCGGCGAGGAAGAAGGAGCAACGGCAGCGGCAGGTCGGACAGAGCGGCAGCAGGAAGATCGTGGCACGGCTGTTCCGGAGTCGGTGCAACGGCAGCCTGGTGAGCGGACGACAGAAATGTTTTATGCTGTGGGTAGCGCGGGCGGGGGTGGGGGGTTCCGCCGCGGGAAGCGTTGCGCAGGGGGTGAGTGCGGTCGGACAGTCTGGTTTACCGGGCCCGGAGTTTTGGGGGCAGCTTTTGGGGGTGTTGCAGGGGTTGTCTGCGGAACGGGTTAGTCGGATTGGGCCTGGGGCCCCGGTGGGGGCGTGGGTGGGCCCCACGGAGGTGGTGCAGACAGAGGCGCCGGTGCGCAAGGTTGCGGCGCGGGACCCTACCTCGGCGGTAGGTACGGGACAGGCGGCTGGTGGGGCAGCTGACGTGGGTGCGAGTAAGGAGGCGGAAAAGGAAAAAGAAAAGTAGGATGAGGTTGTGCGTTTGGATGATAGGGCGCGGAGTGAAATTTATGTGTGTTTTGAAGGTCAGTTAGGGGTTCATTTGAAAAAGGAGGTGAGGGAAAAGATTTGGAAAGGGGAGTACGTGGAAATTTTTTCCCTGCTTCCTTTGGAGAAGTTTAATTTGGATAAGGTGAAACCCAGTGATACAAAAAAGGAGAAAGAGGATGAGGAAAAACGGAGGTATAGGTTGATCCCGAGGACGTTTACTAACTGGCTACAGGCCTTTGCGATCTTAGCCAGCGTGATCGGGGAAAAGGAGCCGGAGCATTGTTCCGCCCTATTTGGATATATGGACGCGATAGGGGAAGCGTATAGAGTATACGGCGGTTTAGGGTGGCTAAGATATGATGAGCAGTTCCGGCAACCGAAGGCTCTGCGGCCGGGTGTCCAGTGGGGCCACAAGGATATTTCTTTGTGGATGCGGTTAATGACGACTCCGGCTCAGCCCTTTCGAGGGGGTGCCGGGAGCCCGGGTGCGAGTGGCGGGTCCTCGGCTGGACAGAAAAAAGGGGCTTGTTGGCAATATAACGAGGGACAGTGTAAGTTTGGGGCCTCTTGTCGGTTCAAACATGAGTGTTCCGGATGTGCAGGGTCCCACCCTCTGGCCAGGTGCTTCAAGAAAGGGAAAGGAAAGGCGGGGGAGGGGTCTGGAAAAAGGGAGGACGCCAGCGAAGGTAGAGGCGATGCTTCCATATTTAAATAGATACCCGGATGTTCGGGCGGCGGAGTTGTTGGAACGTGGTTTTACGGAGGGCTTTCGGATTCCGTTTGAATCTGAGGCGCCGGTGTTTCGCCCGGGAAACTTGAGGTCCGCAAAAGAACATCCGGCGGTGGTGAAGGAAAAGCTGCAGAAGGAGGTGGAGTTGGGGAGGATGGCGGGCCCATTCCAGGACCCGCCATTCTCCAACTTACGGATTTCCCCCCTTGGGGTGGTACCTAAGAAGGAGCCGAACAAATTTCAGCTCATTCATCATTTATCTTATCCGGCAGGATTGTCGGTGAATGATGGGATATCACCAGAGTTGTCGGCGGTATGTTATGTATCGTTCGATAGGGCCTTGGAGCTGGTAAGGGTTGCGGGGCGGGGGGCACTGATGGCAATGGCGGATGTAGAAGCAGCTTTTCGTTTACTCCCGGTGCATCCAGAGAGCCTTCATCTCTTAGGGTGTATGTGGGATGGTGAATACTATGTGGATCGCTGCTTGCCGATGGGCTGTTCCATTTCGTGTGCTTATTTTGAGGCATTCAGTACTTTTGTGGAATGGGTAGTCAAGGAGGTGGCAGGAGTCCATTCAGTGATTCACTATTTGGATGACTTCTTTTGCGTGGGTCCGGCGGGCTCTTCGGTTTGCTCCTTGTTGTTGTTTACGTTAGAGCGGATCGCGCGTAGTCTGGGTATTCCGTTGGCAAAAGAAAAAACAGAAGGGCCGGTGACGGCCCTATGTATCTTAGGTATCGAAATTGATACACTGGCGATGGAATGCCGGTTGCCGGAGGGGAAGCTTTTGGATTTGAAGGCGTCGGTGCGGTTTTTGTCTCAGGCCAAGAAGGTGCGGTTGCGGGATTTGCAGTCAGTGCTCGGAAAATTGAATTTCGCTTGTCGCATTATGCCGATGGGGCGGATATTTAATAGGAGACTGGCGAGCGCAACCGCGGGGGTAAAAGCTCCAAATCACTTTGTCAGGGTATGTGCGCACGTTGCTTTTTACCTGCTTTTTACCTGCTTTTTTGCTGCTTTTTCTTCTGCGCTGTTTAATGCCCAAATGGATGTGTTCTTCTATTCAAGCAAAGTCTATGGGAATTTGGGTTTCTTGTTCACACTATGTTGTTCAAAATGCTGCCTTTTTGAGGCAGAACTTTGGTCAAAAACTCAGCTTTTCAAAGAAGCAACATGTCAATTGTTTTTGCCATTTGGGTTTTGCACTGCAAAGCTGAGTTTTTGACCAAAGTTCTGCCTCAAAAAGGCAGCATTTTGAACAACATAGTGTGAACAAGAAACCCAAATTCCCATAGACTTTGCTTGAATAGAAGAACACATCCATTTTGGCATTAAACAGCGCAGAAGAAAAAGCAGCAAAAAAGCAGGTAAAAAGCAGGTAAAAAGCAATGTGCGCACATACCCTTAGAGTGACCAAAGTGATGAAGGGGGATTTGTTGGTTTGGGAGGAGTTCTTGGACCGGTACAACGGTCGGACCCTTTGGATGAGCGAGGCATTGTCCAATAGCCAGTTGGAATTGTATACTGATGCGGCTGGAGCGACAGGTTTTGGGGCAATTTTTCAGACGCGCTGGTGTGTTGGAAAGTGGCCACGGCTTTGGGTGGAAGCAGGTTTGGTGAGGAATTTGGCACTGCTGGAATTGTTTCCCATCATTGTGGCAGTGGAGTTGTGGGGCCCCGTTTTTTCCGGAAGAAGGGTTTGCATGCATTGTGACAACATGGCGGTGGTGCATTCCATCAATGCACTGTCGGCAAAATCCCCACCGGTTGTGGGGTATTTAAGGCACCTGGTGTTGCGTTGCTTGGAGTTGAACATTTGCGTGGTGGCTCGGCACGTGCCAGGGATTCGAAACGAGGTGGCTGACGCGCTATCACGGTTTCAGTTTTGCAGGTTCAGGAAGCTGGTGCCGGGAGTGGACGCGGATGGAGAACCTTGCCCGGAATGGCTGTGGGACCTGGCATCGGTATAGCATTTGAGGGAATTAGGAGATCGGTGTCTGAGGCTACTTGGTGCCGATATCAGGCGGTGTGGAAGGCTTGGGCAGAGTTGGAGAGAGGGGAATTTTTGGAGTCGGGTTACAAGGGCCGAGTGTTGGGGGTCCTGATGTTAATTAGTGGGGATTTTTCGGCAGGTCGGTCCGTTTCGGTGATTGGTTGCAAGTTGGCGGCATTGGCCTTCTTGTTTCAGATGCAAGGGGTTCGGGACGCGACTAAGGATTTTCTGGTGCGGCAGGCAATGAAGGGTTTTCGAAAAGGGGCCCAGTCGCGTGACATGAGGCGGCCGGTGTCATTGCCATTGTTGGGTCGTTTAGTGGGGTGTTTGGGGGAATTGTGTTCGTCTTCTTATGAGCGGGTGTAGTTTTCAGTAGTTTTTGTATTGGCGTTTTTTGGGGCCTTTCGCATTGGTGAATTGGTCAGCCAGACCAAGCAAGCGATGGGTGGGTTGCTGTTGGAGGATGTAATGCTGGGGGAGGATAGAGTGGAATGTCGCCTTCGCTTTTCAAAGACGGATCAGAGGGGCCGGGGGCGCTTAGTAGTGTTGTTTGCTTTACCGGGGTACCAGTTGTGCCCAGTGGTACAAGTGTCAGAGTTTTTAAAGGTGCGCGGCGGTTTCCCTGGCGTTTTTCTTAGACATGCGGATGGATTGGCTTTGTCGCGGTACCAATTCAATGCGGTGCTGAAGATGGCTTTAGCAAGGGTGGGGGAGGAGCCACGTGAGTACGGGTCTCACTCCTTCCGGATTGGGGCGGCGACGGAAGCCGCCAGGTGGGGTTTGAGCGAGGATTGTATCCGGCGGATTGGGAGGTGGGAGTCTTCCAGGTTTCGCTTGTACATTAGGCCTCACTTGGTCAGGTGATGGTCAGGGGTGGGGGATTCCTGGTTTGTGTTTGATGCTGGTTTGTGGTAATTTTCTTGTTCTATTGCTGTTTTTATTCGTGGTTTTTGTATTTTGTAGGTCCATGCCTTGTGTGGATCCTCGGGCACTCCTATGTGTATTGGGGAGCGTTGCGAGCGGATGTGCGACGTGACGGTCGGCAGCTTGGAGTGTCGGTGTCGGAAGCCCGAGTAAAGTGGCTCGGAATTCGGGGCATGACCTGGGGTAGAGTGCGCCCAGAGGTGGCTTATTATAGCCGTTTGGATCGTGACCCTGATGTGTTAATTTTGCATGTGGGTGGGAACGATTTGGGAGTAAGGTCGGCGAGGGAATTGAAAAGGGACATAAAGCTGGACCTGTTACATTTGTGGAGGGCGTTCCCGGGCATAGTTATTGTGTGGTCGGATATCATAGCCCGGACTCAGTGGCGTTTTGGTAGGTCGGTGGACCGTATTAATAGGGCTTGGAGCAAGCTGAACCGGGCAATTGGTAGGTTTGTGGCGAGGAATGGTGGGTTGGTTGTGCGGCATAGAGAATTGGAGGAGTCCACGGAGCAGTATCTAAGGAGAGATGGGGTTCATCTGACCGATGTGGGTCTGGATTTATGGATGTTGGGTTTGAGGGATGGCCTGGAGCAAGCACTAGGGGTGTGGGGGGCCCGGGCCAAGTAAGGGTGTCACTTGGCCGGTCTGTGGCGGGGTGATAGGTCCGTCTGAGAGGTTGGGAGTACCGACAGTCGGTTTGTTGGTACGAAGTCGCTCAAGGGGAGTGGCTTCGGACTGGATGGGAACTTGTGGGCGGAGGTCCCGCAGGTTCTGGGTAGGGGTAATCAACGATGGAACGTTGTTACCCCTCACCTTGGGCCGGGTGGTCACGGCCGACGTGGTCCTCTGGGCCGGTTTGGAGGTTACGGCCGGGGGGTTAGGAATGATGGTTGGCCTCTCGGACGGATCTATCGGTGTTTCTGGTTATACGGGTATATATGTATAAGGTTAAGTTTAACAATTGAGTGGCATGTTGGGCCACGAGTTTTTGGTATACATATATACGGTTAAATAAAACTGTGGCCATTCCTGCAATAAAGTCGTGGTTCTCGTCTTTATTTAGGTAGATTGGTATGGGGGTGTTTAGCATGGTAACCTGCTTATCCCTTATAGATACGTCAAGAAGGGCAGTGAGCCCCATAGGGTTGAATGGACCCCATGACGATCGGGAGGGTGCCAGGTTAGGAAGGGGTTAATTGGATTACATGGATAGGAGATATATGGGGCTATAGGATTGGTAGAAGGGAGCTGTAAGGGGATTGGGAGGGGAGCAAGGAAGGGGTGGGGAGTTTGTGGGAGGTATAAGAGAGGGGGTGTACTGATTACCTCCCCTTTTGTCGCCGGAAAGTTGTGTCCCACCCGCCCGCCCTGATATATGTATATGTATATGTTTATAAAAAAAAAATAAATAAATAAATAATGAAAAGTGATGGTTTTCAAAAAAAAAAAAAAAGAAAAATCAAAAAAAAAAAAAAAAAAAAACAAAGAAAAGAGGAAAAAAGGAGAATGCAAGGTTGATTTGCCAATTTTGTTGTTGTCACAGCGGGGTGATAGGTCCGTCTGAGAGGTTGGGAGTACCGACAGTCGGTTTGTTGGTACAAAGTCGCTCAAGGGGAGTGGCTTCGGACTGGATGGGAACTTGTGGGCGGAGGTCCCGCAGGTTCTGGGTAGGGGTAATCAACGATGGAACGTTGTTACCCCTCACCTTGGGCCGGGTGGTCACGGCCGAGGTGGTCCTCTGGGCCGGTTTGGAGGTTACGGCCGGGGGGTTAGGAATGATGGTTGGCCTCTCGGACGGATCTATCGGTGTTTCTGGTTATACGGGTATATATGTATAAGGTTAAGTTTAACAATTGAGTGGCATGTTGGGCCACGAGTTTTTGGTATACATATATACGGTTAAATAAAACTGTGGCCATTCCTGCAATAAAGTCGTGGTTCTCGTCTTTATTTAGGTAGATTGGTATGGGGGTGTTTAGCATGGTAACCTGCTTATCCCTTATAGATACGTCATGTTAATTCCTCCAGCATTCAGCACTGTTTGGTATAAAAATAGAGTAGCAAAATGTGCATGAGGGTTGAATGCAGAGGTGCTGGAAATTGCTTGGCACCAGTGGGACAACAATGGAGTATAGCAGCCACTTTTTAGATGCCACTAATTTTCAGCACTGTTTGGTATAAAAATAGCGTAGCAAAATGTGCATGAAGGTTGAATGCAGAGGTGCTGGAAATTGCTTGGCACCAGTTTGATAACAATGGAGTATAGCAGCTACTTTTTGGGTGCCACTAATTTTCAGCACTGTTTGGTATAAAAATAGCATAGCAAAATGTGCATGAGGGTGGAATGCAGAGGTGCTGGAAATTGCTTGGCACCAGTGGGACAACAATGGAGAATAGCAGCTACTTTTTGGATGGCACTAATTTTCAGCACTGTTTGGTATAAAAATAGCGTACCAAAATGTGCATGAGGGTAGAATGCAGAGGTGCTGGGACTTACTTGGCACAATTGGGACACAAAATTAGTATAGCTGCCACTTTTTGGATGCCACTTATGTTCAGCACTATTTGATATAAAAATAGCGTAGCAAAATGTGCATGAGAGTTGAATGCAGAGGTGCTGGAAATTGCTTGGCACCAGTGGGACAACAATGGAGTATAGCAGCCACTTTTTGGATGCCACTAAGTTTCAGCACTGTTTGCTATAAAAAATAGCGTGGCAAAAGTGGGCAGGTGGGTACAGTGGCCGGGTTCTCTGGAGAAGTGGACATGAAAGGAAGCCTCACTTTCTATCCCTCCTAATGGTGAAATGCAGCAAGGAATTCCCTGAGCTTAGGTACACAGACGCTGTTATCTGAAGCTGTATACAGCGTTTCCACGGACTTGACTGTCACCTGTGGCTCTGAGCCCGAGGAAATGAGCCCTGAAAAGGGCTGAAATAAACTTCTGTCCCTAATCTGTAGAGCGATGTGTATATAGCGTAACACAGCCGGAGCGGCGACAGGAGCTGCGTGAGCGGTGACTGTCACCACACACAAAAAGCAGATAATGGCGCTGTGAGGGAAAATGGCCGTATTTATAATGCAAGGACATGTGACATGGACAGCCTATGACACATGCCCTTGCTTGTCTGGCAAAACAGACCACTTAGCTGTGTGTGGGTCTGGGATTAGCTGACATGCTGGCCCACTCCACTGCACGCGAGCTTAGGAAAAAAAAAAAAATGGCCATTATCCCAGCAATACTGATCTAAATGCGCCGCCCCGCACACTATACGATGAAATTAGATAATAGTGTGAATCTCAGAGTGACTCACACTATTACAGTGAAAAGCCAGCTAGTAACTAGCTAGGCTTTTTGCTGATCGAACCGTTCTCGAACGTAACTCGAGCTATCGAGCTTTTAACATAAAGCTCACATTCGAGTTCGATCTCGAGCACCCCTAAAATCATTCGAACATGAAATTGGAGAACCTCGAACCTCGAACATCGCTCAACTCTAGTTACGAGGAAAAAGGTAAAAATATTTTGAACTTTTGAATTTCAGGCTCTATATCTCACCATTCACTAGAGCTTTGGAAGTCAGACTACTTTCATTTTATAGACAATAATCTTGGCTACCTCATACGTGAATTTGAGTTGCAACTATTTAGCATATGACTAGTTATGCAGATTCTCATCATGTCACTGCATTTTTACTGTTTTGCTCCTGGTGTTTACATTTTTTTTCTTTCCTGTATACTACAAATTACAACCTAATAGGTCAATATTTTATTAGGTTGATTCCAAAGCAAAAGGTCACTGGTTCAACTCAAGGAACAACCATGAAGAATATTTCCCAAGAAAAGGTCATCCAACTCATTGATAGTGGTCTTTCAGCCAAGATAATTACCAAACTGCATCATGTGAGTTGCACGACGTTTGGAAGAATATGAAATGAAGTCCATCTAACCATTCAAAAGCTAAAAGGTAGATGTCCACGATATCCAGGCAAAATATCCGAGTCAACAATTTGGCTCATCACAAGGTCTATCAGTTCTGGTGCAACAAACACGGCAATGGAGGTGGCTCGCATGCTTCGTAATATTGAGATCCTAGACGTTCAAGCAAGCACCGTGCGATGCACATTCCACAGGTCTGGAGTGGTGGACCGAAAAAAGGTAAAGAAGTCTCTACTACAATATCATCATAAGAAGTGTCAGCTCGATTTTGCCAAAAAGTATGAAAATGGATGGTAGAATATTGGAAACGGGTGATTTGGAGTGATGAAACGGAAATCAATAGACTAGGCTCTTGCTGGCGATAGTTCTCAGGTGAGGGTGGTGAAGAGCTGCCTCTGGCGTTGGAATCTCTTCCCGGTTAGCCGGTATCTGGTTGCACTCGACGAGTGTCGGTAGAGGTATCTCTACGGTATTTTCCAGAGATGTTACCACGAGACCACTGGCTCTTCTTCCGCAAGCTTCTGAGATGCCGCTGCAAGTGCCTAGTGTATAAGGGTAGGCATTTCCTTTTAAGCCGAACAAGTCAAAGAGTTCAGACCTGGCAAGTGACCTGTTACTCTGGTCATCCAGGATGCTGTACACCTTCACGGCTCGTTCTGGGTGACCTTTGGGATATACCCTTACTAGGCATATTTTCGCACAAGACTTGTCCCAGAGATCTTCTCCGCAGACTGCGGTGCACGAGGAGGATACTGTGAGGTGGTTTGCAGCTTGGCCTGTACTCTCACCGCCATGACTTGTGGTAGGAGAAGGTGTAGGTGCAGGATCAGGCTGAGATGGGTGCAGCGCTTGTACGTGATCTGTGCTGTCACACTCCATACACTTAATTGTAACATTACAGTCCTTGGCAAGGTGTTCTGTAGAGGCACAACACCTGAAACATACCCCAAACCTTTTCAAGAGTTCCTTTCGTTCTTGAAGGGGTTTCTTCCTGAAGCCAATGCACTTCTTCAGGGGGTGTGGCAGTTTGTGAATAGGACATTGGCGGTTCGGATTTTCCGCCTTCCCGCCTTCAGTGCCATTGTCTGGTGCTGATGGTGTAGGTGGTAGAACGTCGGTCTTTTTGACTGATACTGGGCCCCTACATTTTCTGTCATTTTGATGAGTGCTCTCATACCTGGGAGCTGGTGAAGTGGAGTCGGTGGGTTCTCCACAGGTGAAGCTGGGGTCTGCCTTACGTTCCGCGATGCCATTGATGAACTCACAGAAGTAGGAGAATGGAGGGAAGGAGACTTGGTGCTCTTTTTTATAGTTTGTTCCTACTGTAGTCCACCTTTCCTGAAAGTTGTAAGGTAACTTGGCGACTATGGGTTTCACCCCACGAGCGGTGTCCAGGTAGCTGGGGCCAGGTAGGTGTGTGTCTGTTTTGGCCAGCTGGAGCTCAGACAGCAGGTTGCTGAGTTCCTGGTACTTTGAAGCATCCTTGCTAGATATTTTGGGAAGGTCGTATAGTTGTTTCAGCAATGCATCTTCAATTGCTTCAGGACTGCCGAAGCCTTTCTCTAGCCTGTCCCATGCGGTTGCGAGACCAGTTGTTGGGTCGCTGATGTAGACGGATCTGAGTCTCTTGATTCTCTCAGTAGACCGTGGCCCTAGCCACCTGATTAGCAAGTCCAGCTCTTCAGCAGCTGTAATGCCGAGGTCACGCGTTGCGGTTTTGAAGGCACACTTCCACCCTCTGTAGTTTTCGGGCTGGTCGTCAAACTTTGTGAGACCGGTGTTGGTGAGTTCTCGGCGGATCATGTACCTCGCAAAGTCGGACATATCTGATCTTTCCGACGTTGGGGGCACATTTGCTGACTGCGTGATGCTGGTTGCGTGATTCGTAGCTTCTTGGTTCAGGAACATGGGAAAGTATGGAGTGGCGTAGGCGTTTAGACCAGTGATCGGTTTGGTGTGTACAATCTCTGTTGTATACGGGGCTGGAACTACATAGTTGTTGGGAGTGTAGTGCCTTGCCGGCATGTTAGGTTGCATGTAGACATGGGTATACGGAGGTTGCTGATGCGCAGAGTGTGGCTGTGCATTGGAATATGAAGCTGGTTCAGGCTTAAAAGTCTGAGGTGCATTGGACTGACCTGGAAGGCTGGAAGCTGTAGGTGGATCAGTGTCTTGAGGCTCTGGAGAAGTGTTAGCACTGACGGGAATGTTGATGGTAGTTGGCGGTTCGTCGGCTTGGCTCAGCACGTAATCTCTTGTACGCTTAAGTGAGTCTTCTGTGTCGAGATCACACAAACTGGCGCTGCCTTCTTGGCTCCCACCCAGAGCTTGCTCAAAGACTTTTAGCCTTGCCATGGCCGCCACATGCTCACATTCCTTCTGAAGGGCTTCAATTTCTGCTTCCTTGCGTGCAGATTCTGCTTTCATCTCTGCTTCTCTCTGGGCGAAGATGGCGTGTACTTTTGTTGTTTCTGCTTCAGCGCGCGCCTTTATGAGCTGCTCGCTGAGGGTTGAGTACCTTGATGAGCCTGATTTGAGTGAGTGCCTTGAGCTCTTAATGGACCTGGATTTGTAAGATGCTGCTACTGACATTTGCGCAATTTTTGCTTCTGTCTCGCTCACAATGTCGCGCACAGTGCGGTCTCGTTCAGCATTAAGCTGTTGGAAGTCCTGTAGTTCTTTTTCAGACTCAGACGTATTTGCTCTCAGCAGGGTAGAGGAATATTTTTTACAAATCTCTTTGTAGGACTGGTATGCTGAGTACAGTTGTTCAAGGGCTCCCTCTGGTGGTAGCTCATGAGCACCAGGCGCAGATAAAACAGTCACTTGTTTTTGCACTCTTTGCCACAGTAATGCTGTCTGGGTAAACAGTTCACTTCTGGCTGTTTCTAGGTTCTCTTTAACCTTCCATGTTGGTTTGGTCAACCGCTTAGATCTTTCACTGTAATTTGAGTGTGAGACCATGTCTTCCTCTTGTTGCTTTAAAGCAGGTAGGGAAATTGTTCTCTTTGACTCCATCAGGAAGGGTGAATGCTGCTCTGCACTGGTTGTCAGGGAAACAATACAATGTTGCAATCTCTGCAGCCAGCAGTCTGTTTAGCAGGATGTATTTACTGAGTCTCTGGCTGCAATTTACAATTAGCTTATGGGAGATTCTAGGTTATAGCTGCACACAGTTCTGATAACAGGTTAATACTTTACATTGCACTTTGTCTGAAGCTGCTATAAAGTTTTATGCTGTGGCTTGTTATCAGCCCCTTGGGGTAATCCTTTCTCTTGATTGTATGCAGTATAGCACTCCTGGAAACAGGTTATTTACTGATATATGTACACTAATCCTTTTCACTATTCTGTCTCTTCCTTGTAGCAATGAATCCAACCGCTCTAATTATCAGTCCCTTAGATAACTGTATGGTTTACTCACTCTACCGACTTCCACAGATAGTGTTAACTCAGCACAACGATGACTTGTAGGAAGACAAGGAGAAATGCTGTAGTTTTCTTCTAGAATCTTGTATTAAGTACAAAGTAAATGCAGGTGAAAAGGAATAATCTGTACAGGGTTTTAGGCATGTCTCTTCAGCAATGGTTCCTCTAGACTAAACTGAAGGAGAAGGGAGGAGCATTCTATACAGAAGCCAACTAAGGGAGGTACATAGGGACAAACTTCATACAGTCTAATCTACCTAGTAACAATAAAGGAATTTCCTGATAGGAGGAAAAATATGCAATGCAAAAATTACATACAACAGGTTGTTCTCATTCATGGGACACAACACTCCCGCTGCATTTTCTATTGCTAAGGGTAACCCAGCAGCTGCTGGCAACCCCCACTGCTTGCTGTTACCTTCACTGGCAATGGAAGATCCAGGAAAGCCCTGTTTGTTTATTTTTAATTTTTTTACCCAAAAACTAAAAATAAAATGACGTGGGCTTCGCCATATTTTTGTATGCTTGCCAGGTACAGCAGGCAGATACGGGCTGCCCACAACCCCCAGACGCCTATTTGTACCCGGCTAGGAACCAAAAATATAGGGAAGCCCATTTTTTTTAATTATTTCATGAATTTCATGAAATAATTAAAAAAAATAAAAATTATGT
This sequence comes from Anomaloglossus baeobatrachus, assembly GCF_048569485.1. Taxonomy (NCBI): domain Eukaryota; kingdom Metazoa; phylum Chordata; class Amphibia; order Anura; family Aromobatidae; genus Anomaloglossus; species Anomaloglossus baeobatrachus. Next base: position 459,549,457 of record NC_134355.1, on the reverse strand, counting down.
GGGCTTCGCCCCATTTTGTGTCCAGCCAGGTACAACTAGGTAGCTGGGGATTGGAATTCGTAGTACAGGGTAGCCCAAGCTTTCTGGCCCTCTCTGCTGCGAATTGCAGTCCGCAACCACCCCAGAAAATGGCGCTTAGAGAATCCATCTTTATTACTCCCTTTCACCCCTCCAGGATCCTGGTCTTCTGTCTTCTTTCTTCTTTCTGCAACTGATGCAGCTGCACTAGAAAGCACGAGGGAGGAACTGCTTTATGGGCATGCTCAGTACTGAAAACAGGATTCTGCCTACCAGAATGCGGTGACTTCCAGTAGAGCAGGATCCAGCTCATTGAGAAGCATTGCAGGTACCGCCGCAATATGAAGGATCCGGTGACATGCAGTATTTTGTCGGAGGTCAAAAATGCTACAAGTAGCATTTTTGAAAAACATAAAATACTGCATCTCACCGGATCCAGTGTATGACGCACAAAACTGTGTCGCCCTGGCAAAACCAGGTAGTCACAGATAGGCCCCGCATAACACCTTCCCTCACTTAGGTAACACACAGCCAACCTGAAACCCTAGTCACCCCCCCTTAGGGAAAGATAGGCACACCAGCGGGTGGGACCAGGCGGTTGGACATGTCTACCTAGAGGTCTAGACAGCCCGGGGTGGGAAAACAAGCAGTTAAGCTTCAGATTAAGTTGTAGCTCAAGGAGAGAGGAGTGTGGGCTGAAGCTAGGTGTAGCTCCAGCAGAAGAGGTTCAAGTTGAATGGTGCCAGGGTTGGAGCCCTGGTGCCTTTGGCTAGGTGGCAGACGATGGTCTCCGTCAGCAGGAGACGGGAAGACAGCTCGGCAGATCCGAAGTGGACTGGGACAGGGTTGTAGCCTGCCGGTACCGACACGGAGAACTGACCCGGAAACCGTAGCACAGAGGGGGTACTCGGACCCTGAAGCCAAGACCGAAACCAGCGGCCTAGCTAATTAACCGATTGAGGGCAGATTTATAGGTCTTGTCCCACCTAAAGTCCCTCAAAGAAGACAACAGCCCACCGATAGGGATAAGGCCACTGCCAGGGCGCATAGATCCCATGGGCCAGCGTCTGCGGGCATGGTTCCTTAGACCACATCCAGCCGGGAGCGGACTCCTGAGTTCCAGACCAGCCAGTCCACCATACACAAAACAAGTGCAGAGGAAAGGACAGCGACCACCAGCCTGGGTGGGGGACCTGAATGCAACCGGCCGCGGCGCCCGGCCACCAGCACTTTGGTTTACTAAAAGACTTGTGTGGTTCACTTACTGTGAGAAACCAAACATTCCCCTGCACATCTGGGTGCGCCGACCCTTGCCATCGCTACACCCTGCACAAAGACACTGGGTCCCGGGGCGACCATCCCTACCCACGGAGGGGTTAACATCCAGCTGCCACTACATCTCCCCCAGGTGCCCCTTAACAGCAGCGGTGGTGTCTCACCTCACCACACACCGTGGGTGGCATCACAAACTTAATATAGTCTAGCCCGTACATCTACGTCCCCCCCTTTTATTCGGCGTGTCCGCGAGACCCCCGGGTCCGGAGACCCTCGAGCCACCCATAGAAGGCCCGGATCCGAGCAGCGGCGGCTGCTGGCACGGGGCGTCACACAACCGCAAGTGAACGCATATTGCTACGATTCCATTGCAAATGCATTGACAACAACGCATTTGTAAAGGATCCGGTCATATGCGTTTTGCGTTTTTTTTGCCGACTGGCAAAAGAACGCTGATGTGAAAGCAGCTTAAGCCATCAATCACGGTCTTTTCCTCACTTCCAGTTTTCTCCAAGTTTCTACTGTGTGTCCTTCCGAACATACAGTCATGTGAACTTAGAGAATGAAGAAGCAATCCTGTTTTTATATTTTGGGGAACTGGAAATAATACAACCCTTGCAAATATTCCAAGCGGTTTAAAAATTGAGTTTTATTTAAGAAATGGGTATTGTGTATTCTACCTAGTGAACATTTCAGAGAATATAATATACATGTGTATCAAGGTATATTATATATATATATATGTATGGTCATGGTTCTTCACTTCCACAATATTGTTAAAACTTTTTGTTTAGGGCTCTCTGAACCATGGATGAAAAGAAAATTTCTGAAACAGCTGAGTGCTTATCTGTCATGGGTAAAAGAGTGGAAAATCATTGTCTTGTTGAAGCCCTGGTAATTAGGCCTAGTGGCAGCTTTTCCAAGTCTTATGTGTGGTTCATTCTTGGCTAATCAAGCATAGGTCTGAGATGCCCCTAATTTACAGGGCTGGCCTTGGCTTTCTTTTATAAAAATAATGATTAGTATTTACCTTTCCGCTAACAATAGAACACACTAGTGACATGATTTAGAGGCCAATACTGCAATGACCTGCTCCATTCAACCATAGCTTGACATAAGTGGATCTGCATATTCCTATAAAAATTAGAGTTAATAGGGTGTTCTTTCATTACAGGAAAAGTAAATACTAATGATTACGGTATATATAATATTGAAATATCATTTATCCATAAGATATCTAACGCTAATTTTTGCCTCAATTTTGCCTGCTTTTTGATGAATTTTTGCATGCAATTTGTCACTATGCATTCTGGGGTGGAAAAACGCGGAAAAAAATTTGAAAGAATTAACATGGTGCAGATCTATTTCTGCACCAATTCTGCAAAGGAAAAAAAGCAACAAGTTCACAACACTTCAGCATTATCATTGACATTGCTGGCATAAGGATTTGCAAGCAATTTTATGTCAAAAATGCACTTAAAAACGCATTTTAATAGTGATAAAAACATACTGTGTGCACATACCCCAATATAAATTTGGTGTCCCCTCTAAATACCTCACCACACAGCCATTAAAATCAAAATCACTGGCAACAAAAGTGAGTATACACTAATGCTGGCGTCACACGGTACGATATATCGGGCGATATGTCGGCGGGGTCACGTCGTAAGTGACGCACATCCCACATCATTTGATATATCGTAGCGTGTGACAGCTACGAGCGACGGTGAACGAGCAAAATACTCACCTTATCGTTGCTCGTTGACACGTCGCTCATTTTCAAAAAGTCGTTTCTTCTTCTGTGCTCCGGTTGTTAATCGTTCCCGAGGCAGTACACATCACTCCGTGTGACACCCCGGGAACGACGAACACAGCTTACCTGCGTCTAGCCGGCTATGCGGAAGGAAGGAGGTGGGCGGGATGTTTACGTCCCGCTCATCTCCGCCCCTCCACTTCTATTGGCCGGCCGCTGTGTGACGTCGCTGTGACGCCGAACGTCCCTCCCCCTTCAGGAAGTGGATGTTCGCTGCCCTCAGCGAGGTTGTCCGGGAGGTAAGTGCGTGTGACGGGGGTTTACGACTTTGTGCGCCACGGGCAACTAATTGCCCGTGACGCACAAACGGCGGGGGCGGGTACGATCGCTCGTGCGATCGCACGATAGATCGTCACGTGTGATGCCGGCATAAGTGAAAAATGACAAAATTATGCCCAATTAGCAATTTTCCCTCCTCGGTGTCATGTGACTCATTATTGTTATTGTTATAGGGTCTCAGTTGTGAATGGGGAGAGGGTGGGTTGGTGTTTTCACTCACATACTCTCTCATACTAGTCACTGGAAGTTCAACATGGCCCCTCCTGGCAAAAAATTCTCTGAGGATCTGAAAATAAGAATTGTTGCTCTGCATAAAGATGGTCCGGGCTATAAGAAGATTGCCAGCACTCTGAAACTAAGCTGCAGCACAGTCCACAAGACCATGCAGCAGTTTAAGAAGACAGGTTCCACTCAGAACAGGCCTTGGTAGCCCAAAGACGTTGAATGCACGTGCTCAGTGTCATATCCAGAGGTTGTCTTTTAAACATATACAAATGACTGCTGGGGGGGATCAGCCTGTCAGTATTCAGACCATATGTCACACACTGCATCAAACTGGTCCACATGGCTGTCGTCCCAGAAGGAATCCTATTCTAAAGATGATGCACAAGAAATACTTCAGTTTGCTGAAGATGAGCAGACTAAGGATGTGGATTACTAGAACCATGTCAACTGATGAGACCAAGTTAAACTAATTTAGTTCAGATGGTGTCAAATGTGTGCTGTGGCAACCAGATGAGGAGTACAAAGACAAGTGTGTATTGCCTACAGTCAAGCATGGTGGTGGGAGTGTCATGGTTTGGGGCTGCAGCTGTGGGGAGCTGCAGTTTATTGCGGGAACCATGAATGCCAAAATGTACTGTGATATACTAAAGCAGAACATGGTCCCTTTCCTTCAGAATCTGGGCCGCAGGGCAGAATTCCAACATAACAACCCCAAACACACCTCCAAGACGACAACCGCCTTCCAAAAGAAACTGAGGGTAAACATGTTGGACTAGCCAAGCTGGTCTCCAGACCTAAACCCTATTGAACATCTGTGGGGCATTCTCAAACGGAAGGTGGAGGAGTGAAAGGTCTCCAACATTCACCAGCTCCATGATGTCATCATGAGGAGCGGAAGAGTATTACAGTGTCTGCTGCATTATACTCCTTCTGAATTCCTTTTATGTTACATTTAACTTTGCTTGCTGTCCTCCCATGTCTGTTGCATTATACTCCTTCTGAATTCCTTTTATGTTACATTTAACTTTGCTTGCTGTCCTCCCATGTCTGCTGCATTATACTCCTTCTGAATTCCTTTTATGGTACATCTAACTCAGCAAAAGTTACAGCAAGCGATGTTATCTGTTGCATTCTGTTCAATACGCACTGATTTATGACTTTATTTCCCTTTTGTATACGCTATCTGATGGTGGAAGGTGTGATTTTATGTAGTCTGGAGTCAGGCCCTCTTATGCAAAGTGCCCTCGTTGCTAAGGGCACCGCCACACTTTAGCGACGCTCCAGCGATCCCACCAGCGATCTGACCTGGACAGGATCGCTGGTGTGTCTTTACATGGTCGCTGGTGAGCTGTCAATCAGGCAGATCTCACCAGCGACCAGTGACCAGCCCCCAGCCACCATCGACGCGTGGAAGCGACGCTGTGCTTGGTCACTAAGGTAAATATCGGGTAACCAAGCAAAGCACTTCGCTTGGTTAGCCGATATTTACCTTGGTTACCAGCGCACACCGCTTAGCTTTGGCTTCCTGCACTCCTAGCCAGAGTACACATCGGGTTAATAAGCAAACTGCTTTGCTTATTTACCCGATGTGTACTCCGGCTACGTGTGCAGGGAGCAGGGAGCCGGCACTGTCAGCCTGAGAGCGGCGGACGCTAGTAACCAAGGTAAATATCGGGTAACCAAGCAATGCCCTTCGCTTGGTTACCAGATATTTACCTTGGTTACAGCTTACCGCAGGCTGTCAGAAGCCGGCTCCCTGCTTCCTGCACATTCAGATCGTTGCTCTCTCGCTGTCTAACACAGCGATGTGTGCTTCACAGCGGGAGAGCAACGTCCAAAAAATGTACCAGCACTGTGTGTAACGAGCAGCGATTTCGCAGCAGGGGCCAGATCGCTGCTCAGTGTCACACACAGCGAGATAGCTAACGAGGTCACTGGTGCGCCACAAAAACCGTGACTCAGAAGCGATCTCGCTAGCGATCTTGCTATGTGAGAAGTACCCCTAGGTCCCTGTTAGTAATTTCAATGGCAGATAATCAGGGCAGAAGGGACGTAAACTACTCATTGACACCCTCTATTTCAACTATGAACTTTATTTCTATCTCAATCCTCCTATGTTCTTTTACTGTCCACTTTCAACGCCCTATCCCCCCTCCATCCTCACTCACATCCACATCAGCCCCTCTCTCCTCCCCTCTCCCATGTACAGCTCCCATGTTCTTTTAACCTTTGTAAATAATTTCAGTCCTTCATGCTCCAGGGTCTTGCAGAATAAGCCATGTCATAACTCCAAAAACCATCTGCTCCTTTTACTGCTATTTCTCTCAAGCGATATCTCTCCTAATCCTGGTCCACCCCAATGCCAACTTTACCCCCTCCCACACCTCTCATAGAAACCCTAGTAACCTCATTAACATTAGTTATACTCCTTCATCTCCCACTGTTAATTGTGCTCTGTGGAACCCACGGTCTATATGTAACATGATTCTTACATCCATAACTTCTTTCTCAATTTCTTAATCTGCTGGCCTTCACTGAAACATGGATTCAGGATTCTGACACCGCTTCCCCTGCTGCCATTTCTCATGGTGGCTTATACTGTTCCTACTCACCAAGACCTGAGAACAGACATGGTGGTGGAGTTGGCTTATGCCTGTCTCCACAATGCACTTTCCAGGTAATCCCCTCAGCTCCATAACGCCCATTCCCTTCTTTCGAGGTTCACAGCATCAGGCTCTTCAAACCACTCTCCCTCAAAGTAGCGCTTGTATACCGTCCCTCAGGCTCACCCACCCAGTTCCTTGACCACTTCTTAGCCTGGCTGCCACACTTCATATGTGGCGCCCTGGACAAGCCAGGACGTCACAAGCACAACACCAACTCACCCCACACTCCCGGTCAGGCACACCGAAGTCAGACAAAAACCCTTGTTGCCTTCCTCCAGGGGCTGATGTCCACACCAGGGGGTGGGCCAGGTGGTTGGTCCCACCCACCGAGGAGTTCACAGTCCTGGAGGCGTGAAAAGAGTTCAGATCAGTTTGGAGTTTTGAGAAGTGAAGTGGCAGTTGAGGAGTCTGAAGTTGGTCCGGGTGTGTGGCCCGGACGGAACAGCAAGGTTGGCAGACGGTGGTGACCGTCTGCAGGAGTGGCCTATTGAAGCTAGCCGTAAGGACCGTGGACGGGCGGTGGCCCGGTGGTACCGGACCGGTACGCAAAGAGAAGCCAGCACCATCAGGCAGGGGCTTACGGACCCCGGCAAGGCTAGGAGTCGCCGTGAATTTGCCAAATCCGTTAGCGAAGGGAACCTCCTGGGTTTCCCAGCAGCCAAGTCCCGACAGAAGGCAACCGTCCAACCAAGAGAGGGAAACACAGTCACCGCCAAGGCTAAAGTTCCCAGGGCCAGAGCCTGAGGGCAAAAGGGGCTCCTTCAGCAACCTTCAAGCTGGGGAGCGGGTTACCGGTGGGAACCCATTGGAACCGTTACACTACATAGGTGCAGGGAAAGGCAGTCACCATCAACCTGCCGGGAGAAACAACACCGCAGCCGTCTGTGGAACCCGTCCATCCAGCTGTGTGTTTTACCGAGAACTGTGTCCTCATCATTGGCTGAGTGAGTACCACCGTGCCGTGCGGCACAGCGCTGCCCCCGCGACCCTGCACCTCGCCAGGCCCCGCAACCCTCCTGCCATGCATCCCTACCCCATCACCGGGCCCCGGGACAACCTACCCCCTACCCACGGAGGGGAGAACTAACATCCAGGCTGCTCCCTGTCATCGCTCCCGGGATCCCCCGTCCAGAGCAGCGGTGGTGTCACCAATCTCACCACAACCGTGGGTGGCGTCATGGACAATAGCCAAATCCCCACAATCCAATCCCCACCCTTTTCACTCACGGGCGAGGAGCGCCGCTTGAGTCCCCGGGATCTGGCCCACCGCTCGAGCCACCACCGAGCAGCAGCAGCCGCAGCAATGGCGGCCGGACCCGAGCAGTGGGAGAGCGCAGCATCCCCTCCTCCGCCTGCGACACATATCCTCAGACTTACCAACCCTTATCCTGGGAGACTTTAACGTCCCCGTGAACAGCCCAACCTCCCCATCTGCATCCCAGCTTTTATCTTTAACCCTAGAGTGTATTCCTGGGGCCTCGCAGACCTGCTAAGTCACTTGTTTTCTATGGTAGATTTCTATGATTGCGCATTCTAGGGTTAACCACGTCTCTTGGCCTTCCACAGCTCTCATCCTTTGAGACATATGAAGATGGTAACACCATTGACATGTTCTTTGTCCGCCTCTGCTCAATCTTCCACTTTGACAACTCACCTTTTCCCCTCTCTGACCACAACATCCTCTCCTTCAAGCTCACAGACCTTCGCCCACCCCAGCACCCTCCCACCTATCACACATTCAGAAATCTTCAGACCATTAACTCTCAGACACTTAAAGACTCCCTACACTCATCATTGTCCCCTATCTCCTCGCTTTCCTGCCCGAATCTGGCTGTAAACCACTATAATTACACACTCAGAAGTACCCTAGATGAAGTTGCACCCCTCACCCTCAGAACCTCCAAACACAGAGTAAAACAGCCGTGGCTCACATCCCAAACTCTATTTGACCAGCGATGCTCCAGGAGTGCCGAACGCCTATGGAGGAAAACTCTCACACCAGAAAACTTCATCCACTACAAATTCATGTTAAGAACCTACAACACTGCCCTTCACTGTGCCAAACAGACCTTCTTCACCACCCTGATCTCCTCTCTCTCCAACAATCCAAAAAAGTTCTTCTACACCTTTCACTCCCTCCTCAGTCCTAAAGTACAGACCCCTATTACAGATCTTCATGCTGATGACCTGGCTTCGTATTTCACAGAGTAAATAGAAAACATCTGCAGAGAGATCAGCTCCCAGCCACCAAACGTTGTGATTCCCATCCCTACCCACATCCCATCCAGCTCACTTTCCACATTTGACCCATTCACAGAGGAAGAAGTATCCAGGCTCCTCTCATCTTCTCATGCTACTGTAGCACCCACGGCGAAACGGGGAAACTTTACTCGTCGCCGGGCTGATGACGTAGGGTCAGGGGGAATTCACGGGTGGCCCTTGCCCGGATTCGTGGCCCCGACGTGTACAATAAAAGGCGGGATAGTGATGGGATGAAAGTTAGTCTCGTGAGGCCACCTTTGGTACAAGGGCAGGGATTAGCCGCCGCTTTGGGGGATGTCCTCCGTGGCTGATGGTGTCACAGCAAGGGTGGTTCTGCTCCGCACAGGTGGAGCGAGCCTCGGGGAGGTGATGGGGGAGACGGTGGCTGTTGGAGCCGAAGCGCGGGGTGACGGCTTTGGCAATAAAGGCGTAAGAGAGTAAGATACAAGGCACTCTCAAAGATTAATGTTCATGCAGTTTTATTTTTATTTGTAATGGTTGATAACATGTGACGTTTCTGCCATGTAATGGCCTTCATCAGACAACTGTAATTAACAATAGTTTTTTGTATTAACTAAAAATGAGCAACATATACAAAATGAAAAAAATAGCATAGGTATACATTGACAAGAAAAAAATAAGGTAATAATCACAATGATAGTCATAATAGAATACATCAATAATCAGACCAGCATAGATAGATTATGTCAATTATCAATCTATTAAGCCATCCCATAAATCAGGGGAGTTTCTTATAGGAAATCATAAACAATAAAATATAACAGACACTCATATAGAGATTCATATGCAGGCATATTGTGTTCCATAGAACGCTGCATAGTATCAGTATCAGAAACCAAAACAAAAGTGTAAAAAAGAAAAAAAAACAAAACCTCAACTTGTATCATTAGATAACCAGAGTAAATGTAGAAGCAGCGGTATCCACCGCTATGCCGCATAACCAGAATGTCCGGGCACCATGTTTAAATAGCCCCTACGACCAATGGGAGCAATCAGAGGGCGGTATTACCCATATGGGAGCTGTGCATGCGCAAGGCTGGCAGCTTTGTGACAGTGATTAAAGCCAATTATAAGTGAGGGTTGGGCCTAACTGATGATATCAAGCTTATGTACAGTCATGGACAAAAGTTTTGAGAATGACACCAAAATTATATTTTCACATGATCTGTTGCCCTCTGGTTTTTAATTGTGTTTGTCTGATGTTTACATCACATACAGAAATATAATTGCAATCATATTATGAGTACCAAAAGGTTATATTGACAGTTAGAATGAGTTAATGCAGCAAGTCAATATTTGCAGTGTTGACCCTTCTTCAGGACCTCTGCAATTCTCCCTGGCATGCTCTCAATCAACTTCTGGACCAAATCCTGACTGATAGCTGTCCATTATTGCATAAGCAATGCTTGCATTTTGTCAGAATTTGTTGGTTTTTGTTTGTCCACCCGTCTCTTGATGATTGCCCACAAGTTCTCAATGGGATTAAGATCTGCGGAGTTTCCAGGCCATGGACCCAAAATCTCTATGTTTTGTTCCATGAGCCATTTAGTGATCACCTTTGCTTTATGCAAGGTGCTCCATCATGCTGGAAAAGGCATTGTTGGGCGCCAAACTGCTCTTGGACAGTTGGGAGAAGTTGCTCTTGGAGGACATTCTGGTACCATTCTTTATTCATGGCTGTGTTTTTAGGCAAGACTGTGAGTGAGCCGATTCCCTTGGCTGAGAAGCAACCCCACACATGAATCCTTTCAGGATGCTTAACAGTTGGCATGAGACAAGACTGGTGGTAGCGCTCACCTCTTCTTCTCCTAATAAGCTGTTTTCCAGATGTCCCAAACAATCGAAAAGGGGATTCATCTGAGAAAATGACTTTACCCCAGTCCTCAGCAGTCCACTCCCTGTACCTTTTGCAGAATATCAGTCGGTTCCTGATGTTTTTTCTGGAGAAAAGTGGCTTCTTTGCTGCCCTCCTTGAAACCAGGTCTTGCTCAAAGAGTCTCCGCCTCACAGTGCGTGCAGAAGCACTCACACCAGCCTGTTGCCATTGCTGAGCTAGCTCGGCACTGCTGGTAGTCCGATCCTGCAGCTGAAACAGTTCTAAGATACGGTCCTGGCGTTTGCTGGTCCTTCTTGGGCGCCCATGAGCCTTTTTGGCAACAATGGAAGCTCTCTCCTTGAAGTTCTGGATGATGCGATAGATTGTTGACTGAGGTGCAATCTTTGTAGCTGCGATACTCTTCCCTGTTAGGCCATTTTTGTGCAGCGCAATGATGGCTGCACGTGTTTCTTCAGAGATAACCATGGTTAACTGAAGAGAAACAATGATACCAAGCACCAGCCTCCTTTTAAAGTGTCCAGTGGTGTCATTCTTTCTTAATCATGACTGATTGATTGCCAGCCCTGTCCTCATCAACACCCACACCTGTGTTAATGGAACAATCACTAAAACAATGTTAGCTGCTTCTTTTGAGGCAGGAATGCAATGATGTTGAAATGTGTTTTGGGGGTTAAAGTTCATTTTCTTAGCCAATGATTTTGCAAGTAATTGCTGTTAAGCTGATCACTCTTTATGACATTCTGGAGTATATGCAAATTGCCATTAGAAAAACGTAAGAAGTAGACTTTGCAAAAATTAATATTTGTAGCATACTCAAAACTTTTGGCCATGACTGTATAAGGGAGCGGTGTCACCGCAATCGTGGCCAATAAGATAAGTTATTAACAAATTATGACTATCATTGTGATTATTACCTTAATTTTTTCTTGTCAATGTATACCTATGTTATTTTTTTTAATTTTGTATATTTTGCTTATTTTTAGTAATTACAAAAATTATTGTTAATTACAGTTTTCTGATGAAGGCTATTACGTGGCTGAAACGTCACATTTTATCAACTGCATTAAAAATAAAAATAAAACTGCATGAAAATTTATGCTTTGAGTGTACCTTGTATCTTACTCTTGAACGTATGGTGTGGAAGCCAACAAGTGCACCTCAACACCTTCCACTAGTTTGGCTGTGCATTATCCTATTTCAACGGTAATAAAGGAGTGACACAGCAATTGCGGTTTCAGGTCTTTTACTCACAGTTCGTAGATTGCTCGGAGGCACCAGTCTCCGCTACAATTAAGCTCCAGCCGATCCCGGGTAAGTCAAAGGTCAGAACCAGTGTTGTAGTCTGTGGACCCTTCCTCCTTGAGCTTTTTAGTGTGGATCCCCATGACATAAAGTGCTTGGGGACCCTGTTGTAGTGTTAAAGTTCCGGTCCCATCTGCAGGTCCGTGGTGGGGTCTGACTTAGATCCCGACCCCGGACTCTATGTAGCACTGTGCTCTGGGAACTGTGGTGGCCAGAGGGACATGCAATTCCCCTTTCCTGCAGATTCTGGTGATCCAACGTGAAGTCTGTTCCACCTTAGGGCTCTGCACCCTGATTAGCACCGGTTACAAGGGAGCAATGAAGCTCTCCCCTTGGCAACCATGTTTCTCCTTCGTCCCACTGGAGCTACCAGTCAGCCAGCTCCTCCACTGTTGTCTCCTGCTTCTTCCAGTCTGTCCGGTCCTAACTATAGAAACTCTGAAGCACTCTCTATAGCGACCGTGTTTTTCTGAGTCTCAGACTATTCTGAGGTGAATGTGTGTGTGTGTTCTCTCTCTTCCCCTGTGCTGCCCCCACCTTCCTGATGACTCACTAGTGCTGGGAAAAACTCGTTCTTATGGTAACCACCTTTAACCCAGTTTCAGAGGGAGCTGTGTGTTTGTTGTGTAAGTGAAATCCAGTGATTAACCTCTTCCTTACCCAGAATGAGTATTGCACCTTAAGTCAGATTCAATACCCTGTGGTGACTGAGCCTCAGGGGCACCACACTACCACTTGCACTTGTGATCCCTTCCCCTCACACCTAGTCCAGTCCCTCTCTCTGGTCGTCCCTACTCACCTAACTAAAATTTTCAATATCTCTATCTCTTCTGGTATCTTCCCCTCCTCCCTCAAACACTATACCATTACTCTATTATTAAAAAAACTTCTCTTGACCCATCCTGTACAAGCAACTACAGACCAGTCTCCAATCTCCACTTCATCTCCAAACTCTTAGAGCGCCTGGTCTATTCCCGCCTCATCCGCTACCTCTCCACTCACGCTCTTCTAGATCCTTTACAATCTGGCTTCCGCTCCCTTTGCTCAACAGAAATTGCCCTCGTCAAAGTGACCAATGACCTTCTGACAGCAAAATGTAATGGTGACTACTCTTTGCTTATTCTTCTTGACCTCTCTGCAGCCTTCAACACTGTTAACCACCATCTCTTTCTCCCTACACTCCAGTCAATCGGCCTAAAGGACACTGTGCTTTCCTGCTTCTCGTCCTATTTTTCTGGCCGCTCATTCAGCGTATCATTTGCTGGCTCCACATTGTCATGGTTCGCCTCCCTGTCCACATGGCTAGGGGGCGGAGCCTTCTCTCGAGCCTCACTTCCAGACCCTGGATGCCTTAAAAGCTGGCATTTCCAGTGAACCAGTGCCGGCTATAAGCTTAGCACTGCTTTGCCTGTGATTGCTGGTCCTGTGAGTGATATCCTGATCTGTCTGTTCCTGTGCCCACGTGCCCTTGTCTGTGTTCCATCCCCTGGTCGCCCCTCCTGTCCTCTGTCCTCTCTCCTATTTCCCCACTCGGTTGCTTCCTTTGGTACTGACCTTGGCCTGACTCTGACTCCGCTTTTGCTCGTCCCTCCGGTCCTGCTTCTGCCTGTACGGTGTTTGACCCAGCCTGTGTGATTATTCCTTGCATGCTCTGCAGCTCTGCTTCTCAGCTGTGCTTTGAGGTAATGCATGAGAACGCTGTGAATTCACCTCCTGTTATTCATTGCTCTGTGTAGTGTATTATGCTACAGAGCTCTGGCTCCCCCTGGTGGCAGCATTACAGTATAGCCGGCCTCTATAGGCTTTATCTCCCATAGGAAAGAAAAAAAAAAAAGCCATTTATTTCTTTGTAGTGGGATCCAACTTTACAGCATAAAAGACTGTAATGGATCCACTCAGTACCTTGTGCGAGCAAGTAGCCAACCTTACGCAGCAGGTGCAGGATTTGGCTGCAGAGCATCGCACCCTGGTAGCTTCACACAATATTCTGCAGAGTGAGGTTTCTGCTTCTGCGAGGGGCACCTCGGTGGCAGTTACCTCACAAACCGTAGGACAGCATAGTCCCACTGATGTCCAACTGACCTCCCCCGAACCCACGGTGATGCTCCCCGATAAATTCTCGGGGGAGAAAAACCTATTTCGGACATTTAGGGAGAGTTGCAGGCTTCTTTTCACTCTCCGACCTTGGTCCTCAGGGAATGAGACCCAGCGGGTGGGGATCATCATGTCGTTACTTAGAGGGGGTCCCCAGACCTGGGCATTTTCCCTACCCCCTTTGGCGCCGGAACGGCATTCGGTTGACCTCTTCTTTGACTCCCTCGGGGTGATATATGACGAACTAGACCGTGTACGGGTGGCTGAGCACAGGATCATGCGTCTCACTCAGGGAAACCACACTGCTGAGCTATATTGTTCTGAGTTTCGGCAGTGGTCCACTGAGGTACGGTGGAATGATTCTGCACTCAGGTGCCAATTCCGGAGAGGTCTTTCGGACTCCCTGAAAGACGCTTTGGCTCTGCACCCTCCTCCCAGCACCTTGGATGATGCGATGACGGAGGCAGTTCGTATGGACCGCAGATTATAGGAAAGAAGGGGAACCATGCGTGAGATTCCGCCCCCTCTACCTAGGGCACCTTCTTTTCCAGCTATGGAACAGATGGAAGTTTGAGCCATCAGTCCGGATGAGAAGGAGAGGAGAAGACGCCGGGATCTCAAGCTGTGCTTCTATTGTGGACACCATGGACACTGGAGGAAAGACTGCCCGGTTTGCCCCTCCGCTAAACAGTCGTCGGGAAACTTCTAAGTCTGGGTAACGGTCGAGGAGGTTGCCCAGACTATCAGGTACCTTTCCTCTCCTCCAATAAGATACTTCTGAATGTCGACCTCCGGGTCAAGGAGTCGGTCTGGTCTGCAACTGCCCCAGACCTTGCGTATTCCCAATGTGTTTCATACCTCCTTGCTTAAGCCATTTGTTCCTTCGGTGGTGGATTCTCAGACCCCTCTGGCTCCGATACTGGTGGACGGCGAGGAGGAGTACGAAATTCAGCGTATTATCGACTCTCGTTGGGTTCGTAGTTCCCTCCAGTATCTGATTCATTGGAAGGGTTACGGTCCAGAGGACCGGTCCTGGGTGCCGGCTCGATCCGTGCGGGCCGATCGGTTAATTGCGGCTTTCCACCGAAAGTATCCTAGGAAGCCTGGGGGTCCGGTGGCCCCCCCTTGAGGAGGGGGTACTGTCATGGTTCGCCTCCCTGTCCACATGGCTAGGGGGCAGAGCCTTCTCTCGAGCCTCACTTCCAGACCCTGGATGCCTTAAAAGCTGGCATTTCCAGTGAACCAGTGCCGGCTATAAGCTTAGCACTGCTTTGCCTGTGATTGCTGGTCCTGTGAGTGATATCCTGATCTGTCTGTTCCTGTGCCCCCATGCCCTTGTCTGTGTTCCATCCCCTGGTCGTCCCTCCTGTCCTCTGTCCTCTCTCCTATTCCTTTGGTACTGACCTTGGCCTGACTTTGACTCCGCTTTTGCTCGTCCCTCCGGTCCTGCTTCTGCCTGTACGGTGTTTGACCCAGCCTGTGTGATTATTCCTTGCATGCTCTGCAGCTCTGCTTCTCAGCTGTGCTTTGAGGTAATGCATGAATTGTGAATTCACTTCCTGTTTCTCATTGCTCTGGGTAGTGTATTATGCTGCAGAGCTCTGGCTCCCCCTGGTGGCAGCATTACACACATCTTCTCCTCTTCTTCTCACTGTTGGAGTCCCTCAAGGTTCAGTCCTTGGCCCTCTTCTATTCTCCCTCTACACTGCCCCAATTGGACAGACCATGAGTAGATTTGGCTTCCAGTACCACCTTTATGCTGATGACAACAACAATACATCTCATCCCCTGACCTCACCCCTGCTGTACTACAGAATACCACTAACCGTCTGGCTGCAGTTTCCAACATCATGTTTGCTCTCTATCTGAAACTTAACCTTTCTAAAACTGAACTTCTTCAATTTCCTCCGTCTTTTAAACTTCCTAAACCTGACATCTCTCTCTGTGTGTGGCACCTCAATAACTCCTAGGCAGCAGGCTCGCTCTCTGGGTGTTATACTTGACATCAATTTCTCCTGCACCTCCTATTTACAATCTCTTGCTTGGTCTTGTCGCCTGTACCTCAAGAGCATCTCTACAATCTGCCTCTTTCTCACCATGGAAACTACAAAAACTCTCACCGTGGCCCTGATCCACTCCCGCCTTGACTACTGTGATGCTCTATTAATTGGTGATTGGTGATTAATTGATGCTTCCACTCTGTGCGAGTCATTGCACTGGCTGCCCATATATCACAGGATCCAATTCAAATTACTTGTTCTCACCCACAAAGTTCTCCACAGTGCGGCACCCTCTACATCTCCGCCCTCATCTCAGTCTATCACCCTACCTGTACTCTACACTCTGCAAACGACATTCGACTAACATCCACAGTGATCGAAACCTCCCACTTCCGGATCCAAGACTTCTCCTGAGCTGCACCAATCCTCTGGAATGCTCTACCCCAAGAAGGTAGGATGAATCACAACTTATCTTCAGACGTTCCCTAAAAACTCATCTTTTTAGGTTGGCCTATCCCACTTTCTAGCCAAAATAATTCACATAGTCCCTCCACAACGTCTCAGAACATAATTCCTCGTCAAACGCCACCCAAAAGCATCTCAAAGTTTTGGCTGACTGGTTCAGGCAGCCTTTATTTATCCCCCATTTATTTGAGATGGCTGGATTGTCATTGTAAATAAGCACTTGTACCTTGTTTGCCCCCCCTCACCTCATTGTAGATTGTAAGCTCTCATGAACAGGGTTGTCTTCTTTTTTTTCTCTAATTATTGTATTTTCAATAACTGTTACTAGTTTGTATATGAATCTACTGAATTATAAAGCGCTGCGGAATATGTTGGATAGAAGTAAAGAAATAGCCTGATCACCTGATGAATGTGAAGTATGCTGCCGAAACATGTTGTGAAGTGATGTTCCTGAAGTCTGAATAAAGCATTAAATGTAACCATGCCTGGTTCTCCTGCTTCCAAGCTTTGGTGCCCAAAAAAATACCGTTGCACTTTTTCTTCTCTACAAAATTACCTTCAAGCAATGTATTCACTCTTTAGGTGTTTTACAGGGATTAAAGCAATGTAGAAGGAAAAAAATAAAATGTTTACTTTTTCTCACAAAATTGTTACTTTAGCCTCACACTTTTTATTGTCACAAGAGTAACAGGAGAAAATGCACCATACAATTTGTTGTGCAATTTCTCCTGAATACGCTGATACCTCATATGTGGTGGAAAACTACTGTTTAGGTGCACGGTGGGAAAAAGCTCTATTTTACTTTTAAAAGCAAAATCACCTGTAATCGATAGTGAACACCAGTTTGGGAAGCCCCTGATGTGCCTAAAAAGTGGAACACCCCCCAAGTGCCCCCATTTTGGAAACTAGACCCCTTAAGGAATTTATCTAGATTTATCTAGATGTTTAGTGAGCACCTTAAACACCCAGGTGCTTCACAGAATTTTATAAAGTTAAGCTATGAGTATGAGATATCTAAAAACATAAAGCTACATTGTTGAAAAGATAAAATGCTCTGCATTGGCATTTCAAGAGCCATAACTTTATTTCCATGAAATATTGCATTGTCCTGCAAAAGTAGTAAAACATTATACCCTGGTAGAAAAGTCAGCTTGCATATTAAGTAAAATTGCTCTCTTTTCAGCAAGTTGCACTCATGGCTTCCCTATACTTACCCTCTTTGACCCAGAAGCATTAGATTTCACAGACATTCAGCAAAAGCCTAAATCTTCTTTTTATTGATTTTTTTGGGGGTCTTTGTTCAAAACTAGAATGTGGATTCTATATAACGACCAAACACGTCTTCACTTAACCTATAAATGCATTACAAACCGTCTTGGTTGCATAGATTTACATTTTGGACCAATTAGGGAAAAATGAAACACCACACTAGTCAATGGATTAAAGCTATCAATTCAATGTTATGGTAGGGCGAAATTTCAGTATTTGTCTTAAATGTAAAAGCATGTCTCCGAAGTCTACTATGGATGTGATTGTTTCACAGCAGTAAGCAGAGATAAATGATTTCTGGTGTGGCTGTGAAAGTGAATACTTTTCCCTATGTTACTTCAGTAGCTGCCAGAAGACTTGCTTGGGGAATAGCTAAAAGGCCATAATGTTTGGGAGACCTTCAGTCGGCTTAGTTAGCTGGTGGGTGTAATCCTACCCTGGCTTAGTAGAGTTGTGTTGAGTGACAGAGTTCAGCCAGTGAAAAAAAAGATCTTCCTTTAAGACTAAACAAGCAAAGAATGGCTGGCTGCCTCCTAGGCCTGAGGGTGCTCATTACCTGATACCTAAATCCTTTTTATCATAGTGTTAAAAGATAAACAAGGGCTTGTGGAAAGGTTTGTGCTTCAGGGCTGAAGTGCTGACTGAGGGCAGGGGGTCAGCTTTAAGCCAGGTGAGCACGTGCAGACTCTTCTGCCTCTATTTACCTGCCAAAGCTTCTAAAGGTCTACTGGAAGTGATTTGTGTTGGGTTTTCCTCTTTGAAATTCTGCATAGAACGAAGAATTTGAACTCCCATGCCATTCATGTGAACCTGCTACTGATATTCCACTCATTTGCTGGCATACCATACGTTCAGTGGCACAATGACCCTGCGAGAATGTGGTCGATTAGCTTGCTAAATTTATTCTCCAACAACCATTGATGTACATATTGTGCAATCATACCAAAGCTATTAAAATACTGTATATTTAATAAACAGTGTAGATATGTTAAAGGGGCAGTTGGGGGCCCTGTTAGTCGGGGCAGAGCCTACTGTTCGTCTTCAGGACAGCCCAGTGTTCTTCCTTCGCACCCCAACTGCCACCTTAGTGCAATACAGTAATAAGCATAGTTTTTCTTCATGCGTTACAAGCACTGATATGGTCACAGGTTCTTTCAACCAAACTTCTTTTTACTTGTCAACTTCAAAAACTGTTTGCCTGAGGCGGGCACAATCTTGTTCCCCGAAGGGGTTACCATTAGCAACAGATAATTCATACATTTTGCTGGCCGACTGCTTCCCTGGTACTCGGGCTTCCATTACGGTCCCTAAGCTCCTCATTCTCCCCTTCACCCTCATTGTTCACGGCAAAATCAACAACTCCTTCCGGCCAATCTGGACCTACTCTTCTCTCAAGAGCCCACTGACCTTCCACTGATCGAGGGAATTTCTTAGGTATCTGCCCGGGAATGGCCACCACCCAGGCCGTACTGCGTGTCCAGCACCCGGATTCGACCCAGAAGTTCATGCTAAATTATAGTTATTTGGGTTTTCCTCCACTACGTCTCTCACAGACACAGTCCGTTCCTCTCCCTCAGGGACTCTCCTCTCCCTAACTGACTTCTTAACCCTTATTTTTCAAACTAAGCCCCTCCCCTTCCATAACTTCCTCTACCCAGGAGTACCAGGGAAGCAGCTTATACATTGTGGCCACCTAGTGGCCACTTAAACACAATACAACATAACATGAACTTCAAACGTTACATTTTCTACAAATGGATTTGCAGATTTGGGGCAACCGAACCTTACATCCCCTTACAGATATACTGCATTTACATTAAGGCTGAATTCACACTACAGTTTTGGTTTTTTTTGCTCTGGTTTAAGAATGCAAAAACATAATTGTAAAGAACAGATCAGTCCAATGACAGAGGTAAATGGCACAAGGCAGATCCAACCCACTGGCGGATGCATACAGAAAAGGGTTCTTGTGCAAGAACAATATATGGGTCCTTTGTAGTCAAACAGCTCATGAAAATGCACAATTACACCTGCTTTGGAGGTAGTAATGGGCCCCCTTGGCCCCTGCACAGGGTGCACCAATGATATGTTTGCCCTTGATCCAGCCAATTATATTTGGGTCTATTTAGTTTTTATTCAGATCTAACAGCTTGATCTACTTTTCCTTCTGGTAAAAATGACGCAGCTTTCAATAGAGGAAGGGTGCACAATGTTTTCTGCTCTGAGGACCACATTGTCAAAGTGAATTATTTCCAGGTGCTTGAAGGGGTATAACCTTCTGAGAGATTTATGGCACATCAATAGTACAGTGTATGACATAAAGGAATTGCAGGTTAAACTACCTGAATTCCGACATATTTGGAGTATAAGGGAGCTCTTTTAACTCAATCAGTACTTTAGAGAGTACAAAACCTCATCTAAAGGTGCCATCACACGCAATGACGTATCTAACGATATATCGCCGGGGTTACGGATTCCGTGACGCACATCTGGCATTGTTAGCACCGTCGTTGCATGTGACACCAATCAGCGACCGTTAACAAAGGAAAATACTCACCAAATCGTACATCGTTGACATGTCATTCGTTTTTAAAAAATCGTTGATTGTTGAGGCCGCAGGTTGTTCGTCATTCCCAAGGCAGCACACATCGCTACGTGTGACACTTCGGAAATGACGAACTACAGCTTAGCTGCGGCCGCCGGAAATGAGGAAGGAAGGAGGTGGGCGGGATGTTACGGCCGCTCATCTCCGCCCTTCCGCTTCTATTGGGCGGCCGCTTAGTGACGCCGCTTTGACGCTGCATGAACCGCCCCCTTAGAAAGGAGGTGGTTTGCCGGCAAAAGCGATGTCGCTAGGCAGGTAAGTCCGTGTGACGGCTCTGGACGATATTGTGCGCCATGGGCAGCAATTTGCCTGTGACGCACAAACGACGGGGGCGGGTACGCTTGCAAGCGTGTGACGGGGCCTTAACACATCTGAACACATCTAAATCTCTCCTTCTAAGACTATGAGTGTTGTAGTATCTGGCTGCATATCACAATTCCTTTGAACCAACACCCTAGCGTTTTTTTCCTTTTATTTTATTGCTGGAATGGTATAACAAATCCATGTTCCCTACCTCAGTAGAAGCGAAACTATAATAGATGCAGGGATTTCAATCGCACCTGAGAACTCTAGCTTAGGGGACCCAAAAAGTCCCTTTGGTCTATATGAAAATACCAATTCTTTTATAGACTTGAAATAGTTGGGGCCTTGTTGAAGCTTTTGCATTTGGGCCCATGAGCTTCAAGTTACGCCATTGCCCCATGTAATTTACATAACAGCCGCCATCTTCGGCTCTTCCCAATACCACTCAAGTCTCACTCTGCCATCTTGTGACCATAGCTTCTGACTGACGGAAAGTCTACAGTAACAGTAACAAAATCTCAATGTAAGTGTGCCGCCCCGTGGAAGCACACGAGCTGCTCGGATCCGGGTTTGCTGTGGCTCAAGGGTCTCCGGACCCGGGGGTCATGCGGCCATTCAAGTGAAAGGGGTATTTACAGGGAAGTTATAGTTCATGACACCACCCGTGGTGTGTGGTAATTGGGAGTTCCACCGCTGCCGTTGGGAGTACCCGGGGTGATGAAGTGGGGCAGCTAGGTGTTGTAACATTCCACGGGTAGAGGGATGCCCAGGGACTCAGTGAGGGGGTGCCGTGGGATGCAGGGGTCACTCATGTACTCACTCAGTTAATAAGCAGACACTGACAACCGGGTAAACCAAGTCTCTGGGTAATACTGCCGCTGAGGGGAGCTCGTCCAGGTCCCGTCCCCAAGTGGTGCTGCCTGGTGATCCGTGACCTGTCTCCTGGCACTTAGTTTTTGACTTCAACTTGATGGCCCAGTAGCATGGAACTAGCCGGGTCCAGCTCCCTACTATGTCTAAGTATAGGAGCTTGTTCTCAGGGCTCACGCTTGGGATTTTCTGGACCGTTTTGGGTTGGAAAGTCCTATTCCCCTCATTGCGCTAATGCTCTGATTCTGGAGCGGATGGGAACGGATCATAAAGGCTCCGTTCTCCTCAGGTGAATTGTCGGGTTGCCTGAAGCTACTCCCTGACCAAGGGTCCGTGTACCCTGTTGTGCCTTCGGTCCCGGACCGGTGATAGTGCTAGGCTGCCAGCTGCCCTCCTCGACAGGTCCGAGCACCTTGCCACAATCCCCTGCGACCAGAGGTCCGACTCCTCTAGGCCCAGACCACCGTCTGCAACCTAGGCAGTTACTTCAGGAGTCACCACTCCCGACTTCCTCTGAGCTCCTCTCAGCTTGAGGGCTACTTCAACTCTCCTCCTCACCTCCCCTCCCTGACCCCCCAGTTGGGTGACTGTATTCCACTCAAGCCAACCACTGGTGTGTCAGGTGGGTGTGGTGCAGGGTGTCTCTAGGATTTGATTTGCTGTTGGAGGCAAGACCACTTAAGTAGGGATCCAGAACCAAGAGGGAGGCGGAATACTGCACGGGAGGGCAGCTTGTGCAGTACCCTGTGACAACCTGATAGTCCAGGTGCATCACATAAGTCTATGAGATTCTTGTTCCGGCTCTCATAGACTTAAATTTAGAAGTGACTTTAGGTTCACCCAGCAAACACTGGAGCAATCCAGAAGGTGACAAACTGTAGTAGGTGACAGGAAAAGACAGTTGCTCCTAAGTATATTACTAGGGGCATGTTACTTACATTAGTGATACAACTCCAGCAGTATAATAAAAAAAAATCTGGAGTGGTGCTCTAAATTAGTGAGAGCTGCATGCATATACAGTCACAACTATTAGGTAGCATTCAGAAGGGCATGTTTCACGATCCGGATGCGGACTGCAATGACCAGACTTTCTCATGTGTCAATGAGGCTGTAAGTTCAGGATAAGAGATCCATATTTAATTAGAGCATTTTAGCTTGTATATAGCTGTTAAATACATCCATGTGAACCTGGCTTTATTCACTTTCTGATTCGCTAAACAGAGGGCAACGAACATCTCTTGATGTTTTTTGGGACACATATGGTTACACAGTGATCTATATGTGCTTGCCCATCCTTGCTCTGTGCAGTTTGCAACTCTTTTTCCCTCCAGTATGGTAACTACTGTATACAGAAGGGTGGGGCTTCAGTAAATGGCATAGAAGCCTACATGTGGCCCCATGACCGCAGGTTGTGTACTCCTGAAATACAGCCTCCTAATGTAGGTTCTGTTGTAAATTTAAGCCTAGGCAAAGACATGTACTGTAGGTCATTTAGAAGGAACGTCTGCAGTGAAGAAGGAAATTGTGTAATGAGTTTACATGATAAAATATTTACTGCAGCATTAAAATCTTTTCAGTATACTAATCCCAATAATGTGTCAACAAATCTTTTCTTTCCTACTAGTGCAAAAGCACCAAGGCTCAACTTGCCATTGAAAAAGACTGAGACTACTCTGTCCTGTTTATTTAGAGTATCAGCATGACCTGGCACAGCGTTTCAAAGCTTCCACGAGAACCTGACATCCCTATAACATTGTGCCAAGTCGTAATGATTCCTTGAACTTAGGTTTTGATCTTACAAGATAGTAGTCTTTGGTTTTATGTGTGTATGTATGTCCGCAAAAGGAATCTGCACCGTCGCATTTACTTTCATGAAATTTTGCACAATTACTCCATGTAATGTAATGTCATAGACAATGTTTGGGCGGGAAAATTTAACCCCACACTTTACAGTTACTCTCCAAAAATCCTGCCTCCATTAAAGTCAATGAAGCTGCGAGCTATTAGGTTATTAATAGGAGCTGTGAGTGGTTGCTATAGGAACAAAATTAATTGTTAGTATAAGAAGCTTATGTGTGAGGTAATAAGATGTCGGTGGGGAGACGCATAGAGACAGACGGGGAAAAAGACAAAGAGAGAGAGACAGACAGTCAAAGAGACAGAAAGAGGCAAACAGATACAGGCAGACAGGGAAACAGACAGACAGAGACAGACAGAGAGACAGACAGTCAAAGAGACAGACAGAGGCAGACAGGGAAAGAGACAGACAGAGAGACAGACACAGACAGAAAGGGAAAGACACAGGGAAAGAGACAAACAGAGACAGACAGGGAAAGAGACAGCCAGACAAGGAATGAGACAGGGAAAGAGACAGCCAGGGAAAGACACAGGCAGACAGAGAAAAAGACAGACAGAAAGACAGACAGAGACTGAAAGAGACTGAGACAGCCAGACAGGGAAAGAGACAGAGACAAGGAAAGAGACAGGGAAAGAGACAGACTGGGAAAGAGACAGATGGGAAAGGGACAGAGACAAGGAAAGAGACAAGGAAAGAGACAGAAACAAGTTAGTAGGCAGGGAAAGAAACAGAAACAAGTAAAGAGACATGGAGAGAGATAGAGACAAGTAAAGAGACAGGGAAAGAGACAGAGACAGACAGGGAAACAGACAGACGGGGAAAGAGACAGATGGGGAAAGAGACAGATGGGGAATGAGGCAGACTTGGAATGAGACAGACTTGGAATGAGACAGACTTGGAACGAGACAGACTTGGAACTAGACAGACGGGGAACGAGACAGACGGGGAACGAGACAGACGGGGAACGAGACAGACGGTGAAAGAGAAAGACCTGGAAAGAGACAGACCTGGAACGAGACAGACCTGGAATGAGACAGACCTGGAACGAGACAGACGGGGAACGAGACAGACGGGGAACGAGACAGACGGTGAAAGAAAAAGACCTGGAAAGAGACAGACCTGGAACGAGACAGACCTGGAATGAGACAGACCTGGAACGAGACAGATGGGGAAAGAGACAGAGGGGAAAAGAGACAGACAGGGAAAGAGACAGACCTGGAACGAGACAGACCTGGAATGAGACAGACCTGCAACGAGACAGATGGGGAAAGAGATAGACGGGGAAAGAGACAGACAGGGAAAGAGAAAGACAGGGAAAGAGACAGACCTGGAACAAGACAGACCTGGAACGAGACAGACCTGGAACGAGACAGTCCTGGAACGAGACAGACCTGGAACGAGACAGACGGGGAAAGAGACAGACGAGTAAAGAGACAGACAGGGAAAGAGACAGACGGGGAAAGAGACAGACGGGGAAAGAGAAAGACGGGGAATGAGACAGACTTGGAATGAGACAGACTTGGAATGAGACAGACTTGGAACGAGACAGACCTGGAACGAGACAAACCTGGAACGAGACAGACGGGGAAAGAGACACAGGGAAAGAGACAGACCTGGAACGAGACAGACCTGGAACGAGACAGACCTGGAACGAGACAGACGGGGAAAGAGACAGACAGGGAAAGAGACAGACAGGGAAAGAGACAGACGAGGAAAGAGACAGACGAGGAAAGAGACAGACGAGGAAAGAGACAGATGAGGAAAGAGACAGACGAGAAAAGTGACAGATGGGGAAAGAGGCAGACCTGGAACGAGACAGACGGGGAAAGAGACTGACAGACAGATAGAGAGAGACAGACACAGACAGACACAGAGAAAGAGAAAGACAGAGAGATAGAGAGACACAGAGATATAGAGAGACATACAGAGAGACTGATACAGAGACAGACAGAGAAACTGATACAGACAGACAGAGACAGACAGAAACTCGAAGAGAGACAGTTACTATCCCGGGCAACGCCCAGGTACTACAGCTAGTATATAAATATACGATAATTTATAATAAAGTTTACCAATATTGAGTCTCATTGAGTCTCATTGAAATGTCACCCACATATTCAGATTCTCCATGTCTGGAAATCAAAACATCTCAGCAGGCATCTGTAGGTGCGGAGATATCATCGATGCAACCTGTGCAGCCTCTCAGTAGCTCAAAAGGTAATGGGGCCCATTACCACCTTTAAAGCAGGTGGCATTGTGCATTTTGATGGGATTTTGAGCTGCAAAGGGCAAATATATTGTTCTTGCCCTGGGGCCCTTTTCTGTCTGTGTCCACCAGTGGGCATCTGTATACATATAGATTATAGGCTTCATCTATTAAATCATAATTCATGTTAATTGCATCCTGTATATGTTGAAGAAAACGTTAGACTAGGGTTATGGACTCTTGTGTTAGATTTTGGTGGCCTCAGGACAGCGTTTTGGAACATGGTTTTGTTGTGAAAGGTGAAAAGTAATTTGCCACAAAGAGATAACAAATTATCAATCTTCAGTGAGACATTCTTATCTGTGGTTGTCATCACTCTTGTCATCAGTTCTTAAGTGAACCTTTCATCCAGCAAGTGAAAATTCAATAAAAAGGTATTTATTTCCTGAAAATGTCATTTGCTATGGAATGATTAGTGAATATAAATGATTGAATTACCCTAGCGTTTCCAGTGGAATTAAATTGTGGGATCAGATTATCTTACCAATACCCTTTTTGTCCTTTTTCTTTCTCTGAAATTGTTCTTCTTTTGGACTTATTTGCAGCATTTACATTCTTTTAGAAAGGACCCGTCAGTTCTCCTGACATGTACAGTATATACTTCTTTTCCACAAGGAATACTTCTTTATGATTCTCAGGCTAAGGTAACTTAGATTACAAGCTCTCAAGCAGGGTGCATTCTTGAGATAAACATAGTATTATGGCAACTGAGCTTGGTGGTTAATAGTAGGATGATGGTTCAGATCTTGATGGTTACACTTTAAGGTCACGTTCACACATTCAGTATTTCGTCAATATTTTACATCAGTATTTGTAAGCCAAAATTACGAGTTGGACAATCAAAGGAAAAGTATAATAGAGTTTGTATGTTCTCCCAGTCTGTGTTTGTCTGGGTTTCCTCTGGGTTCTTCAGTGTCCTCCCAAACTCCAAAGACATACTGATAAGGAGTTTAGATTGTGAGCCCCAAAGGGGACAACGACAATCACGGCTGTAAAGCGCTATTGAATTAACAGCACTATATAAATATGTAAAATAAATAAATGCAGTACATAAAAACACGGGCACCACTTCTGCATTTTTTGCTCACTGATTTTAGTTTATACTGATATAAAATACTGACCAAATACTGAACACGTGAACGTGGTCTGAGGTTGAAGCACAACACTTGGTGGTTACACATCGGAGTTGAGACACAAAACTTAAAGGGAACCTGTCACCAGATTTTTCCCTATTAAACTAAAAGAATCACCTTCTGCAGCTCCTGGGCTGCATTTTATGAAGGTGCACCTTGGCCCTGACTCCCCTTCCAGACCCCAAAAATAACTTTATAAAACTTGGCCATTAGGTTTGCTAATTACCTGTGTTGGCCAGATGGGCGTGCTCTTTTTCTGCTCCTGTTCCCCTCCTGCCGCTGATCGCTGTACTCCTTTCTTGATTGTCGTGATGACGCCTCCGTCATCATCCGCGTTGCATTTTCGAATTTTGCGCCTCGCTCGCGCCGGTGAGCTAAATGCACAGGCGCGAGATTATGGGTGGGTATGAGGATGGCGCTGGTGAGGTCATGCACAGCGCAGACCATAATCTCGCACCTGCGCATTTAGTTCACCGGCGCGAGCGAGGACAGCTATGTTTTCTGCTCTGCCTGCGGTATGGCAGAGCGAACTGCGCCTGCGCGAGCCGACATAACTGCACAGGCGCGAGATTTGAAAATGCAACGAGGACGGTGATCAGCGGCAGGAGGGGGGACAGGAGCAGAAAAAGAGCATCTGGCCAACACAGGTAATTAGCATACCTAACGGCCAAGTTTGATAAAGTTATTTTTGGGGTCTGGAAGGGGAGTCAGGGCCAAGGTGTACCTTCATAGAGTGCAGCCCAGGAGCCGAAGACGGTGATTCTTTTAGTTTAATAGGGGAAAAATCTGGTGATAGGTTCCCTTTAATGATTGTTAACGGCAACAGGAAAATTCCCTTAAACCCCTACTGACCTTCATTGTACAGGTATAGCACAAATCGAGAGCAGGTGTCTGGAGCATAAGCTAAATCGCCTTATTCATGGCAGATAATAGCTTTGATAAAAAGTTATCATCTGCCTCTAACGGCAGCATGTGCCGCTGCACTCTTCCAACTGCTGTTAACCTTTTAAATGCTGCTGCTAAAACCCTGCTGGAATTGTGTTTTCTTTATTTCAGTTTCACTGCATTTGAAATTATTTTCCCAGGTCATTGTATGGTACAATGGATGGTGATATTTAAAGCTGAAACTCGATTCCCAGTCGACTCCCAACAATCTCTTGTGATGCCCTGGCCTATCAGGTCGTCAAAGGGTACTGTGCAGTCTGCCCTTATGTGTAATATCCACCTCCTCCTTGGTTATGGGTCCCTAACCAATGGTTTTGCCAAAACAAGCTAATAAAAATCCTAGGCACATTAGTGGAATAGGGTCGCCCACGTGGGGGGGGTTGGTTAAGGGGAGGTCAGGAGTGTCAAGAGTGTCAGTCAGTCAAGTCGGTGAGAGAGTGGTGTTGGAAATGGAAGTGAGAAGAGGTCAGGAGCTGGGCTCCTTGGAACTGCTATATAGCAGACGTTGGTCTGGGCCTGGTAGGCGCTGGACCCCCGGTCACAGGGGATCGTAACAAGGGGCACGGCATTGTCGTGGAGGATATCCGGCGGCCTTGTACCATCATCGGGCTGGTACCAGGGCACGACGGGGTATGTGGACCCTTGGTCAGGGAGTAGCTTCAGGCAACCTGACAATTTACCCGACGAGAACAGAGCCTTCAAGATCCACTCTCCACCCGCTCCAAAATCGGGGTACTAGCGCAACAAGAGTGATAGGACTTTCCACAAATACGGTCCAAGAAATCCCAGGCATGAACCCTGAGAGCAAGCTCCCTCAGTTAGCCATACTGGGGAGCGGGACTTGACTAGTTTCAGGCTACAGGCACCAACCAGAGAGAAACAAGGTGCCACGGGAAAAGGTCACAGATCAACAGGCAACACCAACAGAACCGGGACCCAGGCATTCTCCCCCTCAGCGGCAGCGGTGTCCAGAACTTTGGTTTACTCCAGTTGTCTGTGTCAGCGTCATTGGACTGCGTGAGTACGCAAGTGACCCTACCTCCCCAACGGCACGTCCCTGTCACCTCCACCGAGTCTTGGGGCATTCCCCCCACCCGTGGAGGGGTTAAACACCTGGCTGCCCACACCATTGTCACCGGGTACTCCCAGCTGCAGTGGTGGTACTCCACCTTAACACACACCATGGGTGGCGTCATGAACTTTCAGTACACCATACCCCCTGTAAATACCCCACTTCATTCGAGTGGCCGCGAGGCCCCCTGGGTCAGGATGCCCCTCGAGCCACCGCGGATCTGGATCTGAGCAGCTCGGCTGCTGACATGGGGGCGGTATACCTCGAAAAACCTGGCGTCACAAACAGGATACGAGCAGGACCCACTTACCTGGGTGATGTGCGCCTTGTAGACCAAAGTCCGCGAGTCAAGATCCCGTTCCCGCCAGTTATGCCATCTTCTGCCATCTTTTTGCGCCAAAAACGCCATCTTCCCCGCAAAAGCGCGCGAAGCAGAAGCCCTGCCCTTCGTCCTGCATGTGAGGCTGGAACCTGGAACCTGGAAGTTCCCAAGGGGCCACAGCATCGAGAAGAGTGCTGAATGAAAACCGAGGAGCGTGCTGGAATGTAACTACAGCGGAAGAGAAGCAAAGACTCCAGGACTATGCCATAACGTTCCTGGACAGAGCAGAGTAAACATGGTATAAAGGAGCAGCTGTTCAGCAGAGGCTTCTGGAGCAGTTCCGCGGATGGAGACGCGGAGAATGGCTGCGGCGGTGCAAACCCGTGAGACCGAAGTTCCACGAGAGAAGCGGGTAAGCAGTTACCCAGTCCCAGATGATTTCACTAATCCGGACGATGCGGCTGTGGGATCCGAGCCGCTCCTGCTCCAGGCCAGCTCCCTGCCGCCGTTGCCTTCACCCTCCTCTGCGGCTGACCCCGAGGTGCTGCTCGCATCATTGGCAGCGGACCCCTTGACTTCTGATAGAGATGATCAGTCCGTGGCTTCTGACCAGATTGACCCGGTTACCGTAGACTCTGAACCAGAGGCGATGGAAGAAGGTGATTCAGGTTCCAGTACCCCAGAAGCAGCATGGGTGCCACGTTATGGAGGGAATGGCCGTAGGATGATACTGTCATCACAGGCACAGATGGCATTGGAGATCATGGAAATGGAAGCAGAGTTCACTTCAGATGAAGAGATCTCAGTTGATACCATGGAAGTAGTGCCTATCTGCCATCGTGTGGTTTACCAGGGCACTTTGCAAGAGTGTGTCCAGGAGGTGCTCAACGCTAAAGGGACCGGAACCTGCATGTTTTAAAGTTTGATATGGACTATCACCTTTGTTGAACGTTCTCCAGTGTTCAAATGGAGGAGGCTGTCAGGGACCGGCTGAAGGGTTCTTGATGGAAGGTGACAGGAAAGTTCTGCTATAATTCGATTGCGCCCCCTTTGTTGAACCTTTTTTCATCCTTTGTTACAGGGAAAAGGCCATCAAGGCCTTGGACAGTGCAGTGCTGATAGATAGCACCAGGAGGCGCTATCCGGTGGGGTCGGCGCAAGGGGCAACGGCTACCAGGTTGCTCAGGACTTCTGCAGAGTCATCTATCACAACGCCCAGGACCTTAACCTGGTCACGGACCCACAATAGGTTTGCAGGGGGTCAGGTGGTTAGTGGGATCCGGGACATTGGCGCTGGATGGTTGCAGGAAGAGGCTGCAGCGGAGTAAGTTGAGGCTCCACTGCCAACGAAACCGGTAGCATCTCATGGTTGTAGAGATGAACTTTAAAGTTTCCCATAACGTTTAAGTACCAACCCTCCCTATATTGGGATGAATCTGTTTTAATAAAAAATGTTCCTTTTTTTCTGCTTTTTCCACAGTTTTTAAAAAAAGAAATAAATAAATAAACCTCTGATGTCCTGTAGCTCGTCCCCGAGCTACGTTTAACCAAGGGGGAATGTGACGCCCTGGCCTATCAGGTCGTCAAAGGGTATTGTGCAGTCTGCCCTTATGTGCAATATCCACCTACTCCTTGGTTACGGGTCCCTAATCAATTGTATTACCAAAACCAGCTAATCAAAATCCTAGGAATATTCTGCACCACACCCACCAGACACACCAGTGGACGGCCTGAGTGGAATAGGGTCGCCCACGTGGGGGGGTTGGTTAAGGGGAGGTCAGGAGTGACAGTCAGTCAAGTCGGTGAGAGAGTAGTGTTGGAAGTGGAAGTGAGAAGAGGTCAGGAGCTGGGCTCCTTGGAACTACTAGGTAGCAGACGTTGGTCTGGGCCTGGTAGGAGCTGGACCCCCGGTTGCAGGGGATCATGACAAGGGGCACGGCATTGTCGTGGAGGACAGCCGGCGGCTTTGTAGCATCACCGGGCTGGGATCAGGGCACGACGGGGTATGTGGACCCTTGGTCAGGGAGTAGCTTCAGGCAACCTGACAATTTACCTGACGAGAACGGAGTCTTTAAGATTCGCTCTCCACCTGCTCCAAAATCGGGGTACTAGCGCAACCAGAGGGATAGGACTTTCCACAAATACGGTCCAAGAAATCCCAAGCATGAACCCTGAGAGCAAGCTCCCTCAGTTAGCTATACTGGGGAGCTGGACCAGACTAGTTTCAGGCTACAGGGACCAACCAGAGAGAAACAAGGTGCCACAGGAAAAGGTCACAGATCAACAGGCAACACCAACGGAACCGGGAGCCAGGCATGCTCCCCCTCAGCCGTGTCCAGTACTTTGGTTTACTCCAGTTGTCGGTGTCAGTGTTATTGGACTGAGTGAGTACGCAAGTGACCCTTCATCCCCAACGGCACGTCCCTGTCACCTCCACCGAGCCCTGGGGCATCCCCCCCACCCGTGGAAGGGTTAAACACCTGGCTGCCCACACCATCGCCACTGGGTACTCCCAGCCGCAGCGGTGGTACTCCACCTTAACACACACCACGGGTGGCATCACGAACTTTCAGTACACCATACCCCCTGTAAATAGCCCCCTTCATTCAAGTGGCCGCGAGACCCCCCCCGGGTCTGGATGCCCCTCGAGCCACCGCGGATCCGGATCCGAGCAGCTCGGCTGCTGACACGGGGGCGGTACATTCTCATATGGCGATGTTATTGGAAACATACAAAAAATGATGGTTCTTGGAAAAAAGGTAGGAAAAAAACAAAAGCGCAAAAAGAAAAATTGGCTGCAAGAAGAATCTTTTGGCACAATATTGAGTGCAACCCACTTGGCACAATTCATAGTGCAGTTCACTGGTTAAAGTCCTTAGTAATATTCACTGAGTCTACTCCACAATGTACAGAACACGTCCACGAAGTATGAGGCAGACAGTAAACCATTAGGTCACATCCAGAAGGCTTAGCCCTAATCACTGATCCTCCCATGGCTTACTTCCAGGACAGGTGTGCAATTGGTGTGCCAAACTGTTCCTAATTGCAATAGCTAATTGACATGGCAAGTCTGACCACAAGGTGCTCACTGTTCTTCCTTTTGTAAAGTGGCCCCATTAAGAATGGAGCCAGTGCAGCAGCACTTTCAACATTTGCACTTATAAGGCTGGAGTCACAGTTGCGTGTGAGTAACACGAGGATTGCATCGCACTGCCAGGACCGACCACAGGAGCACGTCAGAGTCATGCATTTTTATGCAGTTGCCACACTCCTGTCAGAAGAACCGCTGACCAGTCCAGGTGATGCGATCCTTGCGCAAGTCACACACAAGTGTGGCTCCAGCCTTACCATGAAATCAGCCAACTGAGTGCTCACAGTGCTCACACTTTAAAGGCACAGTACCAGGTATGAACATAAGTCCACATCATATGCAATCAGCGACAGACTGGCCCGGCAGGGACCTTGCTGGACCACTGAGCAGAATGCAGAGGGCCCAGTGATAACTTGCCACAGTACTAAAAAAAAATTGCAACCAGTCTATGTAGCACATAGGAGACACCGTCTTTGTGCCAGCAAAAGGGCACTTCTCAGGAACAGACAGGGGGGGGGGGTGTTGTTTTTATTTTCTATGGTTTTTTTTACTATATATGCTGGTATATAGGAGGCTGTGTGAGGGCTTATACTGTCTATAGGGTGTTATGTGGGGACCAATATTGTATAGTGGAATATGTGGGGGGCGCATGCTATATATGGGGCTATGTGGGGGCTAATACTGTTTATAGGGAGCTATATGGGGGCTAATACTATACAGTATAGCTACCTGGCTATTTAGGGGCACATATTGTATATAAGGGGCTGTGTGTGGACTCAGGCTATATATAGGGAGCATTGTGAGGCATATTATTTATAGGTGGCTATGTGTGGGCTCATACTGAATATAGTGGGGCTGTATGTGGGTTCATGTGTATGTAGGGGGCTGTGTGTGTGCTCATACTGTACATAGGGAGCTATGTGTGGGCTCATACTGTATATAGGGAGCTATGTGGTGACTCATGCTGTGTATAGGGGGTTGTATGTGAGCTTATGCTGTACATAGGGGTCTGTGTGTATGATCATGCTCTATATAGGGGATTGTGTGGACTCATGTTGCACATAGGGGACTGTATGCAGGTCACACTGTATATAGGGGTCTGTGTGTGAATCATATTGTATATAGAGGTGCTGCGTGTAGGTCATACTATATACAAGAGGCTGTGTAGGGGTTCATACTGTATTTAGGCAGTGTTAGCATACTTAACCTATTCAATCTTAAGTGATACAATTGATAAATAGAAAATAATAATATGATCAATATGCTAATATTAATATTGAACTAAATTTATTTCAGCCTATTGTTTTGGCCTATACAACAATCATGGTCTTTCATATGGCCCCTGGTGAAAACTATTTGTTCACCTCTGATATACACTATTCACTATAAACAGAGCTCCTGTGTATAATGCTGGTAATATATTCATGATCAGTATTGTATTATTCAGTCACTCTGTGGTGGTAAAATGTGGTCTGTTCATTGTGTGGTGGTATTTGTCCCCTGTATGAGGTATTATGTGGTGATTATGTGGTGGTGATATGTGGTCTAGTGATGGTGTGGTGGTATTTGTCCCTTGTATGTAGTATTATTCCTTGACTATGTGGTGGTAATAATTGGTATTGTCATAGTGTGGCAGTATTTGTGCCTTCTATGTTGTATTATTTGGTCACACTGTGGTGGTAATAAGTGGCAAGGTCATGGTGTGTTAGTATTTCTCCTTTGTATGTGGGTTTATTTGGTCACTATGTGGTGGTAATATGTGGTGTGCTCACAATGTAGTGGTATTTGTCCTTGTATTTGGTATTATTTGGTTACTATGTGGTGGTATTATGTTGTTTGGTCATAGTGTGGTGGAATTTCTCTCTTGTATGTGGTATTATTGGTCTTGGTATAGTGGATTTGTCTTGTTTTGTTTGGAGGTCATTTGTTGTTTCATTTAATTAGGAGAAGATTGACACCAGTTCTTTGGTTTGGAGAAACTTCTGGTTTTGGTATATAAATATTGATGAAATACTGATCAAAAATACTGCTGTATGAATGAGGCCTAAGGGGTACTTTGCACGCTGCGACATCGCAAGCCGATGCTGCGATATCGAGCGCGATAGTCCCCGCCCCCGTCGCAGCAGTGATATCTTGTGATTGCTGCCGTAGCGAATATTATCGCTATGGCAGCTTCACATGCACTCACCTGCCCTGCGACGTCGCTCTGGCCGGCGATCCGCCTCCTTCCTAAGGGGGCGGGTCGTGCGGCGTCACAGCAACATCACACGGCAGGCGGCCAATAAAAGCGGAGGGGCGGAGATGAGCAGGATGTAAACATCCCACCCACCTCTGTCCTTCCACATTACAGCCGGGACGCAGGCAAGGAGATGTTCCTCGCTCCTGCGGCTTCATACACAGTGATGTGTGCGGCCACAGGAACAAGAAACAACATCGTACCTGTCGCTGCACCGGCATTATGGAAATGTCGGACCCTACACCGATGATACGATAACGACGCTTTTGCGCTCGTTCATCGTATCAAAAAGGATTTGCACACTACGATATCGACTGCGACGCCGGATGTGCGTCACTTTCGATTTGACCCCACCGACATCGCACCTGCGATGTTGTAGTGTGCAAAGCCTGCCTTAGGGTTACAATGTCCATAATTACATACTTAGGCCACGTATGTACCTAGAATTGACTTTCATCAAAATATAATTCTAAATAGTGTGTGTCTAAATAGACAAATTCATAAGGAAAAATATATTATTTTATTAGGGACATCAAAAAATTCACACAGAAAAACAGAGTGTTAGGCCTAAGCCACACGGCGAGAAAATCGGTGCGAGTGGAGTGCAATAAAACATCACACAGGAGCGATTATTATCTCAGCCCTAATCTGACCCAGAAAACAATCACAGCATGATGTGATTGTAATGCGAGACTCTTTTCTCTTGCACCCATTCAAGTGAATGGGGCAAGAGAAAAATCGCTCTGCACTCGCGGTACACCAGTGTACCACGAGTGCAGAGCGAGAATCGCAATAGCCAGCTACGGAGGAGAGAGAGAGATAAATCCCTCCCTCCCCTCCTCAGAGCCAGCCCGCCCCCCGCAGCTGAGGTTTGCTCGCACAGTCGGACCTCAGACGCAGGGATACTAGCATGACACTCGGCTCCTGCTGTACTGCCAGCGTTAGCCGAGTGTCATGCGAGCATCGCACTAGTGCCCCGTGTGGCCCCGGCCTTATAAAAACAAGAAAAACACAGACAGGGTGATGTGATCCATAAGCGGGTCAAAAACAAAATATATGACATATCACAGCAGTGAGATGCAGTGCATATATAGATAGCATGAATACACAAGATTGTATACCAGATGATCAAAGATTCCAAAGTATTGCACTACAATCCCAGAACAGATTGCAGAAAAGTCCCAAAAGGCAGTGAGATATCATACTGTAAAAAATACACAGGTAAAGCAATACCCATAGGGGACATATGCTGTATACATTAACATGTTTAAGAGGCAAGTGCCATCATAATAAAACCAAGTGCAAAAAACGCTGGGATTGCTCATGATAGAAAAGCATGTGCAAATATATGCAGCACAATAGGCAGACCTTGGGAATGATGAAATCAGGGATATAGTAACCCACCAAGGCACCGCACTACAGGCCACGTGCACACGTTGAGTATTTGGTGAGTTTTTACCTCATAATTTGTAAGCTAAAATCAGGAGTGAAAAAGTCAGAGGAAAATTAACAGAAACATGGGCACCACTTCTGCATTTTTTACCCACTCCTGGTTTTGACATACAAATATTGAGGTAAAAAACTCACCAAATATCCAACATGTGCACGTGGCCTAACAGTAAATAAATGGTAATAATAGTTGTACATAGAAACAGAATCATCTTCTCAGAGTAACCTAACAATACATTGATAGCACGAGACTAGAGCGTGGAAAAATTTTGGACCAACATAAATTAATATCCTAAGCTTTATATTTAGACAATCTTAAATGAAGTCTGTAATATTTGCTTTAATGTATCTATTTCAACTGTTGAAGTCTTACAGATATCTTGTGACACCTCTTAAAGAAAAGCAGTAAATAGGGCAGAGGGCGAGAGAGAGCGTGTAGAGTCCTTCAGAAAAATCCTGAGAACGTTTTCAGTTACATGGCCAGGGCCTAGGCGACACGCACGCACGTTGCTCTCAGCAGATGCCTGCTTCTCACATATCTGACACTGTAACTTAAAACTTGCCACTGTGCCCTTTCTGACAGATACATGTGGCAGCACTTTAATCCCACGCTGGTGTGACAGCACAGTGTCAGAAAAAGTGCCAACCCCTGCAAATATTCATGGGACACCTGCAGAGTAATATTATCTTAAGGTTTGAATATTCAACACTATCTTCAGAATGTCTTGAGTCAGGATGCCCTAACGCTATGGTTAACATTTCAGATTGTGTTGGCGCACTGCCATCGCTCGTAGTATAGAGCACCAGGCATTAACTCCTTTCTTTCAAAGAGCAGTAGACAAGAAAAGCCTGGATAGTGTAAGTACAGTAATATGCATATACTGTAGTTGTAAAAAAAATATGATAAAAACAGCTAGAACTTTTTTCTTCCTTGAAGTTAGTACTAAGCACTAGGCAAATGGAAACTTGTTTTTCCTCCTAAATCCTGAATGCAAAAAATGTACAATGAGGTTTGTAAAAGTTGATCTTTGCTTAGATTCTTAGCATTGTCCTTTGTTATCATAAGACTTTGCCACAAATGGCAGTACTAAAATTACCGCTACCAGAATGCTGGAGTCAGCCTAGAAAGTCAAACACCTAAGTTTGTAGTAAGATGGCTGACAAATTCTCTAGGTTGAATACTTGATATTTATGAAAAAGGAACCTGTCATCAGTATTTTCGGTATTAAACCAAAAATATCAGCTTCTGCAGCTCCTGGGCTGCATTCTATGAAGGTGCACCTTGTTGCTGACTCCCCATGCAGACCTCAGAAATAACTTTATAAAATCTGACCGCCACTTATGCTAATGACCTGTGCGATTCAGATGGGCGTGCTCATTTTCGGCTCCTGTCCCTCCTTCTGGCCTTGTTCGCCATCGTCCTTTCATGATTGACGTGGATGACGCCTCTGCCATCATCCACGTTGCTCTGCCAAATCTCACGCCTGTCTAGAGTCATTCCCGGCTCGTGCAGGTGCAGTTCGCTCCCATTGCAAGCCGAGTTGAAAACATGGTTGCCCTCGCACGAGCCGATGAGGTCTTTGCGTAGGCGCGACATTATGGTCGGCGATGTGTATGATTATGGTCTGGCACTCCCATATTTGTGATTCCTCTCTGTTCGATAATTCACAGAGGAAGAAATGATTTTACATAAATTTGTCTCCCTCTCTATTGTAGTTTGAGAGATGTGAAATGGTTAGTCTCTCCTAAACTGCAATTGATGATAGCTATTTTGATATGTCACCACTTTGATTTCATTTCTCTGAAGAGTCAAAAAGGTTGATTAGAGGACCAAGATGTACAGAAAAATGGAAGCTTTAGAAATGTAACTGCTGCCATTAGATAAAAGTGACATATACAATAATGTCAATATTACCCTCATAAGGAAACTGTCACGATTCCACCCACCTATGGATGCTGTGACATTTCAGCCACCCTATAGGATTAAGGGTGTGCTAGATTATCAGTGTTGTAACAGCCCAGTTGTCCAATCTGGGGTCGGGCTGACAGCCTGCGGGATCTCCTCCAGGTGTCACCTGTTCAGGGTGACTACTTGGCTATTTAACTGACTGGCAGTGGTCAGACCATTGCCACTTATAGTTTTTCTCAGTGGTGCATTTGATCTGTACTCTGATATTCTGATCTGATATTCTGATGAGATAAACCCAAATATTGTAATGTCATATACACATATAAACACATTAGATATAAAGTCCCGATCCCGGCGGATTCAAAAGTATCCAGCTGCCAGACACGGGCCCGGAGTTCTCAGGGAATTACAGCTAATGATCCAGATCTGGCAACTTGGGAAATAAAAAAAGATAAAGAAAAAATAAAAATAAAGAAAGCGCGCTATACTTACCAGCAGAATTGGACTGGCTACCGGAAGAACTTCCAGTAATACCAGGCCTGGCTGCGGTTACCTGCATTGAACTCCACAGCTCTGACCTGGGCTCCGGAGTGCAGCCTGGACTGAACTCGAGGATTGCAGGACTGAACCCGCGAGCGACGACTGATTCCACGGCGATTGCGGTTCAGTTCATGTCACAGCTGCGGACAGGCCGGGTTGATCTCCGGAGCTCAGGTGAGAGCTCCTGAGTTCAATCCAGGTAACTGCAGCCAGGACTGGTATTACTGGAGGTTCCTCCGGCAGCCAGTCCGACACTGCTTACCAGCGTGGCTGTAACTGCTTTTGGGCCACTCAATCTTCTTCCGGGGCCACTCATTTACCTTCATGCATATTCACTGCTTCCCCCGTCCACCAGCAGTGCTGACATCTGTGGTTGGCTGCAATCAGAATGGCCCACAGCCTGTCTGACAGCGTCTGACTGCTTGTGATCACAAACCCTGTCCGCGGGTCTTTATCGTGGTATAAAAATAAATAAATACATAAAGTAGCATAAGGTCCCCCGTATTATGATACCCAGCACAGATAAAGCAAGTGGCAACAGACTGCAGCCCCCAGTCATGCCCTCATCTTGATTCTGTATCAAACTAAGAGGAACTGTGGAGCCCAGCCCAGGTCTGCATTACCTTCAGGGGCTCCACGTGCTGGAACAGTCTGGTCACAGGTAGGTTGTCTTCTTAGGATTTGTGACGCCACTCTCCGTATTGCGGTCAGAGTGGCTGCCACTGCAGATTAGGGAACACCTGGGGCTGATGTTGAATGCAGCTAGATGTGGTGGCCTCCCGAGAGTGAGGCTAGCCCCAGGACCCAGTGTGGATGTGTGGAACCACAGGTCGCAGAATGACTCACGCGCACAACCAGAGTGTCTTTCAGGGTTTTTACTCACGTCAGGTGGCAGGGTGAGTAACCCAGGCATAACTGTGATGCACCAGGAAGGAACCAGGCTCCTTCAGGCTGACTTGTGAGGGTAGCTACCTTCCTAGCCCTTGTGTTTTTGGGGTGACCCCAACTTGATGTCCTGCTGGGATCACTCAGGGAAGTTGCTGCTGCCTGTTCTCCCCTTCTTCGGCCCATCTGCTTGTAGCCTGGACTTGGTCACTCCGGCTGCTTGCCTCTTGTGAGCCATGGGCCCTCACTTTGCTACGTGGCTGCGGACTCTGTGGTGTTTGGTGAAGGGTATGAAGTACCCCCACCTGCAGGTTGAGCAGGCCAACTGAATGGGCCCCTGCTCTGGGAAACTGTAACCCGTGCGGACCTGGTACCTCCTTGGCAGTCCCCGTACTCAGCCACCACTTTGCACTCCAGCCTTGGGTGGATTTCGGGCAGCACTACTAGGTGACCATTCTCCTCCGTCATTAGCTACTGCACCTGCGGTGTCTGACTAGTGACAGCCTCCAGGTTTCCTCCTTGCGACTTCTCTCCCTGAGCTTCACTTCAGACTGACTCACTACTTCCTCCCCTCTGTGCCTGCCTATGCAGCCTAGCAACCAGGCTCTCTACCACACCCCTTGAGTGGAGATGGAGGCCATGCCCCCTCCTGGATTCCCCAGGAATCCCTTCAAAGGTCCATGTGGGAGACCTGATTACTATGCGCCTGTGTAACCACACCTCAGTCAGCCTTTTGGATTACCTGTGTTGTACTGACCCAGCATGGGTGCAGTACTCAGTGGTGCCTGACCAGGTCAGGGGCGCCACAGAACCACATGCGTTTTGTTTTTTTTTTAAATTTTATTATTTAAATAAATAATTTAAAAAAAGGTGTGACGTCTCCTTCAATTTTGATACCCAGCCATGATAAAACCAGACAGCAGGGGGCTGGTATTTTCAGTCTTTGGGGACCCATGCTTATTGGGGTTCCCCCAGCCTAAAAATAGAAGCCTGCAACACCCATGATTGCCACATCCAATAGTTATGACATTCCCATAACTTTACTCGGCTCTTCCGATTGCCCTGGTGCGGTGGCAATCGAAGTAATAAGGAGTTAATAAGAGCTTACAGCTACCACGAAGCCCTAGATTAGTAATGGGAGGCATCTATAAGATCCCCACACTACTACTCTATAAGTGAAAAGTAATAAATACAAACACCGAACCCCTTTATTGAAATAAAATACAAAAACCCCAGCCTCTTTCACTAATTTAATAACCCCCAAATCACTCAGGTCAGACATAATCCACACAAAGTCCCACAACGATTCCAGCTCTGCTACATCTGAAGGCACAGCATATGGCCATAGAACAATGACCGCCTGTTGTGAGCTTCAGGCAGATACCGCAATCAGCGGTGACGTCACTCAGGTTATTTGTGGTCAGAGAGGTTGCCACAATCCTCCACCTGTGATCGCAAATCACCTGACCTCAGGTGACCTCAGTAAAGTCAGTGACCTTACCTCAGGTTCACAGACCTGCATCTCCTGCCAGAAATTGACGTGAATTCACAGACCTGCATCTCCAGGCAGGAAACTTCATGTTTTTGTCAAGAAATGCAGATTTGGTTCTCAAATTTCAACAGCATATTCCTGCATCCATACCTCCTGGCAAAAAAACCACATCACTACTACATGCAGTATGATGCGGTAGTGATGCGAGTATGATGCGGTAGTGATGCGAGTTTTTGCCAGTGGGTGTAGAATGGATATAGGAATATGGTGTAAAAAATTAATAACCAAATTTGCATTTCTTTGCCCCAAAATGCAAAAAAACCCCAAACATTTTTGTTGCCGTTTTGGTGCGTTTTTTTGCCAGGTGGTGCAAATTTTGTGGTGAAATCTGGTGCAGACATTTCAGAACCCAATTTGCTATTCTGGCAGAAAACAACACTGAAACTGAGTCAAAAATGTTATTTTTGCATTTCTGGGCCAAGATATGCAAGTGTTGTGATGCAATTTTTACACCATATTTATGCACCCAATCTACACTTCTTGGCAAAAAACCCCAGTATGCAGTATGATGTGCTAGTGATGTGATTTTTTTTGCCAGGAGGTGTAGGCTGGGTGCAGGAAAATGGTGTAAAATGTCAGCACCAAATCTGCATCTCTTGGCAAACAAAACAGGTCTGTGAACTCAGGGACCTCACCTAAGGTGAGGTTACTGAGTTTAATGAGGTCACTTGAGGTCAGGTTACCTGTGATCACAGGTGAAGGACTGTGGGAACCTCCTGCTGTGACCTCAAATTACCTGAGTGACATCACCGCTATTCACGCGGCTCAGTCTGTGCCTTGAAGCTCATAGCGGGCGGTCATTGTTCTATGGCCACGCGCTGTGCCTTCAGATGTAGCAGACCTGGGTGCTTTTGGAGTTAATAAATTGATGAAAGAGGATGATTTTTTGTATTTTATTTCAATAAAAGATTTATTCAGTGTTTGTGTTTATTTCTTTTCACTTACAGATTAGTAATGGGGTGGTCTCATAGACACCTTTCATTACTAATCTTCCATTACTAACTTAATGGCAGCTGTAGTCTGTTATGAACCCCTCCTTACCTTGATTGCCACCGCACCAGGGCACTCCGGAAGAGTGGGGTAAAGTGTTGGAATTGTCATATCTAATGAATGCGACAAGCCTGGGTGGGTGCTGGCTGGAGAGGCTCAATAGCTTGGGTCACCCTGTTACGGGGGGCTGTCTGATAATAAAACCTAAAGGAATGTCAGACAGTCAGGGTCCACCGTGCAAAGACTCTGCTGCAGACTATGGCAGAAGATAAGGGGTATATAAGTGTGCCACTGTAAAAAATAATAGCACAAGTGCAGAGTGCAATACCTCTGTTAAACTCACAGAGGAATATAATTTAGAAAATAAAGCAATTCCTCCATTACTTGGAGGGTGTGTGGAATGGTCTCTGTTAAAGATCACAGAGACAAAAGCAGTGAGTGTGAAATGGCACCTACCTAGGTCCGTTCCTCTAGTGGTGCCAGGAGACGGACAGCAGCGTAAGCCGCACAAAGCTCCTACCTGCGTTCGCTCCACTAGTGTGCGAGGACACAAAACCACTAGATATGGCACCTGCCTACGTCCGCTCTTCTAGTGGTGCAAAAGAGACGGACAGCAGCGTAAGCCGCACAAAGCTCCTACCTGCGTTCGCTCCACTAGTGTGTGAGGACACAAACCACTAGATATGGCACCTGCCTAGGTCCGCTCTTCTAGTGGTGCAAAAGAGACGGACAGCAGCATAAGCCGCACAAAGCTCCTACCTCTGTTCGCTTCCCTAGTGTGCGAGGATACGAACAACTGCCAGACGCAGTATAAGGAACGTTACCCTAACGGCAACGTCCACCAACGAGTAGAATCACAAGGCCCAGCCGGACCATGTGCCTCAGGCACCTTCCTATGTCCGCTCCACTAAAAGGTAAGGATACGGACTGCAGCCGAAGCTGTAAGGTATAAGAACGCTACCCTGCCAGTAGCGCTCACCTAACATAGACATAGAGATGCCTAGAGGGAAGTGCACAGGGCGTCTACCCTCATGCATGAACCAAGAGGACTGAGCGCCGGGCGGCGTGCGTCAGGGTCTTATATAGACTCTGTGCCTCATCCAAGATGGAGGACACCAGAGCCAATCCGCTGCCAAAATGACAGCAATGACGTCACGCTGGCCTATCACCGAGCAAAGCGTCACAAGCACATGACCAGCGACCAATCGGCATATAAGGTGTCAGAGACATGTGACCACGTTTCACAAGCACATGACCAGTGGCCAATCAGCTTAGAAGGTGTCAGAGACATGTGACCTCGTGTCAGCGATGATGTCACCCGCACATGTGCAATGGCTCCAAGATAGGACTTAGTCTCCAGCGCTTGCACATGTGCAGTAGCAAGAAATCCGGACATAGTCTCCAGAGCCACAGCAATCGTAACAGTACCTCCCCCTCAAGGGCCCCCCTCCCGGCGACGCAGGTAATCGGCAACTAAGTCGGGAGCATGGACAGCCTCCTCAGGCTCCCAAGAGCGATGTTCCGGGCCATAGCCCTCCCAATCTATCAAGAAGAACCTGCGCCCTCTAACCATCTTAGAACCAACTATGGCTCGTACCTCACAGCTAGAGCGAGAGGAATCAGAGGCAGGAGAGTGCACCTCATGAGCGTGAGGTAAAATAGCCGGCTTTAGCAGTGAAACATGGAATTTGTCATGGATCCTAAGATGGACGGGTAACTTCAATTGGTAGACTACAGGATTTACCTGTCGAAGAACCTCATAAGGACCCAGGAAGCGAGGAGCAAATTTGACAGTGCTCACTCTAAGTTTCACGTGTTTTGCAGAGAGCCACACGAAATCCCCTGGAGAAAAGACAGGAGCCGGGCGACAAAACCGATCGGACACCGTCTTCATACGGTCCTTAGCTGCTTAGATCGACTCTTGAGTCCAATCCCAAACCTCTCTGGCATTAGTTGCCCAGTCGGCCACAAGAGGAGAAGGTGCAGCAGCGGGAAACGGTACCGGTACCCTAGGGTGTTGCCCATTATTGAGTACGAATGGTGTCTGCCCAGTGGCCTCAGCCAGCGAATTGTTAAGGGCAAATTCTGCCCAGGGTAGGAGGGAGGACCAGTTATCGTGGTTCTCAGCAACAAAGTGTCGAAGGTATATAATCATGGATTGATTGGTACGCTCAACCAAACCATTGGTCTCCGGATGGTATGCCGAAGAGAGATTCAACTCAATTTGCAGAAGGCTACAAAGATCTCGCCAGAAACGGGAAGCAAATTGCGGGCCTCTATCACAAATGATACGATCTGGCATCCCGTGAAGCCTAAAGACATGCTTGAGGAATAGTTTGGCTAGTACCCTGGAAGACGGGATTCTCGATAATGGTACGAGATGAACCATCCGGGAGAAATGGTCCGTAATGACCCACACAAATCTATGTCCCTGTGAACACGGAAGATCACCCACAAAGTCCATGCCTACCACCTCCCATGGTCTATCTGGCACTGGTAAAGGATGCAAGAGCCCAGCCGGTCTCTGCCGTAATGGACGGTTACGAGCACATGAGTAGCAGAAACCGACATATCTCTTAACGTGGCTGGCTAAGTGTGGCCACCAATACCACCTCTCCAGTAACTCTCGTGTCCGCCTAATACCAAAATGCCCACCCACTTTTGAGGTGTGGGCCCACGACAGTATATCATTCTGTCGATCAGGCGGCACAAAGGTCTTGCCCGGTGGGATTTGGTCTAACGTCACAGGGGAGAGCGTATGAAAAACCCTGGAGGGAAGGATAAGACGAGGTTCGTCAATCTCTTCCTGGGTAGAAACCATAGAGCGAGACAGAGCGTCTGCCTTGTTATTCTTACTCCCAGACAGATAGTTGATGGAGAAGTGAAAGCAGGAGAAAAACAAGGACCAGCGGGCTTGGCGAGGATTCAGACGCTGAGCGGTTTGTAAGTACGTCAGATTCTTATGGTCTGTATAGACCTGGAAAGGATGTTTCGCTCCTTCCAGCAAGTGACGCCACTCCTCCAAGGCTAATCTCAGGGCGAGCAGTTCCCTATCCCCAATGGTATAGTTTCTCTCTGCCGGTGAAAAGGTTTTAGCAAAGAAGAA
This sequence comes from Anomaloglossus baeobatrachus, assembly GCF_048569485.1. Lineage (NCBI taxonomy): Eukaryota > Metazoa > Chordata > Amphibia > Anura > Aromobatidae > Anomaloglossus > Anomaloglossus baeobatrachus. The sequence continues at coordinate 459,504,799 of NC_134355.1, read as the reverse complement.
ACACGGCCTTTTTCTACCTGCACCGTTCTTTTGATACAAGACCGCACCAGCACCCACTGAAGAGGCATCAACCTCCAAGAGGAAGGGCTTATTCTCATCGGGTCTTTGAAGAATGGGAGCAGTTGAAAAGTGTCTTTTTACTGCCTCAAATGCCTGGGATGTCTCAGTTGACCACACTTTTGGATTAGCACCTTTCTTTGTCAAGGCCACCAAAGGGGCCACCAAAGTAGAGAAATGGGGTATGAACTGCCTGTAATAATTTATGAATCCTAAGAAGCGTTGCACCGCCTTCAAGGAATGAGGTTCGGACCATTCCAGGACAGCAGAGAGCTTTGCAGGATCCATGGCCAGACCCTCTTGTGAGATAATGTAGCCCAAAAAAGGCAAGGATGACTGCTCGAATACACATTTTTCGAGTTTAGCAAACAATGAGTGCTCCCTTAAACGGGAAAGGACACGAACGACATCCTGACGATGAGTCTCCAGATCAGGAGAAAAAATCAGGATGTCGTCCACATACACCACGACGGAGGATAACAGTAAATACCTGAACACATCGTTTACGAAGTCCTGAAATACTGCGGGTGCATTACATAAACCAAAAGGCATGACGAGGTATTCATAGTGACCGTCTCGGGTGTTAAAAGCGGTCTTCCATTCGTCACCCTCTCGAATTCGTACCAAGTTATGCGCACCCCGCAGATCCAACTTCGTAAAAACCTGAGCTCCCCTCAGTCTGTCAAAGAGCTCCGAAATTAAAGGTAACGGGTATTTGTTCTTTATTGTGATTGCGTTGAGACCCCTGTAATCTATGCAGGGACGCAAATCACCCTCTTTCTTCCGAACAAAGAAAAACCCAGCTCCCGCGGGAGAGACAGACTTACGAATGAACCCCTTCTCTAAACTCTCTCTTATATAGGTCGACATGGCCTCCGACTCAGGTATCGACAGGGGGTAAACCCTGCCCTTAGGTGGAACCGAACCTGGGATAAGGTCTATGGCACAGTCATACGGCCTATGGGGTGGAAGAACCTCAGCACCCTGTTTGGAGAACACGTCAACGAAATCCAAATAGGGTGTAGGTATGGGAGAGAGATCAGTTGATGCAACCACAACGACCTTAGGTGGTAAGGGAAGACATCGGGACTGACATTTCGAACCCCAACTAATAATGCTGTCGGACTCCCAGTCAATGTGAGGAGCATGAGTCCGAAGCCATGGGAGACCCAGAAGGACGTCGTCTATACCCTCAGGCAAAACAAGAAAAGAAATCTCCTCTATGTGACCCTGAGGCAGGGAAAGGCGCAAGGGCACTGTCCTCAATGTAATGGAGTCAGACAACATCGTCCCATTTTCAACACGGACAGGAATAGGCGCCTCTAACATGATAGAGGGAATATTGTGTCCCTTTACAAATCCTGAGGACACAAAAGTCCCGTCAGCTCCGGAATCCACAAAAGCCATAATAGGCCATGTATTCTCAGAGAATGAGAGCTGACCTGGGATACTACACTTAGAGGGTGCAAAAGACGTCTCTAGTAACCCCCCTCTAATGGTTAACCCCCTGGGAGTTTCCCTGACGAATAGAACACTTGTTGGCATAGTGCCCAGCCCGACGACATACGTAACATATAGGAGGACCAGACTTGCGTAGTCTGGAGGACGTATGACCTAACTCCATAGGAGTGGGAGATGTTTCAGATGCTGAGGAAGATGGTAGTGGACCCTCAACAACTGGAATAGCCCAATGCTTAGGACGTGAGGAAGAGACCTCGAGTCTACGTTCCCTATGGCGTACGTCGATCCTCGTTGCTACTGTGATCAAGTCCTCCAGAGAAGCAGGGACCTCACGAGTAGCAAGGGCATCCTTGACATAGCCTGACAACCCTCTCCAGAAGATAGGAATCAACACATTCTCTGGCCAATCTAGTTCTGCCACCAGAGTTCTAAAAGCAATGGCATAAGAACTAGTGGATAACGAACCCTGAGATAGATCTAAGAGTCTCAGGGCCGCATCATGGGTAACCTGCGGACCCATGAATACCGCTTTAAGAGCATCAAGAAAGTCTTGATGTCTCAGAGTAACCACATCAGAGCGCTCCCATAAGGGAGTCGCCCATTCTAAGGCTTTGTCCTGAAGTAAGGAGATGATAAAGCCTACTCTGGACCTCTCCGTAGAGAAGCGAGAAGAGTTGACCTCTAGGTGTATCTGACACTAACTAATGAAACCACGACATGATCTGGCATCGCCAGAATATCTGTTTCGCAGAGCAAGTCGAGGATCATGTGCAGATGTTACCATGGTCTGAGGTTTATCCTCTATACTCTTGAGCCGCGACTCAAGTACTTGTATGTAACGGTGTAACTGCTGATATTCTGCCATAACTGCCAGACCCTTGGCTCAGTCCTAATGTTACGGGGGGCTGTCTGATAATAAAACCCAAAGGAATGTCAGACAGTCAGGGTCCACCATGCAAAGACTCTGCTGCAGACTATGGCAGAGGATAAGGGGTATATAAGTGTGCCACTGTAAAAAATAATAGCACAAGTGCAGAGTGCAATACCTCTGTTAAACTCACAGAGGAATATAATTTAGAAAATAAAGCAATTCCTCCCTTACTTGGAGGGTGTGTGGAATGGTCTCTGTTAAAGATCACAGAGACAAAAGCAGTGAGTGTGAAATGGCACCTACCTAGGTCCATTCCTCTAGTGGTGCCAGGAGACGGACAGCAGCGTAAGCCGCACAAAGCTCCTACCTGCGTTCGCTCCACTAGTGTGCGAGGACACAAACCACTAGATATGGCACCTGCCTAGGTCCGCTCTTCTAGTGGTGCAAAAGAGACGGACAGCAGCGTAAGCCGCACAAAGCTCCTACCTGCGTTCGCTCCACTAGTGTGCGAGCACATGAACCACTAGATATGGCACCTGCCTAGGTCCGCTCTTCTAGTGGTGCAAAAGAGACGGACAGCAGCATAAGCCGCACAAAGCTCCTACCTCTGTTCGCTCCCCTAGTGTGCGAGGATACGAACAACTGCCAGACACAGTATAAGGAACGTTACCTTAACGGCAACGTCCACCTACGAGTAGAATCACAAGGCCCAGCCGGACCATGTGCCTCAGGCACCTTCCTATGTCCGCTCCACTAAAAGGTAAGGATACGGACTGCAGCCGAAGCTGTAAGGTATAAGAACGCTACCCTGCCGGTAGCGCTCACCTAACATAGACAGAGAGATGCCTAGAGGGACGTGCACAGGGCGTCTACCCTCATGCATGAACCAAGAGGACTGAGCGCCGGGCGGCGTCCGTCAGGGTCTTATATAGACTCTGTGCCTCATCCAAGATGGAGGACACCAGAGCCAATCCGCTGCCAGAATTACAGCAATGACGTCACGCTGGCCTATCACCGAGCAAAGCATCACAAGCACATGACCAGCGACCAATCGGCATATAAAGTGTTAGAGACATGTGACCACGTGTCAGCGATGATGTCACCCGCACATGTGCAATGGCTCCAAGATAGGACTTAGTCTCCAGCGCTTGCACATGTGCAGTAGCAAGAAATCCGGACATAGTCTCCAGAGCCACAGCAATCGTAACACTCCCCAACTTGAGAATACCAAACTCCAGCTATCAGCCTTTTTCATGGCTGGGTTTCAAAATTGAAGGGAACTGCATGCCGTTTTTTGTTAAATTATTTATTTAAGTTAAAAAAAACCTGCATGCGGTTCCTTTTATTTTGCTACACAGTCAAGATAAGAACAGACTGGGGGCTGCAGCCTGTTGCTGTATGCTTTATCTGTGCTGGCTATCATAATACGGGGGACCCTATGCCAATTTATTTGCTTATTTTTATACCACGATAGTGACTTGCAGACCCTGTCTGTCATTGCAAGCAGTCAGACGCTATCACGCAGGCTAGGGGCACATCTGACTGCAACCAATCAAAGACGCCAGAACTGTAAGTGGGTGGGGGAAGCAGTGAATATGCATGAAGATAATGGAGCAGCCCCAGAAAAAGAGTGAACAACCTAAAAGCAGTTACAGCCATGCCAGATACACGGTAAGTAAAGCACGCTTTCTCTAATCCTCCTGTCCCCTCTACCACCATTTGTAAGTGCTGGATTCTGGTCCCCACAGACTTATATGGGGGCTGGAGTCCTGCCAGATATCTGTGATTAATTCTGAGCCAGAACCAATTTTTTTTTTTAAAGTTCAGTTAGTTCCACCGATTCTGGATATCTGCGCATTTTGCCCATCGCTAATTAGATGTAATAGTTTGCAAAGTGGATCACCAAAGGATTAATGGATAAAATATCTGCCCAAAACAGTATGGAGGGACAAAATGGTCAGTCATATAGGAGAAGTCACTTAATTTTTTCAGGCCGACTGCTCCTTACTACTCCCTCCTATATCTGCAGTTTGTCAGGTTGACTTTTACAATTAGCCACTTGCCATTTTCCTGACGCTGTGCCTGGGACTATGTGCACCTTGGCACCCCGTGGTTCTCCTTGAATCATTTCTATTGTACCTCTGTTTTGGTAGGCTTGTAATTTGCCACTTTGGACGTCCTTGATTTCCAACATGGGCCACTCATACTAACCATAAGATTTGCTGTAGATTCTATCTACTACCATATGAGCAGCAATTTTGTCCCTCCATAGTAGTATACTGTTTTTGGCAGTTATTTTATTAATTGATCCTTTGGATATATGTAGCGCCCCACGGGGCAGGTGTTTTAACCTACTCGTTGCCGGGCCGAGGTTGCAGATCCTCTGCGATGTCATGGAGTGGCCTGGCCCGGTTCCATTGCCCTGAGGCGTACAGGAAGGTGGGTGGAGGGTAGTAGGAAGGATAGTGGTGGTAGTGGGAAGTGGAGGATGGGGGTGATGATGAGGAACGTCTTTATATGATCGTGACCAGGTAATAGCTGCCACTGCTGTTGCTGTCCTCTGGGGCAGATGTCACTGCAGCTAGGGAGGTCTTGCTTCCCGCAGGTGAAGCTAGGCCCCAGGGGTATGATGATAGTAGAATGGAGTAATACGTTGGGGGTGCAGGACTGAGGGCGACGACAAGCACTGGACGACACAGGTTGAAGTTTCCTTTTACCTTTTACTGGTACCTGGTGTAGTCCAGGAGTTAGTGGTCTGGTCAAACTGGAAGCAGCATGGGGATTTCTCTCTGCCTGGTAATTGTAAGCCTCCTTTTGTGCACAGGTGTGGGTCGCTGTGGCCTGAAGCTGCACGGCATCCCTCTTCTATGTGTGTTTGTGCCTTCCATCTGACGGGTAGCGCGAGCCAGGACTGGGGCCCACTCTGTAGCAGCGTCCTCAGGCTCTTTCTTGCCACTTCGCCTCCGGATTTCAGATGGGTCAGAAGAGGTATAATCCTCTGCCATCCGGCATTACTAAAGGGGTTCTTAGCACCCAGTAGCCTGGGATGCCGGTATCCCACTTTATGCGCTTAGTCCTGGAGAGCTGGCAGCGATCGTTCTCTTTGCTTTGTACTACTGTTCTGAGGTCTGGCTTCCTGTTACTCCCTAATCCCTTCTCCAAGTCAGTATGTCCAGAGAGGCTCCCTTCAACACAGGTTATGAGATCCCCCTACTGGTCTGGAGGAGGAAGTGTTGCTGCATGTTAGTGTACCTGGCAGAGATTTCACCACTGATTCCAAGCATGGCATTGCTCCCAGTGATGAGAACAACGCCACTGTGGCTCCTAGAACCACTGGGGTGCCACATATACAATTTACAAACTAGGCTGACATTCTCGTTTTACCTGTTGTTTTCTTTTGCTTTGTTTTTTTTTTTTTATCAATGCGTGTTATTTAATAAATAAAGAATTATTCTTATTTTTCGACCTGCGTACTCCTGTTACTTTGAAGGTTGTGCACTCCTGGTTTAAAACTTGCATATTGCCAGGGTTTAGTTTATATAATGAACAAACAAAAAAATAAAAATCACTTATTCTATCAGTTATCTCTGCATTATTATCTAGATTTTTACCTGTTGTAATGAATCATGTTGGTAACTGGAAACCCCAGCAATTTACAGCACAATGGCTGACACGTAGCATCATGTCAAGGTTAATACCATAAGAGTAATTCCCATGTTATGATTTAAATTAGTGAATTTGGGAAACAATACCACTGGGTTAGAAAACTTAAAACATATGAGGCCCAGTACATAAACTAGAAGCTATTCACCGTGTTAACCTCAGCAAGATTTAATTACGGTAGTTCAGTATAAAATAGGAAATGTCCGAGCCAGCATTACACATCTAGTAGTAACCAATATGAAGCCACCCACACACACATGAAATATTAAACTCGCAGACACCAGAGGGTCACACGTCAAAGAGAATATAAGGGTAGCAAAAGTCACCGGGAAGTGACACATCTGTGACCTTTTAAAAGTCACTGTATCTCCGGCTGCTAAAGATAGTCCCAAAATTAGACTGCGTCAAATGAAATGAATATTACTGATAGGGCCAATAAAATAGCAGTCTAGGCCACATTTGCAAATTTCATACTTTAGTTACTGAAAAATGTCTCTGTTATTGTTTTATATCATGTGAATTAGAGAAGATCCCTTACCATGTTCAGTTACAATCGTACATTTATATTCAGGAATTGTAATGCCCAAGCATAAAGGAGTGTCTATGGGAACACTTTTCCTGATACTCTTCCACTCTATACAGACTGCCAAACCCCAAAAAAATGAGCAAAGTCGTACTCATTAGATGAAATCTACAAACAAACGCATTTTCCTGTTTAAGGGCTGCTTCTCACTTGCGAGTTTCTCGCAGTAGAGCAATGCGAGAAAAACTCGCATTGGAATCGGACACATGTTAGTGAATGATTCAGCTCGCATTTGCGATTTTTTTTCTCAGTCCAAATTGGACTGAGAAAAAAAATCGCAGCATGCTGCTTTTTTGTGAGTTTCTACTGCGAGTCTCTCCAATGCAAGTCTATGGGAGCGTGTAAAAAAATCGGATGTGACGGGACGGCACTCACACCATCCTAGTGACATCCGATTTTCTAAATACATTTCTCGCATGTTTCCTAAAACACTGGAAACGAGTGATGTCTCACAATGTCTGTCAATCACTATTCTCTGTCAGTCAGTCTCTCCGTCTCGGTCTCTATTCTCTCTCTGTCGGTCGGTCTGTCGGTCGGTCACTATCTCTGTCCCTCTCTCACAGTCTGTCGGTCATTTTCCCCTCCTCTCTCATACTCACCGTTCCCCGATCCCCGGCGCGGCGCTGCATGGCATTCACACTGCTGCGGCAGCTTTTACTCTTTTGAAAAAGCCGGCCGCTCATTAAACAATCTCGTATTCCCTGCTTTACTCGCCCACAGGCGCCTATGATTGGTTGCAGTGAGACACGCCCCCACGCTGAGTGACAGGTGTCTCACTGCACCCAATCACAGCAGCCGGTGGGCGGGTCTATACTGTGCAGTGAAATAAATAATTAAATAATAAAAAAAAAACGGCTGCTAACTTCAGGCACTCATGGGATTAGCGGTCACCGGTGAGCCCTTCACAGGTGACCGCTAATCAGGACGCGGCACAGACAGAGCCGCAGCATGACAATGAAGTCGGGTGAAGTTAACCCGAGTTCATTGTGATCGTGCGGCTCTTTCTGTGTCTGCTGTCACTGGCCATTCAGCTCTGCTACATGGCTGTCTGTGTCTGCTGTCAGCGGCCATGTAGCAGAGCTGAATGGCAGATGACATAGTAAAAAATACGCATTACACACGCATTACACACGCTAGTAAAATCATTAATTTATTCACTAAAAGCATCGCACTTGCGTTGCACTAGGACCTAACGTGAACTAAAATCAGCCGAGTTTTTTTCAGCCCAGTCGGACCGATTTTACTCGCATAGGTGTGTTTCCAGCCTAACAATAACAGCCTATCTATGAGCACTGAGTGATCCATTAATCTACTGCAGATTGTTCAGTGCCCATCTGAAGCATGGTCTTCCAGTGTAAGCCGGTTATTGAACGATAGCCGACCAGCAAACCTGTGGCCATCTGGTGGTTGTTCAATATTGCACATGGCACAGTGAAAGCGAACTTTAAAGGAGTTGTCCCCTATTTTAACATTGGTGGCCTATCCTTAGGGGCACTTTGCACGCTGCGACATCGCAGGCCGATGCTGCGATGCCGAGCGCGATAGTCCCCGCCCCTGTCGCAGCGGCGATATCCTTGTGATAACTGCCGTAGCGAACATTATCGCTACGGCAGCTTCACATGGACTCACCTGTCCTGCGACCGTCGCTCTGGCTGGCGACCTGCCTCCTTATTAACGGGGCGGGTCGTATGGCGTGACTGCGACGTCACACGGCAGGCAGCCAATAGGAGCGGAGGGGCGGAGATGAGCGGGATATAGACATCCCGCCCACCTCCTTCCTTCCGCATATCCTACGGAAGCTGCAGTGACGCCGGTAGGAGATGTTCCTCGCTCCTGCGGCTTCACACACAGCGATGTGTGCTGCCGCAGGAACGAGGAACAACATCGGACCGTCACGTCAGCGTAATCATGGATTACGCCGACACTGCACCGATGATACGATTACGACGCTTTTGCGCTCGTTAATCATATCATCGAGCCTTTACACACTACGATGTCGCCTGCGATGCCGGAAGTACGTCATTTTCAATTTGACCCCACCGACATCGCACCTGCGATATCGTAGTGTGCAAAGTGCCCCTTAGGATAGGTCATCAATATCTGATCGTTGGGGGTGCAACACCCCTGTTGATCAGCTGTTCCCGGTGTTGACTGGAACTGTTCAGATATGGAGCTGCACAGCATAGCTCCATCAACTCTACAGCGGTAATGTACATCGACTCATTTTCAAATCAATAGAGGATGGATGCGCAGTATCCAGCAGAAGCCACTATTCTATTGTCGGAGTTGCGCAATGTAGCTCCATAACGAAGCAGTTTTGGCCTCCAACAAAACTGGGAATAGCTGGTCGGCAAGGTGCCAAGTATCGCTCCCCCAGCAATCAGACATTGATCACCTATCTGACAATACCAGCCTCCAGCTGTCAGTTTATCTTTGTTGGGTATCAAAATTTGGGAGGACTGCACAACCTTTTTTTATTATTTAAATAATTAAAAATAAAGTGCCATGGGTCCTTCATATTTTGATACACAGCCAAGATAACGTGGATGGCTGGGAGCTTCAGCCTGTAGCTGTATGATTTATCTTCTCCATTTTCTAAAATTATTTATTTTTTTACCATTATAGGGATGCAGACAGCATGTGTGATTCCAACCAATCATAGAAGCTGTCACAGAAGGTGAGGGCGCAGTCTGACTGGAACCAACCACAGATGCCGGGACTGACAGTGAGCGGGGGAAGCAGTGAATATGTAGGAAAGCTAATGATCGGACCCCAAACCGATGTTACAGCCATGGGGAAAGCCAGTAAATATAACTGTCCTGCTTTATTCCTTATTTTCTTTATTTTGCAGCTCCCCTAGCCCTTACTAACACCATTTTACAGCACACAAGTTCAGGTCCCATAGACTTATATGGGTTCAGGGTCAAGTTTGGGGTTAAGTCTGGTCCCAAACTGGACTTTTTTTAAAGTCCGTCCGGACCTGCCAAACCAGAACATCTGCGGGTTCGCCCATCTCTACTTGTATTGCCTGTAGGGCCTCCTAAGTCCTAACTGACTGACTGCAGGTCAGATAAATGAGATTTAATGCTGATCAAAGTAAAGTAATGCACCTAGGATGGAGTAATCCTATAGCTGCGTATACATTAAATGGAAGTAAACTCGGGACTACAGAACAGGAGAAGGACTTGGGTATTCTCATTACAAATAAGCTGAGCAGCAGCACTCAATGTCAAGCAACAGCTGCTAAAGCAAACAAGATTTTAGGGTGTATAAAAAGAGAGATTAGATCCCGGGATCCCAACGTATTGTTACCCCTCTATAAATCACTTGTAAGGCCACATCTGGAATATGGGATCCAGTTTTGGGCTCCGCATTTTAAGGAGGACATTCAGAATTTAGAATCATTTCAAAGGCGGCTAACTAGACTACTACAAGGAATGGAAGGCCTCACATATGATGAGAGGTTGAAAAAGTTAGATATGTTTAACTTAGAAAAAAGACGTCTCATAAGAGATCTCATTTATATGTATAAATACATGTGTGGTCAATATAAAGGACTGGCACATGACTTATTTCTTCCAAAGACAGTACTAAGGACCAGGGGGCATACACTACGAATGGAAGAAAAGCGATTCTGTCAGCTAAATAATAGAGTTGAGCGCGGTTCGTGGTTCGTGGTTCTCTAGTTCGCGGTTCGAGTGATTTTGGGGGCTGTTCTAGATCGAACTAGTACTCGAGCTTTTTGCAAAAGCTCGATAGTTCTAGTTACGTTCGAGAACGGTTCTAGCAGCAAAAAGCCAAGCTAATTACTAGCTGGCTTTCCGCTGTAATAGTGTAAGTCACTCTGTGACTCACACTATTATGAAATTTCAGCGTATAGTGTGCAGGAACAGCGCATTCAGATCACTGCTGCTGGGATAATGGTGATCGCCATTTTTTTTTTCCCTTGTCTTCCTTCCCTAAGCACACGCATGTAGTGGGGCGGGCCAGCATGTCAGCCAATCCCAGACACACACACAGCTAAGTGGAATTTTAGCCAGAGAAGCAACGGCATGTGTGATAGGATGTCCATGTCACATGTCACTGCATTATAAAAACGGGTATCTGCCTATCAGGACGCCATTATCTGCCTTCTGCGTCTGGGTGTCAGTCACCGCTGGCGTAGCTCCTGTCTCCGATACTGCTGTGTACGCTCTACACACAGCGCTATACAGAATAGGGATAGAAATTTCTTTTAGCCCTTGTAAGGGCTAATAACAGCAGGCTCAGAGCCATAGGTGACAGTCAGGTCCGTGGAAACAGATTTTAACAGCTACAGAAAAGAGCGTCTGTGTAGCTAAGGTCAGGGACTTCCTCGCTGCATTTCCCCATTAAGAGGGATATAAAGTCAGGCTTCCTTTCCTCTACACAGACTCACAACCCTGCCACTGTACCCTCATGCCCTTTGCACACTCCAGCTCATTGTTACTAAGCCATTATACTAGCAAACACTGAGTAAACTTAGTGGCATCCTTAAAGTGGCTGTTGGACTTCCATTAGTGTCCCACTAGTGCAAATCTATTTGCAGCCCCTCTGCATTGCACACTCAAGCTCATTGTTACTAAGCCATTATACTAGTAAAAACTGAGGAAACTTAGTGGCATCCTAAAAGTGGCTGTTGGACTTCATTATTGTCCCACTGGTGCAAATCTATTTGCAGCACCTCTGCATTGCACACTCAAGCTCATTGTTACTAAGCCATTATACTAGCAAACACTGAGTAAACTTAGTGGCATCCTAAAAGTGGCTGTTGGACTTCATTATTGTCCCAGTGGTGCAAAGCTATTTGCAGCAACTCTGCATTGCACACTCAAGCTCATTGTTACTAATCCATTATACTAGCAAACACTGAGTAAACTTAGTGGCATCCTAAAAGTGGCTGTTGGACTTCCATTAGTGTCCCACTAGAGCAAATCTATTTGCAGCACCTCTGCATTGCACACTTAAGCTCATTGTTACTAAGCCATTCTAATAGCAAACTATGCTGCCAGTTTAAGGGCCGTAGTTGCATTGTCAGGGATAGTTATTGTTGTTTATTCTGCTGTTAATAAAGCTAGACCACCGCTGCAATCTACACCACCTCTCAATTTTTTATTACCACATTTTAAGTGCACAATCTTGTCGCAATCAAAATGAGTGGCAAAATGACAGATGCTGGTGGAAAGGGGAAGAGGCGTGTTGGAAAAGGAAAAAAAGGGTTTGTCCGTGGGGAAGGTGGCAAAGCTCCATTAACAACTGCTGAAGATAGACCATCTTCCAGCAAAAGTAAGATGTCTACTACTTATCGTGGACAATCCGATGTGCTCCCTTTTTTACGGACACGAACAACTGGAACAAAGGTTGATGATGGCCAAAAAAAGAAAATGGTTGAATGGATCTCAAGTGGTCCAACAAGTGCCCTCTCCGCCACCTCAACTACCGCATCCAAAAAACACTAGTCCTCTGAGTTGTCATCCCAATCACACTTGCTTTCTCCCAGCTCTGAAGTCTCCATCTGCCCTGCACAGTATGGTGGAACTGAGATGGCTGAGTCTGCAGAGCTCTTCAGTCACACTATAGCCTGGGAATCAGAGGTCTGCTCCCAAGCTACAGTGAATACAGACCAGGAAATGGTCTGCAGTAATGCCCAGAACCTTCGTGACTCTAATTCAGGCTGTGAGGACCAAGTTTCTGAGCATAATGTTGACCCTTATTCACAAACTGTAAAACCTGTTGTTATAGACAATGAGGAACATACTGATGACGATGAGACGCAGATACCAGATTGGGATGACAACTTAAATATTGGTTCAGGGCAGGAAGAGGCTCGGTCTGAGGGTGAGGGGAGTGCAAACACAACACTTGATGAGGAAGTTCTAGATCGCACCTACTGTCAACCCACAGTCAGGCACTCGAGGAGGTCAACAGAGGCGGTGGAGGAGGATGCTACTGACGATGAAGTTACCTTGCGCCTTCCTGGACAGAGGAGTACTACTGGTAGCACGTCTACAACTGCATCCTCAACCACCACTCTGCCTCTGAGCACTAGTCGGGGGGGCTCAGCAGGTCGCATGCCCTCTAAGCCTTGCCTTGCCTGGACCTTTTTTGACATAGCAAAAGATCGCCCAAATCATGTGATATGTAAAATTTGTCATGATTCTATTAGTAGAGGGCAAAACCTCAGGAGTTTGACAACTTCTTCCATGAATCGTCACATGAATAAATATCATATGTCCCAGTGGGAAGCTCACCGTGCTGCAATGCTGTCTAGCGGAGCAAACCATCCACCGCCTGCCCCTTCATGTGCATCCACGCGCTCTTCATCTTCTAGGACTGTGGGGACAGCTGTCACACCTGGTTTTCCACGCACAACTTCCACCACTAAAACCGCAACAGGCAGTTTGCTTGGTAGGCCATCAGTTGGTTTGGAAGGGGAAACAAGTGTGTGTGTACAGCTCTCTCAGACATCGATAGCACCAACGTTGGATGAAGGCAACATCATGTCTATGCCTGCACTTTCCTCACAAACCTGCATTTTTCCAGGGACACCCTACTCAACACCGTCTACACACAGCAGCCAGATCTCTGTCCCTCAGATGTGGACAAATAAAAGGCCATTTCCTGCGACCCATGACAAAGCTAAGAGGTTGACTTTATCCCCCTGTAAGCTCTTTGCTACCGAAATGCTGCCTTTCCGCCTGGTGGACACACACAGGATTTTAGAGACCTTATGTCTGTTGCTGTGCCCCAGTACCAGATGCCCAGTCTCCACTACTTCTCTAAGAAAGGTGTGCCCGTGCTACACCAGCATGTCGCACACAACATCACCACTTCCTTGAGAAACTCTGTGTGTGAACGGGTGCATTTCACCACTGATACTTGGACCAGTAAGCATGGACAGGGACGTTACATGTCACTGACTGGGCACTGGGTAACTATGGTGATAGATGGTGAAGGGTCTGCTGCACAAGTCTTGCCGTCCCTACGACTTGTGTGTCAATCCTCTGTCTGTTCAAGTTCCGCCACTGCTTCTGCCTCCTCCACCTCGTCTGGGTCCTCCATCTCCGCCGCAAGCCTGCCTGGTCAGGCCACGAGCGTTCTAACTGCGCAGAAGGAATCACGCACCCCTCATTTCTATGCTGGCAGCAGAGCACAACGGCATCAGGCAGTCTTTAGCTTGAAATGTCTTGGAACTAAGAGTCACACAGTGGCTGAGTTGTGGGCAGCTCTGGAGACTGAGTTTAATAAATGGTTGTCTCCACTCAACCTGCAGCCTGGTAAGGCCGTGTGTAACAATGCTGCAAACCTGGGTGCGGCCCTTCGTCTGGGCAAGGTGACACACGTGCCTTGTATGGCTCACGTGTTGAACCTTATTGTCCAGCAATTTTTAACACACTATCCCGGCCTAGATGGCCTTCTGAACAGGGCACGAAAACTGTCTGCTCACTTCCGCCGTTCAACCGCCGCTGCTGAGCATTTTGCAACGCTCCAGAAGTCTTTCGGCCTGCCGGTTCATCGCCTGAAATGCGATGTGCCGACACGCTGGAATTCGACTCTCCACATGTTACAGCGACTGTGGCAGCACCGTCGAGCCCTGGTGCAATACGTCATGATGTATAGCCTGGGCCAACGAGATGCAGAGGTGGGGCAGATCACCCTGATGGAGTGGTCTCAGATCAAGGACCTATGCACCCTTCTGCACAGTTTCGACATGGCGACAAATATGTTTAGCGCTGACAATGCCATTATCATAGAACAAAATAGGGACGGCACCACCATTAAATATATATAGGTAATGGAAGTGTGCTTCAACCCATAAATAGAATCTGGAACACAAAACATGGGAAAGAGTGAGCACAACTACACCAAACATATACTGGAAAATCCAGGATAATGGAATCAAGCAAGAGGAGTCCCTTGTTGCATGCAAAAAGTGTGAAAAAGTTTATTAATAACACAGAGAAATATTGTTAAGACCATTTAAAAATGGGAAAGATCAAAAGAATGATCTACCCATGAGCAAATTGGCACATCACCAACCAAAACCTCATGAATTAATATAAAGCATACTAGCTCACAAAAGCAGTACCAAAGGACAGTATACAGCAGTACATAGTCACCAATTGTAGGATTCACATAAATATGGTACAGATCAAAGAGAGCTAATACAATACCAGGTAAGTAAATAGTGAGGGAGGTGGTGTGGGTGCGCCTGCCCCACGCGTTACGCCACCATATGTGGCTTCATCAGGGGTAAGATCTGTACCATATTTATGTGAATCCTACAATTGGTGACTATGTACTGCTGTATACTGTCCTTTGGTACTGCTTTTGTGAGCTAGTATGCTTTATATTAATTCATGAGGTTTTGGTTGGTGATGTGCCAATTTGCTCATGGGTAGATCATTCTTTTGATCTTTCCCATTTTTAAATGGTCTTAACAATATTTCTCTGTGTTATTAATAAACTTTTTCACACTTTTTGCATGCAACAAGGGACTCCTCTTGCTTGATTCCATTATCCTGGATTTTCCAGTATATGTTTGGTGTAGTTGTGCTCACTCTTTCCCATGTTTTGTGTTCCAGACAATGCCATTATCAGCATGACAATTCCAGTCATGTACATGCTGGAGCACACGCTAAACACTATTCGGAGTCAGGGGGTGGGACAACAGGAAGGGGAGGAACTACAGGAGGATTCATATGCGCAAGAGACAACAACATCACCAAGGTCCAGACGTCATCACCAACGCGGCAGGCATGGGACCATGGGGGACAGGGATCAACAAGGGCGCATGGTAGCAGGCGAAATGTTGAAGAAGGTGCAGGAGAACATGAAGAAATGGAGGACGAACTGTCCATGGACATGGAAGACTCAGCGGATGAGGGAGACCTTGGTCAAATTTCAGTTGAAAGAGGTTGGGGTGAGATGTCAGAGGAAGAAAGAACGGTTAGCATCTCTATGCCAGAAACACAGCGTGGACTTGGTCCGCATGGCTGCGCAAGACACATGAGCGCCTTCTTGCTGCACTACCTCAAACATGACCCTCGTATTGTCAAAATTAGAAGTGATGATGACTACTGGCTTGCCACACTATTAGATCCCCGGTACAAGTCCAAATTTTGTGACATAATTCCAGCCATAGAAAGGGACGCACGTATGCAGGAGTATCAGCAAAAGCTGTTACTCGATCTTAGCTCGGCTTTTCCACCAAACAACCATGGTGCAGGGAGTGAATCTCCCAGTTGTAACTTGACAAACATGGGACGGTCTCGTCATCTTCAACAGTCTATCCGTACCAGCAGCACTGTATCTGGTGCTCGTAGCAGCAATTTTATTGAATCTTTTCATAATTTTTTTAGACCATCCTTTGCAAGGCCACCAGAAACAACAAGTCTGACACATAGTCAATGGCTGGAGAGGATAATACAGGAGTATCTCCAAATGAACATCGATGCCATGACTTTGCAAATGGAGCCTTGCTCATTTTGGGCTTCAAATCTTGAAAAATGGCCAGAGCTCTCCACTTACGCCTTGGAGATTTTGTCGTGTCCAGCTGCCAGCGTTGTCTCTGAACGTGTCTTCAGTGCTGCTGGGTGTATGCTGACAGATAAGCGTACGCGTCTGTCCAGGGACAATGTGGACAGACTAACGTTCATCAAATTGAACAAGTCATGGATCCACAAGGAATTTACTACCCCTGTGTCATCCTGGGGAGAGTAAATGCTTGTGGATTTTGAATGTGCTTGATGCAAATCTACCTGTGAAGTGTACAACTAGGGCACAAGTGGTGCCACTGAAGGAGTGGGTGTGTGTGCGTGGCTCAATTTTTGGAAAAAAGGGAGACTCCGCTTGGAGTAACCCTTGCTTGCCGTGTTTTTAAAAAGGAGCCAAGATGAATAAGTCATGGTTCAGCAAAGACTTAGCTACCTACCCCGGTGTCATCCTGGGGACAGTTAAGTATGGCGTATTTTTGAATGTGCTTGATGCAAATCTACCTGTGAAGTGTACACCTGGGGCACAAGTGCTGCCACTGAAGGGGTGGGTGTGTGTGTGGCACAATTTTTGGAAAAAAGGGAGCCTCCGCTTGGAGTAACCCTTGCTTGCTGTGTTTTTTAAAAGGACATAAAAACAAAAAAGTGAGCCGGAGTATGAGATGGTATACATGGAACTTGTGAGACCATGTTCACAATGGCCATGAGACAAAGAGAAACCAAGGAAAAAATTGTGAAAACATACCCTGCTGTAAATAAATAAAAGCATAGTGCATATAAAACATAGAGTACTTAGTAAACACTGTTTTTGATCAAAAAAAGCATAAAGCTATCCCACCAAACGTCAAGGTGTACCCAGTTGGGATAGTACCTACTCTCTCTAATATTAAAACCTTACCATTGGTCTAAAATAGGCCTCAATGTAGCTAAGGGCTGAGAGCGACCGGGTCCCAACAGGACACACACAGTCAGGGGGATTCACAGAATGAAATGTCCAGCTCACTGAGAAGGGGGCCACTCGCTGTTTATATTGAATACAAAAAAAAAAAAAAAAGCCGTTAGCCACATTGAGGCCTATTTTAGACCCATGGTAAGGTTTTAATATTAGAGAGAGTAGGTACTATCCCAACTGGGTACACCTTGACGTTTGGTGGGATTGCTTTATGCTTTTTTTGATCAAAAACAATGTTTACTAAGTACCCTATGTTTTAGGTTATGTGCCCACGGGCGCTCGTACCTGCGGATATATTCGCAGGTACGGCCGCATGTTTCCCGCAGCTGCCCGCCGGCATCCGCAGCTATTTTTAGCTGCGAGTTCCCAGCGGAATAGCTGCGGGAAACATGCGGACTTTCACGCGATTTACCTGCGGACGTCCCGGCCTCTATCTCCATAGCGGAGGGCCCGGATCTCCGCAAGTAAATCCGCATGAATAATTGACATGCAGTTAGGTGCGGCTGAGGGATCTCCGCAGGAGATTCCGCAGAAGCACTTTCCGCAGCGTGGACACAGACACTTCCCATGTCCCATATGTCACATGGCCTTATATGCACTATGCTTTTATTTAGTTACAGCAGGGTATGTTTTCACAATTTTTTCTTTGGTTTCTCTTTGTCTCATGGCCAGTGTGAACATGATCTCACAAGTTCCATGTATACCATCTCATACTCCGGCTCACTTTTTTGTTTTTATGTAGTTTTTTTTTTGTATTCAGTTCAAACAGGGAGTGGCCCCCTTCTCAGTGAGCTGGACATTTCATTCTGTGAATCCCCCTGACTGTGTGTGTCCTGTTGGGACCCGGTCGCTCTCAGCCCTTAGCCACATTGAGGCCTATTTTAGACCCATGGTAAGGTTTTAATATTAGAGAGAGTAGGTACTATCCCAACTGGGTACACCTTGACGTTTGGTGGGATAGCTTTATGCTTTTTTTGATCAAAAACAGTGTTTACTAAGTACCCTATGTTTTATATGCACTATGCTTTTATTTAGTTACAGCAGGGTATGTTTTCACAATTTTTTCCTTGGTTTCTCTTTGTCTCATGGCCAGTGTGAACATTGTCTCACAAGTTCCATGTATACCATCTCATACTCCGGCTCACTTTTTTGTTTTTATGTAGTTTTTTTTTTTATTTTGTATTCAGTACAAACAGGGAGTGGCCCCCTTCTCAGTGAGCTGGACATTTCATTCTGTGAATCCCCCTGACTGTGTGTGTCCTGTTGGGACCCGGTCGCTCTCAGCCCTTAGCCACATTGAGGCCTATTTTAGACCCATGGTAAGGTTTTAATATTAGAGAGAGTAGGTACTATCCCAACTGGGTACACCTTGACGTTTGGTGGGATAGCTTTATGCTTTTTTTGATCAAAAACAGTGTTTACTAAGTACCCTATGTTTTATATGCACTATGCTTTTATTTAGTTACAGCAGGGTATGTTTTCACAATTTTTTCCTTGGTTTCTCGTTTTTTAAAAGGAGCCAAGATGAACAAGTCATGGTTCAGCAAAGACTTAGCTACCTACCCCGGTGTCATCCTGGGGACGGTTAAGTAAGGCGCATTTTTGAATGTGCTTGATGCAAATCTACCTGTGAAGTGTACAACTGGGGCACAAGTGTTGCCACTGAAGGGGTGGGTGTCTGTGTGGCCCAATTTTTTGGAATAAAGGGAGACTCCGCTTGGAGTAACCCTTGCTTGTAGTGTTTTTAAAAAGGAGCCAAGATGAACAAGTCATGGTTCAGCAAAGACTTTGCTACCTACCCCGGTGTCATCCTGGGGACGGTTAAGTAAGACGTATTTTTGAATGTGCTTGATGCAAATCTACCTGTGAAGTGTACAACTGGGGCACAAGTGTTGCCACTGAAGGGGTGAGTGTCTGTGTGGCCCAATTTTTTGGAAAAAAGGGAGACTCCGCTTGGAGTAACCATTGCTTGCAGTGTTTTTAAAAAGGAGCCAAGATTTACAAGTCATGGTTCAGCAAAGACTTTGCTACCTACCCCGGTGCAATCCTGGGGACGGTTAAGGATGGCGTATTTTTGAATGTGCTTGATGCAAATCTACCTGAGAAGTGTACAACTGGGGCACAAGTGCTGCCACTGAAGGGGTGGGTGTCTGTATGGCCCAATTTTTGGAAAAAAAGGGAGACTCAGCTTGGAGTAACCCTTGCGGTGTTTTGCATGATTTTAGAAGGGCATGCCATGCCTATATCTGTGTCTCGTCCTCTTTTTCCTTTTCAAGCTGTTTTGTTTTCGCATGAGAATTTGTTCTTGTCACTTTCCAATGTGTTTGTGTTGTGTTGTGAGTTATCTGTCACCTTTTGGACACCTTTGAGGGTGTTTTCTAGGTGTTTTTATGTGTTTGTGATTGCCTCCCATTGTTTCCTATGCGGTTCGAGTGGTTCGCCGAACCGGTTCGCCGAACCGAACTCGAACAAGACCTCCGTTCGACGAACCGAACTCGAGCCGAACCACGTCCGGTTCGCTCATCTCTACTAAATAGGAAAGGATTCTTTACAGTTAGAGCAGTAAGACTGGAATGCCCTACCACAAGAGGTAGTAATGGCAGATACTATAACAGCTCAAATAAAGGATTTTTTTGGGTGTTTGTGTTTTATTTATTTTAACTTACTGGATTAGTAATGGGAGGTCTCTTAGACCCCTCCTCATTGCTAATCTAGGGCTTAGTGGCAGCTGTTAGCTGTCATTAAGCCCTTACAGTGCCTTGTGAAAGTATTCGGCTCCCTTAAATTTTTCAACCTGTTCCCACTTTTCAGGCTTCAAACATAAAGATACAAGTTTTAATGGTATGGAGAAGAATCAAAAACAAGTCGGACAGAATTGTGAAGTTGAACAAAATGTATTGCTTATTTTAAACTTTTTAAAAAAAAAATAAAAAAATAACTCAAAAGTGGGGCGTGCAATATTATTCGTCCCCTTTACATTCAGTGCAGCAAACTCACTCCAGAAGTTCATAAAGAAATTTGACCTAGTCTTATGTTCATTACGACTATAAGTAAAGGCAAGATGCACAATAATATTTTGCAAAAAATACAAAAATATTTTTATTTTAATTTTTAATTGCATGCGTGATTAGAAAAGACATACACAAACAGAAAGTGAATTAAAATCAACACAACAGACAAGATGGGCGGTGTGGTAGGTAGGGGGCTTCTCCTACTGTAATTCATAATATAAGAGCCTCCAGTAGTCTAGGATATGTGATTTTCTCTGTGATAGATATTAATTGAAAAACTCCTGTGGTAGTTTAAAGAAAATCACAGTCCTATGTTAATAATGAATATACAAAATCACTGTTGCAGCATGGCAAAACTAACTATGCATATTTGGGTACAATTAAGGCAAGTGAAAAAATCAATTACAAAGTCATAATATCACTATATAGGAATTTTTCAGTAATAATTCAATAGTAAATCCAATATGCCATTTGCCAATAATATCAATAGAGGCTACCGTAGAGAGCAGATAGACAGTTCAAGATAGAATAGTCCTGCAAGTTACAGCAGCAATCAAACTACAACTTGTGATTAGAATGATAATAAGGCATATGAATCGTACAATATAGATATTAAATAGTATAGCAGGACTAACTTATTGTCTTTGCATGCATGATTACAATAAAATAATTGATCATAGTATATAACAAATTCATATATCGCTTGCAAAAAGTATTAATCAGGGCTGCCATGAAAAAACCGTATAGATTTAAAAATTGATAATCCTGTAGAACATAGCAGCAAATTGCCTTGCATTTGATAATAGCAGATAAACTATATAAGGTATACAAGGTCAATTAATATATCCTGTATATGTACTATGCAAGCGGCATAAGACAACAGATAATCCTGATATAACACTTGCAAAAAATGCTAATCAAAGCTGCCATAAAAGACAGTAGACAGTACAGGTGTAAAGATTAAGTAATCCTGTGAGACACAGCAGCAATTTAGCTCGCAGTTGATAGTATAAATAACAAAGAACCGTGTAAAATATGCAAGGTTAATTAGTACATCCTATGCCAAGTATATCCACAACAATCGGCATAGGATAACACAGAGGTGAATAGTCATTCAGAGCCGATGATTGAGTCAGATCCCGGTAAAAGGATTAAGTATATCCAGCTGGGATGGAGAAAGCTCAGTGAAGGGGAGATAATACTCACCAAGATAATGCCCCCACCAGGACACACCGCCCACACCTCGACGTGCATTTCGCAACTGCTTCGACCTCCGGACGAAGCAGTTGCGAAACGCGCGTCGAGGTGTGGGCGGTGTGTCCTGGTGGGGGCATTATCTTGGTGAGTATTATCTCCCCTTCACTGAGCTTTCTCCATCCCAGCTGGATATACTTAATCCTTTTACCGGGATCTGACTCAATCATCGGCTCTGAATGACTATTCACCTCTGTGTTATCCTATGCCGATTGTTGTGGATATACTTGGCATAGGATGTACTAATTAACCTTGCATATTTTACACGGTTCTTTGTTATTTATACTATCAACTGCGAGCTAAATTGCTGCTGTGTCTCACAGGATTACTTAATCTTTACACCTGTACTGTCTTTTATGGCAGCTTTGATTAGCATTTTTTGCAAGTGTTATATCAGGATTATCTGTTGTCTTATGCCGCTTGCATAGTACATATACAGGATATATTAATTGACCTTGTATACCTTATATAGTTTATCTGCTATTATCAAATGCAAGGCAATTTGCTGCTATGTTCTACAGGATTATCAATTTTTAAATCTATACGGTTTTTTCATGGCAGCCCTGATTAATACTTTTTGCAAGCGATATATGAATTTGTTATATACTATGATCAATTATTTTATTGTAATCATGCATGCAAAGACAATAAGTTAGTCCTGCTATACTATTTAATATCTATATTGTACGATTCATATGCCTTATTATCATTCTAATCACAAGTTGTAGTTTGATTGCTGCTGTAACTTGCAGGACTATTCTATCTTGAACTGTCTATCTGCTCTCTACGGTAGCCTCTATTGATATTATTGGCAAATGGCATATTGGATTTACTATTGAATTATTACTGAAAAATTCCTATATAGTGATATTATGACTTTGTAATTGATTTTTTCACTTGCCTTAATTGTACCCAAATATGCATAGTTAGTTTTGCCATGCTGCAACAGTGATTTTGTATATTCATTATTAACATAGGACTGTGATTTTCTTTAAACTACCACAGGAGTTTTTCAATTAATATCTATCACAGAGAAAATCACATATCCTAGACTACTGGAGGCTCTTATATTATGAATTACAGTAGGAGAAGCCCCCTACCTACCACACCGCCCATCTTGTCTGTTGTGTTGATTTTAATTCACTTTCTGTTTGTGTATGTCTTTTCTAATCACGCATGCAATTAAAAATTAAAATAAAAATATTTTTGTATTTTTTGCAAAATATTATTGTGCATCTTGCCTTTACTTATAGTCGTAATGAACATAAGACTAGGTCAAATTTCTTTATTAACATATGTTATGGTGACTTTGGTCATTTCTAATAATTAATAAATATCATGTATTCCTGTATTCTATTGTTAATAATCACTCCAGAAGTTCATTGAGTATCTCCGAATGGTCCAATGTTGTCCTAAATGACTGATCATGATAAATATAAGCCACCTGTGTGTAATCAAGTCTCTGTATAAATGTACCTGCTCTGTGATAGTCTCAGTGTTCTGTTTAAAGTGCAGATAGCATTATGAAGACCAAGGAACACAACAGGCAGGTCTGTGATACTGTTGTGGAGAAGTTTAAAGCCGGATTTGGTTACAAAATGATTTCCAAAATTTTAAACATGCCAAGGAGCACTGTTCAAGCGATCATATTGAATTGGAAGGAGTATCATACCACTGCAAATCTACCAAGACCAGGCCGTCCATCCAAACTTTCATCTCAAACAAGGAGAAAACTGATCAGAGATGCAGCTAAGGCTGCTTTCACACAACGTTTTTTTAACATCCGTCATGAACGTTTTTTTAACGCAAAAGCGGATCCAGTGCAAATGCGTTTTCATTTCAATGCATTTGCAATGGACTCGCGTTAACATGCGTTCACCTGCGTTTGCGTGCGTTATAATGAGGATCCAGCGACTTGCAGTTTTTTAACACTTTTCAAAAACGCTACTTGTAGCGTTTTTGAGCTGCGTCCAAATACTGCAAATTGCTGGATCCTGACTAAACAGCATGCAAACGCATGTGAACGCTGGCATGCTGATAGACAGGATCCTGCTTGCTCTACTGAGCATGCAAAGAAACCAGTCTCGGGTGATCAGTCCCTCTCTCTCCACCCTCTCATTCCTCCCTCTCTCTCTGTCTCTCCCCCTCCCTCTCCTGTCTCTCTCTCCCACCTGAGAGCTGCGGACACTCGTAACCAAGGTAAATATCGGGTAACCACTTCTCTTAGTTACCTGATGTTTACGTTGGTTACGTGTACAGATGCTCGTAACCAAGATAAATATCGGGTATCCAAGCAAGTTACCCGATGTTTACCTTGGTTACGAACCTCCGCAGTTGTAAGAAGCCGGCTCCCAGTCTGGCACGTTTAGTTCCCCTCACTCCCGATCACATGACTCCAATGCCCGCCCCTAAACATCCAGTGACAGGATCCTGCAAAATAACACATGCGTTAGCATGCAATTTTTGCTGTAAAAGCAGGATCCGCTTTGACAGCAAAAAAACGTTCATGACGCATGTTAAAAAAACGTAGTGTGAAAGCAGCCTAAGAGGCCCATGATCACTCTGGATGAACTGTAGAGATCTACAGCTGAGGTAGGAGAGTCTGTCCATAGGACAACAATCAGTCGTACACTGCACAAGTCTGGCTTTTATGTAAGAGTGGCAAGGAGAAAGCCATTTCTCAAAGATATCCATAAAAAGTGTCATTTAAAGTTTGCCACAAGCCACCTGGGAGACACACCAAACATGTGGAAGAAGGTGCTCTGGTCAGATGAAACCAAAATTAAACTATTTGGGCACAATGCCAAATGATATGTTTGGCGTAAAAGCAACACAGCTCATTACCCTGAACACACCATCCCCACTGTCAAACATGGTGGTAGCAGCATCATAGTTTGGGCCTGCTTTTCTTCAGCAGGGACAGGGAAGATGGTTAAAATTGATGGGAAGATGGATGGAGACAAATACAGGACCATTCTTGAAGAAAACCTGTTGGAGTCTGCAAAAGACCTGAGACTGAGACGGAGATTTGTCTTCCAACAAGACAATGATCCCAAACATAAAGCAAAATCTACAATGGAATGGTTCACAAATAAACGTATCCAGGTGTTAGAATGGCCAAGTCAAATTCCAGACCTGAATCCAATCGAGAGTCTGTGGAAAGAGCTGAAAACTGCTGTTCACAAACACTCTCTTTCCAACCTCACTCAGCTCGAGCTATTTGCAAAGGAAGAATTTCAGTCTCTCGATGTGCAAAACTGATAGAGACATACCCCAAGCGACTTGCAGCTGTAATCGCAGCAAAAGGTGGTGCTACAAAGTATTAAACTAAAGGGGACGAATAATATTGCATGCCACACTTTTCAGTTTTTGTTTTTTTAAATAGTTTAAAATAAGCAATACATTTCATTCAACTTCACAATTGTGTCCCACTTGTTGTTGATTCTTCACCACAACAGTAAAATTTTTATCTTAATGTTTGAAGCCTGAAATGTTGGAAAAAGTTAAAAAATTCAAGGGAGCCGAATACTTTCACAAGGCACTGTATATTACCCCGATTGACAATGCACCAGGGCAATCGGGAAGAGCAATGTAAAGCACCGGAATTGTAGTATCTAATGGAGGCACCAATTCTGGGCAGTTGTGGGCTGCAATTTTTAGCCTGAAGGTTCCCAAAAACCATGGGCCTTCCCAGGCTGAGAACACCAGCCCACATCTGTTGGCTTTATCATGGCTGGGTATCAAAATTGGGGGGGAACGCACACCATTTATTTAAAATGATTTAATTAAATAATTAAAAAAAAAAGCCTCATAGGGTCCCTCTTATTTTCATATACAGCCAAAATATCACACACAGCTGGTGCTGCAGCCTCTAGCCATATGTTTTATCTGCACTGGGTATCACAATATGGGAGACCCTAACTATTTTTTTTTAATGTATTTATTTACTTATTTATTTTTACACTACTGTAGGGATGCAGACATTGTCTGTGTTATGGTCCGGAGACCGCAAAAGATCTTGCAAAAATCCTATAAAAAGATTGATTAAAAATACACAAGAGTAATTGGAAACTTAGCTAGCTGCAATCCACTGACTACACAAACTCAACTAGAAGTAGCGGTGGAGCATTCCTAACAAACCTCACCGCTGGAGAACTAACTAAACTCAAAGATGGAATGAGGAATCCTGAATTGCCTCAGAGCAGGCCCAAAGGAAAGTCAAAGCCCTCAACATATAATGACGCCGATGTAAGAAAAAACAACACACAGATGGTAGATATAGAAATAAGCAAAGTGAGGCCCTGCTAGCTAGATACAAAAGTATAGGATAGATTACTGGTTGCAGCCAGTTAAAACCCTGAATAATATCAAATTCTGATAACCAAAAATTCCCTTAAAGATCACACGATCTTTCCTCCCACTATATCAGGAACTCTTGTGCAAATATATTTCAATAGAAAATGAAAATTTAATAGAAAAGATCATAACTGCAAAACACAAGAGATACAAAAATACAAAACTCCTGATCAAACAAGGAGTAAAAACTCCCTTTCTTGCTTGGAATAAATTGCCCTCCAAAAATAATGCAGGAAGAGCACTTATTCACTTGCAAGAAACAAAAGGGAATATTCTCAAACACTGATTTAGAAAAAGACATAGATTAAGCAGAAAACGCCCATCAGTGCAAATTCAGCCTTTAACCAAGCCCAGACTAAGTGAATAAAATACTTATCAGGCATAGCTGCAGACTTAAGATGACATGGGAACAAAACAGATGCAAATGAACGAAAAACTGCTGTAGAAATCATTCCTGGAGAATCCAAAAAGGCGCAAAAAGGCAAAACAAAAAAAAAAGGGAAAGCCAAAACCCAAGGCTGGAGGACAAAATTCACGACATTTTCACATGAAGCAGAAACAATTATCATGGCAAAGGTTAGACAGAGACTGCCTTCCTATATCCCCCCAGGCTGTACTCCATAGGCTTCCTGAAACAGCAATCATCTACAACACCTGTCTGAGCGACAGGTGCAGAATGAGACTCACTGCCATCACTAGCCTCCAGAGGGATTCCAGAAACACTCCCAGGAACAGCACCATCTCTGATGATATTCACAACAGTCTGTGAGTCCAATCAATCACAGATGCTGGAAAGGATGGTGGGGACGTGTTCTGACCAGGGCTGGCGTCACCACCCAGTGCACCCAGACAAACAGGGGGGTCCACTCACTGTGGGGTACAGCATCCGTGCTGCTGCTGGACGGTGTTCCCAATCCTTAATGATGCATGGGATCTGGAGTAACTGCCTCTCTCCCCAGGTGCGCTGTCTTCTCTCCTCTGCGCTCTGTGATGAGTGCAGCATCTGGGCTATTGGCAGCTTATGAATACTAATTAGCCAAAAACAGAGACCAGTGATGTAACTTGCAGGGCGGTGCTGATCTCATGCATCACCGTATAGTGATACTGCTCTGTTGCTAGCTGATCATAAGCCACCATCAGTTCAGATGTTTAGCTCATCGCACAGCGCAGGGGAGAGAGGAGCGCACAGGGGGAGAAGACGGCACACAAGGGGGGCAGATAGTGCCCAGGGAGGAGAGGAGCTCAAAGGGGGGAGAAAGTGCACAAGGGGAGAGAGGAGCGCACAAGGGACTAGAGAGAGTATAAGGGAAAAGACAGCGTATGAGGGAGAAAAGCGCACACGAGGGAAAAGAGCGCACATTAGAGGTGTGCGCATGGGGGAGAAAAGGAGCACACGGGGGAGGAGCGCATGGGGAGAGAGGAGCGCATAAGGAGAGAGAGGAGTGCACAGGTGGAGAAAGGAGCACACAGGGGGAGAAGAGAGTGCATGTGGAGAAGAAAGCACATGGGGAGAGAAGAGCACACAGGGGGGGGAGAGGAGTGCACAGTGGGAGAGAGGAGCACACAGGGTGAGAGAGGAGTGGACAAGGGAGAAGAGACTGCATGGGGAGAAAAGAGTGCATGGAGAGAAGAGAGCGAACGGGGAGAGGACATGGTGGAGAGAGGAGCGCATAAGGCAAGAAGAGAGCACACTGGGGAGTAGAGCACACTCGGGGGAGAAGAGAGCGCATAGGGAAAAGAGAACATAGGGAGAAAGACTATACAGGGGGAGAGATAGCACTGGGAGAGTGCACAGGGAGAGAGAATGAATGGGAAGAGAACACAGGGGGGAGAGACCGCATGGGAGGAGAGAGAGCGCATGGAGGGAGGGAACGTACAAGGGGAGAAGAGAGTGCATGGGGAAAGAAGAGAGTACACTAGAGAGTCAGAGTGGATGACGAGGAGAGGATGCACAGGGGGATTATATTTACTGGGATTGTATTTATATAAAATTTTAAGCAAAAAATGTGGTCATGACACACTGTTATGGGGCGAGGATCTGCTGCTGACACTATTATGGGGGTAATGTCCCCAAATTCTCTACTAGATAA
The DNA here is from genome assembly GCF_048569485.1 of Anomaloglossus baeobatrachus. NCBI lineage: Eukaryota > Metazoa > Chordata > Amphibia > Anura > Aromobatidae > Anomaloglossus > Anomaloglossus baeobatrachus. Next base: position 459,476,989 of record NC_134355.1, on the reverse strand, counting down.
GATAACTGTGGAAAGATAAGGCGCAAATAGGGTCTTACCCGGTATACACGTGGAAGTGAATACTGGCAGGTCAACTCACCTGGTTCGGTTGTGCCAGTCACAACCCCTTTCAAAGCATGTAAATCACGATGTGATGGTGTGGGAGGCAGCGGTCCCGCGGTGATGAGAAAATTCAAAAAGTGTAAGAAAGCAGGTTGATATACCGCGCCACACCACAGAAGCCAAAAGTTGTTAAAAGTAAATCCCTTGTTCTTTATTTTCACAGGTCTACGCGTTTCAGGGACATATCCGTCCCCTTCCTCAGGACAATGTACAGAAAATACTATCTAGTATTTTCTGTACATTGTCCTGAGGAAGGGGACGGATATGTCCCTGAAACGCGTAGACCTGTGAAAATAAAGAACAAGGGATTTACTTTTAACAACTTTTGGCTTCTGTAGTGTGGCGCGGTATATCAACCTGCTTTCTTACACTTTTTGAATTTTCAAATTCTCTACTAAGGTACCCCATCTTGGTAATGATCCTCCTGCCTTGTATATAATCCCCATGCTTGTATATACAGTGCCTACAAGTAGTATTCAACCCCCTGCAGATTTAGCAGGTTTACACATTCGGAATTAACTTGGCATTGTGACATTTGGACTGTAAATCAGCCTGGAAGTGTGAAATGCACTGCAGCAAAAAAGAATGTTATTTTTTTTTTTTTTTTTTAAATTGTGAAAAGTTTATTCAGAGGGTCATTTATTATTCAACCCCTCAAACCACCAGAATTCTGTTTGGTTCCCCTAAAGTATTAAGAAGTATTTCAGGCACAAAGAACAATGAGCTTCACATGTTTGGATTAATTATCTCTTTTTCCAGCCTTTTCTGACTAATTAAGACCCTCCCCAAACTTGTCAACAGCACTCATACTTGGTCAACATGGGAAAGACAAAGGAGCATTCCAAGGCCATCAGAGACAAGATCGTGGAGGGTCACAAGGCTGGCAAGGGGTACAAAACCCTTTCCAAGGAGTTGGGCCTACCTGTCTCCACTGTTGGGAGCATCATCCGGAAGTGGAAGGCTTATGGAACTACTGTTAGCCTTCCACGGCCTGGACAGCCTTTGAAAGTTTCCTCCCGTGCTGAGGCCAGGCTTGTCCGAAGAGTCAAGGCTAACCCAAGGACAACAAGGAAGAAGCTCCGGGAAGATCTCATGGCAGTGGGAACATTGGTTTCAGTCAATACCATAAGTAATGCACTCCACCGCAATGGTCTCCGTTCCAGACGAGCACGTAAGGTACCTTTACTTTCAAAGCGTCATGTCAAGGCTCGTCTACAGTTTGCTCATGATCACTTGGAGGACTCTGAGACAGACTGGTTCAAGGTTCTCTGGTCTGATGAGACCAAGATCGAGATCTTTGGTGCCAATCACACACGTGACGTTTGGAGACTGGATGGCACTGCATACGACCCCAAGAATACCATCCCTACAGTCAAGCATGGTGGTGGCAGCATCATGCTGTGGGGCTGTTTCTCAGCCAAGGGGCCTGGCCATCTGGTCCGCATCCATGGGAAGATGGATAGCACGGCCTACCTGGAGATTTTGGCCAAAAACCTCCGCTCCTCCATCAAGGATCTTAAGATGGGTCATCATTTCATCTTCCAACAAGACAACGACCCAAAGCACACAGCCAAGAAAACCAAGGCCTGGTTCAAGAGGGAAAAAATCAAGGTGTTGCAGTGGCCTAGTCAGTCTCCTGACCTTAACCCAATTGAAAACTTGTGGAAGGAGCTCAAGATTAAAGTCCACATGAGACACCCAAAGAACCTAGATAACTTGGAGAAGATCTGCATGGAGGAGTGGGCCAAGATAACTCCAGAGACCTGTGCCGGCCTGATCAGGTCTTATAAAAGATGATTATTAGCTGTAATTGCAAACAAGGGTTATTCCACAAAATATTAAACCTAGGGGTTGAATAATAATTGACCCACACTTTTATGTTGAAAATGTATTAAAATTTAACTGAGCAACATAACTTGTTGGTTTGTAAGATTTATGCATCTGTTAATAAATCCTGCTCTTGTTTGAAGTTTGCAGGCTCTAACTTATTTGCATCTTTTCAAACCTGCTAAATCTGGAGGGGGTTGAATACTACTTGTAGGCACTGTATGTCCCTCATCCTGGTATAGCCCCGATCCTCCTATATACCGCCATTCTGGTATAGCCCCCTTCCTGCTACATAGCGTCATCCTGCTATATACCCCCATCCTGCTATATACTGCCATCCTGGTATATGTCCTCATCTTGCTATATACCCCCATCCTGCAATATACCCCCATGCTGCTATATACCCAATCCTGATATATGGCCTGCATCATGTGGCACACAAAAAAAATTTTTATATTCATCTTTCCTCACTCCAGCAACATCACTCGTCCTCCTCTCTGTGCCAGCAGCAGCGCCGCTGACCTGTATGGAGCCGTCACCATTCCCCTGCAGCATCGCGATGTCCTCCTGTCTGCCGCCCGCTGATGTGTGTAGAAAGTGGTGAGCACAGCGATGACGTCATCGCTGTGTGCACCGCTAGTCTCCACACACAGCAGCGGCCGGCAGACAGGAGGACATCGCGATGCTGCATTCAACGGTGTCGGGTGAGTATCCTTATTCACTGCGCCCCGCGCCGATGATGATACGCAGGGAGCAGTGAATACAGCCGCACATGATCACTCCAAGCTGTAGTTGCCAGGGGTGATCACGTGGGCCGGCTCTTTACTATGCGTGCATCCCCCGCCCATAATCCTGCCCACCTGTCAGTGCCGGCTTCAGCGCTGAGAGATGATGGGCGGGAGGATGCATATTAAACGAGCAGGTGTACGTGGTCACAGCGGGCGCTGCTACAGCCTGTGCATACCGCCAATGACCCACTCCACCGCAGCATCCTCATCCCCCGCAGCCATGCCCTACATTCAGACTATAAGACGCACCCCCCACCTTCCCCCAACATTTGGGGGAAAAAAAGTGCGTCTTATAGTTCGAAAAATATGGTGTATATATATATATAGTACAGACAAAAAGTTTGGACACACCTTCTCATTCAAAGAGTTTTCTTTATTTTCCTGACTGAAAATTGTAGATTCACATTGAAGGCATCAAAACTATGAATTAACACATGTGGAATTAAATATTTAACAAAAAGTGTGAAATAACTGAAAATATGTCTTATATTTTAGGTTCTTCTAAGTAGCCACCTTTTGCTTTTATTACTGCTTTGCACACTCTTGGCATTCTCTTGATGAGCTTCAAGAGGTAGCCACCGGAAATGGTTTTCACTTCACAGGTGGGCCCGGTCAGGTTTAATAAGTAGTATTTCTTGCCTTATAAATGGGGTTGGGACCATCAGTTGTGTTGTGCAGAAGTCTGGTGGATACACAGCTGATAGTCCTACTGAATAGACTGTTAGAATTTGTATTATGGCAAGAAAAAAGCAGCTAAGTAAAGAAAAACGAGTGGCCATCATTACTTTAAGAAATGAAGGTCAGTCAGTCCGAAAAATTGGGAAAACTTTGAACGTGTCCCCAAGTGCAGTGGCAAAAACCATCAAACGCTACAAAGAAACTGGCTCACATGAGGACCGCCCCAGGAAAGGAAAACCAAGAGTCACCTCTGCTTCGGAGGATAAGTTTATCCGAGTCACCAGCCTCAGAAATCGCAGGTTAACCGCAGCTCAGATTAGAGACCAGGTCAATGCCACACAGAGTTTTAGCAGCAGACATATCTCTAGAACAACTGTAAAGGCTGCTTTACACCAGGCAATCTATCGTGCGATAGATCGTCGGGGTCACGGTTTTTGTGACGCACATCCGGCATCGCTGGCGATGCCGGCCTGTGTGACACCTCCTAGCGACGCAGTATCGCTCACAAATCGTGAGTCGGGTACTGCTCGTTAGGTTCCATAATATCGGTTACTTTAGTTGACCATCGTTTCCGTGGTAGCACACGTCGCTCCGGGTGACACCACGGGAACGATGAGCAGCTCACCTGCCTCCCGCGGCCGCCGCCGTCTCTATGTGGAAGGAAGGAGGTGGGCGGGATGTTTACCTCCTGCTCATCTCCGCCCCTCCGCTTCTATTGGCCGGCGGCCGTGTGACGTCGCTGTGACGCCGAACGTCCCTCCCACTCCAGGAAGTGGACGTTCGCCGCCCACAGCGAGGTCGCACGAGAGGTAAGTATGTGTGACGGGGGTTACTACCTTTGTGCGACACGGGCAGCGATTTGCCCGTGACGCAAAAAGGACGGGGGCGGGTACGATCGATTGTGAAATCGCACAATCGGTCGTACCGTGTAAAGCAGGCTTTAAGAGGAGACTTTGTGCAGCAAGCCTTCATGGTAAAATAGCTGCTAGGAAACCACTGCTAAGGACAGGCAACAAGCAGAAGAGACTTGTTTGGGTTAAAGAACACAAGGACCAGTGGAAATCTGTGCTTTGGTCTGATGAGTCCAAACTTGAGATCTTTGGATCCAACCACGTGTCTTTGTGCGATGCAGAAAAGGTGAACGGATGAACTCTACATGCCTGGTTCCCACCGTGAAGCATGGAGGAGGAGGTGTGATGGTGTGGGGGTGCTTTGCTGGTGACACTGTTGGGGATTGCACCTTCTATATTATAATCATGAATTGTGGTATGTATTACAGACACCCAGTGAGACTCTTTCGCCCAGGGCCCACGGACACCTGGCGCTAGCCCTGGGTCTGACTGCAACCAATCGTAGATGCCGGGACTGACAGTGGGCAGGGGAAGCAGTGAATATATATGAGAGCTAATGATCGGACCCAGAAGCAATATTACAGCCATGGGGAAGGTCAATAAGTGTAACTGTCCTGCTTTACTCCTTATTTTCTTTCTTTTTCCATTTGTTTATTCTTATTATTATCCAGTTGGTGAAAACCAAACAGTAACATGGACTTCCCTGAGAAGTCCCTGTTCGGGGCCCATGCACAGACGCTAGGTGTCCAGTACGTACCCTAAACGTTACAGTTCGGGTTCGTCCATCACTAATTACAAGTAGTGATGGTGTCACGCTAGGTACAGGGGAGGGAAACCCTGCTTCTAGGGAAGTGTGAGATGTGACCCCTGACAAAACCTACCGCTGACCCTTGGGGTCCCTCACCACTCTAGATAGGTTCCAACCCTATGCACCGAGCTGGATACCTGACCTAGGATATCCCTTAGAGCTGAACCATAGATAGGGAAAGGGTAGGATGAGCTCTTCGTTAACACCATTAAACACTAAAGAAGACACAGGGAGCACACACATGGGGAAGCGCATGAACAACTTATCTCCAGATGCCTCAGGAAGAAGATCAGCAGAGAACAGTAACAATCCTACAGATGATTGCAAGCCAACTGCTTTCATCCAAAGCTTGTGAATCAGCTGATTATCACCAGCACAAGTCCAGGGAAAATGAGAGTGTTTAAACCCAAGGGGAAATACAGATGATTAGCAGCTGAAGGGAAGAGGAGCTCTGATGGGTCCTAAAGGGAAAAGGATGAAAACCCAGCAGAGGAGATGCCAAGTATACTGAATACTAACAACAGGAATAATAGGAAGTCAGGAAGCATTCTATTTCCAGACACCACAGGACTGTCTGTCACCTGTGACACACCCATGACAGTCCCCTCCCCTCCCCCATCTACGAGTGTTCTCCTGACACTCAGGACCAGGCCTATCTGGATGGGCAGCATGAAATGAATGAACCAATGTTGTGGCATTCATATCCGATGCTGGGCCACACATCCTCTCCTCCGGTATGTGACCCCTCCAGTGCACCAAGTATTAAAGGGAATGATGTAGAAAACAAGAATCAACAATCTTAGCTATTTGAAACTCTAGATTACCATCAATCATGACTGAACCGGCGACAAGGGGGATGGCTCCAAAGGTACCACATCATTTTTGAGCAGTGCCCTGTGGAACACATTATGGATCCTAAGAACCTGAGGTAACTCCAGACAAAATTATACTGTATTAATGATCGCGGTTATTTTATAGGGACCAATAAACCTTGGTCCCAGCTGCCAGGAAGGAATCATCAACTTTATGTTAATGGTAGACAACCACAAATATTCATTCACACTGGACCTGGCAAGCATTTTTTTGTCAGCCATACTTTTGTATCTGTCATACCCATCAGTTTCAAATTACTCTGGACCTCTTGCCATACAGAAGAGAGTGATGATGCAAATTGCTCCTCCTCAGGAATACCTGAAGCACCCCTAACACTAAAGGTACCAAATTGCATATGAAAACCCTATGCACAAAAAATGGTGACTTGCCAGTAGAGTCCTTTAACCCCTTTACCCCCTTTACTGGACTCAACAGAGAGGTCTGGAGGCCTGAGGAAGAAGCTGAAATGGATGAGAAAGTGATGAGAGTGAATGAGGAGAGCCTGGAGAAAATGCCTGCTTGCATGTCTGACTCACATATGGTTTCTAGGAATAAGGATGTCACAGTATTACGCCACTGATTCTCTCTCTCTCCGCTTCATACTCACAGATCTCAGCGCAGCTATCACACTGCTCTCGCTGCCTCTCATTCTTCTTTCCTACCCACTCATCAGTCAGACCCACCCCCAAGCTGAGCTGTCTGACTGCAACTAATCATAACCGCCAGTGAGCAGGTCTATATTGTACAGTAAAATAAATAAATAATTTTACAAAATGGCATGCGATACCCAGCCAAGATAAAGCCTCACAGCTGAGGGTTGGTATTTGGCAGGCTGGGGAGACCCATGTTTTTAGGAGCCCCCCAGCCTGAAAATAGCAGCTAGCAGCTGCCCAGAATTGCCGCTTCGATTAGGTGCAACAATCTCAGAGCTTTACCTAGCTCATCCCGAATGCCCTGGTGTTGTGGCAATTGGGGTAGTAGGAAGCTAATGGCAGCCCATAGCAGCCACTAAGTCCTAGATTATTCATGGCAGGCATCTCTGAGATACCCCCTATGATTACATTGTAAGTAAAACAAAATAAAAAAAAACACCAAAATAATCCTTTATTTGGAATAAAATACAAAAAATCTCCCTCTTTCACCACTTTATTAACTCTCATAAAGCCCTCCAAGTCCAACGTAATCCACACGAGGTCCCACGACGGTCCTGGCTCTGCTACATCTGAGCCTGGAGAGAACAAAACAACGCCAGATTTCTCCATGCTCTGGGACACACTGACAAGAAGGTCCCAGCTGGCAGTAGTGACGTCACTCAGTTCATCGGTGGTCATACCCGGGTTCCCAAGGTATGACCTCTTGTGATCTGAAGCACTCTGACCTAAAGTGCGGGACCATATCCCGCACCCTGCCAGTACTTTAACAGTGACAGTGCTGGCATGGAGGTGCAGGCTGCCCCACACGCCCCGGACAGCATTATCAGTGTTAAAGTGTGGGGCCTGTCCCACTCCCCGCCAGCACTCCAACACTGACAATGCCGTCCGGGGAGAGCGGTGATCACAGCCCGCCATCTGCTGTGAGCCTGGTGCGTTTCGGCAGCTCCTCCTGGCAGAGCACACAGATCTGCTAGGAGGAGCTACTGAGGTCAGTACATGCTGTGGTGAGTGGTGATCACAGCCCACCATCTCCTGTGAGGCGGGTGTGTGTTGGCAGCTCCTCCTGGCTGTGCACACAGCTCTGCCAGGAGGAGCTGCTGACACACATCTGCCTCAATGCAGATGGCGGGCTATGATCACCGCTTGCCGCAGCATGTACTGACCTTGGTAGCTCCTCCTAGCAGAGCTATGTGCTCTGCCAGGAGGAGCTTCCGACACACACCCGGCTCACAGCAGATGGCGGCCTGTGATGACCATTGATGAACTGAGTGACGTCACTGCTGTCAGCTGGATCTTTCTTGTCAGTGTGTCTCGGAGCCTGGAGAGATCGGACGTGTTTTCGGTCTCTCCAGGCTCAGATGTAGCAGAGCCAGGACCGTCATGCGACTTCGTGCGGATTACGTCAGACCTGGAGTTGCATGGGGAGTTAATAAAGTGGTGAATTAGGGGGCTTTTTTGTATTTTATTCCAAATAAAGGATTCTTTCGGTGTTTGTGTTTCTTTTCATTTACTTACAAATTAATCATGGGGGGTATATCAAGAGACGTCTGTCATGATTAATGTAGGAGTTAGTGGCTACTATGGGCTGCCATTAACTCCTTATTACTCTGTTTGCCACCACACCAGTGCATTCAGGATGAGTGAGGTAAAGCTCCAGGACTGTCACATCTAATAGATGTGGCAATTCTGGGTGGCTGCTGGCTGATATTCTTAGGCTGGGGGGCTCCCAGAAACGTCAGTCTTTCAGCCTGAGAATACCAACCCTCAGCTGTGAGGCTTTATCTTGGCTGGGTATCAAAATTGGGGGGGACCGCACGCTTTTTTTTTTTTTAAATTATTTATTTATTTTACTGTACGATATAGACCCACTTACTGGTGGCTGTGATTGGTTGCAGTCAGACAGACAGCTGTCACTCAGCTTGGGGGCTGACTGCAACCAATCACAGGGAGATGCAGTGAATATGTGATGAGGCTAATGAGCGGGTAAGGAAGAAGAATGAGAGGCAGCGGGAGCAGTGTGACAGCCGTACCACGCAACGGTGGGTATGAAGCGTAGAGAGAGACGCTGTCAATGTACTGTGCACAAAATGGCGGCGTCCAGCCAATAACAGTAATGCCGCAGTCAAGATGGCTGTAGCATTACTGTGATTGGTTAAGAAGCCCAGAATGTTTAGTGTTTGCAAATCAGGCTCCAAAACGGCTGGGCAGGACATTCGAATATAGCGAGGCAAATACACCATTCCTCAGAATATAACGAATCGCCCGAGTACCATACTATTCTGCAAATTGCGAATAGTAACGAATACACTCACTCATCACAAGTAATTTAAAAAAATAAAGGAAAAAAAGGGAAAGCAGGTGCATTATACTTACCGAGTCTCTTGAGCGGCTGTACACTGCTTCCGGGCCATTCACACTACTTCCGGAACCATTCATTAACCTCATGCATATGCACTGCTCCCCCGCCCACCTGAAGACTCTGCTGATTACCTTGAAAATCTCATCCCCCATGGAAGCTGGGTTGATGTGAAGATGGATAAAGTTTTATACAAGGCAATCCTGGAAGAAAACCTGTTAGAAGCTGCAAAAGACTTTAGACTGGGGAAAAGATTCACCTTCAATCAGGATAATGACCTTAAACATACTGCCAGAGCTACAATGGAATTTAGATCAAAGAATATTCATGTGCTTGAATGGCCCAGTCACAGTCAGACCTAAATCCCATTAGGAATCTGTGGCAAGACTTGACCATTTCTGTTCATAGATGCTCTCCATCCAATCTCATAGAACTACAACTATTTTACAAAGACAAAAGGGCAAAAATATCACTGTCTAGATGTACAAAACTGGTAGCGACATACCCCAAAAGATTTGCAGAAGTAATTACAGGGAAAAGTAGTCTTTCAAAGTATTGGCTCAAGGAAGCTGAATACAAATGGATGTTACAATTTTCAGATTTATATTTTACTTGCTACTTTATGTTGGTATATCACATAAAATACCAACAGAATACATTTATGTGTGTGAGTGTAATGTACCATGAAAAAATATGTTAAAGTTCACAGTTATTAAAACTTTATCAAGGCACTGTATATGAAACAAAAACCTGAAAGTGATTATATTATGAGACAGTCCAAACTGAATTAATTTTTTTGAGCACCTATTAAATATATTAGTTTAATACACAAATTATTTTTAAGTATTCCTATCATCACACATGTGAGATAACATCAGATTATGTGTTTGAAGAGACCAGGTGATCTTATTTTCTTCCTATATTTAAGTGAACTGGCACATTAATTCCTACATTTTATCTGCTTCATAGAAATTTGCAGGTGTAAATGTTCTCATGCAGCTTCCAATTGGTTTTGGCATAATTTCATCATCTAGGAAATTCGTTTTGTATTTGTGCACAGATGACTAACCGTTTTTGCCATGACTTTGTATTGTTCAGCTAAAGGCATCTGTGTCACTAAAATACACATATTATCACACAATGCCTTCTCTAAAACTAATCATCTGAAGCATAAAGAAATTCTTAAAAATGAGAGCATCACACTGGGACAACAGTCCAGTAATAACTGTTTCTAATCCAGGGTCTGTTTTGCCTCAGAGAACGTTCTTCAACCCCCATTTACCTATAACTGCAAATCTTCCCCTATTTAAAGACTAGGGTTGTTACTATAGCTGAAAAACTATGAGAACCGTATTCTGAAAAAAGGATGAAAATCAACCGTTCAACCACAATATACTTTATGTTAGTGGTAAATTTAGGATTATTTTTTTTTTTTACGTTTATTTTTTAAAATATTGGAAATTTGGAGAAAATGTAGCAAATTTCGCAAATTTCAAACTTTTCATTTGTATGCCCTTACCTTAACCCCTTTATCTCCGAGCCTGTTTTCCCCTTCATGAAAGGCTAATTTTTTTCAATTGTGACTAGTGTCACTTTGTCAGGTTATAACTCTGTAACGCTTCAGGGTATCCCAGAGATACTGAGACTATTTTTCATGGACATATTGAACTTCATGGAAGTGGTAGATTAATGATATTTTTTGTATTTATTTGTAAAAATATTTGAAATTTGGTGGATTAAAAAAGTGTTGTAATTTTCAAACTTTGAATTTTTATGCCCTTAAACCAGAGAGATATGTCAAACAAAATAGTTAATAAATAACATTTCCCACATGTCTACTTCACATCAGCACAATTTTTGAAATATAATTTTTTTGTTATGAAGTTAGAAGGGTTCAAAGTTTTTTCAGCAATTTCTCATTTTTCCACCAAAAGTTACAAAATCATTTTTTAGGGGCCACATCACATTTGAAGTGACATTGAGAAGCCTAGGTGACAGAAAATACTTAAATGTGACACCATTCTAAAGACTGCACGCCCCACACTGCTCAAAACCACATTCAAGAAGTTTATTAACCCTTTAGGCGCTTCATAGGAACTAAAGCAATGTAGAAGGAAAAAAATTAAAATTTTACTTTTTCCCACAAATATGTTACTTTAGCCCCAAATTTTGCATTTTCACAATAGTAACAAGAGAAAATGCACCATACAATTTTTTGTGCACTTTGTCATCATAAGCCCAACATCTCATGTGTGGTGGAAATCTACTGTTTGAGCACATGGCAGGGCTTGGAAGGGAAGGAGAGTGTGACGCCATGGCCTATCAGGTCATCACAGGGTATTGTGCAATCTGCCCTTCTGTGCAATATCCACATCCTCCTTGGTTATGGGTCCCCAACTAATGGTGTTGCCAACAGCAGTCAATCAAAGTCCTAGGTACACTCTGCACCACACCCACCAGACACACCGGTGGACGGCCTGAGTGGAATAGGGTCGCCCACTTGCGGGGGTTGGTTAAGGGGAGGTCAGGAGTGTCAGGAGTAAGTCAGTGAAGTGTAGGAAGTGTAGGAGAGAGGAGGTCAGGAGCCGGGCTCCTTGGAAGTAACTAGGTGACAGACGGTGGTCGGGGTACTAGCGCAATGAGGGGGATAGGACTTTCCACAAATACAGTCCAGAAAATCCCAAGCGTGAAGCCTGAGAGCAAGCTCCCACAGTTAGCCATACTGGGGAGCGGCACCCGGCTAGTTCCACACTACCGGGACCAAAAGACAAAAGAGAAGTAACTTAGGTGCCAGGAGGAAGGTCACGGATCACCAGACAACACCATCGGGGACGGGACCCGAACTAGCTCCCCTCAGCGGCAGCAGTGTCTAGAACTTTGGTTTATCCGGTTGTCGGTGTCAGCTTTATGGACTGAGTGAGTACGAAAGTGGCCCCTGCGCTCCACACAGCACCCCCCAACACCACCTCGGAATCCCGGGGCATCCCCCCTACCCGTGGAGGGTCCTAACACCTGGCTGCCCCATTCCTTCACCCCCAGGTACTCCCAACTGCAGCGGTGGTACTTCCAAATTACCACAAATCACAGGTGGCGTCACGAACTCTAAAATATCCCCTGTAAATAACCGCCTTTGTTTGAGGAGCCGCACGACCGCCCGGGTCCGGAGACCCTTCGAGCCACCGCGGATCCGGATTCGAGCAGCCTGGCTGCTGATACGGGGGTGGCACAGAGAGCCATTTAAATTTTAGAGTGCAAAATTGTCGGGAATAGATAGTGGATGCCATGTTGCATTTGGAGAGCCCCTGATGTGCCTAAACAGTGGAGCTGCGCTACAAGTGACCCCATTTTAGAAACTAAACCCTTCAAGGAATTTATGTAGATGTTTGATAAGCATCTTAAATATCCAGTGCTTCACAGAATTTTATAACTTTAAACCCTGAAAATAAAAAAAATATGTATTTTTACCACAAAAATGTTGCTTTAACTCCAAATCTTTTATTTTATAAGGGTAACAGGAGAAAATGCAGCATGCAATAGGTTGTGTAATTTCTCTTGTGTACGTCAATACCTCATGTGTGATGGAAATCTATTGCTAGACTATATGGGCTCCTTCCAGGTATGAGTCATTTCTGTCATGTGATAGGGGCATGTTAGAAATGCAGCTCATACACTCTCATATCTACAAAGGCCAGGCAGCAGACAGGGGCAGGAATAGATAGCAAAACCTGACCAACCTATTAGCTATTTGGCAGCTGCTGCCAATCAAAAAGCTGTACATTTCTGTAACTTTACTTGCCTGTATTTAAAAACTATACATCCAATCTGACAACTAAAGGTATATATAGAATCAGCATGATCTCGCCAGTACAGTGCTAGCTTTAGTTAATATAGGAAAATCATGGTGATTGTGCTTTATCTTTGACACATTATTTCATGCTTCATCATTATCCCCTTGCTTTAATTCTCTAAACTTTTTTGTCATTATTATGCAATTTACAGGTCTAGTTAGCCATAGTAGTTGTCTCCTGTTTCTAGCTTGTTTATTCCCATATGGTATATATTGTCACAGGTCATATTTAGGATGCTTATATTGGTGTACCATTTGCTTTGTGTACTTTAATTTCTTAGGGCATTGTCCCAGTTTCTTCAATTTCTCAATCTGTTAGCCTCTTTTCCCTGGTTTCTTCCAGACCCATTTGCTCCCATTAGAGCCTAGTTATTGACTTTCATCCAATCGATCTAGATCACCCACTATTTTGAACAATATTGAAGTTGAGGCGTCTTCACTTTTTCCAGATCACCATTCCAGACTTGTGTAACATGTGTCGCATGCTGCTTGCATGGACATCTGTGATCTCACTATGACACTATGAGCATACAAGCGGCATCCACTGACATCTTATTTGTGCCAGAACTGATAGACCTCGTGAAGAGCCGCCTTGTTGACGCTGATATTTTGCCTGAATGTCCACCTCTTTGATGGATGGACTTCATTCTTTATTTTTCCAATTGTCATGTCACTTACAGGGGAAATAGATTCAGGTTAACATAATTTAGCTGACAAAATAAAAAATATAAAACCCACAAATCTCTACATGTGATTTAGTAATAATTACTGTGATGTTCAGGTTATTGCCAGATGATGCAGCTGTGGTGTGGCAGCAACTCGGCTGAAATTCCATCTACCTACGGCAGTCCAATGACCGGACAACTGTGAAACATAATTGTGTGGCAACTGGCTAGATGCAGCTGAGCGCACAACCAGGTCTTGACCTCAGGGTGCTCCCACATTTGGTGATATTGCATGTTTATGACAAATTGGTATGGTTTTGCAATGTGCGCTTTGGCCACAGGTAAAACGAAGGAGCCTGGCAGCAGCATCTTCTCTACTCGGCTTTGGAACAAACATGCAAATATGCTAATATCCAAAAATAACTAAAAATCAACAGCAATTATAAGTTGAAATCTGTAACAAATATCTTTAAATAGGAGTAAAGAAATAATTCCTGAAGAGATATTGGCAATGAAATTGTCAGTTAATTTAATAACACTAATTAATAACTAGTTACAGTGACTAAACAAATACTACAATTCGGAGTTCAAGATACTAACTATACTTAAACTCATGTTACATATTAACAGAGAAATTTCATGAGAAAACATATCCAGTCATTAGTTAATGGGTATACTGCATTTAGAGAAATGGAAGGTACATGACAAATGCGTTCTCACTGAGATCACCACTGTCACATGGATGAGTGCCTAGGAGTTTAAATCTACCAACTGTGTCACCATCACTCAACTTTGGACAATTAGTGTCCAATAATTAAAATGGACAGATGCAGTACAATGTATTTCTATCTGTCAGATGTCCATGATTAATGGCTTGTTAATTCAATTCTCGGACACCTCACTTGATATTCTAAGGCTTATGAGGCAGAACGAACATAATTAGTAGATTCTGTAGAAGTGCAAGGTGTAGTTTTGGAGTGATCAGAATTGGCTTCATTCGTATTAGCATTCCTTCATACTTCTAGAATGCAGCGGAATGAATCAAGCTCAATGGGGTGAAGCACTAGTAAAAAGACGTGTGCTGAGCAATGAATAAACATAGGGGTCTCTATGTTGATATTTCATTCAGAGCACAAGGAGATCAAGTGTATTGATGTTTTCATACCCAAGTTGCCTTATTGTGCAGGGGGAGGAACTTTCCATTTAAAGTCAAGGTGAAGACATGCAATGGGCAGATGGAACCTGCTTTGTTTGAGGAAGATTGTTTCAGCTATTTATGATAATCAATGGGAACGTTCCTGAAGCAGTTCAGATTATTCTGTAATGAGGTTGACCAAAATGAGGCAGTATTGTCGGCTTGGAACAACTAACACTCCCACTTTCCGTATTAACAACCTTTCTTCTTACATGAAGGTTCTTAGATGCTGAAGTGGAGACAATAGATGGAGAGTGAAAACACTACCAGAACCGCCTTTTGTTTTGTGCGTCTTTGTACCTTCTCAAAGGACTATTTTGAGGGGTTATCTTATTCTCCTTTTCAGAGGTACTGAACCTCAGATTGGCTGTTGTATAGCAACATAGAAATGGGAACTTAATTGACTGTCCTCTCTGAGAACTTTGTACGTCATTCCTGACCCATGCTGATATTTTTGCTAGCTGTGAATTTATAATGTGTCCTAAAATCAAGATACAATTTCCTCTCTTCATACACAGACAATATATATTTTAACAGGGTCAATGTTTTGCTAGTGTTTTTATTTTTTCCATGTCCAACCAGTTTAAAGTGAACCTGTCAGGTGCAATATGCATCCAGAACCACAAGCAGTTATGGGTGCATATTGCTAATCCCTGGCTCACTGTCCCTGTATGTAGTAGCATAGATAAAGAGATCTTTAGAAAAAGTATTTCTAAAAATCCTTTATAATATGTTAATGAGGCCAGTCACAACGGCGTTAGCTCCCTTTGGCTAGTCGGCTCCCTTAGCATGTTAGCACGTTCCTGTGGGCGTGCTAACATGCTAATGAATCCGCAGCGTCAGAGGCATTGTTGCGCTGACCTCTGCTGCCACCGCTGGTTTTCAGCTCAGTGTGCATGATCAGAACATCCCTGGACATCAGTTCCTGCAAACTATACCACTTTGAATCTGGAACGCGTCCACCCGGCTTCACAGTATGCATGACTGGAAGTCCGAGACTTATGATCATGCTCACAGAGCCAAAATCAAGACCTTATGAGGCCCAAAGCAATAAAGTTTGGCAAGGCTCTCATTCATAGATTGGATAGTCTCCAGGAGCAGACATTTCATTGGTGCAGCCTGTGTGGGTGCCCAGGGGCCTAAGATGTAGGGGGGGCCTATTACTACCTCCAAAGCAGATAGAGTTGTGCATTTTGACAAATTGTTGGACTGAAAATAGCCCATATACTGTTATTGCACAGGGGCCCTTTTCTGTCTGTGTCCGCCAGTGGTAGTCCAACTAACATCACTCCACCCCAGAGTCCATCATATTAGAGCATTGTGACTGTTTCTTACTGCTCTCTGCATAGAGAAGATGTTGGATATCTGAATCATCTAAAAATGGCAATCAGAGTAGAATAACTTCAGCCAACAGATTACAAGGGAAATGCTAAGAAGTGCAAGTGTGGATCAGGTCGGAAAAACGTATTTCCTGAGCTGGTAGACTTGATCTGTGAATGGGTTGCTGACAGTAGAGCAAAGACTTTGGTTTGAATTTGGTCATGACTAGACATGAAAAAATGTTGTTTTTTTTTTATTTCAGGAATAACTGTGGTTCATGCAGTGATATTTGAATACCCTATTTATTATATTGACCATACGATTTAAGCACTTTTTCCATTTACCTTTTGTGCTTCCCCTATTTCCTCATAGATTGTGAGCAGGACCCTCACGCCTCTTGATATCTGTTGAATTGCGTTACTCTATAATGTCTCATATTATCTATTCATGTTCCTTCTGAATTGTAAAGCGCTGGGGAACATGTTGGTGCTATATCAATAAAAATTATTATTATTACAAATGTAGATTGTTATTCAAGGAAAAGTAAGACATCTCCTGATAATAAGCCCTAGTGCATCTTTTGGAGTAAAAAATATTATTAGATCCTGTCTTATTTTTGGGAAAACTTGGTAGCTTTTCCTGCAATTAAAAAAGTGAAGGTATCAGTAACATCAGCTCACCGGTTTCAGGAATGCTGTGATTTGGGTGCGGTGCATGGGAACTCTAGTCTGATTCCTGGGCAGTATAGCCAGCGGATGATTCAAAAAAAGTGTTCCGAGCACCCCTAAAAAAAAAATTATTAGTTCCAAAATTAAAACATCATGTTTAATTCAATGTTTAAAACCAAGAAAAAAATAAAAACATAGTAACATATGGCCTATACGTTTAATACTTACAAGGCATGTCTTAAGAAATAGGGCATTTATACAAGAGACCTTGCTGAATTGTGGAAAGAAACGCCCTAAACTAACCATGGAGTTAAGTGGCTTAAATAGGATTGTGATTTGTGAATTAACATCATCCAATACATAGAAATGTGCATAATATTAATATAATACATTATTAAAAAAATTCCAAATATTCAAAAATAGAAAACAAAGAAAACAATGTAACAAAAAAATAAATGTGCATAAATTTTCATTTGACGTATGTACATTATTATTTACAGAGATGCTTTTATTTCTTTCTTCGTTTTTGCTTTGTTTTCTATTTTTCAATTTAATTATTTGGAACTTGTTTAATGATGGCAATCATTCAAGTGGAAGCTGTATAAAGATATAGCTGGGATGATTTAGAAAGACTTGCACTCGCAGGGGGTTGGACTTGATGGCCCCTGAGGTCCCTTCCAACTCTACCATTCTATGATTCTATGTATTATATTGCCATCTTGCACATTTATATACAGTTAGGTCCAGAAATATTTGGACAGTGACACAAGTTTTGTTATTTTAGCTGTTTACAAAAACATGTTCAGAAATACAATTATATATATAATATGGGCTGAAAGTGCACACTCCCAGCTGCAATATGAGAGTTTTCACATCCAAATCGGAGAAAGGGTTTAGGAATCATAGCTCTGTAATGCATAGCCTCCTCTTTTTCAAGGGACCAAAAGTAATTGGACAAGGGACTCTAAGGGCTGCAATTAACTCTGAAGGCGTCTCCCTCGTTAACCTGTAATCAATGAAGTAGTTAAAAGGTCTGGGGTTGATTACAGGTGTGTGGTTTTGCATTTGGAAGCTGTTGCTGTGACCAGACAACATGCGGTCTAAGGAACTCTCAATTGAGGTGAAGCAGAACATCCTGAGGCTGAAAAAAAAGAAAAAATCCATCAGAGAGATAGCAGACATGCTTGGAGTAGCAAAATCAACAGTCGGGTACATTCTGAGAAAAAAGGAATTGACTGGTGAGCTTGGGAACTCAAAAAGGCCTGGGCGTCCACGGATGACAACAGTAGTGGATGATCGCTGCATACTTTCTTTGGTGAAGAAGAACCCGTTCACAACATCAACTGAAGTCCAGAACACTCTCAGTGAAGTAGGTGTATCTGTCTCTAAGTTAACAGTAAAGAGAAGACTCCATGAAAGTAAATACAAAGGGTTCACATCTAGATGCAAACCATTCATCAATTCCAAAAATAGACAGGCCAGAGTTAAATTTGCTGAAAAACACCTCATGAAGCCAGCTCAGTTCTGGAAAAGTATTCTATGGACAGATGAGACAAAGATCAACCTGTACCAGAATGATGGGAAGAAAAAAGTTTGGAGAAGAAAGGGAACGGCACATGATCCAAGGCACACCACATCCTCTGTAAAACACGGTGGAGGCAACGTGATGGCATAGGCATGCATGGTTTTCAATGGCACTGGGTCACTTGTGTTTATTGATGACATAACAGCAGACAAGAGTAGCCGGATGAATTCTGAAGTGTACCGGGATATACTTTCAGCCCAGATTCAGCCAAATGCCGCAAAGTTGATCGGACGGCGCTTCATAGTACAGATGGACAATGACCCCAAGCATACAGCCAAAGCTACCCAGGAGTTCATGAGTGCAAAAAAGTGGAACATTCTGCAATGGCCAAGTCAATCACCAGATCTTAACTTAATTGAGCATGCATTTCACTTGCTCAAATCCAGACTTAAGACGGAAAGACTCACAAACAAGCAAGACCTGAAGGCTGCGGCTGTAAAGGCCTGGAAAAGCATTAAGAAGGAGGAAACCCAGCGTTTGGTGATGTCCATGGGTTCCAGACTTAAGGCAGTGATTGCCTCCAAAGGATTCGCAACAAAATATTGAAAATAAAAATATTTTGTTTGGGTTTGGTTTATTTGTCCAATTACTTTTGACCTCCTAAAATGTGGAGTGTTTGTAAAGAAATGTGTACAATTCCTACAATTTCTATCAGCTATTTTTGTTCAAACCTTCAAATTAAACGTTACAATCTGCACTTGAATTCTGTTGTAGAGGTTTCATTTCAAATCCAATGTGGTGGCATGCAGAGCCCAACTCGCGAAAATTGTGTCACTGTCCAAATATTTCTGGACCTAACTGTATATTGGATGGTGTTAATTCACAGTACTGTTTAAGTCCAATTAACTCGGTTTGATTTAAGGCATTTCTCTGCATACTTGATCAAGGTCTCTTGTATAAATTCCCTAATTTATTGAGACATGTCTTGTCAAGGCTAAGAGTTCCATTAGCTCGAAACGCGTAGACCATGTGTCTCTATGTTTTTATTTTTTTCCTGGCTTGAATATTGAATTAAAAATGATATTTTAATTTTTAAACTAATGATTCTTTATTTTGCGGTTAATAGAGATACTTTTGTTTGAATGATCATCTTTTCCTGAGCTCCTCCAGTGTCATCATCACTTATTGTGTAGTGTCCTTTTCATACTATTACTACTTTTTAGCATTGTTTTCTAGGCTCTCTTCATGTGGATTATATCTTACATCATACATTTTCTTATAGAATTTCCAATCTGTTCTATCAATACTTTTATTTTCAGCTCATTTTGTAATGTGTAAATATGTAAAACAATAGGATTTATTTATATAAAACCTTTTACATAAATTTTAATACATTATAGCCTATGCATGCAGTACTTTTTCTCCTATAACTCTTCCCCATACAGAATTTATTTGTAAGCCATCAATACTTCCAGCCTTAGTAAGGGTAATAGTTGTTAATATCACTGAATGCTATCTAACGAGACAACTTATTTGTAAGATTCCAGGGGGCTGATACATTAGTAGATATAAACTGTGGTCTCCCGAGGAGAGGTTAAAGACTTGGAGCACAGGGTCCTTTGAGCTGGCACTATGCCGCCAACAATTCTGTCCCCTTCACTAATCAAGTTATCATATCAACCCATCTCTCAGCGACTCAGTCAGTTTCTTCAATGAGGAAAATTTGCAGACAAATTTCTATCAGCAGGACATTAGCGCTTTCCTGCGATGCCGGATAAAGGATACCTGTAACCTCTCTCCAACCTCCCATCTCTCTCATGCTGAGAGATCACTGCAGTCCTGCACCATGCTGCTTCTTTTATTAGATTACGCCTCTTAGTCACAGGCCTGCTCCATACAAAAACACCTATTCACAGACAGTACAAGCAAGCACTACTGCTGAGGATGCCTCTCATGGAAGAACATACCCGCTGACCGTCAGCCATCGACATAAACTATCATTCAAGTGCAAATAACAAATATATTTGTGAAAAAACTATCTTTTGTATTGAATATGAAATATATTTACGTGGGACTACATTTATTTGTTAGATTTTTAGATGCAAAATCCAAATCATTGATGAAGTTAGAAATCAGTGATTAATTATTATATCATGTCTATGAAAATTAACAGTGCAGGTCAATGACATCTGAACAGTTAACGTGGGTAGAATATAGAGTATACATAGAGGAAAATTTATGACTAAAGTATAAATCCCCTCAATTAATAGGGACAATCACCAAGATAAAAATAAGAATTCAGAGTATGTATAAACCTCTTAATGATCTGCATGGATTTTAATGCTATCTCCTTATTTGTAAAGTACACAATTATTCTTTATGCCACAAGGAGTATTCACATAGAAAGCCATAACACATTATTATTTGTGCACTAAAACACTACATAAACTAAGAAGTTAGGAAGGTTTTATATTCCGTGCAGTTGCAGTTATCCCATCAATATTCAAAGAATAAAAGTCTAGTGGAATTTTACAGGTTAAAGATCCCCGATACGCCCCAAACAGCTTTCAGCCACAATTGGAAAATAAATTTAATTTTGTGGGTCTTTTGACGCCTGCGAACAAAAGCTCAGGTATGGAGTCTCTGTGGGAGAATGACCTTTCACATCAACAAGAGAACGCGCTCGCCGCTTACAGCACAATAAGGCTTGGTGTTGGTCTGAACAGTGACCTAGTCTGCAATGGAGACCTGCTGCTAGTTACAATGAGACTGAGCTCAGAGCCTCCCTTCTGTGGAAGTTATAAAGAGTCACAATAGCAATGAGGCAGCTCGTCTTCCAAAGACGTCTTGGTGGCCATTTTATTCTCAATGAATGCAAGATAGACCTGCAAAGCCTTTATTTCCTAAACATTTCGCAATGGCTTTTGACTGATGTTGTCCTGTCACATTTTGAAGAATGTTAGCAATGCTTCTTAGGCAGAACTAACTGATTACGCCAAGCATAAGTGCTAGGACTGCTCGTTTCTTTTTAAGTGTCATTCTAAGTAGTAATGAAAAAAAAAGAAAAAGAATGAGCATCATGATTTAATTGCAGATACAAGAAAACAACAAAGTATCGTCAATGTAAAAAGCAGGTGCAATGATACTTCAAAAAAGAAAGGGGCATTAATTCTTTTGTTTGAGATATATATATATATATATATATATATATATATATATATAAACAATGAAATGGATCCAGCAATAAAGTCCGAAGGCCAGGTGGCAGTAAAACATTTTTTCTTTGTACCTTGTTGAATGCTATTAAAAATATTCCAGAGATACTGTCATATTAAAAGGCAGGACACATGCAGAAACGGACGACGCATTTCGGCGGTACTAGCCGCCTTCCTTACGGTATAAGCCAAAACTGATGTTCTAGTGGGGAAGGCGGCTAGTACCGTCGAAACGCGTCGTCCATTTCTGCATGTGTCCTGCACTTTAATATGACAGGAGCTCTTGAATATTTTTAATAATATTCAATAAAGTACAAAGGAAACATTTTTAACTGCCACCTGGACTTCGGATTTTATTGCTGGATCCATTTCATTGTTTGCACACATTATTGGATGGTCTTCCAGTCCGGATCCGTGCACCACAGAAGTAACCAGGAAGATTCAGTTTTTCCAGGGCTCTAACAGGTGAGCTGGTCTAGGTTTTGCTTTTTGCTATATATATATATATATATATATATATATATATATATATATATATATATATGTATGTATAAATATACCGTATATGTATATATATATATATATATATATATATATATATATATATATATATATGCACACATGGACAAAAATCGGATGAAAGTCTGCTGGTAAAAACTGACAGACTTACCGATATGGTAATACTGTTATTTTTACGTGGGAGAAAAACCACATATGTCTGATTGAGCCCTAATATTAAACAACCACCTCCTTCCCCCATTGGAGGATAGGTGTGTAAGTTGTTATTTATTGGGGTTTTGTTTTGCCTCTGTGTGCTATCTTTGCCTTTTACCATGGGGGCCTTTTAATTTGCTATTCCTATAGGATTACTATTTCTGATAGAAGGCACTAGAGTTCAAGTCCTCTTCCTCTCTGAAGAGGCAATTTGCAATTTAGCAATATTTAATTAACCAGAGGAGCATCCCCATGATACCTTGCAGCTATTACATCACCACCTCACATGGTCTAATGAGGCCCAATCAAGGGAGACTATCACAGGAACTATAAAAGTTGTGGGCAGAGACGTCAGATGTCATTTTAGGGTTTTACAACTAAACTTAGGGTTAGGAAGTCCGGGCACACAGCTTATCCTTACACATTGGAATAGAAAGGCCTAGGCCAGAGTGTGGTGAACTACTTCAGAGCATAAAAATATAGAAAATGGGAGTGATAGTCTTATGCGGGTGTCACACGGTATGATCTATCGAGCGATCGTACCCGCCCCCGTCGTTTGTGCGTCACGGGTAAATCGCTGCCCATGTCGCACAAAGTCGTTAAACCGCTGTCACATGTACTTACCTGCTGAGCGACCTCGCTGTGGGTGGCGAACATCCTCTTCCTGAAGGGGGAGGGACGTTCGGCGTCACAGCAATGTCACACAGCCACCAGCCAATAGAAGCGGAGGGGTGGAGATGAGCGGGACGTAAACATCCCCCCCACCTCCTTCCTTCCGCATTGCCGGCGGGCGCCGCAGGACGCAGGTAAGCTGTGTTCATCGTTCCCGGGGTGTCACACGGAGCGATGTGTGCTGCCCCAGGTACAATGAACAACCGTCGCCATGAAAAATAAACGATTTTTTAAAAATAAGCGACGTGTGCACGACTCACGATTTGTGACCGATACAGCGTCGCTTGGAGGTGTCACACGAAACGACGTCGCAAATGATGCTGGATGTGCATCACGAAAACCGTGACCCCGACGATGCATCGCACGATAGCTCATCTCGTGTGACGCCGCATTAGTCTCTGAATAATAATACAGATTTTCAAATTATTGAATGGTATAAGACCTACAGAGTCAGTATAGCTGTGAATTGACTTATCTTTGATATACTACTCACAGCAAGTTGGGCTGCAGTGTGTACATCGCCCAGGCCAAAAACTAATGCTCTACCAGGATACAGCTAAACCCCCACTAATGTGGAAGCATCACAGGTGCAGATGAAGCAGATCACACACACACACCTCCATGGAATGGAGGGGAGGCGAATGCTAGATGATAAAACTGCACACTGGTGACTTGCATAGAGCGCCGTTCACATGCAGATGACACAGTCACAAACCCGCAGCCTATTAGGTGACGCCCTTCTATTAGATCAGGCGGGCTGCCAAGCCGTACCCCACTGTGTATCATGCACGGACAGACACTCTACAATGCAAGGCCCAACAGAAAGGGGCCTGGCTGTATCCTGTACAAACAAAAAAATATGAGGTTTTTGTTGGTATTTATGGCCATAAAACGTAAGCCTACACCCTCGTCACGGGACCTCATGTCTGTAGGTCCCTACACTAAATATAAAAATAGCAATTGGCCATAAATACCAACAAAAACCTCATATTTTTTTGTTTGTACAGGATACAGCCAGGCCCCTTTCTGTTGGGCCTTGCATTGTAGAGTGTCTGTCCGTGCATGATACACAGTGGGGTACGGCTTGGCAGCCCGCCTGATCTAATAGAAGGGCGTCACCTAATAGGCTGCGGGTTTGTGACTGTGTCATCTGCATGTGAACGGCGCTCTATGCAAGTCACCAGTGTGCAGTTTTATCATCTAGCATTCGCCTCCCCTCCATTCCATGGAGGTGTGTGTGTGATCTGCTTCATCTGCACCTGTGATGCTTCCACATTAGTGGGGGTTTAGCTGTATCCTGGTAGAGCATTAGTTTTTGGCCTGGGCGATGTACACACTGCAGCCCAACTTGCTGTGAGTAATACTTGATTTTTGGAGGACATTATCCTCTTTTTGTTGCTATTTTTATCTTTGATATACTGCAGCAGAGCACTCTAATAATACAAAGTTTTTTTTCATTCTTGATGCACTACAAGCAGCGAGGGCAGTTTAATACCCCTCTGTCGCAATTTTCCAATTGAAGAAATATACTCAAGCCAGGGCTTGCCTGTCAAATAAAGTATGCTTCCTGGCTTGTGTAACAGACAAGCCACTAGTGATGATTTTTTTCTGCAATTCTTGATTTGTTAAGTCAGGGCATTTTATTTTTAAAATAAAATATTGCTAAAAGTTAAACTCGTGCCCAAAATCTATGGCAAACTAAAGACTGGCACTGGCAATCGACGTGGTATTGTGAGACGAAAAAAAAGGAAACCCATACCATGGCAAAAAATGTTGGAGCCATTAGCTGTATGAGCATCACCACCACCACCATCATTGCTCGCACTAACCATCCTCGCAGTAGTAATACCACTTGCACCACCCTTTACCTATTTTGCCTTTGGCAAGCATATTTGGGGGGAAGAAGTGAACAAAATAATAGAATATATGTCACATCACTCATCTAAGTCACAGCACGATGATATTATCTCTGATGGCGACACCATCAGCTTGAGTCATTAATCTGCTCAGTCTTTTTCCTTCGCTGCCATGACAATTAATATGATACATAGTGGAATTTCCATTCTGTTAATGCCATCTGATTCTTTTCTGCCCCTTAGTCCACTAACCCACATCCCTTTGGGACTACAGAAAATATTTCACTAGAAAAGCTTCTTTCACTTAATTTATTGAAAAAGATAATCTGTCAGCTTTTGTACTTGGATGATATGAAGATGAAGGACACAATTCCAACCCTTTGCTGAGTTGTTGGCTCTTGAACCATGGTGGTGAGGGTACTTGCAGTAGTAAGTGTTCTCTGAACCAGGCAAAATCCTGAGGTTAAAATCGTGTGGAGCGAGGAGCTGAGACAATTTTCCATACAAGCAACTGCTGATTATTTTGTGGTGGACAAGATCTAGGAATGAGACAGATGCTAAGAAGGTAGTATCATCCAAGAAAGAGGATATTAGCCATTGCGATACACCACTGAAGCGACATGAGGCTGAAAGACCCTAAGCAGCAAAATCTGCTTGTTCTTTCATCAGCTCTAGTGCACATCTTGTTGGTTAAGGAAACTCGACAGCACCTAAAGATATGGTCATGGTGGTGGCAATTTATACATACGAGCATCTCGTGAGTAGAAATGTTTTGAACATTGGCACCAGATGATTCTTTTGGCAATATACTACTCTGCAGGTAATAATAATAATAATAATAATAATAATAATGGGAAAGTAAAATATCACACAGAATAGGAACCTCAGCTCACAAAATTGACATCACTTGCTCATTTAGGAATAGCAAGCCAACTACCAATCAGTCAGATCAAGTTGTCCTCCTTCCCCTTCAACACCATTATAATCATCACCATTATTGTTATCCACTACTACTGATTGTTTGGCATCGCACACGCTGTCTATGTCCCTATAATTGTGAAAAAATAAATTAATTAATTTAAAAAAATGACGCAGGGTTCCTCATATATTGATACTCACCTCAGATAAAACAGATGGCTACAAGCTTCAGCCCCAGCCATGTGTGTTACCTTGGCTGTATATCAAAATACGAGGGACCCCATGTAGCTTTTTTTAATCATTTAAATAAATAATTTTAAAAAATGATGTACGGTCCCCCCCCCAATTTTTATACCCAGCCAAGATAAAGCAAACAGTTGTGGGCTGGTATTCTGAATCTCATTACTGGGCACACCCCAGCCTAAAAAATTGCAGTTTGCAGCCACCTTAGAATTGTCGCATCCATTATATGCGACAATTCGAGCGGTTTTCCTGGCTTGTCCTCATTGCACTGGTGCCGTGGCAATCAGGGTAATATGAGGGGTTAATGACAGCTGTGATTTGTAAAAAATCACAGCTGTCACTAAGCCCTGGATTATCAATGGAGAGGTGTCTATAAGACCCCCCATTACTAATCCTGTAAGTTGAAACAAACACAAAACATAGTGAAAAATCCTTTATTTAAAAAAAACCTGAAAAAACACCCTTGGCAATCCTAGTTTTGCTTGCAGTGCGTGAGCATGTGCCCAATGCGGCTTCAAGCAGACACTGATAGAGCCACAGCTGTGATCAGTGACTTCACTGAGTTTACCTGCAGTCACAGCTGGAGGTTCCCATGGCACCTCACTTATGACCGCAGGTAAACTCATCTCAGGTGAGCTCATTGAACTAAGTGACCTCACCTCAGGTGAACTCCTTGAGTTCAATAAGACCTGCATCTCGTGGCAGAAAACATATGTTTCTTTTGTCAAGAGGTGCTTATTTGGTGCTGGAATTTATACACCAAATTCTTGCATCAATACTGCATCTCCTGAAAAGAAAACACATCAAAACACGATACGGTTTTGATGTGATTTTTTTTGCCAGGAGATGCAGATTTGGTGCAGGAATATGGTGTATAAATTCCAGCACCAAATCTGCATCTCCTGGAGGAAACCCGCTCAAAAACCATGGTTTAAATGCTGTTTCAATGCGGTTTTCTGCCAAGAGATGCAAATTTGGTACTGAAATCTGGTGTAGATATTTCAGCATCAAATTTGCATCTTCTGGCAGTAAACCACACCCAAATTGTGGGTTTTTTTTTGCCAGGGGATGCAGATTTACTGCAGAAGTTTATACACCAAAATCCTGCTCCAAATCTGCATGTTCTGGCAAAAAAAATGAATCAAAACAGGATGCAGTGAATGAAGACATCATTACTCACAGCTGATGCTCAGTCAGTGTCTCCATGAAGCTGCAGCAGGTTATCCTGTTATCTAATCTGCTTGAGTGCTGCGATTTCAGTATGTTGCAGAGTCGGGATTGTCATGGGACATCGTGGAACGTTGAGGTGTGAATTACATCAGACCTGTTTTTTTGGAAGGTTAATAAATTAGAGAAAGGGTTTCTTTTTTTTTTTTTTTTTTTGAATAATGGATTTTTTCGTGTATTTCTTTTCACTTACAGGGTTAGTAATGGGCATTACTAATTTTGGGCTTAATGACACCTGTGATTTTTTGACAAATCACAGCTGTCATTAACCCCTTATATTACCCCGATTGCCACTGCACCATGGCAACCGAGATGAGCCAGGTAAATTGTTGCATCTGTACAAGAAAAATATAAGAAAATCCAAGACACCGAAAAAGTCCTCTCCATTTTCAAAACAACTTTATTTGTCCAAGCATACAATGCAAAAACACAATAGTGACATTTCAGCCGACAAATGGCCTTTATAAAGCCTGAAAAAAATACATTCTATTAGACACCCCCATTACTAATTCCAGTTGTAGGTAAAAGAAAAAAAATATTTGGACAAAAAAAAAAACCTCAAGCCCTTGTTCATCAATCTATTACAAAAAATTCTAAAAAAATTTCCGATGTAATCCATAGCGATGTCCCATGACGATCCCCAAAAGCAAACCTAAAAGACATAAAGAAAGATTAGTAAAGAAATGAAGACAAGAGACACCTTCTTTCACCAATTTATTTCCCTGTTAAATCTCTAAGCCACGTTTGACGTAATCCAATAAGTGGGTCCCACGACGATCCTATACTCACTATCACAGTCAATGAAGAACAGAATGTTCCCTATTGACTGTGAGAGCACTCACTGCAGGCTCACACACTACTTTGTGACATCCACTGGAGTGACCTGAGATGACCTCATAAGGTCACCCCAGGTCCTAGCACTGGCTCACAAAGCAGTGTGTGAGCGGCTGCGACAATAACGTCAGGAGTTCAGATGAGTTCATTACCAGCTGCAATGAACTCAGCGGATTCCATGACGGTGGCGCACGTCACTGACTTCAATGACTATGGCCATTCTTGCACTATTGCAAGAGCCCGCGTTTGTGACATGCGATGACATTGCGGGCTCTCACATACTTAGAGCAAGAAAGGCCACGGTCATTGAAGTCAGTGATGTGCATTTACGTCATGGGTTCAGCCATGTATAAGGGCTCCCAAATCAGTGGCATAACTAGAGTCTGATGAACCCCGATTCAAGTTTTGAATTTGGCCCCCACCCCCCTGCATATTGATCAGATGTATGAGACATTTTAGCATCATAAATCCTATAAAAAGATACAAGTTGTCCCCCTTCCCCTTCTTTATGGAGTATTGTCCCTTATCTTGGGACCCGTTCTGATATATATGTTCTCCATTCTGGTATATCTGTCCCCATCCTGGTTCATATGTCCCTCATCCTTGTATATATGTCCCCCATCCTGGAATATATGTCCCCATCGTGGCCCCATCCTGGTATACATGTCTCCCATCCTGGCCCCATCCTAGTATTTATGTCCCCCATCCTGGAATATATGCCCACCTCCTGGGCCCCTTCCTGGTATATATGTCAACCATCATAGGCCACTTCTTGATATATATATACACATTCCTAGGCTCCTTCCTAATAGGCTGCTATCCAGACATTGTGCACCCACATGTGTGAACGGCGCCCCATACAAGTTTATTTTGTGTGCAATTTTATCACCAAGGAATCACCACCTCCATGCATTAGTAGTTTGTGAGTGGTTTCTTCATTAGTGTTTTGCACCTCTGATGCCTCCATCTTTATTGGAGGCTTTGCTGCATCCTGTTAGTGCATTAGATCCTTTGGCCTGGGCAGGTTGGGACTGCTCCCTTCTTGTTGCTGTAAATATATTAAAAAAGAGAAAGAAAAACAGTCTATACTTACATAATCCTGGGTCCTCATGGCTCCATCGCGGGTAGTTCATCGTGCTGTCATCGCGCACATTGGACATCAGAGTCCCAGCACTGTGCAATGATGTCACCACGCTATGACTGTGACGTCCTGTGTGTGCACTGTCGCCTCGGCCACTGCACCTTCTACTGTTCTGTAGATCACAGGTTTAAAGTAAACTGCAATATCACAGACCAATTGTTAAAAAACACCTTTAATAATATACATTGTTAAAATGGGAAAACCCTGATTAAATATACATCTACTATCCCCATATGGAACAAAACAAACCTCCACGCAGTGTTATAACCAATTTATGGGAAATACTACCTCAGACAGCAGGGGAGATTTTCTTCCTCTGTTCTCGAGGCAATAGATCTCAGAGAGGGCTCTGTTCTTAGAAGTCTCAATGTTTTCAATGTCGATATATAACTATCAATGTCCTGTCTACTGTAGGTCTCATATAGACCTGGTACCCACACTTGCTTAACCCCTTCACGACCTTGGACGGATCTATCCATCCAGGATCGTGTCCCGTTAAGCCCCGCCCCCTGCCGCGGGCAGGCGGCGTGGATCGGCACACATATCAGCTGTTTTCAACAGCTGACATGTGTGCCTGCTAGCCGCGGGTGGAATCGCTTCCACCCGCGGCCATTAACCCCTTAAATCTTGCTGCCAAAGTCTGGCAGCAAGATTTAAATGCGCGCGGCCATGTTTGTTACTCACCGCCGCCCCCACCGGAAGTCACGTGTGTTATCACGTGACTATCGGTGGTT
The DNA here is from genome assembly GCF_048569485.1 of Anomaloglossus baeobatrachus. Lineage (NCBI taxonomy): Eukaryota > Metazoa > Chordata > Amphibia > Anura > Aromobatidae > Anomaloglossus > Anomaloglossus baeobatrachus. The sequence goes on along the minus strand of NC_134355.1, from coordinate 459,447,279 downwards.
GCCATCGTAGCACAGGGTCATGTGATGACGCCTGCTGCTACGATGTTTCACTTTCATTTTCCCTCGGCCGAGAGCAGAGGGAAAACCAAAGTGACTGAATCTGCTGATTACAGCGGTATAGCTGTGATCAGCAGATAGCGATCAGCAATCGGATTGCTGATCGCTATAGCCCCCTAGGGGGACTAGTAAAATAAAAAAAAAAAGTAAAAAAAAAAGTTTTAAAAAATAAAAAAAGAAACAAAAATCCTAAAAGTTCAAATCACCCCCCTTTTCCCCCATTGAAAATTAAAGGGTTAAAAAATAAATAAATATACACATATTTGGTATCGCCGCGTTCAGAAATGCCCGATCTATCAAAATATAAAATCAATTAAGCTGATTGGTAAACGGCGTAGTCGCAAAAAAATTCCAAACGCCAAAATTACGTTTTTTGGTCGCCGCAAGTTTTACGCAAAATGCAATAACAGGCGATCAAAACGTAGCATCTGCGCAAAAATGGTACCATTATAAACGTCAGCTCGAGACGCAAAAAATAAGCCATCACTAAGCCATAGATCCTTAAAAATAAGAACGCTACGTGTTTTGGAAAATGGCGCAAAACGTGCGCCACTTTTATTGGACAAACTTGTGAATTTTTTTTAACCCCTTAGATACAAGTAAACCTATACATGTTTGGTGTCTACAAACTCGCACCGACCTGAGGCATCACATAGATACCTCAGTTTTACCATATAGTGAACACAGTGAATAAAATATCTCAAAAACTATTGTACGATCACACTTTTTTTGCAATTTTTCCGCACTTGGAATTTTTTTGCCGTTTTCCAGTACACTATATGGTAAAACTTATGGTTTCATTTAAAAGTACAACTCGTCCCGCAAAAAACAAGCCCTTATATGGCAAGATTGATGGAAAAATAAAAAGGTTACGCCACTCAGAAGAAGGGGAGCAAAAAACAAAAACGCAAAAACGGAAAGTGCCCGGGGGCTGAAGGGGTTAAAGAGACCAGATATAGATATCAGTAAAGGATTCCAAGTAACCAAGTGAAAATAATCCACGTATTAGTACTTACAAAATGATCTTAGATGCATCAATTAGATCCATCCTTATCTTGGTACACCAAAATTGATCTCAAATCAAAAACTAAATTACATGCAATAGTTCAAATAGTTAGGTCAAGTTAAACAGGTAAACCAAAAAATAATTAACTGTAGCACCCTTCGGGGCTACTCACTAGTATAGGACATTGATACCCGACTGTAGTTCATTCATATCTCAGAAATATAATAAAAAATCATTCTTGCATGGAGCTAAATAAATCTACACTCCAATTCTAATATTTAAACCCACAAATGAGAATGACCCCTTGACAATATACGAGGTTCATCAAGAGTTCAACAGATAATTTTTTGATGTAGTCACATATCTCTAGTAAAGAGATAAGTCCATCCTCAGCCACTTTAGATATAAATCTGTGACACCACTGCACTAGTCAGGGCGTCACAGGGTACTGCACTTTCTTCCCTTTAGTACATGGCTCAACCCCCCCATGGTTCTGGGTTCCCAACCTATGGTACTGCCTCCATCCGCATCCAAATCCCAACCACACCTCACACCTCACCCTGTCAGACACACCAGTGGGCTACTGAGCTGGAATAAGGCCGCCCACCTAGGGGTCAGGCAGGCTGGTGGGAGGGAAGTAGACAGTTGAGTGTTAGCCCTCGAGAAATGAGGAGCTGGGAGTGTGTGGCTCTCTGGGTGTTAGAGGTTGGGTCGCAGACGGTGGTCTGGGCCCGGAGGAGTCTTAGACCTGGTCACAGGGTATTGAGGCTGGGTGCCTAGACCTGGTCTTGGAGGACGGTCAGCAGCTCGAGTCTAATAACCGGTCCGGGACCGAAAGCACGGCAGGGTACAGGAAGAAGCTCAGAGACTAGGGGCACTAGCGCAACGAGGGGGATAGGGCATTCCAACCCACGCAGCCCACAGAAATCCCAAGCGTAAGCCCTTGAGAGCACAGATCCACTACCAACAAGTAGGGAGCGAAGCCCGGACAGCTTACGCCAACGGGCCACAAGAGCACTTCTAATTTGTGCACGGAGGCAGGCCCCAGACTACCCGGCAGTACTATAGGGGACAGATACCCAGACGAGTTCCCACAAGAGAGCAGTGGCACCCAGAGACTTGTTTTACCTTGTTGTCAGAGTCTGCTTTGCGGCCGCATCATCACCAACACTGCCTGAGTGAGTACATGGTCCTCCCCTGCTTCCAACCAGCGCTGCGCTCCCTTGCAACCAGCATCCCACCATCCATAGTCCCGGGGCCTCCCCTACCCGTGGAGGGAATGTCATCTGGCTGCCCTGCTCCATCTCCCCCGGGTACTCCCATCGTCAGCGGTGATACTCCCCTTACTACGAACCACGGGTGGTGTCACAAACTCTTATTCCTGTAAATAGCCCCCTTTACATTTGAGTGGCCGCAAGCCCCCGGGTCCGGAGACCCTTGAGCCACAGCAACCCCCGGATCTGAGCGGTTCGACCGCTGCAGGGGCGGCACAAATCGCTATTCACATTAAGCAATAATAGTCCAGAGTGATTTCCTGGTTCATATGTATCATATTTATATCTTCTCCTGATCTTTTTAATTCCAACTTCATATAGCCATCTGTTTCATTCTTCTCTGATAAAAAGATCCAATTTTCTCCTTGTGGGACGATGATCTAACTGGCATCCCATGGTAGGAATATGGACCTTAATCTCCAAAGTAGTATACTCAGAAGACTCGCTACCAATACTGGGTCAGAATAGATAACCTTTTAACCTTGATGTATATTACAATGTATGTACCCACTAATAATGAGGGGGATTCGGGGAAGCACCCCCAAGGTCACAGATGAACCATCACTGCAAAAAAACAGCTAATCTCAGATGCCTTCAGAGGTAAATAAACCCAAGCTGCCATATACTAAGCCTATGATATATTCCTCCAAGTTGATCCAGGAGCTGTTAACACTGGCTGTACAGTTCAGATGGACTTGCAGTCTCCTGTTTGTAGCGTTCCTAACAGTTTTTTGCAGTGATGGCACTGGCTGACTTTGGTGACTGTGGGGGCAGGCGGGCAAGGGGCTGCTCCACAAGTCTTGGAATTCCCAAGGCTTGCACAACAAACCTCTGTATGTACCACTTCCTCCACTGCTTCTGCCTCCTCCACCTCCTTTGGGGCCTGTGTGATGCCCTGGACCCCAGGGGTCACAGGTCACTACACAACAACAGACACCCCCCTTCCCTGGACAGGGCACACCAGTCAAACATTAAACCCTTGTTTCCACCCTCCAGGGTTGATGTCCACACCAGGTGGGGTGAAGCCAGGTGGTTGGCCCCGCCCACCAAGGAGTTCACAGTCTGGAGGCGGGAAAAACACAGTATTCAGTCCAGTTGTGGTCTGTAGTGAGTGAGGAGTGAAAACTGTTGGTGTCTGGGTCGGAACCCAGGCACATTCAGCAAGGTCAGCAGACGGTGGTGGCCGTCTGCAGGAGTTGGTGAAGGTCAGCAGAACCGTAGGACTGAGGTCGGGCGGTGTCCCACCGGTACCGAACCAGGGAGCAGATTGGAGCCAAGCACCAGGCAGGGTACTCAGACCCCCACTAGGCTCAAAGCCAACCTTTAGTCAAATTCTCTGATTGAGGTCTGGACCTCAGGGGTTCATTCCCACCCAAGTCCCGATTGAAGGCAACAGCCCAACCGTTCCCTATATGTGCCACCGCCAAGGGCCAGAGATCCAAAGGGCCAGCGTCTGCGGGCAAACGGGCTCCTCCGGCACATATACGTTGGGGAGCGGACACCCAGTGCTCAGGCATTGGGGTCAAAACACAAAACACAGGTGCAGGGAACGACAGCCACCATCAACCCATCCAGGGAGAACACCGCAGCCCCGTCCATCCAGCCGTTTGGTTTACCAGAGACTCTGTTCATCTGTGTCTGAGTGAGTACACCAGTGCCATCCGGCACCACGCTGCGCTGCACCGCGACCCTGCACCCTGCCAAAACCCATCCTGAGGAATTCAACCTCCTACCGGGCCCCGAGACCACCAGCCTCTACCTACAGAGGGGCCAACACCTAGCTGCTCCTCGCCATCGCTCCCGGGAACCTCGTCACCAGCAGCGGTGGTGTCCACCGTCACCACAACCCGTGGGTGGCATCACGAACACTCCATCCATCCCAAAAATCCAACTCCCCTCCCTTTTCACTCGTGGGCGAGGAGCGCTGCTCGAGCCCCGGGTCCGGCCCGCTCGAGCTACCGAGGAGAAGGCACCAGATCTGAGCGCGACCTCCCCGAGCAGCCCCCGCGACGGGGAAAGCTGGCCCCCGCCCTTGACACCTGCACCTGTGCTACCAACCTCTCTCTTAATGTAAGGCTCATTCCAACAGTACAGAGAGAATCACTCTCACTTCCATACAGCGCTGCCAGGGCTCAATGCATTAAGCAGTTTTGAAATTAAAATCCATTGGAGAAGTTCGTCACACAGCTGAAGAGCTGTGGAAAGCTATCCAGGACGAGTTTGAGTAATGGCAGTCTGCACTGAAAATAGATATACTAGGAAAAAACACTGCGCACTTTTTTTAAGAAAAATGCGTAAGACAAAAGTTTTGCTTTGCAAAATTACCTAATTTTGTAAAGCAAAACTTTTGTCTTACGCATTTTTCTTAAAAAATGTGTGCAGTGTTTTTTCTAGTATATGGTTTCCGGACCACGGTCCCCTGACTGGCACCTTTAAAAACCTAGCTGAGTGCATACCAAAAATCTATACCCATTTTTGTCTGAAAATAGAGGCAGGGAAGGCCATGTGCGATAATGGTGCACACCTGGTGGCGGTCCTATGGCGGGGCTACCTCACACACATGCCTTGCTTGGTTCACGTCCTCAACCTAGTTGGACAGCAATGTCTAGGCCACTATCCTGGCCGAGAAGAGCTGCTGCATAAGCATAAGGCACAGTCAGTGTCCGTAGCTCATCGTGTTGCATTGCTACAGAGGTCTTTTGGCCTACCGGTTACCCAGTTGATATGCGATATGCCAACACAATGGAATTTATCTGCAAATGGTGCAGCAACTGTGGCAGCAGAAATGAGTCATGGTGCAGTATGTCATGAGGTAAACACTGGGCCAATGTGATGCAGTCGTGTGGCAAATGACAGTTGCGGAGTGGGCACAGATGAAAGTGTGCCGTCCTCGTGCCAGCAGCCGGCGCTGCTCGGGTCTGGGCCTTCAGGGGTGGTGGCTCGAGGGCCTCCGGACGCGGGGGTCTTGTGGACATGCCGAATAAATGGACGTAGATGTACGGGCTAGGCCGTAGTAAGTTCATGATGCCACCCACGGTGTGTGGTGAGGTGGGACACCACTGCTGCTGTTATGGGGCACCCGGGGGAGATGTTGTGCAGCAAGTTGTTAACCCCTCCGTGGGCAGGGATCGTGGCCCCGGGACCCGGTGGCTCGGTGCAGGGGATGGCGACCTCAGGGCGTGCTAGTGTACTCACTGTTAGTAAAACACACAAGTCTCTGGTAAACCAAGGTGATAATGGCTGGTGCCGCGGCCGGTTGCGTTCGGGTCCCCCACCCGGCTGGTGGTCTTTCTTTTTTTCCTGCACTGCTTTGTGTAAGGTGGACTTTCCTAGTGTGAAACTCAGGAGTCCGCTCCCGGCTGGATGTGGCCTAAGGAGCCGTGCCCGCAGACGCTGGCCCGTGGGATCTATGGGCCCTGGCGGTGACCTTATCGGTGGGCTGTTGTCTTCTATGAGGGACTCTGGGTGGGACAGGACCTCTAGTCCTGGCCTCAATCGGTTAATTAACCAGTTTTGCTTGGTTCCGGTCATGACCCCCTTTGTGCTACGGTTTCCGGGTTGGTTCCCCGTGTCGGTACCAGCAGGCTACAACCCTGTCCCAGTCCACCTCGGTTCTGCCGAGCCGTCTTCCCGTCTCCTGCTGACGGAGACCACCGTCTGCCTCCTAGCCAGTGGCACCAGTGCTCCTACCCTGGTACCGTTCAACTTGAACTCTCCTGCTGGAGCTACAGTTATCTCCAGCCCACACTCCTCTCCAAACTGAACTTAAGACTAATCTGCCTTACTTTCCCGCCCCGGCTATCTGGACTCCTGGGTAGGCGTGTCCCAACCGCCTGGTTATGCCCACTGGTGTGTCTATCTTTCCCTAAGGGGGTGTGACTAGGGTTTGTGGTTGGCTGTGTGTTTCCTAGTGAGGGAATGGTGTAATGCAGGGGCCTAACTATGACTACCTGGTTTTGCCAGGGCGTCACATTCCCCCTTGGTTAAACACAGATTGTCCGCGGGCTGTCCGACCACCACCATTTATTTAACTGGAAAAGATAAAAAGATGAACAGTTACAAGTATAATAACATATTTACAATTAAGTATATTTTGTTTTCTTCCCTTACGGGAGGCATGTTACTTTAACGTTGCACATATAAAACCGGGACAGGACGGACCGGGTCCTTCTCACTTCACCCACCCAAAACAACCTAGCACTGATGCCACCTCTAAAACACAGGTTGGCACCCCTTGCCCAAGTCCAGGGTACGTCCGGGTGTTGCCCAAATGGGCCGGGTAAAAAGTTCCTTACCCAGCAGTCCTTTACAGGGACCCCACGTCTAGGAGACCCCTGTCCCGGAGGGTAGTCACCGGTTTTGCTGGTGACAGGGCCTCGGCCGACTCTACCGCAGGCTCGTCCTCCAATCAGCCTCTCTAGAGACTGCGGCTTGGTGAGAAGGTTGGTCATGGGCTATTTACAAGACTCAAACGTTTATGGGCTGGCTCGCAAGTTCAAAGCCATTGTCTTTATAAACGGGGGTCATAACTGCAACGTGATCAACAGACAGTCCCAACGGGGACTTTAACTGTGGGTAGCCGGGAACCGCTATCTAAACATCATAATCTGGACTGGAGAGTGGCGGAGAGGGGTGGACATACAGCTGGGCTCCCATGATCACCCTCCTTCTGACGTCAAGGGCAAACCACCCCCTTTCTTCGCAGTGCCGGGTGTTGGTCACTAACTCCTACGGCTCCAGGTCCCGGTTGGGGTGGCCAACTGGAAGATGAGGGGCCACGTCCCTCCGGGACACAAATATATCGGCCTCCATGCCCGGCTCGTATATAAATCCCCATCCCTTTTGGGGGTTAAAATGCTGGACCTGGCCTTCATACGTCGGGCCCCTCACCCGGAAGGTGGCATTCCTCAGATTGTCCTTTGTATAGGTCCGGGACAAGACCTCCGCCTTCCTCTTCTCCTGGGCAGCGATCTCCTTTCCCAGCTGGCGCCACTGCCACTCCCAGTATGGAGCATTGGCTGCCTTCTCCGGTCCAGCCTGCGCGCGGGCTGGGCCCAGTCAGAGTCCCTCTGTGCCAGCTACGACCGGTACCTTTGGCAGTGGGGGACTCCGCTGTGACATGACCCGCTCTGCTGCCTTGCAGCTACATCCCCGCTGCGTCTCAGCCGAGGCCGGGAGTCTGGGAGAGGCCAGCATGGCTTGCTGACCCGGCTTCTGATCGGGGACAGCCTCCGCTGTGGCTGGGCGGACTGCCGGGGCCGTTGTTGTCTCGGGCATGGCTTCTTCCGGGACCGGGATCGCTGTCGGATCCAAGGCTGGACGGGGCACCTTCCGGGCACTGGTCTGGCGTGTAGCCGGTACTGGTGCCGGGACGGTGACAGGCTTACTGCTAGCGGCTTCCTCTGGCTGGTCCTCGCGGACCGATGGAATGGGCACCGCTGCCAGTGTTGGTGGCAGCGGACCGAGAGAGGTGTCAGCAGCAGGAACGGGCGGCGAGGGAGGCAGCGTGGCAGGCAGGGGCAGACTGGGTCCCTCAGCCTGGTCGGCCGGTCCTTGGGGGACATAGGGGCATAGGTCGCTTACCTGCTCCTCCGAGGCTGCCTCTACTTCACGGGCCTGGACGGCTGCGGCCAACTCCGTCATCTCAGCCGTTCATCTCTTGAGCAGAAAGCTCGCCTGTGCCTGGTTCCGGCAGCACATTCGCTCCGTCTGGGCTTCTACCCAGTCGGCTGTTCCGGGCACGGGCTCCTGCACTGCGGGCGTGCTAGACTAGTCGGCCATGGTGCACAGCCGGTGGTATCCAGGAACAAGGGTGGCAGGGTCCTGGAATCCCTGCCCTTTATTTATCTTTATTAACCAGTTCCGCTTGGTTCTGGTCCTGGCCTCAGAGTCCGAGTACCCCCCTTTGTGCTACGGTTTCCGGGTCGGTTCCCCGTGTTGGTACCGGCGGGCTACAACCCTGTCCCGGTCCACCTTGGTTCTGCCGAGCCGTCTTCCCGTCTCCTGCTGACGGAGACCACTGTCTGCCTCCTAGCCAGTGGCACCAGGGCTCCTACCCTGGTACCGTTCAACTTGAACTTTCCTGCTGGAGCTACACTTAGCTCCAGCCCACACTCCTCTCCAAACTGAACTTCATTCTAATCTGCTTTACTTTCCCGGCCCGGGCTGTCTAGACCCCTGGGTGGGCGTGTCCCAACCGCCTGGTCACGCCCACTGGTGTGTCTATCTTTCCCTAAGGGGGGGTGACTAGGGTTTCTGGTTGGCTGTGTGTTTTCTAGTGAGGGAACGGTGTAATGCGGGGGCCTAACTGTGACTACCTGGATTTGCCAAGGCGTCACAAAAGACCTCTGCACCCTTCTGCAGGGTTTCAAAATGGCTACTAAGTTGGTTAGCACTGGCGATGCCGTCATCAGCATCACTATTCTGGTCATCTAGACTCCGGAGCAAACTTGAATAGTCTGCTGGAGTGGTGGTCCCCGAGGAAGAGGAGGATGCAGAAGGAATGCCAATATCTTTAAGGTCTGGACTGTCGTCGCACAGGAGGGTGGCAAGGGAGGGTAGAGTACAGCGATTGAGGTGGGCTCATGGTACCAGACAAACTGTTAGTAGAAGTGTAGAAACCCAGGAAGAAATGGTAGACAAGCCTAATTTTTCTTAAAATGGAGACTATTATCCAGGTCTTCTTGTTGTGTGTTGCCTGTAGTGGCAGGGGTCTCAGAACACCAGGCCTACACCAGTCACTCATCCACTTACCTCTTTATTTGAAGCCTGTAAATACTGAACAAATTAGGCAAGGTGCTGCTGCCAGTGCTGCGAGCAGGGCTGCTAGGCAGTTAGCTTAGCTAGGGGTTTAATTATAGGTAGTTAAGATAGATAGGAGAGTGATAGTGTAGACTAGGGACGTATACTGTAGAGAAAGGTGTGTGCTACAAATTGGCATTTCATGATAGAAATAGGGATAGCTACTTGTCAGTGCCTGCTAAAGAGTTGACAGTGAAGGATCTAAATAGCAATTGCTACTTATTACTGCCTGCTCTAAATTAGCCAGTGAAACACATTTCTACTGAAGTTATTGCTACATACTACTGCCTGCTCCAAATTAGCCAGTGAAACACATTTCTAGCTATTGCTACGTATTACTGCTTGCTCCAAATTAGCCAGTGAAACATATTTCTAGGTATTGCTATGTATAACTGCCTGCTCCAAAATAGGCAGTGAAACACATTTCTAGGTATTGCTACATATTACTGCCTGCTCCAAATTAGGCAGTGAAACACATTAAAAGGTATTGTTAGTTAGTACTACCTGCTGTAAATTTGCTAGTGAAGTAGCTAAAAAGGTCTTGGCAGTTTTAATTGCCTGCTCAAAATTACGCAGTCCACCACATTCTAGGTATGGTTATTTAGTACTTCCTGCTGTAAATTTGCTAGTGAACTACAAAAAAAAGGTCTTGGCAGTTTTCATTGCTTACTGAAAGTTACGCAGTGAACCAAATTTTGAGTTATTGGTACTTTTTAGTGCCTTCTCAATATTGCCAACTCAGGCAGGAAATAAATAATTTATCTTTTTATGTCAGGTGTCTGACAGGTGTGAGTGTAGGGTTGAGAGGTAGGTTGCAAGCACTCCTGTCCGAGAGGCGCAGAGGTTTATAGCGAATATGGGGATAGGTTTCGCCAAAATACTACAAGAGACACCATGAATCTATGCAAAACGATCATCCACCATATTTGCCCCGGCCCCACTATCCAAAAGAACAGAAAAAATCTTGGTTTTCATTCCTATAACCATATCTGCAGGTAGGACAAACTGAGATGCACATGTGAGTCTTGCTACTACAGTAAAACAACAATAGAAAGGTAAGACAAACAGGGGAAAGACACTACAAATATTTCTCCCCAGCTACTCAAGCAGGAAGCTTCTCAGCTGCAGCAGAAACAATACCTCAGCTTCTCCACAGTCAGGCTCCTTCCAAGTGGTCAGTTATGGAATGAGCTATAGCCAGTACAAGAGAGAGTGAGGAGTGAGCTGAAGGGTGTGGCTGCAGCCTAGATAAACAGCTACAAGTCAATCACAGCAGGACAGAAAAGAGACCTTAACCTCTTCAGCACCGAATGGAATTAAATACTCCTACTCAGGATAAGTGATGAGCAGATTCTAAAACAGATCTGTGATCAAACAAACGCTGAAACCTTCTAAACCCCGATTTCCCGAGGTCTCAGCAGAGGGCAACACACTTGTGACACTGGCATTGCCTGTGTGCAGTATCTCAGTGTGAGAGGTGAGCAACAGCATTTTGCTACCCCCGACAGACAACTCAGACCGCTGTTCATGGTGAGATGTTCATCTTGCCTCATGCCAGGAATGGCACTGGGTGCCAGGGAGAGCGAGGACTCCAAAGCACAAAAAAACAATTTATTCATACAAGTTAAAATTTCAGGGGCCATGAAGTCTCACTTGTTGCCAACATCTTTGAAGCTCAACAATGCCTTACCTTAGGTTCTAAACATTCAATAATAATTGTAACCTCATTCACCATAATCCTTGCATAAGAATCAACATGTGTCCCTTAATCTCTAAAAATCACATTGTTTAAGAAAATCTAATTTTGATACATCCTTCAGCTGTTCCTGTATTATCACAACATGGCTTTTCTGTGAGTAGACTCAATATCAATCTAGTTATTCATATATATCAATTACTTTTCTCCTGTAGTCTTTATATTCCCTAATACTGGAAGGTCAAATGCATTAGCTTGAAAATCAATACATTCCTTCTTATGTTTTGTCTTCCCTGATGCTTCCTTGTCGGACAGTAAAAACACCTGCTCGTTACTTAGTTATATTGTTATGCTGTGGTTTTTCTGCTGTGAAATACAGCGCAGTATAAAATGATTGTAATGAAAGCTTTTACATTCTAGTAATTATGTCTGTACAATAACTGAGTGGTAAAATATAATCCAGTTTTTCAGTCAGTAGACACATGCACCCAGATCATATTTGGTGCGTAATAGATACATCTAAGATTTCAATTCTTCTGAGCATTAAACTATCATTTTATAGAACTCTGCTTTCACAGGGGGCTTATGCTCTTTATATTATTTTTGTTGACTTTTTAAGACGATCACCAGGTGTTGTTCTTTCTCTACGATGGATTCATTGCTTTGTGCTGCATATCAAGAGGTAAAATCATACAGTGGAAAGATTTCATTGAGGCTAGGAATTAAATGAGACTCTTTAACCCATTCACCCCAGACAATTTTTCACTTTTCATAATTGTTATTTACACCCCTTCTTCCAAGAGCTATAGCTTTTAATGGTTCCGTTAATATTGCCATATGAAGGCTTGTTTTTTGTGGGATGAGTTGTACTTTTGAATGAAACCATTAGTTTTACCAAATAGTGCACTGTAAAACAGTGAAATTGCAATAGTTTTTGGGGTCTTTTATTACCAAGTTTCCTATATGATAAAACTGACATGTCAGTATGATGCCTATAGTCAGTACGAGTTCGTAAATACCAAACATGTTTACTTTTACTTTTATCTAAGGGGTGAAAAAAATTCCAAAGTTTGTTCAAAAAGGAATGTGCTTTTGTTGCCATTTTCCGAGACCCATAGTGTTCTCATTTTTTTCGGTCTGGGGCTCAGTGATGTCTTACTTTTTGCGTTTTGAGCTGGCATTTTGTATTTATATAATTTTTTCATAGATATGATGTCTTGATCAACTATTATTGCATTTTAATGCAATATTGCTGCGACCAAAAAATATAATCTTGGTGTTTGGAATTTTTTTATCGCTATGCTGCAGCATCACTCTAATCAGCGAAAATGCAGTGTTCCTGAGTGGTGGTGCTCTGTCGGCTCTCACAGGAAATACATCATGGTAGCATCAGGTGTCATCAGCTGACCCCATGTTACAATGGATATACCATGGTGTCCCACGATCGCCACAGCCATTTAAATCGCTCTGTCAGAATTTTTCTCTGATCAATGCCTGCAGTTTTATATATATATATATATATATATATATATATACATATATATATATATATATATATATATATCTATATATATATAATTGTCTTATTCTTTCTGTCTGTCTGTCTGTCTGTCTGTCTGTCTGTCATGCTCCAAAATTGTGTCCTTACGGTGACACAAAGCTGATTGGCCGCTGGGCTCGCCATGGACCCGCCCCCCCCACACGGATTGGCCTCTCGCCCTGGCTCTCTGCAGGCCCCGCCCCCCTCACGCAATGCACGCTCGCTCTGGCCCAACTGACACGGAGCTCCGACTCCCAGGTGAGTACACACACACACACATCAGATCACACTCACTCTCACACACACCTCACACATCACATCCACACACTCACAACATCCTGGGATATCGCAGACATAACCTTGCGATGCTGGGATCTTGACGGAGCCCGTGAACGCTGGTAACCATTATACACATCGGGTAACTAAGGTCCCTTGGTTACCCGATGTGTATCATAGTTACCAGTGTACACCGGCTCCGTCACGATCCCAGCAGCGCCAGACATAACCTTGCGATGCTGGGATCTTGACGGAGGCCGTGAACGCTGGTAACCATTATACACATCGGGTAACTAAGGTCCCTTGGTTACCCGATGTGTATCATAGTGTACACCGGCTCACACTCACTCTCACACACACCTCACATACACATCACATCGCATCCACATACTCACAGCATCCGGAGATATCGCTTGCTTCTCGGCCTCGATACTGTGCTGTTGTGACCTTGCAGGACCTGCCGGAGGATCACATGGCCAGAAGCATGTGGTATCTCCGGATGTTGTGAGTGTGAGCGTGGATGTGCGATATCGTCAGTGTGTGTGTGTGTGAGTGTATGCGATCGGGTGTGTGTGAGTGTATGTGATTGGGTGTGTGTGAGTGTATGCGATCGGGTGTGTGAGAGTGTATGCGATCGGATCTGTGAGTGTCGGCAGAGGAGCACGGCGTACTGGAGGAGGCTGGGAGGAGAGAGGCTGATCCTGGGGAAGGCTGGGAGGGGGAGGCTGATGCTGGGGGAGGCTGGAAGGAGAGAGGCTGATGCTGGGGGAGGCTGGGAGGAGAGAGGCTGATGCTGGGGAAGGCTGATACTGAGGGAGGCTGGGAGGGGAAGGCTGATGCTGAGGGAGGCTGGGAGGAGGGAGGCTGGGAGGAGAGAGGCTGGGAGGAGAGAGGCTGATCCTGGGGAAGGCTGGGAGGGGGAGGCTGATGCTGGGGGAGGCTGGAAGGAGAGAGGCTGATGCTGGGGGAGGCTGGGAGGAGAGAGGCTGCTGCTGGGGGAGGCTCATGCTGGGGGAGGCTGGGAGGGGGAGGCTGATGCTGGGGGAGGCTGGGAGGAGAGAGGCTGATGCTGGGGGAGGCTGATGCTGGGGGAGGCTGGAAGGAGAGAGGCTGATGCTGGGGGAGGTTGATGCTGGGGGAGGCTGGGAGGAGGGAGGCTGAGAGGAGAGAGGCTGATGCTGGGGGAGGCTGATGCTGGGGGAGGCTGGGAGGAGAGAGGCTGATGCTGGGGGAGGTTGATGCTGGGGGAGGCTGGGAGGGGGAGGCTGATGCTGGGGGAGGCTGGGAGCACGATGGGGGGTGCGCAGAATGGGGGATGGAGCACATTTGGGAGTGCGCAGCATGGCGGATGGAGCACGTTTGGGACTGCGCAGCATGGCGGATGGACCACGTTTGGGAGTGCGCAGCATGGCGGATGGAGCATGTTTGGGAGTGCGCAGCATGGCGGATGGAGCACGTTTGGGAGTGCGCAGCAGGGCGGATGGAGCACGTTTGGGAGTGCGCAGCATGGCGGATGGAGCACGTTTGGGAGTGCGCAGCATGGCGGATGGAACACGTTTGGGACTGCGCAGCATGGCGGATGGACCACGTTTGGGAGTGCGCAGCATGGCGGATGGAGCATGTTTGGGAGTGCGCAGCATGGCGGATGGAGCACGTTTGGGAGTGCGCAGCATGGCGGATGGAGCACGTTTGGGAGTGCGCAGCATGGCGGATGAAGCATGTTTGGGAGTGCGCAGCATGGCGGATGGAGCACATTTGGGAGTGCGCAGCATGGCGGATGGAGCACGTTTGGGAGTGCGCAGCATGGAGGATGGAGCACGTTTGGGAGTGCGCAGCATGGCGGATGGAGCACGATGGGGGGTGCGCAGCATGGGGGATGGAGCACGATGGGAGGTGCACACCTCCCTCCAACACACACACACACAACACACAACACACACACTGGGAACCACAAACACCGCCGTACACAGACACCCACACACACAAACACCGCGGCATACATAAATATACGCACATACCACGCAACACACACACATTGCACAAAACATACCTCCCCCCAAAACACACCACACCCACACAAACCGCGCAACACACACACACAACGCTACAGACACACAGCGCTCCACAAACAACGCAACACACGCAACACACATACAACACCGCTCTCACCCCCCGTCACACCCAGACAACACCCAGAACATGTAGAGCGTCCTACACAAACACTTGGTAACTACACACAACAACATCTATATATATATATATATATAACAAAAATCATACATTAACTACACAATACGTAAATTCTAGAATACCCGATGCGTAGAATCGGGCCACCTTCTAGTATATATATATACACATCCATCCAAGGTCATGAAGGGTTAAAAGACTGCTATCAAGCAGTAACAATAACCCACAATGATACCACCACTGCCATGCAGTCTAAAGTGGTGGTCCAACACCTAAAATGTATTTTCTAATTAGCTAGCTTTACCCCCAAACCACTTTTGGAATTATCTTTATTATGCAATTCCCTAAATTTCTCCCCTATCTATATCTAATCCCTAAATGTGTTGGTTTTTTTTACTAGGAAGCTAATGGCTATGCCAAAACAGAGGTGCTGCACTGTAAAATGTATTTTTGCTGTTTTGGAAGCTTTTTGACCCCCCTAAAGGTGTTTTCTTTGCCTTAGCTTTGGCCTCCCATTGAACTTTTAAAGGTTTGCTCATCTCTATTCTTCAACTGCTGTTGATTTGTTCATTCTGCCTCTCAAAGATTGCAGTATGGCTCACCTAATATT
Source organism: Anomaloglossus baeobatrachus (assembly GCF_048569485.1). Classification (NCBI taxonomy): domain Eukaryota; kingdom Metazoa; phylum Chordata; class Amphibia; order Anura; family Aromobatidae; genus Anomaloglossus; species Anomaloglossus baeobatrachus. Next base: position 459,431,832 of record NC_134355.1, on the reverse strand, counting down.
TGTTCTGCGCTCTACACTGAGCGCTTAAACCAGGGATCATGTGTAAATCACTGAAAATTGTGATTCAGACAAAATTCTCACTGGAAAATTCACTGTAAGGAGGCAGGGGGAGTCACTTTGCACTTCCGTCTCTCCTTGGTCCGGTGGTGTCCATTTTTTATGCATTTTTATAGATATGTGCAAAATGCGGTCATCAACACTTTTCTTCACCTTTGAAAAGATGGATACCGCTGTACAGAGGCTGATTGGAGTCCGGAATAACTCTGCTGCCTCACTAGTGAATGGATTTTTTGGGGGTTTCACCTAAATCACGTAATTTGGAAATGTATATGGAAACCTTGATGTAAGCGCTCAGCATAGAGCACAGGAAAAACAAGAACTGATCCAAAATGTTCTGTTCCCAAATCGCAAAATAGCATTGAATCCAACCTACAAAAACACAAGTCCCGCTCGGGTCCGTCATCTCTTAACGGAAATGTAGGGGGCCTCCAAGTTAATGGCAACAGAAAGGCTCTGGAAAAATGCTATGGTTCCCCCATCTAAAAAGAAATCCAGCAAAATCTGCACTCCAAAATCCAAATGCCCTCCTTCCCTCTGAGTTCCACAATGTGCCTAAACAATTGTCAGCATCTACATGTTTGAAACTGCTGTAATGAGTATTAATTTATGGGGTGCAGGTTTCCAGAAGCACAGGCTTGCACAATATATGGGCAATTTAGCAATTTTTTGGTCAAAACATATAGAAAGACACTCCCGTTCATATTTTATATAAAAAAAGCCTTAGAAAAATTCTGTAGGTAATTCTTCTAAATAAATAGGAGCAAGAAATCCGATAAAATTTAATCAATTTTATTGTAAACAATATTAAAAACATACAGAAAATATAAAACAGAGGTGTGCAGAAAAATTAGAAGATATAGAGGCATAATGAGCAAAATTACATATTGTGATGTTAAATAGTTGTTTATAAAACAGCAAACTGGAGCTGCCACAATTAATTACAAAGGTATAAAAATTCAATATATATTATTCCCTCAGTTAGTACAACAATTTATAAGGTATCATAATATAAAGTGAATCTGTGCAAATAAAAAATTGCATACAGTAGTAGTACAACAAAATACCTTACAAAAAAACAAATAAATAAAAATAATAAATGAATATTATATCAAAAATATGTATAAATTATTTTGTGAAAATAATAAATTACTAATTATTAGGAGGGATAAAATTTATATCAAAGATCTATAATATGTATAATTTGTGGAAGGACCACTAGATGGCGCTCAAGTAAAAAAAATACAAATTGGGTGTATATAAAGTTCTATATCAGAACAATTCTGCAACCGTAAGACAGACTTCTGCTATTAAAAGACCCAAAGAGGCATAGTATGGATCAGAACATAGTAAACAAAGTTACCTGGGCCAATGTTGTTATGTGCCGCAATCCTCTCACCCCGACGTACGTTTCGCTACGCCCTGCTTCTACGGATTTCCGTAGAAGCAGGGCGTAGTGAAACATACATATTTTTTCACTTGAGCGCCATCTAGTGGTCCTTTTTGGGAATTACTGCCTGGACATAGTATTTTTGGGTTCTTATTTGCACTATTACTAGTGACAGAATAGGTTTAGGCAGCTGGATGATTTTTTCACAAATTATATATATTATGGATCTTTGATATACATTTTATCCCTCATAATAATCAGTAATTTATTATTTTTACAAAATAATGTATACATATTTTTTATCTAATGTTCATTTATTATTTATTTATTTTTTGTAAGGTATTTTGTTGTACTATTACTGTATGCAATTTTTTATTTGCACAGAATCACTTTATATTATTATACCTTATTATTATTATTATTATTATTATTTATTTATAGAGCACCATTAATTCCATGGTGCTGTACATAAGGGGGTTACATACAAAATACGTATACAAGTTACAGTAGACAGACTAGTACAGAGGGAAGAGGGCCCTACCCTTGCGGGCTTACATTCTATAGGATTATGGGGAGGAGACAATAGGTGGGGTGTAGGTCAGGCGGCAGCTCCGCACGGTGGTCGGGCGGCAGCTCCGCACGGTGGTCGGGCGGCAGCTCCGCACGGTGGTCGGGCGGCAGCTCCGCACGGTGGTCGGGCGGCAGCTCCGCACGGTGGTCGGGCGGCAGCTCCGCACGGTGGTCGGGCGGCAGCGAGTTCATTGTAGATTGTAGGCATTTCTGAACAGATGAGTTTTCAGGTTCCTTTTGAAGTTTGCAAGGGTAGGGGATAGTCTGACGTGTTGAGGCAGCGAGTTCCAGAAGACTGGGGATGCTCGGGAGAAGTCTTGGAGTCGGGTGTGTGAGGAGCGAATGAGAGAGGAGGAGAGGAGGAGATCTTGGGAGGACCGGAGGTGACGTGTTGGAGTGTAGTGGGGGATTAGTTGTTGTACTTACTGAGGGAATAATATATATTGAATTTTTATACCTTTGTAATTAAATATGGTAGCTCCAGTTTGCTGTCTTATAAACAACTATTTAACATCACAATATGTAATTTTGCTCATTATGCCGCTATATCCTCAAATTTTTCTGTATACATCTCTGGTTTATATTTTCTGTATGTTTTTAATATTGTTTACAATAAAATTGATTACATTTTATCGGATTTCTTGCTCCTATTTATTTAGACGAATTACCTACATTACCTGAAGCTTTTTGATATACAATATATGGGCATTACAATGTACTGGGCATGACAAGGCCTTATTTGCAATTTTTAATTCTGCAACATTCACTGTGTCACTACACCCATAGATGAATTCCCAGAGGGGCGTAATTTCCAAAATGTCATCACTAGAGGGGGTTTGTGTTCTTCTGGCACTTAGGGGCTCTGCAAAGGGAGTCCGCAACTATTGTAGGAAATCCTATGATCCAAAATTCAAATAGCGCTCGTTCCCTTCCGATCAGTGTGCCCTGACTGTTGATTTCCACCTTATGTGAGGTATCGGCATACCCATGAGAAATTGCACAACAAATTGTATGGTGCATTGTCTCCTGTTACCTTTGTGAAAATAAAAGAATTGGCATTGAAGCAATAATTTTGCTGTTAAAAAAAATAATATATATATATATATATATATATATATATATATACAGTACAGACCAAAAGTTTGGACACACCTTCTCATCTCTAGAACAGCTATTAAGAGGAGACTTTGTGCAGCTGGCCTTCATAATAAAATAGCTGCTAGGAAACCACTGCTAAGGACAGACAACAAGCAGAAGAGACTTGTTTAGGCTAAAGAACGCAAGGACATGGACATGCACATGGACATTAGACCAGTGGAAATCTGTGCTTTTGTCTGATGAGTCCAAATTTGAGATCTTTGGATCCAAGCACCGTGTCTTTGTAGAAAAGGTGAACGGATGGACGCTACATGCTGGTTCCCACCGTGAAGCATGGAGGAGGAGGTGTGATGGTGTGGGGGTGCTTTGCTGGTGACACTATTGAGGATTTATTCAAAATTGAAGGCATACAGAACCAGCATGCCTACCACAGCATCTTGCAGAGGTGTGCTATTCCATTCGGTTTGCATTTAGTTGGACCATAATTTACTTTTCAACAGGACAATGACCCCAAACACATCTCCAGGCTGTGTAAGGGCTATTTGACCAAGAAGGAGAGTGATGGGGTGCTACGCCAGATGACCTGGCCTCCACAGTCACCAGACCTGAACCCAATCAAGATGGTTTAGGGTGAGCTGGGCTGCAGAGTGAAGGCAAAAGGGCTAACAAGTACTAAGCATCTCTGGGAACTCATTCAAGACTGTTGGAAAACCATTTCTAGTGACTACCTCTAGAAGCTCATCAAGGCCATGCCAAGAGTGTGCAAAGCAGTAATCAAAGCAAAAGGTGGCTACTTTGAAGAACCTAGAATATAAGATATATTTTCAGTTGTTTCACACATTTTTGTTAAGTATTTCATTCCTCATGTGTTAACTCATAGTTGTGATGCCCTCAATGTGAATCTACAATTTTTAGAGTCTTGAAAATAAAGTAAACTCTTTGAATGAGGAGGTGTGTCCAAACGTTTGGTCTGTAGTGTGTTTGTATATATATATATATATATATATATATATATATATATATATATATATATATAAATATATATATATATATAATTTTCACAGCTCCATGTCATAAAACTCTTTAAAGCACCTAGGGGATTCAGTGTGCTTACTAGACATCTAGAAAAATTCATTGAGGGGGTCTGTTTGAAAGCAAATTAGGCTGGAATCTTTAGCGGACAGCATCTTGTGTTTGGTGAGCCCCTGCTGAGCCTAAGTAGTAGAAACCTCCCAGAAGTGACCCAATTTTCGAAACTAGACTCCTTAAATAATTCATCTAGATGTATGATAAGCTGTTAAGTACAGTTCAAATTGAAGAAGGGAAGAGCGCCATATTTGAGTTCAGATTTGGTTGCAGTTAATTTCAGGTGCCATGTCACATTGGCAAAGCCCATGAGGTGCCTAAACTAAAAAAAAGAACAAAAAAAAACAAACAAACATGTGACCTTATTTTGGACACTAGACCCCTGAAGAAATTTAATTTAGCTAGATGTTTGATATTCACCTTGAACCCCCAGGTGCTTCACAGAATTTTATAACGCTGAGCTGTGAAAATGAAAAAATAAATTTTTATACACAAAAATGTTGCTTTAACCCTACGTTTTTCATTTTCACAAGAGTAACAGTAGATAATGGACTGTACAACTTGTTGTGCAATTTCTACTGAGTATCAGAATACCCCATACATGGTCAAAAATGACTTTTGAGGCACAGTACAAAGTGAAGAACGGAAGGAGTGCCATTTTTGAGTTCAGTTTTAGTTGGACTGGTTTACGGGTGCCGTGTCACATTGGCAGAGACCATGAGGTACCAGAACAGCAAAAATTCCCCACAAGTGACAATATTTTACAAAGTGCACCCCTCAATGAATTCATATAGGAGTGCAGTAAGCATATTGACAATAGGGTGTCACAAAATGTTATACTATTGGGTAGTGAAGAAAAAATGATTCAATTTTTACCACTAAAATGCTGTTTTAATCCCAGATTTCCAATTTTCACAATAGGAATATAGTAAAAAAGGCCACATAATATGTTACACAATTTCTCCTGAGCGTGGCAATACAGTACAGTACTGTTTGGCCACATGGCTCAGGAGGGAAGGAGCACTATTTGAAGAACAGATTTTCCTAGAATAGTTAGCATACTCCATTTGCAAAAGCCCAAAGTGCCAGAACAGCAGGAACCCCCTGAAGTGACCATCATTTGAAAATTACCCCCCTCTGGGAGTTCATCTATGGGTGTAGTGATGATTTAGTCACTATAAAAAAGTCCAACACAGTGAATGTTGCAGAATTAATCACAGTATTGCAAATAAGCCCTTGTCATGCCCAGTACATTTTAATGCCCATACATTGTGCCTAGCTTATGCTTCTGGAGACACACACCCAGTAAATTAAACACGCTTTGTCACTACATCATTGCCAAACATCTGAATGTTAACTGTGGTTTAGGTACATTATGGGGTTCAGAAGGTAAGGGGCATTATGGAGTGCAGATTTTGCTGAATATCTTTTTTGAGTTCGCAGCCATAGTGCTTTTCCAGAGCCTTTGTGCTACCAGTAACGTAGATGCCCCCCCTATATTTTCGTTAACAGATGATGGATCTGAGTGGGGACTTGCGTTTTTGTGGGTTGAATTGATTGCTATTTGGTGGCAATTTGGGGTACAGAACATTTTGTATCAGTTCACATTTATTCTGTGCTCTATGCTGAGCACTTACATTGGAGTTTCCACCTACATCATTGAAATATGTGATTCACGTGAAACCCCTGACGGAGTCATTCACTAAAATGAGGCAGCAGAGTTCATTTGGCCTCTGTTCAGTGGTGTCCCTCTTTGGACAGATGAACAAAACTATTGATGACCGCACTTTTGTGTACACCTAAAAATACGTGTAAAAAGATGGACACCGCCAGACCACAGGGCAAATGGGTGTCCAGTCACCCCTTCTGCCTCATTACAGTAAATTTTCAGTTGGAAATTATGCCTGAATTCTGTTTTTCAAAATATTTATAAAGGACTGCCACATGACTTATTTCTTCCGAAAACAATACTAAGGACCAGGGGGCACTCACTGCGAGTGGAAGAAAAGCGATTCCGACACCTAAATAGGAAAGGGTTCTTTACAGTTAGAGCGGTCAGACTGTGGAATACACTACCACAAGAGGTAGTAATGGCAGATACTATAACAGCTTTTAAAAAAGGGCTGGATGATTTCCTCAGTACACAAAACATTGTTGGTTATAAATGACTTAGTGACTAAATGTAGAACTGGTGGAGGAAGGTTGAACTAGATGGACCTAGGTCTTTTTTCAACCTAAGTAACTATGTAACACGTAGTCCATGGTATAAGCGTTCAGTGTAAAGTGCAGGAAAAATATGAGCTGTGCCGTACTGCGATTTTGAGAGGTAGAATGATCAAATCAAAAGCAGTGGAAGAATTGGCTTTGTTCATTTATTTTTCACTATCACATATTTGGCAAAAGACACAAGATGGTCAGATACCACAATCCCCATCGTTTATAGGAAGTACCAAAATAGCTCAATTCTTTACTAATCGTTGCTATAAACAACATAAAAGTAAGTACTCCCTTCATATAATGTTGAACCAATATAATAATATGATAATATTTATTCACTTTTATAGCGCCATTAATTCCACAGCACTTTACACACATCAATATGCTAGAAATGTCTCAGATGAGAATACTCTTAAAAGCAGCACTCTAAAGCACACGCCCCCGTTCAATTTGTTGCCCGTGTCGCACAAACAATTAAATCCCGTCACACGTACTTACCTTCCATACAACCTCGATGTGGGCGGTGAACAACCACTTCCTGTAGTGGGAGGGACGTTCGGCGTCACAGCGACGTCACACAGCAGCCGGCCAATAGAAGCGGAGGGGCTGAGATGAGCAGGACGTAAACATCCCGCCCACCTCCTTCCTTCCGCATTGCCGGCGGGACGCAGGTAAGATGTGTTCATCGTTCCCGGGGTGTCACACACTGCGATGTGTGCTGCCTCGGGAACATTGAACAACCAGACGTTCAATTTTTAGTAATTGAACGACGTGTGTGCGATCAACGTTTTTTCGTTCAATCGCAATCGCACGTAGGTTTCACACACTACCACTAGCGATGCCGGATGTGCGTCACTTACGACGTGACCCCGCCGACACATCGTTAGATATATTGTAGCGTGTAAAGCCCGCTTAAGTCTTGATGATTGGGGCCACACGAGACATCACAGCCCTCAATAAGTAGCAAAGTGGGTGTAAAGGCCCTGTCACACACACAGATAAATCTGTGGCAGATCTGTGGTTGCAGTGAAATTGTGGACAATCAGTGCCAGGTTTGTGGCTGTGTACAAATGGAACAATATGTCCATGATTTCACTGCAACCACAGATCTGCCAAATATTTATCTCTGTGTGTGACAGGGCCTTTAGAATGAAGAGAAGAAATGTCCTCATTGCAAATGGTTTCCAATACAAAACAAACAAACAACAAACTACATGATATGTTACATGGCTCTGGCATTGGCCCCAGTGTGTTAGAAATAATAAAATTACATTTAAATTAGTAACCTCATTGGGATTGTTTTTTTAAGAATCCGTGCAGATGACCTACAGAGAAATTATACAGAGAATTGTTAACTAGTAGTGATGAGCGAGCATGCTTGTAACTACTCGGTACTCGCACGAGTATCGCTGTACTCGGGCTGCTCGGCGGGGACCGAGTAATCTCGCGATACTCGTGCTGTACTCGTGGTCTTCATTTCTGCATGTTGGCGCTCTTTTGAGAGCCAGCCCTCATGCAGGGATTGGCTGGCAGACCACTGCAATGCCACAGCCCTGTTAGTTGTGGAATTGCAGTGATTGGCCGGCCTGCACAGCGTGACCGAGCCTTTATACCGGCCGGCGCGCTGTGCTCTGCTCACAGCTATCCAGACAGTCAGTGCAGGGAGAGTGTCGCTGATTCAGGGAAAGCTTTGCGGCCCTTTATAGCTTTTTCAGTTGCAGGGCTGCAAACAGTGTGACCAAAAGTCCTTCTCAGGACTATTCTAGTTGTATACAGGCAGGCAGGGTATAGCCAGGTCGGAGTACAGTAGCAGAGTCCTTCTCAGGACTATTGTTGCTATATACAGGCAGGGTATAGCCAGGTCGGAATACAGGCTAGTGACCAAAAGAGTCCTTGTCAGGACTATTGTAGCAGTATACAGGCAGGCAGGCAGGCAGGGTATATAGCCATTCCTAGTGGTGACCGTATACCAGCCTTCATCATATCTGGGGCTGGTGTACACAGTCTAAAACAGTCCAGATAGTGTCAGACTTCTCAGTAATTGTCGCTCCTAAAAACCAGTTAGGTTCTTATTGCGTCCGTGCTTGCATTTAAAAACAGCATGTGTGTGGCAGTCGGTGGCAGCGTACAGGTGCGCGTTTTGCACAAACTATTATATAACGCACAAGTCTAGTGTATAATACACGTCAGTCAGCAGTGTCTGATAGTTTCAGACTTCTCAGTAATTGTCGCTCCTAAAAACCAGTTAGGTTCTTATTGCGTCCGTGCTTGCATTTAAAAACAGCACGTGTGTGTCTGTCGGTGGCAGCGTACAGGTGCGCGTTTTGCACAAACTATTATATAACGCACAAGTCTAGTGTATAATACACGTCAGTCAGCAGTGTCTGATAGTGTCAGACTTCTCAGTAATTGTCGCTCCTAAAAACCAGTTAGGTTCTTATTGCGTCCGTGCTTGCATTTAAAAACAGCACGTGTGTGTCTGTCGGTGGCAGCGTACAGGTGCGCGTTTTGCACAAACTATTATATAACGCACAAGTCTAGTGTATAATACACGTCAGTCAGCAGTGTCTGATAGTGTCAGACTTCTCAGTAATTGTCGCTCCTAAAAACCAGTTAGGTTCTTATTGCGTCCGTGCTTGCATTTAAAAACAGCACGTGTGTGGCAGTCGGTGGCAGCGTACAGGTGCGCGTTTTGCACAAACTATTATATAACGCACAAGTCTAGTGTATAATACACGTCAGTCAGCAGTGTCTGATAGTGTCAGACTTCTCAGTAATTGTCGCTCCTAAAAACCAGTTAGGTTCTTATTGCGTCCGTGCTTGCATTTAAAAACAGCACGTGTGTGTCTGTCGGTGGCAGCGTACAGGTGCGCGTTTTGCACAAACTATTATATAACGCACAAGTCTAGTGTATAATACACGTCAGTCAGCAGTGTCTGATAGTGTCAGACTTCTCAGTAATTGTCGCTCCTAAAAACCAGTTAGGTTCTTATTGCGTCCGTGCTTGCATTTAAAAACAGCACGTGTGTGTCTGTCGGTGGCAGCGTACAGGTGCGCGTTTTGCACAAACTATTATATAACGCACAAGTCTAGTGTATAATACACGTCAGTCAGCAGTGTCTGATAGTGTCAGACTTCTCAGTAATTGTCGCTCCTAAAAACCAGTTAGGTTCTTATTGCGTCCGTGCTTGCATTTAAAACCAGCACGTGTGTGTCTGTCGGTGGCAGCGTACAGGTGCGCGTTTTGCACAAACTATTATATAACGCACAAGTCTAGTGTATAATACACGTCAGTCAGCAGTGTCTGATAGTGTCAGACTTCTCAGTAATTGTCGCTCCTAAAAACCAGTTAGGTTCTTATTGCGTCCGTGCTTGCATTTAAAAACAGCACGTGTGTGTCTGTCGGTGGCAGTGTACAGGTGCGCGTTTTGCACAAACTATTATATAACGCACAAGTCTAGTGTATAATACACGTCAGTCAGCAGTGTCTGATAGTGTCAGACTTCTCAGTAATTGTCGCTCCTAAAAACCAGTTAGGTTCTTATTGCGTCCGTGCTTGCATTTAAAAACAGCACGTGTGTGTCTGTCGGTGGCAGTGTACAGGTGCGCGTTTTGCACAAACTATTATATAACGCACAAGTCTAGTGTATAATACACGTCAGTCAGCAGTGTCTGATAGTGTCAGACTTCTCAGTAATTGTCGCTCCTAAAAACCAGTTAGGTTCTTATTGCGTCCGTGCTTGCATTTAAAAACAGCACGTGTGTGGCAGTCGGTGGCAGCGTACAGGTGCGCGTTTTGCACAAACTATTATATAACGCACAAGTCTAGTGTATAATACACGTCAGTCAGCAGTGTCTGATAGTGTCAGACTTCTCAGTAATTGTCGCTCCTAAAAACCAGTTAGGTTCTTATTGCGTCCGTGCTTGCATTTAAAAACAGCACGTGTGTGTCTGTCGGTGGCAGCGTACAGGTGCGCGTTTTGCACAAACTATTATATAACGCACAAGTCTAGTGTATAATACACGTCAGTCAGCAGTGTCTGATAGTGTCAGACTTCTCAGTAATTGTCGCTCCTAAAAACCAGTTAGGTTCTTATTGCGTCCGTGCTTGCATTTAAAAACAGCACGTGTGTGTCTGTCGGTGGCAGCGTACAGGTGCGCGTTTTGCACAAACTATTATATAACGCACAAGTCTAGTGTATAATACACGTCAGTCAGCAGTGTCTGATAGTGTCAGACTTCTCAGTAATTGTCGCTCCTAAAAACCAGTTAGGTTCTTATTGCGTCCGTGCTTGCATTTAAAAACAGCATGTGTGTGGCAGTCGGTGGCAGCGTCAGGCTCCATATTGTCCCTGGATAGAGACGTGCATGATGGCCTGTAAACATGAAGTGCCCATTGTAAGGAAGTGGGTCTATTGTAGTATAGCCCTTAGGCAGGGCAGCCAAAAATTTGGAGGCTCCACATTGTCCCTGGATAGAGATGTGCATGAGGGCCTCAAAACATTGTTCCCATTGCAAAGGAGCGGGTCTCCTGTCGTTGTAATGCCCATTCAGAAAGAATGGGCGAAAAAATTTACCACTGGGGGTATACCTGAAACAACGGCTTAACTATTGTAACGGTCACCATGATGGCGCATGAGGAGAAGGAGGAGCAGTCCAGCGATTAGCCAAAGTCCAGAAGTGTGTTACCATGGGTGAGTGGAGGTACATGGCAAATTCCCGTTACAAACTTTAAATTCCGCTGTAATTTGCTGTTGGTGTGTGTGGTGAAGTCTGGCCAAATCCAACCCTTGTTCATCTTGATCAGAGTCAGCCTGTCAGCATTTACAGTTGACAGGCGGGTGCGTTTATCTGTAATGATTCCACCTGCGGCACTAAAAACACGCTCTGACAAAACGCTAGCGGCAGGGCAGGCCAGGACTTCCAAGGCGTAGAGAGCCAATTCATGCCACGTGTCCAGCTTGGATACACATTAATTGTAAGGCACAGAGGAATGTCGGAGTACAGTTGTTTGATCTGCAAGGTACTCCTTGAGCATCTGGCCAAACTTAGGATTTCTTGTGGCACTACCCCTCACCTCAGGGGCTGTGGTATGTGAGGGGCTGAGAAAACTGTCCCACATCTTAAAGACTGTTCCCCTACCTCTGGCGGATTGGACTTGTGCCCCTCTCGGCTGTACGCCTTGGTTGTCCACTGATTCCTGACCTATGCCGCTAGCGTTTTGTGAGGGGAATGCTTTGCCTACTTCCGTGACTATGGCCTTCTGGAACTGCTGCATTTTGCCTGACCTCTCCGCCTCGGGAATAAGAGACATAAAGTTCTCCTTTTAGCGTGGGTCTAACAGTGTTACCAACCAGTAATGATTGTCGGCCAAGATGTTCTTAACGCGAGGGTCACGAGACAGGCAGCTTACCATAAAGTCAGCCATGTGTGCCAGACTCTTAACAGCCATCACTTCAGTATCCTGACCAACACGATGACTGAACATGCTGTCCTCCTCCTCCTCCTCCTCATCATCTACCCTGTCCTCTGGCCAGCCACGCTGAACCGAGGATATGACTGCATGTCATATCCTCAATTTGGCCAGAGAGTTGCTCCATGTCTTCATCCTCCTCCTCGTCATAGTCCTCCACTGCACGTTGTGATGAGACGAGGCTGGGCTGTGTGTTATCATCACCCACACCCACTACTGTTTCTTGCTCAAACTCATCGCGCTCCGCCTGCAATGCATCATGGTTGTTTTTTGAGCAGAGACCATTTTAGAAGGCAGAGAAGCTGTATGGTGACGCTAATAATGTCGTCATCGCCGCTCACCATCTTGGTGGAGTCCTCAAAGTTTTGGCGGATGGTGCATAGGTCGGACATCCATCTCCACTCCTCAGGTGTTATGTGTGGAGTTTGACCCATTTCCCGACGGCTTAGGTGATGCAGGTACTCAACAACTGCCCTCTTCTGCTCACATATCCTGACCAACTTGTGCAGAGTTGAATTCCAACGCGTGGGGACATCACACACCAGTCTGTGTGCCGGAAGATGCAAACGGCGTCTTAAGCCGGCAAGGCCGGCTGAAGCAGTAGGTGACTTTCGAAAATGTGCAGACAGGCGGCGAACTTTTACCAGCAGATCAGACAGCTCTGAGTATGACTTTAGAAACCGCTGAACCACGAGGTTGAGCACATGGGCCACGCATGGAACATGTGTCAGCTGGCCTCGCCTCAAAGCCGCCACCAGGTTCCGGCCATTGTCACACACGACCTTTCCTGGCTTTAGGTTCAGAGTTGTGAGCCAGTGATCTGCCTGCTGTTTCAGAGCTGTCCACACCTCTTCTGCATTGTGGGGTTTGTCACCTATGCAGATTAGCTTCAGCACTGCCTGTTGCCGCTTCGCCGAGGCAGTGCTGCAGTGCTTCTGTGTCGCCCTGGACAAGCCAGGGGCCACAGAGCACAACACTTAAACACCCCACACTCCCTGCAGGCATATCATAGTCAAAACACAAAATCCTTGTTGCCTTCCCAGGGGCTGTTGTCCACACCAGGGTGTGGAGCCAGGCGGTTGGTCTCCACCCACCGAGGAGGAGGGAAAACACAGGCAGTGAGAGTTAAGCTAAGGAAGTGGAAGGAGGAAAGTAGTAGAGAGGAGAAAAGTGACAGCAAAGAGCCTGAAGTTGGTCCGGGTGTGTGGCCCGGACAGGACAGCAAGGTTGGCAGGATGTGGTGACCGTCTGCAGTGGAGGCCGATTGGAGTCTGCCGTAAGGACCGTGGACGGGTGGTGACCCGGCCGTACCGGACCGGTATACAAAGAGAAGCCAGCACCATTGGCAGAGGACTTTCGGATCCCGGCAAGGCTTGGTGTCGCCGTGAATTTGCCAAATCCGTTAGTGAAGGGAACCTCAGGGTTTCCAAACAGCCAAGTCCAGATAGAAGGCAACCGTCCAACCGTGAAGGGGAGACACCACCACCGCCAAGGGCAACCGTCTCCCAGGGCCAGCGCCTGTGGGCAAAAGGGGCTCCTCCGGCCCATATCCAGGTCGGGGAGCGGGTTACCGTTGGGAAACCATCACTACCAACACTTAACTTAGGTGCAGGGAGAGACAGTCATCACTAACCTGCAGGGAGGAACAACCGCAGCCGTCCGAGTGACCCGTCCATCCAGCCACTTGTTTTACCGTGAACTGTGTCATCATCATTGGGCTGAGTGAGTACCTCCGTGCCGTGCGGCACAGCGCTGCCCCTGCGACCCTGCACCTCATCAGGCCCCGCAACCCGCCTGTCATCCATCTCTACCCCAGCACCAGGCCCCGGGACAACCAACCCCCCTACCCACGGAGGGGAGAAATAACAACAAAGCTGCTCCCTGTCACAGGCTCCCGGGATCCCCGTCCAGAGCAGCGGTGGTGTCCACACAATCACCACAACCGTGGGTGGCGTCACGGACAATATCCCCAAAACCCAAACCACCCCTTTTCACTCACGGGCGAGTAGCGCCGCTCGAGTCCCCGGGATCCGGCCATCGCTCGAGCCAACGAGCAGCAGCAGCCGTAGAGCAGCGTCAGCCGGACCCGAGCAGTGGGAGAGCGCACCGTCCCCTCCTCCGCCCGCGACACTTCCAGCTTGGGACTGGTGTGGAGGGTAAAGTGGATCAGGATGCGCAGGAGGAGGAGGAGGCTGAGGAGCATGACATTCCGGAGCTGTAGAGTGTGTGTGAAACCCTGACTGAGGTAGGGCCTGCAAAACTTGGTGTGTGAAGGACGTGTTCCGTCCCTCGCTCAGACTGGGTCCCAGCTTGCACAATATTAACCCAGTGTGACGTCAACGAGATGTAGCGGCCTTGCCCACATGCACTTGTCCACGTGTCTGTGGTTAGGTGGACTTTGGCTGAAACAGCGTTGTTCAGGGCACGTGTGATGTTTTGTGACACGTGGTTATGCAATGCGGGGACGGCACACTGGGAGAAATAGTGGCGGCTGTGGACCGAGTAACGTGGGACAGCTGCCACCATCAGGTCGCGGAATGCTTCTGTCTCAACCAGCCTAAAAGGCAACATTTCCAGCGCAAGCAGTCGCGAAATGTTAGCATTTAGAACTGTGGCATGTGGGGTGTTGGCAGTGTATTTGCGCCTGCGTTCAAAGGTTTGCTGAATGGATAACTGAACGCTGCGCTGGGACAAGGACGTGCTTGATGATGGTGTTCTTTCTGCGTAGGCAACTGCAGGTGCAGGAGTGGAGGAGGCTTGTTCGCAGGCAGCATGGACAGGGGATTGGCTCGCATGCACAACCAGCGAAGACGTAGCAGTGACATCAGCAAGCACTGCTCCTCGACTCTGTTGTACTTCCCACAAAGTCGGGTGCTTGGCTGACATGTGCCTGATCATGCTGGTGGTGGTCAGGCTGCTAGTTTTGGTACCCCTGCTGATGCTGGCATGGCAGGTGTTGCAAATGGCCTTTTTAGAATCATCTGGAGCCAACTTAAAAAACTGCCAGTGTCAGAGTTCCGGGTTTTCCAGTTTTCTTTTGAAAGAGCTTGCCCTTTGTTAACATAGAGTTTTCTGTTCTGTTGCCCTACTTCCTGTCCATCTGTTTAAAAGCCGCCCCTAAAGCTTAGTCCAGTGCCTGAGTATACTGCTTCCTGTGTGCTCCTGCCCTGCTGCTTTTGGTTCCTGATTGTTATTCGGATCCTCTTGGAAAACAACCGACACCGACTCTGGACTTCATCTGGTATCATCTAGCTGTGCCCGGACTCCGTTTGCCGTCTTTGGTCGGCACTTCTGCCCGGTTCCTTCCGTTTAATACCACTCTGGACTCACATCACGTACGGACATTTTTGGACTTACCTATTGCCCTTTTGTGTCCCGGCTGCTGCGCATTTAGGGCTTCTGGGGTGATTGCCAGACAGTCCCTGTATAGGGGTTCGCTCTTGGTGGTCTCCCTGGGGGAGTCCGGTGCGCGGTCCCGGGAATTCCCTTTCGCTCCGTCCCTGGAAGGTATTTCCTGTATTTATGTTCTACTGTGTTTTTGTTCCGTTTATGTACATATTTGCTGGTTGCATATTATAAACGTCTTGCACCAAGAACTCGTCTCTGGTTGTCATTGCCCTAACGCAATCGAAATCCTCAATACATACAATAGTATTACAGCCAGACTCGGGAAGACCTAACATTTGTACAGGCACCTTGTGTCGTGTTGTTCCGGGGAACAGTTGCCTGACGTCTGCCTGGGGCCACCACTCTGCTTCTTACTGCCTGTTGGGATGCTACGCCTCCCTCCCCCTGTGCACTGCTGTCCTCGCTCTGCATATCCTCCTGCCAGGTTGGGTCAGTTACTGGATCATCCACCACGTCGTCTTCCTCTTCCGCACCCTGCTCCTCCTCCTGACTTCCTGACAATTGTGTCTCATCATCGTCCACCCCTTGTTGAGACACGTTGCCAACTTCGTGAGAACGTGGCTGCTCAAATATTTGGGCATCTGTACATACAATCTCGTCATGGCCCACTTCAACAGGAGCTGGCGAGAGGCCAGAATTTGTGAATGGAAACGTGAACGAACAGCTCTTCCGAGTGTCCAAGTGTGGGATCAGTAATGTCCGTGGACGTGTACTCGGCCTGGTGGTAGGAAGGAGGATCAGGTTCTGAAATGTGCGGTGCAGTATCACGGCTACTGACACTTGACCGTGTGGAAGACAGAGTGTTTGTGGTGGTGCCAATCTGACTGGAAGCATAATCCGCTATCCAACTAACAACCTGTTGACACTGGTCTTGGTTCAAGAGCGGTGTACTGCTGCGGTCCCCAAGAATTTGGGACAGGACGTGCGAGCGACTAGATGTGGCCCTTTGTTGTGGCGAAATTAGAGCTTGCACACAACCTCGGCTGATGTGTATTCACTAGACTTGTGCGTTATATCCAAGTTTTTGCAAAACTCACACAAATGCAGCGGAAAGCTGCCACCAACAGGCACACACGTGCGGTTTTTAAATGCAAGCACGGAGGCACTAAGAACCTAACAGGTCTCTATCCAGGGACAACGTGGAGCCTCCCAATTTTTGGCTGCCCTGCCTAAGGGCTATACTACAATAGACCCACTTCCTTCCAATGGGCACTTCAGGTTTACAGGCCCTCATGCACGTCTCTATCCAGGGACAACGTGGAGCCTCCCAATTTTTGGCTGCCCTGCCTAAGGGCTATACTACAATAGACCCACTTCCTTACAATGGGCACTTCAGGTTTACAGGCCATCATGCACGTCTCTATCCAGGGACAATGTGGAGCCTCCCAATTTTTGGCTGCCCTGCCTAAGGGCTATACTATAATACACCCACTTCCTGACAATGGGCACTTCAGGTTTACAGGCCCTCATGCACGTCTCTATCCAGGGACAACGTGGAGCCTCCCAATTTTTGGCTGCCCTGCCTAAGGGCTATACTACAATAGACCCACTTCCTTCCAATGGGCACTTCAGGTTTACAGGCCCTCATGCACGTCTCTATCCAGGGACAACGTGGAGCCTCCCAATTTTTGGCTGCCCTGCCTAAGGGCTATACTACAATAGACCCACTTCCTTCCAATGGGCACTTCAGGTTTACAGGCCATCATGCACGTCTCTATCCAGGGACAATGTGGAGCCTCCCAATTTTTGGCTGCCCTGCCTAAGGGCTATACTATAATACACCCACTTCCTGACAATGGGCACTTCAGGTTTACAGGCCATCATGCACGTCTCTATCCAGGGACAATGTGGAGCCTCCCAATTTTTGGCTGCCCTGCCTAAGGGCTATACTACAATAGACCCACTTCCTTACAATGGGCACTTCAGGTTTACAGGCCCTCATGCACGTCTGTATGCAGGGGCATTGGTGAACCTCACAATTTTGGACTGCCCTGGCAAAGGAAAATACTACAAAGACTCACTTCCTCAAAATGGGCACATTAGACTCAAGAGGCCTTCATGTACGTCTCTTCTCAGGGACATCGGAGTGCCACACAATGTTTTCACGTAAAATCTTTCATGTATTAATCTCAAAAAGTAACATACACCAGCTCTATCTCACTATTGGGTATGTGCCCTTAACATTTCTGCCATGAAAAATCATTTTGGGGTCATTTTGGAAGGTTTTCTGGTGAGTCCGTAAAAATGGCGTGAAACGCGGACAAAATTGTTCACAGCTGTGACTTTTGAGTGATAAATGCTTCAAGGGGTCTTCCCCATGCTGTTGCCATGTCATTTGAGCACTCTTCTGAGACTTTTGTGACATTTTTAGGGTTTCTACATGCTGCCGGGGGGTCATTTCACAAAAATACTCGGGTCTCCCATAGGATAACATTGGGCTCGTTGCTCGGGCCGAGTACACGAGTATCTTGGGATGCTCGGCCCGAGCCTCGAGCACCCGAGCTTTTTAGTACTCGCTCATCACTATTAACTAGCCATATTAGTTATTTAGATAGTGCTGCCACCTACTGGCGTCACAGGGAACTACTATCTATGGAAGCTTCAATTCTAAGAAAAGCAAGAATATGTAGCTTTCAAAAACCTGATGTAAAGTGAGTACATGGGCTTCTACTACACACATCTAAGCATCAATGTAAACTATAAATGTGGTATCTAAGATTTTTTTAAGGTCACTAGCTGCATTAAAATGAATTATTAGAATTTTTATAATATTTATATATAATTTTTATATTTGGGGGATTACATCAGTAGTAACTGGAATTGGATCTATTCTCTAATATGAATACACAGTCTTGGGAAGCAAAATTGGACATGGCAGTCAAAGTGATGTCCCATAAATTTATTGTTACCAGAAGGCCTGTCAGCAGACTATACTTAAAGCAATCTATATTCTAGATCCAAATTACATTTGCAATTGCTGTCAACTGAGCGCACTATTTCTTGGATCATCAATACAGCTAAATTCAATAATACCACTGTAATAAAATGATATTCCCAGCAATGAATTTATTAATTTCACTGAAGCTGCATGAGCCTGAACAGCTGCAACACTTTGAAATTAGGCTACGTTCTCATGTGGTGAGTTCTTGTTCTATGTTCTCATCTGGTGAGTTCTTGTGCTATTCTCTCATCTGGTGGGTTCTTGTGCTATGCTCTCATCTGGTGAGTTCTTGTGCTATCCTCTCATCTGGTGGGTTCTTGTGCTATGCTCTCATCTGGTGAGTTCTTGTGCTATCCTCTCATCTGGTGGGTTCTTGTGCTATGCTCTCATCTGGTGAGTTCTTGTGCTATGCTCTCATCTGGTGAGTTCTTGTGCTATGTTCTCATCTGGTGAGCTCTTGTGCGACACTCTCATCTGGTGAGTTCTTGTGCTATGCTCTCATCTGGTGAGTTCTTGTGCTATGTTCTCATCTGGTGAGCTCTTGTGCGACACTCTCATCTGGTGAGTTCTTGTGCCAACGCCATCCTCTGCTCACCAGTCCAGCCCCCGTCCATCCTGTCCTGCCCCATGGCTCCCATGTCTCCCCTGCACTACCGTCAATATCCCGCTGACTCCTTTGCAGATGCACTGCTGGTCTGCCCCTACTGCCGCCTTCTCTGTGCATCCTGGTCTGTCGTCTGAGCTATATGTGAGTATCCTACAAGATGAGTTACTTCGTATACTCGAGTACTATGGGTATCAAAAGGATGACCTAGTATTCCAGCAGGACAACAACCTGAAGCATATTTCAAGATTGGCAAAGAAATGGTTCAATGACAATGAAGTTGAAGTGCTGGATTGACCCCTTCAGTCCCCAGGGCTCAACTCAATCATACACTTGTGGGTAGAGTTGAAGATGAAGCTGTATACATACCCAAGTGAGTCAACCAGTATGCACCAACATTGGGAGTGTGTAGAAGAGACCTGGGATCAGATGTCGGTTGAGACATGCTTTAGTCTGATTGATAGAATGCCCAGGAGGATTCATATAGTGCTGAAAGCCAAGGGTGGATTTACAAAATACTAACAAACTAACATAATAAGAATTTTAATTTAGATTTTTAAGAGCAAAACAGTAACAATGCAGTGACATGACAAGAACCTGCATAACTAATCATATGCTAAATAATTGCTAATACACTAATAAAATTTATGTACGAGATAGCAAGATGATTGTCTATAAAATGAACTTAGTGTCAAGGTCAAAGCTGTAGTGGATGGTGAGATATGGAGCCTACAATTCAAAAGTTCAAAACATCGTTACCATGTTGCTCATCAGTGTATCTTCTGGTGAGCGCTCAGTCTGTAGTCCACATTTTGTATTAACATTGGGAGAAAGTGAGAGTGTCATACTTTCTATATTTTTCCTGTTTCATATGACATTATGGTGTTTTGGGGACATTCTTCTTTTTTGCCATATTTGTTTGTATGGTATAGAAAGATCTTGTTTCACTATTTGGGCGCAGTAATTGACTTGCTTCATCTTTTGTATCTTTTAATTGTTGATCATTGATGAGAGAAAATAATAATAGTACGTGGCATTTAGCCATTCCACATAGTCACTAATACAAAATATATATGTGACTGACTGTCATTACTGTGTTTGGCAGTCAGTAGTGGCCGTACGCTCAGGGATTACCAGGACGCAGCATGGCTCGCGGTTAACCTCTTTCCTCTCAGTCTCTGCTCCAAGTGAAGGGGGATTTCTGTGTCTTCCATACTGAATTACATTGTGTTTTAGAGTCAGGAAACGACACATACAAGGTATTTTCTTAACAGAACATTCTTTACTCTCAACAGGGTTAGAAGTCAGGGCACCAGGGCTGGTCCCACAGAGGTTCCTTAGACTTCCATTACTTCTTGGCACTTGCCCTGAGGAAGCCACTCACGCGTTGGCCTGCTCGCCCTGGGCATACTGCCGCTTTATACTTGTGCCTGACTCTTCATTGCTGGTCTGGCTCCCCTGACCATTACTTTCAACTTAACTACTGGTCTATTTGGTATCTCACCCGTGCACCAGGATCCATTCGCAGCATACAAATTTGACAGATCCCTTTGGGATTTTAACATTGGTCATTTGCATTGTGTTTGACAACTGTGGTTCAGGAGTGTGTTCAGGGTGCTCATCACAGGATTTTCACCCTGTGAACCCTGATTCATGTTCATTTCTGTATATTTATAGGCTCTTTATTGTGATTTACTGTTTATAATATTGTTGCATATTCCTGTACCTGTGGCACTCTCTGCCTCCACATTTGCCATCTCCCACCTTGAATTATTGCAAATATTGGTTTGGTAGATGTGATTTCTGCTGCTCTTGTTTGCACAGACCAAACACTGACTGTTATTCAGCATTGTATACTGGCACTTCTTCTACAGTATTGTCATTGGAAATGTTCTATTCATGTACTTATAACTCTTTATGTGATGCTGTTGTGATTTTTTTGCCCAGGGTGAGCTGACCTCACCTCTTGTTTGCTTGTATGTCTTGCACCTTCTTTTAAATGTTTTTAATATTGGTATACAATAAAGGCATTTTTTACCTTTTACTCCTGGTGTGCATCTGATCCATGTGCGGTTGCTTTCCTCTTTCGTTCCACTTCCATTACTTCTTGTAACACAATATAATTTAGCGGCCGGCCGCTTCCCTGGCTCTCAGGTACCCTCGGTCTCTCCCAGGTCCCTCATCAACCTGGCTAGCATCACACTTGCAGAGTCCAGATCATTCAAGCTCCTGAACCCTCTCATCCCACCCACAGGGACTTGCACACTGCCTGAGAGGGTCCACAGCGTTACTTCTCCTTGGGCTATGCTTCTAGCCAGGACCAGACCTACCCTTCTCCAGAGGGCGCAACTGACCTTCAGCTGCCAGGGGCGTTCTTTGGGTAAAAATCTGCAGGGGAACGGTTGCCTTCCCAACTGGCTGGACTCTACCCTACTCCACAGTCAATTAAAATGCTCAGGTTCCAGGATCCCACATGTCCACCAATCTAGGATTGATCCTTAAGGTCCAGTCACACTAAACAACTTACCAGCGATCCCAACAACGATAGGGATCGCTGGTAAGTTGCTAGGAGGTTGCTGGTGAGATGTCACACTGCGACGCTCCAGCGATCCCACCAGCAACTTGACCTGGCAGGGATCGCTGGAGCGTCGCTACACGAGTTGCTGGTGAGCTCACCAGCAACCAGTGACCAGCCCCCAGCGCCGCGTGGAAAATGCTGCGCTTGGTAACTAAGGTAAATATCGGGTAACCAACCCGATATTTACCTTGGTTACCAGCTCACGCAGCTACACGTGCAGAGAGCAGGGAGCAGCACACACTGAGCGCTGGCTCCCTGCTCTCCTAGTACAGCACACATCGGGTTAATTACCCGATGTGTGCTGCAGCTAAATGTGCACAGAGCAGGGAGCAGCGCACACCGCTTAGCGCTGGCTCCCTGCTCTCCTAGCTACAGCACACATGGGGTTAATTACCCGATGTGTGCTGCAGCTTAATGTGCACAGAGCAGGGAGCAGCGCACACTGCTTAGCACTGGCTCCCTGCTCTCCTAGCTACAGCACATATCGGGTTAATTAACCCGATGTGTCCTGCAGCTACATGTGCACAGAGCAGGAGCCGGCACTGACAGTGAGAGCAGCGGAGGCTGGTAACAGAGGTAAATA
The DNA here is from genome assembly GCF_048569485.1 of Anomaloglossus baeobatrachus. Lineage (NCBI taxonomy): Eukaryota > Metazoa > Chordata > Amphibia > Anura > Aromobatidae > Anomaloglossus > Anomaloglossus baeobatrachus. The sequence continues at coordinate 459,409,827 of NC_134355.1, read as the reverse complement.
TCGGGTAACCAAGGACAGGGCTTCTTGGTTACCCGATGTTTACTGTGGTTACCAGCCTCCGCAGAAGCCGGCTCCTGCTGCCTGCACATTTAGTTGTTGCTGTCTCGCTGTCATACACAGCGATCTGTGCTTCACAGCGGGAGAGCAACAACTAAAAAATAGCCCAGGACATTCAGCAACAACCAACGACCTCACAGCAGGGGCCAGGTTGTTGCTGGATGTCACACACAGCAACATCTCTAGCAACGTCACAAAAGTTGTTCGTTAGCAGCGATGTTGCTAGCGATGTTGCTTAGTGTGACGGGGCCTTTAGTGTCCAGTAATTCACTCAAATGGGGCTTTATCTCACACCTCCCACAGGTGTGGTATCTCTCGCTCACTGTTTGGGACTGTCCTCGCTTAGCTTCCTGAGGTCCCATTTTATTCCCCCAGTGCTCCTCCCCACTAACCACCTACCAAACAACAGCCCCGGGGAAGCGGTCGAGCACTCCGTGGCCATCTTGTGGCCACTTTACAAGGTACAGTGCAATTACACAGTAAAAATACATGTTATAGCCAGTCTGCAGGTTTGGGGTAAGCCGAGCCCAGCACCCCCCTTACATTCCTACCTCCTTTGAGCTTGGCCTCCCAGACAAGCATGCTCCAGACCTGCAAGACACCAAAACAAATATACAATCCATACAGCATTAAAATTACATCTTCCTCAAATTACTTGCAATAAAACATTTTGCAGATGATACTAAGATAGGAGGAGTAGCCAACACTAGAGAGGAAAGAGTGCGTATTTCAAAAGATCTAGACACACTCGAACAATGGGATGAGGAGAACAGAATGGCTTTTAACAGGGACAAATGCAAAGTCCTACATCTGGGTAAAAGAAATGTAAAAAGCATATATAGTAATGGAAGAATAGAACTAGGTGATGGCATCGGTGAAAAGGACTTGGGCATAATAGTGGATCCCAGACTCAACATGATCCAACAATGTAGAGCTGCAGCTAAAAAGGCCAACAAAATTCCAGATCATTCAAACTCCTAAATCCTCTCATCCCACCCACAGGGACTGGCATACTGTCAGAGAGGGTCTACAGCGTTACTTCTCCTTGGGCTATGTGTGGCGCCCCTGAGGCTTCTGTCGCCACAGAGACATTGCACCCCAGTCAGAGGTGTGATGTCTCATCCTGGGTAAGGAAAGGGGTACATGCCAGTTCACAGGTGAAACTGCACTACACCCATTGCTAGGCACACACTGGGACCAGGGACAGTGGCAGCAACCCTCCCATGCTGCATGCTGGGAGGGGTCGTAAGACCCATCCCTGCTCCCATAGGGTGGTAGCTTAGCAACCGGGGGGTGGGAAGAGCCAGCCGAGTGTAGAGCAGAGAGGAAGGTCAGAGTTTCAGTTTTACCTCAGAGAGTGAGAGAGTGAGGAGACAGCATTTATCTGTGAAAGAGAAAGGAGCTCTGTAAGTTCAGAGTGTCCGCAACAGAGAAAGAAAGTAACAGAGAAGGAGAGAAACAGAGAGTAGAAAAAGAGCTCTAGTCAGGCAGGAGCTAAAGAAAGAAGAAAGTGACGCTTCCTGGTGAAGACCCTGGGACTCAGAGGGTCCAGGTGACACCAAGCAGGGAACGAAGGGATTCCAGGGCCACAGATAGCTACAGAGCTGGTGGCCTGTTCCACAGGAACATCGGTGGAGGCATCAAGCTGCATCAGGGGACGGTCCCTAGTCACTGGAGGAGGAGAAGCCATTTCCAAAGGTTAAAAGACCGAGGTCCAGGGAAAGCTGCATGGTCCCCGGACCAAAGCCCACAGCAAGAATCTCTGGAAAAGGGGCAGATAACGACAGGCGAGCTCCCAGCCCGGAGGCTGCAGTGGAGGCCGAGCCAGGTTCATCCAGCAAAGGCAAGGCTAGTGAAGTCAGCTGAGAAAGGACACAATTAGAGGGGTGCACTGGCATTTACCCCCAGATCTACTCGGGATCAGCGGAGGTCTCTGACGGTGGTCCCAGCAGTCCAAAGGCTCCTGCAGGCCTTGACAAGAACTGTGAGTAAAGACCTTGAAACTGCACCCCTGGTGTTGCCTCAGTTATTTATCTGCATAGACACTTACAAGCACCAACAGTGTCACCGGGGCACCGCTCCACCTGTGGGGAGCAGTACCACCATTGCTGCCATTCCATCACCCCGAAGGCCTCACACAGCAGCGGCGGCTTAATAGCCGCAAACCACAGGTGGCGTCACGACAAATATACACTTTAATTACCCCTACATCACTAGCCATATTAATTGACACCCACCAGGGTCACGGAGTCGGGCCCCGCCACCACTGACGACCCCGGACTAGTCCGGCCCGGCACCAGGTGTCCCATAGCCCTGGGGTGGGCGAGTCAATCTTGGCGTCACGAACAGGATTTCGTGCCCGGTCCCACCGGGTACTGTGTGCCTGAAGAAACTGTGCTGTAGAGACTTTCCCTGTTTGAAAACCGCCGCCATTAGCCTGGCTGAGCGCGGGAAGAAGAGGGGCGTGCCTGCAGGAAGAGCGCGAAAATAAGCCCCGCCCCCTCCCTGCTCGGAGGAGGATTGAGAAATGGCGCTTTGAAAAGAAAATTTACTGCTCGACAGTTGAGCTTGCTGCCTAGAGAAAGGAGAAGTCGACTTACCGGCCGGAGAATGAGGATCACGAAAAGACCAAGGGGGAGCGGATGTCTGCGTTCAGCCCTGTCGGCAGCATGGCGGGACTCCGAAGTGGAAGAGGCGGAGTGGCCTTTGATGTGGAGGATCGCAGCCCGAGTGAGCTCCTTGCGGGAACGGCTGCCTGGTTGGAGCGGGAGCTGGGTTGATTCTGCGTCCCGGTGAGAGCACAGACACTGCAGCAGGTGCTCGACTGGAAGGCGGAAGTCTGGAGGATGGTCACCGCGGTGTGGGCCCAGGAACAGAGGGCCGCCGCAGCAGCCGTGTCGCGTGAAGATAAAGTCACGCAAACCCCCACGGCATCCCTCCTCAGCTGGGAGCCAGGACCCGACAGCACCGTGACGAGTGAGCCCTGTGAAGCACCACTCCGGGATCAAGAGGTACCGTGTACGCTGCCCCCGCCACCGTTCCCGCTGGAGGTTCAGAGCCCGGGGACGTATTGTGCCTGGAGAAGAAGTCCGGTGTCCCGTACGACATTGGCACAGTACGGTCCCCTGCAATGGTAACCACATCCGTAAGTTAACCCCTGAAGTTAAAAGTTCAAGTTGAAAGTTTTAAAGGGCCCGCTCCAGAAATTATGCCTCCTGCCTTTGTTGAACGTCCCTAAGTTCTCCAGGAGACGCCACCCAGCACGAGAGGTGGAAGGAGGAGGACCTTGTCTGACTTGTTGACCGCCGCTGGGTCGGAGTCCCAGTGGGCGCCATCAAGGGTCAGAGCCCCTGGTGGAGGACGACAAGGAGTTAATGAAGTCAGGACAGTACATAGCCCCTGAATGTCTGCCCATTGTTCTTTTCGAAGATGACACCCTATTCCTGAATCCTTGGCCCCTGTTCTTTTTGAAGATGATCCCCCCCTGTTTATGTGTTACCGGGCCACTGGACTGGAATGTGGTCCCCGGTGAATGTGTTATTTATGTGCCTCCCATAAAGGGATGTAATGTCCTAAAGTTTTAATGTTTTATGCATAACAAAATTTTGCAGTTTCTTCCATTGTTTTTGTTGTTTCAGCCCGAGGACGTGCTGGGATTCGCTGTGGGGGAGTGTGGCGCCCCTGAGGCTTCTGTCGCCACAGAGACATTGCACCCCAGTCAGAGGTTTGATGTCCCATCCTGGGTAAGGAAAGGGGTACATGCCAGTTCACAGGTAAAACTGCACTACACCCATTGCTAGGCACACACTGGGACCAGGGGCAGTGGCAGCAACCCTCCCATGCTGCATGCATTTACCCCCAGATCTACTCGGGATCGGCGGAGTTCCCTGACGGTGGTCCCAGCAGTCCAAAGGCTCCTGCAGGCCTTGACAAGAACTGTGAGTAAAGACCTTGAAACTGCCCCCCTGGTGTTGCCTCAGTTATTTATCTGCATAGACACTTACAAGCACCAACAGTGTCACCGGGGCACCGCTCCACCTGTGGGGAGCAGTACCACCATTGCTGCCATTCCATCACCCTGGAGGCCTCACACAGCAGCGGCGGCTTAATAGCCACAAACCACAGGTGGCGTCACGACAAATATACACTTTAATTACCCCTACGTCACCAGCCATATTAATTGACACCCACCAGGGTCACGGAGTCGGGCCCCGCCACCACTGACGACCCCGGACTAGTCCGGCCCGGCACCGGGTGTCCCATAGCCCTGGGGTGGGCGAGTCATATGCTTCTGGCCAGGACCAGACCTATCCTTCTCCAGAGGGCGCAACTGACCTTTGGCTGCCAGAGGGGTTCTTTGTGTAAAAAGCTGCAGGGGAATGGTCATCTTCCCAACCGGCTGGACTCTACCCCACTCTGGGGGATGCAGTTAACAATTATCCTCAGATTCCAGGATCCCATGTGTCCACCAGTCTAGGATTGACCCTTAGGTCTAGTAATTCACTCAAATGGGGCTTTACCTCACACCTCCCACAGGTGAGGTATCTCTCGCTCACTCTTTGGGATTCTCCTTCCTTAGCTTCCTGGGGTTCCATTTTTTATTCCCCCAGTGCTCCTCCTCAATAACCCCTACTGCCCAACAGCCCCAGGGATGCAGTCGAGCACCCTGTGGCCATCTTGTGGCCACTTTACAAAGTACAGTACAATTGCACAGTAAAAATACATGTTATAGCCAGTCTGCAGGTCTGGGGTGGGCCGAGCCCAGCACCCCCTTATAACTGTTGATCTTAAAGTCTACCGTGGGACTAAAAAGTAAAAATACATTTACCATATTCATAGATTGTAAGCTTGCAAGTGCTGCCGTTACTCCTCTTGGTATTCATTGGACTGTTACTCTGTAAGGTGTTTATTGTCTGCATATGTCCCCTATAAATTGGAAAGTGCTGCAGAATATGTCAGAGCAATAGAAATAATAATAATTATTATTATTATTTTTCTCATGTATAGTAACTCTACCTGGCCTGGTGCCCTCTACCTCTCGTTGCTTCCTCTGGTCAGGTCAGTGTTCCACTCCTCCTGCTTCTGATGTGGCTGTCAAAGTGGCATAAGGAGTATAGTGGTAAATATACGCCATTCCTCACCTGTCTTTCCTGCACTGTGGGATAGGAAGGAGTGGGCTTGGTTTGGACTTAACACTGCTCCCTATGCCACTGTGGTAGGATCATTATAAAAAGAGGTGCAGCGGAATGCAAACAGAGGGCACCAGGTAAAGTGACTATACATGAAAAATGTATAATTACTTTTCAGTCCCAAAATCATTTTAACATTTGACCCTGAAAAAAAATTAGCTTATTTTGTCTAGAACTGCTGCTTGTTTCATCATTTCATGATCTAGCCACTAGGTGGTGCTGGTTGACAAACATTTCTCCCGTGCATCCCCCATACCCTGGAATGCTCTGCTACAACATATCAGACTCTCGACAACCTTGACAAGCTTCAAAAGGAACTTGAAGACCCACCTCTTCTGACAAGCCTACAACCTGCTGTAACGCTCAGTCTGCTAGGGCATCAAACGACCAGTTCTGTCCTCGCCTACTGTATCCTCACTCATCCCTTGTAGACTGTGAGCCCCTGCGGGCAGGGTCCTCTCTCCTCCTGTACCTGTCTGTGTCTTGTTTAGTTTATGATTATTGTACTCGTCCTTACTATGTATACCCCTTTTCACATGTATAGCACCATGGAATAAATGGCGCTATAATTATAATAATAGATATTAATAGCGCTATATAGGCAAGGTAAATAACTAAATAAATACAAATATATCATTGTACCTATTTAGCCAGTAGATAGAAAAATATTTAACATTGAGAGTCCTCACTGGCTGCTAACTAAATGATGGTAACAAATAGCAGAATTAAGGCCCCTTTACAAACTGAGACTTTCCAGCGATCCCACCAGCGATCCCAACCTGGCCGGGATCGCTACAAAGTCTCTGGTGAGTCGCTGGTGAGCTGTCAAACAGGCAGACCTGGCCAACGACGCAACAGCGATCCGGACCTGCAGAACGACCTAGCTAGTCATTGGGGACGTTGTAAAGCAGCTTTTTGAAAGGGAAGTCGCTAACGAAATCGCTGTAACGGTGTCAAACACACCGATGCATGCTGCACAGCGGGAAACAAAGGACCAAAGAATGGTTCTGAGAGATGTGTAGTGATCAGCAACCTCACAGCGGGGGCCAGGTCGCTGATACGTGTCACACACTGCAATGTCGCTGGGGAAGTCGCTATTACGTCACAAAACCGGTGACGTTACAGCAATGTTGTTTGCGATGTTGCAGTGTGTAAAGGGGCCTTTAGAGACTCGCCTTCAGGCATACTGTAACACAAAATCTGAATATGTAAATTGACTCTTCTGAAGAAAGAGGACCTGAACTCCAGTGCCTCCTATTGGAAGTAGCAATCCTAAATGTCTATATTGACCCTTTAATGAGCACTTCCCACATAACTTAGGATAGAAGCCAAACCAGAATCTCTATTTGCAGACACTTGTTTAAGGATGTTGCCCCTCAACAAAATCTGAAGAGTCACATTGTTATACACAACAGGACACGGAAAGTGCAGTAAATAAGACAAGTGACTTGAAGCAGAACTTTCAGTATGGGAAGGGGACAAACAGGTGTGGTAGTAAATATTGTAGCAGTTAATAGATTGAGTATGACAGTGTCACTGTCCACTGATTGAGCTCTGGTCGAGGATTGTGATGAATTTAGAAAGATATAAATTCATGCAAGACATTAATTCCAGCTCCGACATGTAAAGGTCATTATAAGTTTGTACTCCCAAACTCTTCTTTCTGTCTGGGATTTTAAGTTTTCTTTCAATAATATTTCCCTGTCCATGATGCAGAGATAAGGGCTACAAAAATATTTGGCCACATGTAAATCTATTGTGTTTTCATTTATTGAGCAACGATGAGAATTCATCTTTGTTCTAAGCTTTTGCCCTGTCTCCCCTCCATATAGGCCCCTTGTTGGACATTTGGTGAATATCTCTAATATATAAAGCCGAGTATCTGTGTGTGTGTGTGTGTGTGTGTGTGTGTGTGTACTGTATGTGTGTATATCCGCTAAAGGAATCAGCACCGTCGCATTTACAATCAGAAAAATTTGCACAGACACTTCATTTGACTCAAGGAATGTCATAGACTATGTTTTGAGGGAAAGATTTAACCCCACACTTTCCAGTTCTTCGCCTAAAGACCTAGTTATATTAACGTCAATGGAGTTGGGAACTGATCTGTTATTATAGACTCCTATTATGGACAGAGCAAGAGACACACAGAGAGACCCAAACAGAAAAAGACACACGCACACATAAAGAGACACACAGAATGAGATACACACACAAAAAGAGACACGGAAAGAGACACACGCAAAAAGAGACACACACAGAAAGACTCACACACACTGAAAGAGACACACACACCAAAAGAGACACACACACACACACACACACACCGAAAGAGGCACATACTGAAGGAAACACAAACAGAAAGCAACACACACATAAAGAGATGCAGAAGAGATGCTTCTATGTTGTTACAGGTCAAGGAGCTCTGATTGATTGCTATAGCCAATGAAGGACATTCTTAGTATAAGACAGCTTATGTGTGCATTAATATGATTTCAGTAGTGACAGGGAAAGTGGGAGTGAGACAGAGGGAGAGAGGGTGAGTGGGCCAGAGAGAGAGCGAGAGAGAGGGAGAGAGGCAGAGTGAGAGAGAGAGAGAGAGACTTAGTTACTATCCCGGGCAATGCCTGGTTCTACAGCTAGTAATTATACTGCATTTGTTCTAGTACAGCTTAAAGTACCAAGGATCTTGGAGTCTTGATGTGAGGTGGGAAACTTTATCATGTCCATGGCCATTATATTCACTCAGATTTTACATTTTTGGTGCAGGAAAATGTTCCTGTTGTTGGAGAGGACAGGGGAGCTTTTGACAATGATGGTTCTCAGATTTGGAGCTGGGTGTATCCTTTACCAAAGGATAAAAACACTCGAGTCTCTACCCATCCAGAAACTTCCTCAGTAAGGCTATGTGCCCACGGGACAATGTACCCGCGGATTTTGCCGCAGAAAACCTGCGGATTTATCTGGATTTTCTAGATAAATCTGCAGGTTTTAGCAAGTACAGACACTCCCCATGTTCTCCTATGGGACATGGGGAGTGCTGTGTCCATGCTGTGGTATGTGCGGCTGCGGAATATGCTGCAGATGTCCCGCAGCCGCACGTTATTGCATGTCAATTATTCCTGCGGAATTATCTGCGGAATTCCCGGCCCTCCACTATGGAGATAGAGGCCGGGACTTCCGTAGGTAAGTTGCATGAATGTCCGCAGGTTTACCGCAGATATTTCGCTGGAATCCTGCAGCAATGAACAGCTGCAGACATGCGGACATACCTGCGTATATATCCGCGGGTACATTGTCCCATTGGCACATAGCCTAAAGGTGACCAAACATGAAATGATTAGTCGTCCTGGATTTCCAGATTTTTTTTTTTATTTTGGGAAGCATGTAGAATGTCTGTATTCAGTTCATCAGTTTTAATGGATTTGTCAGGTTATCAAGAGACCAACATTTTTAGTTCCCGACAGTATTCTTCTACAGAGTAAGTTTGTTTCCGTCATGAAGTCTGATGCACCGCCCTTTTCTGCAGGTTAAGCTCATATACTTAATCAACTGCAAACCTCTTTATATGTGCATGACACTGGGGTAAATTACAAATCAACCAAAAACAGAAAAATTGTCCCAAATTAATGAAGTCAAAAAGCGATTCATGCTAAAATATGTATATAATTTTGGCAGCTAATATATCTCTACAGTGCATTATTTAATTGGCTTCACACAAATTATTGTTCTGACAATTATTTATTTTTTATTTAAAAAAGCTTTATTAGTGCTTGTGTCTTGGGAGGGAAGTTTAGTTTAATAGGATTTCATACAGAATGACAGAAGCACTGGATTACTCAGATATAGAATTATAGGTATAAGCAGAAGCCATATTTAGCTTTACATAGACGCATGCAAATAGATTTACTACATCCCCTCCACTAACAATGCAGTGTCTACTTATTGTTTTACTATTGTTATTTTCCCATTCTCTTTTCTCACCCCTCCTTTCTTTCACCATACGGACTGTAGAGATTCTTTTTATTTTGCTGTTCCCTGTTCTGTGACAACCTGAATCTCAGAAATACAGAAGGGTAGGAGATAGAAACTGGCAAAATTGATTAAAACATAGGAAATACATATTGTTATTCCTTCCTTATTCTACATACCCTGTATCACACCATATTTTTGTAGTTTACTTAAAGGGAACCAAGCAGCAGGATTTTCATATATAAAGTAAAGCCAGTGCTATACTGGGGTTAGGATGCTGAATGTAAGCATAGCTTTTGTTCGTAGATTAGAGGTTGTATATCAAAAATATGTGCAAGTAAAGTTCCAGCAATGCACTGCTATTTGATTGACAGGTGCAACAGGAAGGGAATATGTGGGTGGGGTCTTGCTATCTATTCCAGCCCCTGTCCATTCCAACTAAATATGAACTGCAATATAGTTCTCCTTCCTTTCTTCACTTTGTACTGTGCCTCAACGGTAGTATTCAATGACATACGGGATACTGTCGAACTCAGGAAAAAATTCACAACAAATTTTATGGTGCACGTTCTTCTGTTACCCTTGTAAAAATGAAACATTTTATGTTAAAGCAACATTTTTGTGGTAAAAATATATTTTTTCATCTTCACAGTTCAACGTTATAAAATTCTGTGAAGTACCTGGGGGCTCATGGTGCTCACCAAACATTAAGATAAATTCTACAAGGGGTATAGTTCCCAAAATGGGGTCACTTGTGGGGGAGTTTCTACTGTTGATGCACATTAGGGACTCTCCAAACACAACATAGTATCCGTTGTCTATTCCAGATAATTTTGCATTCTAAAATTCAAGTGGTGCTTCTTCCATTCATGTCTCCGCTGTGCTCCTAACCAGTAGATTTCCACCATACATGAGGTATCATGAGAAATTGCTCAACAAATTGTATGGTGCATTTTCTCTGGTTACCCTTGTGAAAGTCCAAAACTTGGGTTAAAGTAACATTTTTGTGGGAAAAATTACAATCTTATTTTTTTACCTCCACTTTGCTTTGGTTCCTGGAAGCACCTAAAGTATTAATGGACTTCTTGAATGTGGCTTTGAGCAGTGTGAGGGGTGCAGTATTTGGAATGCTGTCACTTTTGGGTATTTTCTGTCATATAGGCCTTTCAAAGTCACTTCAAATGTGATGTGGGCCCTAAAAAGATGGTTTTCTATATTTTGGGGGGAAAAATGAGAAATTGCTGATAAACGTTTAACCCTTCTAACTCCCTAACAAAAAAATGATGTTTCAAAAATTGCGCTGATGTAAAGTAGACATGTGGTAAATGTTATTTTTTAACTATTTTGTGTGCCATAATTCTCTGGTTTAAGGACATAAAAATTCAAAGTTTTCACAAATAAACACTAAAAATATCATCCTAAATTTACCACTAACATGAAGAATAATGTCATAAAGAAACAGAGTTATTACAGCATAAGGTGACACTGGTTAGAATTGAAAAAATTGGCCTGTCAGGAAAGTGAAAACAGGCTAGGGGATGAAGGGGTTAAGTCATGGAGGCACAGTTTTAGTCAGTGCTAAGTACACAATGAGCGGGGACTGTAAGCACACCCTGGCACTGACTGACAACCAGCTCAGCAGTAGATGTTTAGATTTACTACTAATGGATGTTTTCAAATAGATATAAACATAAATAATGAAAGTTACACAGAAAACAACTTTTGGGGTGTGTTCATTAATTTGTATCTACAACGATATCTGTATGATGCATGGCGCATTACCTAACGCCACCGGCATCCCTGAACTCCAACTGTTAGGGACACTGACACACTCACCGGCCCGGGTATTCAGTTGCTCCTGTTTCGATTCCTGCTGTGTCTCTCTGCTCTTAGGCCCTGTGTTCGCCCGTGCAGGTCTCCTGGGAGCACTCTGAGGGTGCAAGGGCATTCACTTCATGCCTCTTTAAGGAGCAGTGCACACATTCTGGTAGTGTCCCCAGCCAATGATTGGAGGACACTAGGTATTTAAGGCATGCTCCCCTTTCGAGAAGTTCACAAGCAACTTCTGTATTGTGAGATTTCTCACCTGCTAGTTAGTTGTCAAGTCTTTGTACTCACTCTGCCTGTAATCCTAGTAAAGTCCTGCCTGTTACCCTGAACCCAGTCTATGACCCTTGGTGTCAGCTGCTGCAGTCCAGGGACTGCCATGAAGTGGAACCTGGTGGCTACCAGGAGTCAAGTCCAAGATTACCATCAGAGGCATTGGTGAATACTAGGTATCCACTTAGTCATGCCCCTCCAAGGTAAGCCCAGTGGCTCCTCACCCATGTCCGTGACACAATATTTTACAGATCCTACTAGTTCATTGTTACAATTCTTTTTATATAAAATATCCCTATTCTGACAACTGGACTTTTGCTTGTTTTGTGTGTCGTAAAACAAATTCATAGCAGATTGTTCAATGGAGTTAAGGGGGCTTTACATGCTACGATATCGTTAACGTTTTATCGTCGGGGTCACGTTGTTAGTGATGCACATTCGGCGTCATTAACGATATCGCAGCGTGTGACACTTACCAATGACCTTAAGCGACCTCAAAAATGGTGAAAATTGTTCACCATGGAGAGGTCGTCCCAAAACCAAAAATCGGTAATGGTTGCTTATCGATGTGGTTTGTCGATCCTGCGGCAGCACACATCGCTGTGTGTGACACCCCAGGAGCGAGGAACATCTCCTTACCTGCCGCTGGCCGCAATGCGGAAGGAAGGAGGTGGGTGGGATGTTACGTCGCACTCATCTCCGCCCCTCCGCTAAGATTGGCCGGCCGCTTAGTGACGTCGCTGTGATGCCGAACGTCCCTCCCCCTTGATGGAGGGATTGTTCAGCAGTCACAGCGTCGCCGCCGACCAGGTAAGTGCGTGTGACTCTGCCGTAGCGATAATGTTCGCTGCGGCAGCGATCACACGAAATCGCATGCACGACGGGGGCGGGTGCTTTTGCGTACGATATCGCTAGCAATTGCTAGCAATATCGTAGCGTGTAAAGCCCGCTTTACTGTGCCTTTACATCTTAGAGGACCTGTCACCAGGTCAAAAGTAGGCAGTTTTTGCTATTTATTCACACTGCTTCCTTGAGTATTCTGTTGGTTCTTTTTTTTAATATGCCATACAGTTATAAAGATATGAATTTGTTTTATTTAGTGCACACAATATGTTGCTTTGTATGGCAAGTATTACAGCTTCTAAATGCTTTTGTAGCCAGCCAAGAGTTTTTCAATTCTTGTTTGGCATATTTTCATTCATTCTTCCTTGGAAAAGTCTTTCACTTCTCTAAGATTCCTGGGTCCTCTTGCATGCACTGCTCTTTTGAGGTCTAGCCACAGATTTTCAATGATGTTCACATCAGGGGACTGTGAGGGCTATTGTAAAACCTTCAGCTTGCGCCTTTTGAGGCAGCCTATTATGGATTTTGATGTGTGCTTAGGATCAATATCCATTTGTAGAAGCCATCCTCTTTTCAACTTTAGCTTTTTTGCAGATGGTGTTATGTTTGCGTCAAGAATTTGTTAAAATGTCATTAAACCCATTCTTCCCTCTACCCATGAAATGTTCCCCATGGCATTGGCTGCAACACAAATCGAAAGAATGATTGATCCACCTCTATTCTTAATGGTTAGCGATGTTTTTTTCCTAAAATTCTGTGTCCTTCTTCCTTCACACATACCTGTCACGCTATACAAGGGGCTAGTAAGCCATAGTACAGCGTATTTCCCACTAGGTGGCAGCAGAGTAGTGAAGGAGAGACAAAGTAACACAGTAACAGAAAGGCAGCTGAAGTACAGCAGAGTAACTTCAGCAGGCAGTTAACAGGTGAATCACCAGGGGGCAATAGAGTTGTCAAACAGTCAGGGTCTAGCCAGGAAAGTCGAGTCACTGCAAAAGGATGATCAAAGACAAGTCAGAAAACAGAATTGAGTCAGAATTCGGGAGATAAGGTATGCAGAGGGAAACACAAACAACAGACAGGAGCGGTAAGTCAGGGACCAGGACAGACAGACGAACGTGGGAGGGTACAAGTCAGGACACAGTAGCAGTGAGGCATGGCAGATCGGGAACATTCACCAGAGCCGGTATACATGCTGCAAGGCAGAAATATCACTGGCACTGAACCAAAGGTAGAGAGGCAAGATATAGTGTCCTGGGATCCGGAACGAAGTAAGAGAAGTTAATCCCTGACATGACCAGGCCAGAGCTGGGTGTAACCACAGCAGGGAAAATCCGGCCTGGATCATGACAATACCTTTTATCAATGTGGCCAAAGAGTTGTGTTTTAAGGGTCTACTGGACTTGTTTCCAAAATAGAAACAAGAACCCAGGTGATGCATTTACTGGGTGAGTTGAGACCCTCCTCTGCATATTTACCACCAACTTTCCACAGTCCCACCATCACTGGAAAATCTCCAATTCTGTAAGCAGTCCTCACCAATGACAAGTTAACCGCTAGTCGTCATTTTGACAGCCCGAAAAAAGCTGAATGAACCGTTTTATCAAAATAACGAGACCCAGACAGAATCATCAGCCATATGCATATCTAATATATAAAGCTGTGTGTGTATGTGTGTGTGTCTGTGTGTATATGTATGTACTGTATGTGTGTGTGTATGTGTATGTGAGTGTGTGTGTGTGTGTGTGTGTGTGTGAGAGAGAGTGTGTATGTATGTGTGTATGTCCACTAAAGAAATCTGCACTGTCTCATTTACAATCACGATATTTTGCAAAGACGCCTCATGTGACTCAAGGAATGGCATAGACTATGTTTTGAGGGGAAATTTAACCCCACACTTTACAGTTATTCCCCAACAAACCTCCTTACATTAAAGTCAATGGAGCTGGGAGCTACAGGTCATGAATAGGAGCTGTGATTGGTTGTTATAGGAACAAAGGACATTCATAGTATAAGAAGCTTCTGTGTGAGGTAATATGATTTCTGCAGAGAGACGGATAGAGAGACAGACAGACAGGGAATGAGACAGACCGATTGACAGGGAACGAGACAGACTGACTGACAGGGAATGAGAGAGACTAACTGACAGGGAATGAGAGAGGCAGACTGACAGGGGATGAGAGACACCGACAGGGGATGAGAGAGACGGACAGGGAATGAGAGAGACAAACAGGGAATGAGAGAGACAGACAGGGAATGAGAGAGAGACTGACAGGGAATGGGAGAGACTGACAGGGAATGGGAGAGACTGACAGGGAATGGGAGACAGACACACAGGGAATGAAAGACAGACACACAAGGAATAAGAGACAGACAGACAAGGAATGAGAGACAGACACAGGGAATGAGAGACAGACACAGGGAATGAGAGACAGACACAGGGAATGAGAGACAGACACACGGTGAATGAGAGACAGACACACAGGGAATGAGAGACTAACACACAGGGAATGAGAGAGACAGACAGGGAATGAGAGACAGACACACAGGGAATAAGAAAAACAGACAGGGAATGAGAGAGACAGACAGGGAATGAAAGAGACAGACAGGGAATGGGAGAGAGACTTACAGCGAATGGGAGAGACTGACAGAGAATGGGAGAGACTGACAGTGAATAGAAGACAGACACACAGGGAATGAGAGACAGACAGGGAATGAGAGACAGACACAGGGAATGAGAGACAGACAGGGAATGAGAGAGACAGACAGAAAGGGAATGAGAGACAGACAGGGAATGAGAGACAGACACAGGGAATGAGAGACAGACAGGGAATGAGAGACAGACACAGGGAATGAGAGAGACTGACAGGGAATGAGAGACAGACACACAGGGAATGAGAGACAGACACACAGGGAATGAGAGACAGACACACAGGGAATGAGAGACAGACACACAGGGAATGAGAGACTGACACACAGGGAATGAGAGACTGACACACAGGGAATGAGAGAGACAGACAGGGAATGAGAGACAGACACACAGGGAATGAGAGACAGACAGACAGGGAATGAGAGACAGACACAGGGAATGAGAGACAGACAGGGAATGAGAGAGACAAACAGAAAGGGAATGAGAGACAGACAGGGAATGAGAGAGACAGACAGGGAATGAGAGAGACAGACAGGGAATGGGAGAGACTGACAGGGAATGGGAGAGACTGACAGGGAATGGGAGAGACTCACAGGGAATGGAAGACAGACACACAGGGAATGAGAGACAGACACAGGGAATGATGGCAGCCCTGAGTGCGGCTGCCAGCCCAATAGCACTGCAGTCGCCATAACTCAGCCAGCACCCTACAGGACTCAAGACGGCAAGTGCCCCCCCCAGCTGTCCAGGGCCCTGGCATTTGCCCATGTGTGCCGGGTGCTGATGCCGGCCCTGGGTAAGACACTATTTTGCGCTTTCTTTCTCTTAGTTTTACTTTTTTCCAAAAAGTAGATTGGCAGTATCAATTGTATTGAATGATAACTGCACCGAGCACAGATGTAAGCTGCTCATTTCTATCAGAGTGGTTCTTGCCTATAATGAATTACAAAGTTACTGATCTGCAGAGGTTTTTGTGCACGTGAGCTGGAGAATGGCCAGTACTGGTCCGACTCCTTGAAGTAATATTTCTACTTTTCCGAATAAAGTTGCAGAGAATCCTCTGATTTGTAGTGGCAGCTTTCCAAGAGATTTCTCATATGAAACATTGACTATAGCAAATCAGATCTTTCTCCAGTTGATTGTAGAATCAGCTGTGTGTACCGTCCTCTATTATTTATTAGCATGCTTATGTTGGTTACAATTTGCATTTTCTTCCCTCTTTTTCTTTGTTAATTTTCCCTCCATCTCAATCCATTGTGACTTCTAGCAGCAAATTCCTGCAATCACTTCCACCCCCCACGCTGCCGGGTGCCAGGGGCAGTTTGCTACTGTAGTGATGAAAGACCCAAGTCAAACCTGCAACCTGGAAACACAATCCACAACTGAAATACACAAAAGCACTTGGAAACAAGGGAGTTAGTAACAGGGTTCTCTCCTCAACATGCCTATTAGGTTTTCTTCTGGTGGGCTTCCTTTCCATTTTGGAATTTTTAAAGTTATATACAGAGTATATATATATATATATATATATATATATATATATATATATATATATATACATATATATATATATATATATATATATATACACAAACAATGTGAAGCTCTATATTATGGTCAGAGATGTTTGCTTAGTGTACGTACATAAAAGCACATTATATGGGCCCAATTTTAACCCATATAAGACCACATATTTAAGAGACCATTTGTCATTTCTTTCCACTCAGATGCTAATAGTAGGGGAGAGCAAGTAGTGCCAGTGTCTACCCCAGTGGTCTGACATTTGTATACTCATGTGCGTAAATCACTTTTTTTATGTCTGTACTTTAGCATAAATGAGTGATAGATAATTTTCATGCTTTCTCAATATATATAAGCTTAATATGTCAGATGTAAATAGGTAAACAGATAGTCAAAATGATCCCTCCCTCCACAACCCAAAAGCTGGAAGGATTCAAAGGTAATTTTGTTAATATTTTCCCTAAAATCAGACAGGGAAATATGAAACCAGACAAGCAGAAACTGACAAATTTGTCACAATGTTGCACCCTGTATGAAAAATTTGATGTCACTTGCTAAACAAGTTAGATACATTTCTCTTTTTTGATGCTGCCTCTTAGATGGAGTACCTTACTGCCACGGTCATCTCTCTGTTTTTGGAGACTAGTGACAGATTCAGGGTTGGAATACCTCATTTCTATCTTGGACTCTACATTTAAACGTGACTTTATTTATTTCCGCGCCTTATGAGTTCATGTTAGTTTTGTTGTCCAGCAGTTCCTAGCTGAGTGTTTCAGCTGCAGCTGGTTTGTAGCCATGCCTCTTCAGGTTTATGTAGAACTGTTTCCCAGCAATCCTTGCTGAAGATTCAAACTCATTGTTCTCTGGCCACATTGGTGGAAGGTCCTGCTGAAGAGTTGTCCTGAATGCAGGCTTTATCCTTTTTCATTGCTGTCTTTCCTTCCCTTCTGTCTTATTAGTGCATCAGTGCATCTAGTGAATCTCACCTGCCTCTCACTAGCCAGGGCTTCTACAAGGCTGCTTATGGTCTCAGTTTCCTGCATGGCAACAGTTGAAGAGACTGTATAGGGACTGACTAGGAGAGTAGGCACAGCTGCAAGTGAGGATAGAGGTGTCCCATCTACCCCTCACACTAGCTCCATAGTTATTATGTCCCCAGTGTCCACTTTGTTTGTTGTGTTTTTTGTTGTGCATCAGACGCCTGTAGGTCTGAACCCACATGTCACCCTCGTCACACTTGGCAAATGTGACACAACAAAATCTTGCACCAAAAGATGGCACTTTAATCACTCCATTGCTCCTCTGTTTATGAGACTTTTAAAAACTGTCCAATGAGGAATACCAATTATATTAAATCTTATGCAACACTTATTAGAGCAATTTGTGATAGAATTCTTGTTTTTAAAATCTCCCACCAGATGTGCATTAATTATTGTACTATTGCCAGCGTCCCTGCACCCTCCCACTTCCTCCTTCCGGCAGGGACACAGATGCATTCACCGCCACTCTGTTCAGTTCTCGCTTGTGTCCCACGTCATGGCTTCCGGCTGTAAAGTCCTGCGCATGCAGTACAGGTCTCCTGATAGCCCGCTTAGGGCATGCATACAATGCTCCAATCCAATCTAAGCCTTGCCTATGGCGAACTGGGTTCACACCTGCATGTGTGACAATTATCTTCCAAAGAGACAGCATTTATTAAAAAAAAAATCCCAAAGTGTAATGTTGCCTTTATACTGCTTTACTCTGGATATTATTATTATTATTTTTTATTATTATTATAGCAACATTTATTCTATGGCGCTTTACAAGTGAAAAGGGTATTCATAACAACTAGTACAACAATCATTAACAGTACAAAACAGACTGGTACAGGAGAAGAGAGGACCTGCCCACGAGGGCTCACAGTCTACAGTGGATGGGTGAGGATACAGTAGGGGGGGACAGTTCTGGTTGCACAGTGGTGTACTGGACTTAGGGTTATTTTAGGTTGTAGGCTTGTCAGAAGATGTGGGTCTTCAGGTTCCTCTTGAAGCTTTTCATGGTAGGAGAGAGTCTGATATGCTGGGATAGAGTGTTCCAGAGTATGGGGGAGGCACGGGAGAAATCTTGTATGTGATTGTGGGAAGAGGAGATAAGAGAGGAGTAGAAAAGGCGATCTTATGAAGATCTGAGGTTGCGTGGAGGTAGGTACCGGGAGACTAGGTCACAGATGTAAGGTGCAGACAGGTTGTGGATGTCCTTGTAGGTCATGGTTAATGTTTTGAACTGGAGTCTTTGGGCAATGGGAAGCCAGTGAAGGGATTGGCAGAGTGGCAAGACTGGGGAATAGCGAGGGGAGAGGTGGATTAAGAGGGCCGCAGAGTTTAGGATAGATTGGAGGGGTGCAAGAGTGTTGGAAGGGAGGCCAGAGAGCAGGAGGTTGCAGTAGTCGAGGCAGGAGATGATGAGGGCATTTACTAATGTTTTTGCTGATTCTTGGTTAAGGAAAGCACGGATCTGGGAGATATTTTTGAGTTGTAGTCTGCATGAGGTGAAGAGGGCTTGGATGTGTGGCTTGAAGGATAGAGCAGAGTCGAGGGTTACTCCAAGGCAACAAGCTTGTGAGACTGGAGAGAGTGAGCAGCCATCAACTTTGATGGATAGGCTTGGTGGAGGAGTTGAATGAGGAGGAGGAAAGACAATGAATTCTGTTTTGTCCATGTTAAGCTTTAGGAATCGCGCAGAGAAGGACGAAATAGCGGACATTGTGGGATTTTGGTTAGTAAGGAGGTAATGTCGGGTCTAGAGAGGTAGATCTGCGTATCATTGACGTAGAGGTGATACTGAAAGCTGTGGGACTCTATGAGCTGTCCCAGTCTGAAGGTATAGATGGAGAATAGCAGGGGTCCAAGAACTGAACCTTGGCGGACACCAACGGATAGAGGGTGGGAAGAAAAGGTGGTGTGTGAGTGGGAGATGCTGAAAGTTCGGTCGGTTAGGTATGAAGAGATCCAAGATAGGGTCAAGTCTGTGATGCCCAGAGAGGAGAGAATCTGTAATAGAAGGGAGTGGTATACTGTGTCGAAGGCAGAGGACAGGTCCAGGAGGAGAAGGACAGAGTAATGTTGCTTGGCTTTGGTAGTTAGTAGGTCCTTCGTGACTTTAGTTAGGGCAGTTTCAGTGGAGTGATGTGGTCGGAAGCCAGATTGTAGCTGGTCAAAGAGGGAGCAGGAGGATAGGTATGAGGTCAGTTTAAGATGGATATGCTGTTCCAGTAGTTTTGAGGCATAGGGGAGAAGTGATATAGGGCGGTAGTTAGATACAGAGGATGGGTCAAGGGAGGGCTTTTTGAGGATGGGTGTGATCGAAGCATGTTGAAAGTTGACAGTGATAGGTTGAAGAGATGGGTTAGTGCTGGGATGAGGACTGCAGTGATGTTGGGGATAAGGTGCGATGGGAGCGGGTCAAGTGCACAGGTGGTTAGATGTGATCTTGAGAGTAGAGTGGAAAGATGATCTTCTGTCATGAGGGAGAAGCTGGATTTGGAGGAAGAGAGCTGAGTAGCTATGATGAGGGGCTGTGTGGGCCAAAGCTTGCTCTGATGTTGTCAATCCTCTGCTTGAAGAAAGAGTCAAAGTCTTCAGATGAGATGAGAGGAGAGGGAGGTGGTGCTGGGGGACGGAGGAGGCAATTGAAAGTGTTGAATAGCTGTTTAGGGTTGTGAGATAGAGAGGATATGATGGATGAGAAGTAGGTTTGTTTTGCAGCAGTGAGTGCAGACTTGAAAGTGGTGAGGGACTCTTTATATGCAATGAAGTGCTCAGTGGAATGATTCCTCTTCCATCTGCGCTCAGCAATTCTGGAAGCCCGTTTCAGTTCTTTAGTCTGGCTCATGTGCCAAAGTTGCCTGTTGATTGTGCAAGTTTTGGTATGTGTGAAGGGGGTGGCCGATTCAAGAGCTGCAGAGATTGTAGTGTTATTTAAAGTGGCTGCAGTATCTGCATCGTGTAAGGAAGCAATGTCATGCGAGAGGGAGAAGGGACTGAGAAAGGGAGTATAAATCAAGGTGATTGAGATTTCTGCAAGGGTGCGAAGGTTTGTGAAAGGGGTTGTGTATTTGGAGAAGAGAGGGAAGAGAATATGAGTAGGTTGTGGTCAGACATGGGGAGTGGTGAGTTAGAGAGGTTAGATAGGCAACAGAGACGAGTGAAGATGAGGTCCAGCATGTGGCCATCTTTGTGAGTAGATGAAGAAGACCATTAAGTGAGGCCGAAGGAGGAAGTGAGTGTTGAAAGTTTAGAGACAGATGAGTGAGAAGGGTCAATGGGGATGTTGAAATCGCCCATGATGATAGTGGGGATTTTGGTGGAAAGGAAGTGTAGTAGCCAAATGTTGAAATGGTCAAAAAGGTGGTGGCTGGCCCTGGAGGGCGGTAAATAACAGCCAGTTGGAGGTGGAGTAGATGCGAACAGAGTGCACCTCAAACGAGAGTAGAGTAACAGAGGGTGGCAGTTGAATTGGTGTAAAGGAGCATTGGTCGGACAGGAGCAAACCAACTCCTCCCCCATGCTTGTTACTGGGTCGAGGTGTGTGAGAGATATGATGATCTTTTGGAGATGCAAACTGTTTTGTTCTAAACATACCTACCTTTTAGAATTATGGCCAAAAAGTTAATTTAAACTTGATACCATAACACGTTCTCCACACATGCTTTAGGCAGACTTATTGTGGGTTGTCTCAAAACTTAGTTGGGCTTAGAAGCTTTTCTTTTTTTTTCTTTGTGAGAAAAGGTTTCCATCTTACCATGCTACCTCACAGGCCAGACATATGAAGAATATGGGAGATTGTTGTCACATGTAGTACACAACCATACTTTTCAGAAATTCCTGAATTGCCCAGTCCAATTGTCTTCATGACTTTTCACGAATTTTTGATGAAAGTCCAGTTCTAAATAATGTCACAATTGTGCCAAACTTAAGACACTTCTTGATATTCATCTTTGCAGTGTCAATGGTATATCTAATGTCTTAAAATTTTTTGTACCCTTCTCTTTACTGATAACTTTCAACAATGAGTACATCCCTTTGCTGTGTTGCAAGTGTGGCGCCCCTGACCTGGTCAGGCACCACTGAGTACTGCACCCATGCTGGGGACAGTACAATACAGGTAATCCAGAAGGCTGACAGGGGTGTGGAACACAGGCGCATAGTAATCAGCTCTCACACATGTACCCATGAGAGGACCCCTGGGGATCCCAGGAGGGGGAAAAGCCTTGACCTTCACTGGAATAGTGGAGGGGGCCAAAAGCCTCCATCTCCTCTCAAGGGGTGTGGTAAGAGAGTCTGGTTGCTAGGTGGCGTAGGCAAGAACAGGAGAGGAGGGGCAGTGAGTCAGTTAGAGCAGAACTCCATAGGGCTCAGTGAGGAGCAGACCTGTGGGGCTGTTGCTGTCTAACAGCGCCCGCGCAGTGGCTACTGACGGGGGAGAACGGTCAACTAGGAGTGCTACCCGAAATCCATCTTCAGCTAGAGAGAGAGCAACGGAGTGGGAAGTAAGGAGACTGCTAGAGAGCACCAGGCCCAAACGGGCGGCAGATCCCGGAGCGGAGATAGATCCAACTTTCTTTTGCTAAACCTGCCGGTGTGGGGCTCTCAAAGCCCACGCCACAACACCACAAAAGCCGCAGCCACGTAGCCACAGTTAGGGCCCATAGCTCACAGGAGGCAAGAAGCTGGAGTGATCTGGCCCAGGCAACAAGCACACGGCAAACGAAGGGGAGTGAGGCTTCAGCAACTTCCCTGGGTGACCCCCATAGGGACTAAAAGTCGGGGTCACCCCAAACCAACAAGGGCTAAGGAAGGCGAGTTAGTAGTCACCCTCACAAGTCAGCCTGAAGGACACCTGGTTCCCGCCTGGTTCATCCCAGCTACGCCCGGGTTACTCACCCTGCCACCTGAAGTGAGTAAAAACCCTGAAAGACATTCTGCCTGTGTGGAGTTATTCTGCGCCTTGTGGTACTACGCACCTACATCGGGCCCTGGGGCTTGCCTCACTCTCAGGAGGCTATTCCAACTAACTGCACATACCATCAGCCCCAGGCGACCCTCAACCTGCAGTGGCGGTCCCTACTGGCCGCAATACTGAGAGTGGCGTCACGACAAGAAGAAGATCTCCTACCTGTGACCAGATCCAGCTGAGTGGAGTCCCTGAAGGTAATGCACCGACACAACACCTGTGGGGCTTCACATCTGGCGTCACGAACAGGATAAGGACTAGACCTGTTCAGACAGGTGACCATGTGCCTGGGCGGTCCGCTTGAAAAATTGGAAGCGCCGCCATATTGCCACCATGAAAAGCGCGCTGAAAAACAACAGCAGCCCGCGCTGGAAGAAGTTACCGCCCACGAAGAGGTGTGGCTACCCAGAGATCCCCTGGAGAGTTCTGACCTTGCCAGCTATGAGAGTGGAAGCGTCCAGAGACGTCGGGACAGAAAGGAAGCCACAAGCCTGCTGCTGGGAGAGGAGCTGCTGAAAGAGGCAGAGCAGAAACTGAACAGCTTGCTATCGGAGGCAACGGCGAGTCCACAGCTGGAGAGTCGTGCAGAAGGGGGCGCAGAAGAAATGGCGTCTGACCGCAGAAATCCAGAACCGGGCTCCGCTGCCTGGTGGTATCGGGAGCTGGCCCAGTTCTGCGACCGACTGGAGACCCAGGTTGTGGAGCAGATCCGGGAAGAACGACTGGAAATGCTGGAGATGACCGCGGCGGTTCGGGCCTATGAAAGGAGAGCCGCGCGCCGAGTGCCCGACAGGACGGCGATGACGCAGACCCCGATGCTGCCACCGGTGGGTGAGTCGAGTGATGCCCCGGCCAGCGCAAGTGCCCCGACCCCTGCTGCCACGCCCGCGGTCCCCGAAGAGGCGTCCGGTGCGGCGACGCTGAAGCAGGCCGCAGCCACGCCAGGTGCGGCCTTCCAAGCCCCAGCGGCCGCAGCGATGCCCTGCTCGGCCCACCAAGACCCGGTCCCTGCAGCAACGCCCAGTCCGGCCCGCAAAGAACCGGCTGCCACCGCGACCCTCATCCGCGCCGCAGGCGTAACGCTGACCCAGGCCGCCGCCCTGCTAGGCCTGGCCCGCCGAGACCCCACCGCCGCAGCAACGCTCGTCCGCGCCGCAAGTGAGGTGCTGAACCAGGCCGCAGCCACGCCAGGCGCGGCCCGCCAAGCCCCGGCCGCCGCAGCGATGCCCTGCTCGGCCCACCAAGACCCGGTCCCTGCAGCGACGCCCAGCCCAGCCTGCACCGATTCCATCGCGACAGCGACGCCAATCCAGGCCGCCGCCAAACAGGGCGCGGCCCGCCAAGACCAGGCCGCCGCCATGCCGGGCGCGGCCCGCCAAGACCAGGCCGCCGCCATGCCGGGCGCGGCCCGCCAAGACCAGGCCGCCGCCATACAGGGCGCGGCCCGCAAAGAGATTGCATCACCGTTTACCCCGGCCTGCAAGGCCAGAGCAGACACCGCTCCCCAGTCCAAAGAGGTCCCTGCTAGGAAGACCCTGATAGGAGAGGACCCCGAATACTGGAAGCTGAAGGCTGACCTAGAGGCTCAGTTCCCACAAGAGATGGTGGATCGGTATCTGCTCCCTCCGCATACCCCCAAGGAGATTCGGGCAACCCCTGCAGCCGCGCCAGAGAGTCCACCGCCCAGACCAGCTGAAGAAAGCCCATCCCCAGCACTGCCACCAAAGGAGTGTCAAGAAGAACTAAGGGGGAGAGGAGGCCAGGAAGCTGAGGAGCTGACTCCGGAGCCACCGGCAGTGGAGCAATACTCAGAGCCGGAGATGTTACCCTATTCCCGTTGGGATGAGGAGGACTTGACACCGTCTGCTGATGAAGACCAGCCCAGAAACCTCACCTGGGGCCCTGCAGGCATTGAGGTAACAGCCCAGCAGAACCCAGCCCGCAAGACCAGGCGTCGTAACAGAACAACGCTGTCCCCTGCACCACAGTCTCCAGAGCAGAGAGAAGTCACAGCCAGAGACCTACAGGAGAAAAGGTTCCTGAGAAGAGCCAAAGCCCAGGTCAGAGGACCCCTTTGCAGAGGAGTAGTGGAGGATTTCAATTTGAGAAGTGGATATGGATTCATTGTAGCCCCTGGTATCAAAGAAGGGATATTTGTCAACAGAAGAGATGTGAACGCTCATCTGCCTAGAGGACACCCTGGCAGAAACTTAAAAATGGGAGACTCCGTACAGTTTACCCTGCATCAAGGCGAAAGAGGCTGGTACGCGCTAGATGTAACACCATGTCCTAAAGAGAAAGAAACAGACACGGAAGAAGAAAGAAAAGACAGAGATAAAGAAACAGATGAAGATCAAGAAAGAAAAGACAAGGAACCTACAGATGAAACTACCTCAGACGACGACAAAGAGCAAGAAAGCAGCAGGTGCCGCAGCCCAACAGGCCAAAGCCCTGGTATGGAGGAGTAAAGTAAAGAAAGAAGTTACCAGTTGAAGTTTTGAAAAGTTTTGTTTTGCAACGTTCACGTTTAAGCATGTGCCCACAAAAACTATTGTGAGAAAAACCATAAACCTTAAGGCTATGAACTGGCTATAGCCACAAACTCTCGCAGTGTAAATAGTTACACCAGAGGGCACCACCACCACCAGAGTCAGCCTGTTTAGGGGCTTGGCTCGTCTGCAACCAGGAGGAGCCCGTCCGTATATAGGGCCTTGGCTCACCTGCAACCAGAGAGCATGCCTGTTTATGGGGCCTGGCTCTCCACCACAAAGAGGGTACCTGGTCAGCACCAACTGTGGAGGCCGCCTCTGCATCCTGCCAGAAGAGGCTGAAGGCGCGGATCCACCAGGCCAGGTATACCCTGAAACCACCAGCCCATGTAAGCCGCCTCTACATCCTGCCAGAAGTGGCTGAAGCCGCGGCCAACGTGAAAGGGTTTTGGGTGGGTTAACGGACTTGTGGGTGGAGGGTGGTGATGTATGGTACCTGGTGCTTTTAAAAATGTTTTACATGTTTTAATGTTTTATGCATTTTAAAATGTTGTCTTGCAGCCCGAGGACGTGCTGGTGATAACTAAGGGGGAATGTGGCGCCCCTGACCTGGTCAGGCACCACTGAGTACTGCACCCATGCTGGGGACAGTACAATACAGGTAATCCAGAAGGCTGACAGGGGTGTGGAACACAGGCGCATAGTAATCAGCTCTCACACATGTACCCATGAGAGGACCCCTGGGGATCCCAGGAGGGGGAAAAGCCTTGACCTTCACTGGAATAGTGGAGGGGGCCAAAAGCCTCCATCTCCTCTCAAGGGGTGTGGTAAGAGAGTCTGGTTGCTAGGTGGCGTAGGCAAGAACAGGAGAGGAGGGGCAGTGAGTCAGTTAGAGCAGAACTCCATAGGGCTCAGTGAGGAGCAGACCTGTGGGGCTGTTGCTGTCTAACAGCGCCCGCGCAGTGGCTACTGACGGGGGAGAACGGTCAACTAGGAGTGCTACCCGAAATCCATCTTCAGCTAGAGAGAGAGCAACGGAGTGGGAAGTAAGGAGACTGCTAGAGAGCACCAGGCCCAAACGGGCGGCAGATCCCGGAGCGGAGATAGATCCAACTTTCTTTTGCTAAACCTGCCGGTGTGGGGCTCTCAAAGCCCACGCCACAACACCACAAAAGCCGCAGCCACGTAGCCACAGTTAGGGCCCATAGCTCACAGGAGGCAAGAAGCTGGAGTGATCTGGCCCAGGCAACAAGCACACGGCAAACGAAGGGGAGTGAGGCTTCAGCAACTTCCCTGGGTGACCCCCATAGGGACTAAAAGTCGGGGTCACCCCAAACCAACAAGGGCTAAGGAAGGCGAGTTAGTAGTCACCCTCACAAGTCAGCCTGAAGGACACCTGGTTCCCGCCTGGTTCATCCCAGCTACGCCCGGGTTACTCACCCTGCCACCTGAAGTGAGTAAAAACCCTGAAAGACATTCTGCCTGTGTGGAGTTATTCTGCGCCTTGTGGTACTACGCACCTACATCGGGCCCTGGGGCTTGCCTCACTCTCAGGAGGCTATTCCAACTAACTGCACATACCATCAGCCCCAGGCGACCCTCAACCTGCAGTGGCGGTCCCTACTGGCCGCAATACTGAGAGTGGCGTCACGACAAGAAGAAGATCTCCTACCTGTGACCAGATCCAGCTGAGTGGAGTCCCTGAAGGTAATGCACCGACACAACACCTGTGGGGCTTCACACAAGCTAATAAAGGAATATGGCTTATGCTGTAAAATACAACTAAGAAAATGCCATGAAAATCCTACTAGAACAAGTAAACTGTATATGGGGTTTATCAGAATCATTGTAAATGATGGCAGCTGTGTATGGACTACTATCTATCATGAGTTTAAATGTGAATGGCCAATTATAGGAGGGTGTTCCCACTTATAGAATCACATTATTTTAGGTTTTATTATTTCTATTTACCACTTAAAAATGATTTCAGTTAATGTTTCATTTGAATTGTACAAATTATGGGTGACAAAATTGGAAAAAGTTCTGAAATTATTCTCCTTGGTATGATTTCTTTTTTTTGTCTGCTGTATATAGTATAGGAAAACATGTGCATCATCATAAATGATGTTTACACTTTATGCATTTGGAAATATGCCCACTGAATGATTTCCTGATAAATTTCAAGTGTAAATGACATTATAATGTTCAGGCCTGCGGTATCAGGTCAGATGGGGGTATGGGTGTGGGTGTTGGGCACTGATAATATATAATCCAGAGTTTGACAGTTACTTTCTTTACTTCTGTTTCCTGTGTTTCCCTCCTCTCATTTGTTTTGTTTTCAGTCTGAGCCTTGTTATAATGACCAGCCCTACCCCCTGCACGCCTGGGGCAAACCGTCAAGAAAAAAGTCCCTCTATTTCCTAGACAATACATAGACTTTAGGTTCTCATACACACTATGATAATTAATTAGTTACACCAGAAAAGATTAATGTTACTTATTATTGCAATGTTTATGTTTCTTTAATGAATATATTGTAAAGTATGGTGTAACAGTGTGCCAGATGTGGCTTTACATTTCCTAAACTTTTTAACTAAAAAGCCATTAACGATTGCTGCACTAGTAATATTACTAATTGCAGGCCTTGTGGGATGTGTGCTTCTATGCTAGTCCCCTATCTACTTCTCAAAAATATATACGTGGCCGCAGACGACCTGCGAGGATATAGCAAGACACAAGCCAGTGGGTGGCTGCCTGCAAACTGTATGGTAGACGCACAACGAGTGTGCAATACTCTGCTGTTATAACAGATGAAATTATAATTGTAACTCTAATAAATGAAAAGTACGTATTTTTTTAGTTTGAGGTAGTGAATCTAATAATTTGCAATATCAAGCAACTTATAGTAGAGATATTATTTCTATACGTACCCTTTATTCCATATTATTTCGATAGACCTTTGATGTCACACTAGTGGGTCTGAGTGGTTATGTGGCCGTAACGGGTGCGACAGGCTTTTGTGATGGGGGTTAAAAATAATATTGAAAAGGGGAGAGAAAAATAATAAAATAAATAGTTTGTGACGACAGTTGGGTTATTTGGCTGTGGTATGGCCGAGCACTGCTGAAGGTACCCAGGAGTTAGGTGGTGATGCACAGTGCCAGAGGGCTATCCCCTACCCCCCAACTAGGGCTGGCTCCTGGGGAAGTTGAGGTAAGGATGGTGCAGCAGAGAATAATTCAGCCAGAGGTAGGACAGAGAGCTTTTACCTTTAATTGAAGCTCTGCAGAACAGTCCGTAACATTCTTTATAACCTTCACAATGAGGGTGGTCTGACCTGCTCTGATGAGAGTTTGGTTTCTCTGCTGTGTGGTGGTAGTGTATTCCTCCTGCCGCTACTTGCCTATCTGGAAATAGGTGTCTTGAAATCCTGGGATTTCCAAGACCAGAAAACTCTGGATATTTGATCCCTTCCAGCGAGAGGGTGATTTGAATCCTGAGGGAAAACTCACTATCTCTTCTAGAAGTTTCCAGACTCAATCATGTTGCTTAGCTCCTGGGCGATTTCACCGCTCCTTATGAAAAGGCTAATAGCAGTCACTCAGTTTGCCACTGACTTTGAAAGTCCAGGTGACCTAGAGACTGATACCCTGCCAATTTGTAGCTGGCCCCGCCAGAGGTTTCATCAGTTACAACAGGACAGGACTATCTCCATGTTATAAACAAAAGAATGATCCAGATGAGTGCAAACGGTGATTTATTTGTGCATAGTCAGAAAGTACAAAGAAGACGTTAACGCGTTTCTGGCTTGACGCCCTTAATCAACATGACGTTATAATTAAGTGCGTCAAGCCAGAAATGCGTTAACGTCTTCTGTGCACTGTCTGACTATGCACAAATAAATCACCGTTTTCACTCAGCTGGATCATTCTTTTGTTTATTGCTTCGCAGCCAGGGCAGGGACGGTGTCCGAGACTGAGGAACGGTGAGGTCAGGTGGCAGTGAGGTGGATTATCTGCATCCCCATGTTATACTCCTCTCACATTCTAACACTACCTTTAAGGGTACGGTTCCAGTTGCACACAGCTTCCAATGCGAGAGCATTGGAAGGGATATGCTAATGACCCTCTGCTGCGAGTGTCAGCCTAGGGTCAATCGACTGTGATGTGATCTTCCAATCGTATCACAGCTGCGGAGAAACGACCTGTCTCTACGTACATCGCAGTGCAGTCTGATGACATGCGAGTGCAGTGCGATGTTTCACACACTCCCATAGGCTTGTATGGGGGTGCATGAGCCGAGAATCGCTGCCAAATGTAGCATGCTGCGATTCATTCCGCATGCCACTATGGCATGAGAAATCAATTGCAGATGGACATTGCCCCATAGTTTTGACTAAAGTGAGAGTAATACGATGCTTTATCGGATTGCACTCGTTCGTATAAATCGCAAGTAGAACCAAACCCTAACTGACACACTATGAATTGACCTCACACTTCAGCTCCTCCCCTTTTCGTCTTCTAGGGCTTACATACAAGCTTTGTTATCAGCTCAGGTGAACAGCCCCAGTAAGGGAGTGTGGGCAAATATGTGTATACTAAAAAAACAAAGTGTCCGGCACTACTAACACACACTACGGTCTCAAAGACAGCATAGCTGTGAAGCTGGGTGGAGAAGCAAAAGTCATGGGGTGCTGTAACCAAGCAGATAAACTATACACGGCAACAAAACAAAGAAGAAAGGTCAGGACTCACCCAACATCTTGATAGAGTCAATCCTTTATTTCATCTGATAAAAGCAGAATGGCAGGGAAGGATGCGGAGAGCAGAAGGACGATGGCTACCATTTTTCGCGTAAGGTCAGGACCCATAGAAGCGCAACATTACAGCTGGCAATACATTATAGATATTGAAATACACTTGCAGCTATTATTTGTGGCAATTCAGGCACAGGGCACCACATATGTACCCTTTACTCTACATTACCAACAATCAGAACCATGATGGTTAGGAAGAGGGTCACTGCAAAAAAACCGCAGCAGTATGAGGGTCATATTGAATACCATATGTTGAATGCACACCTGCAGGACCATGAGGAGAATTTCACGGTGATACAGAGATGAAGGGGGGAAAAAATGACAAGAAGTAAAGCCAACTACTCAGGAAATCTGAGTAAAAAATTAAAATATTTTGTGTTCTTTGAAGTGCTCAATGCATCAAGTCCTGCTATGCAAACAAATGCGCACATCTGCTTGTTCTGTTGGTATTAGCCAGTTGTGGGATTTCAGTTACTGAGGTTGCTGGTAAGGACTGGGGAAAGGAGGGGTAAGGGAGGATTATTTAGCCTTTTCAGGTTTAGCAACTCACACTTAAATTGTAAAAAATAAATATATACAGTTGAAGCCAGACATGTACATACACTATCTAAAAAGACACATCTGCATGTTTTTCTCACTATCTGACATGAAATCAGAATAAATCTTTCCCATTTTAGGTACCGTATTTTTCGCTTTATAAGACACACTTTTGTTCCCCCAAATTTTGGGGGAAAGTAGGGGGTGCGTCTTATAATCTGAATATACGGATTATATATTGCAGGGTCCAGGGGAGGTGGGGGCCGCTCTGGAGCCGTGCTGGAGGCTGAGGGAGGCTGGTAGAGGCTGGTGAGCTGGGGAAGGCTACAGCGGGAGATCTCCTGCTTCCGCTCATATAATATGCACAGCCGCTGTCCATCACCGTGGTGCTGAAACCGCACCGCGGTGACGGGCTGGGGGAACGGTGCATATTATATCTGCCTGTGCTCCCTTTGATCACACATGCACCCCTGTGTTAGCTATGGCCCCCATGCTGCTGCCCATAGTAAAATAAAAAACTCTTTACTTACCTTCTCCTGCGTGTCTCCCCGGTCTCTCTGCTGCTGCTGTGATCAGGTACGCAGAGATATCTCTCTGCTGTGCCAATCACATGACCGCACTGAGAACCAGGAAGTAGGAAGTGCAGGAGACAGGAGGAGCTCAACCCCACAGAGGAAGACACGAGGGAAGACAGTGCTGGAGAAGGTAAGGAAAGAGTTTATTTTACTAAAAGAAGCAGCATGGGGGCAATATCTAACACAGGTTGATGTGTGCCAGCCACAGGGGACCATGTGCCAGCCATAGGGGCCGTGTGCCAACCATAGGGGCCATGTGCCAGCCATAGGGGCCATGTGCCAGCCACAGGGGGCTGTGTGTCAGCCACAGGGGGCCGTGTGTCAGCCATAAGGGACATGTGGCATCGATGTGGGCCGTGTGCCAGCCATAGGGGCCGTGTGCCAACCATAGGGGCCATGTGCCAGCAATAGGGGACATGTGGCATCACTGGGGGCTGTGCGCCAGCCACAGGGGGCCGTGTGCTAGCCATAGGGGCTGTGTGCCAGCCATAGAGGACATGTGCCAGCCATAGGGGACATGTGGCATCACTGGGGGATGTGTGCCAGCACAAGGGGGCTATATTCAATATAAGGTTGCCATATCCAGATTAAGCAGGCTAATTTTAAGATGGGGGGGCTATAAGGGACATATACCCTATATGATTTGTTAGACGGACACTGGCATTATAAGACGTACCCCATTTATTAAAAAATTCTCTATTCCTTCACCAAATTTGGGGGTGCGTCTTATAATCAGGTGCGTCTTATAAAGCGAAAAATACGGTAATTAGGAACCAAAATGATTAATATTTGCCAAATGCCAGAATAATGAGAGAGAGAGAAAGAGAGAGAAAAAGAGAAAGAGAAGGAGAGAATGTTTTAAGGCATTTTTATTACTTTCTGCAAAGTCAAAAGTTTACATACACTATGGGGTACTTTACACGCTGCGATATCGCTAACGATTTATCGTCGGGGTCATGGTGTTTGTGTCGCACATCCGGCGTCGTTAGTGGCATCACAGTGTGTAACACGTACGAGCGACCTTAAATAATTGCAAAAGAGACAAAAATTGGTTCTGGAGGAGTCGTCCAAACACCAAAAATCGTTGTCTCGTACGTAGCTATGTTGTTCTTCGTTCCTGCGGCAGCACACATCGCTATGTGTGACACCGCAGGAGCGAAGAACATCTCCTTACCTGCGTCCACCGGCAATGCGGAAGGAAGGAGGTGGGTGGGATGATACGTCCCGCTCATCTCTGCCCCTCCGCTTCTATTGGCCGTCCGCTTAGTGACACCGCTGTGACGTCGCTATGACGCCGAACGCACCTCCCCCTTGAGGGAGGGATTGTTCGGTGGTCACAGCGACGTTGCTGACAAGGTATGTGCGTGTGACACTGCCATAGCGATAAGGTTCGCTACGGCAGCGATCATCACATATCGCTGGAACGACGGGGGTGGGTGTTATCGCGCTCGACATCGCTAGCAATTGTTAGCGATATCGCAGGGTGTAAAGTACCCCTAGAGTACTATGCCTTTGAACAATATGGGGCAGTCCATATGATGATGTCATGTCTTTAGAAGATTCTGATAGGTTTATTGGCAACATCTGAGTTAATTAGAGACACACCTGTGAATGTATTTTAATGCACACAAGAGAAAAGTTGTCTGAACATTTTAAACAATGGCTGACAACTGATTTTTATCTGCTGAAAATGTGATCTATCAGGTTGGAAATTCTGTCTGTGGTCGGCTAAAACATTTTGCATTTTCCGCACGAGCGGCTAAAAGTGGTTGATCATTTACGACTTTTTGTAACTGCCTCAATGATTGGCTATTTTGTGTTTCTCAGGGTTCTTGTGAATGACTGTTGGATGCTTTGCAGCCGCCAATCAACATTTCATGTATGTGGAAGCTTTTAAGCCTTTTCCTTGGCCTCATCTTCTTTTAATTGTCTATCCTCACTATTTTTAGAGGTGCAAAATTTGCTTTTCAATACATATTTCTAGACATATTTGAACATGCTTAAATGTATTATCTATCCTAAAGACTCTAGGCTACAGATCAATGTATGCTTCAACCATTTGTTGGATAATGTTATACTTTTCTCAATATCACATATACCATTGGTACTTCTAGACACGCTTTCTTCCTCATAAAACAATTTTTGACATGTCACAGTTGAGTCTATGAGCTGAGGTTCCACCAATGCTAAGAATAAAGGGCAGTAGTGGAACAATCTGAACATCTGTATGCCCTTCAGCAGTAGACACTTCGATACCTCGGAATCTCCAATATAACACGGTATCAAATATTCTATACACACTAACCTGGGGGACGTATCCTATATAAACCTGTGATGTGTTAATTTCTGCCTGACCTATGAATATATATGAATATGAATATTGATGTAATAAAAAAACATATACAGTGGGTATGGAAACTATTCAGACCCCTTTAAATTTTTCACTCTATGTTTCATTGCAGCCATTTGGTAAATGCAAAAAAGTTCATTTTTTTCTCATTAATGTACACTCTGCACCCCATCTTGACAGAAAAACCCCCCAGAAATGTAGAAAATTTTGCAAATTTATTAAACAAGAAAAACTAAAATATCACATGGTCATAAGTACTCAGACCCTTTGCTCAGTATTTAGTAGAAGCACCATTTTGAGATAGTACAACCATGAGTCTTCTTGGGAATGATGCAACAAGTTTTTTACACCTGTATTTGGGAATCCTCTGCCATTCTTCCTTGCAGATCCTCTTCAGTTCCGTCAGGTTGGATGGTAAACATTGGTACACAGCCATTTTCAGGTCTCTCCAGAGATGCTCAATTGCGTTTAGGTCAGGGCCCTGGCTGGGGCAGTCAAAAATGGTCACAGAGTTGTTCTGAAGCCACTCCTTTGTTATTATAGCTGTCTTGTTGGAAGGTGAACCGTCAACCAAGTCTGAGGTCCAGAGCACTCTGGAAGAGGTTTTCTTCCCGGATAGCTCCGTACTTGGCCGTATTCATCTTTCCTTCAATTGCAACCAGTCGTCCTGTCCCTGCAGCTGAAAAACACCCCCATAGTATTATGCTGTCACCACCATATTTCACTGTTGGGATTGTATTGAGTAGGTGATGAGCAGTGCCTGGTTTTCTCCACACAAATTTTTTTTTTTACTTTTTTTTTTTTTACAGATCCTCTCCCCCTCCGTTAGACAGTCGATTAAATCCGCTGTGTTTTCGTCGGAGTGGGGAGGGGGGAAGAGGCGCATTTCCATTTATTTGTGTCCGCGTCAATTAAGACGCGAATGCAAACAAACTGCAGCCGCCGAGCACAGGGAGCTGATTGACCCCGGAACTGCCAGCGCCTGCACTTCCGGGGTCACATGCGCGCGCCAATCAGCTCCTTCCTCTGTTCTGCATCCACTGCTGTGTGGACATCACGTGCAGAGCTCACAGCAGGACACCGCGATGGAAGCCGGTGTCAGAAGAGGATACTCACGTGAGCCAGGAAGATGGTGGTGGGGACTGGATCAGGTAAGTGCTCGCAGAGCTGAAGATTCATAAGGAGCGTGGGGGTGTCTCTAATGCAGACCGGAGATCTGCGCATGCGGGGGGGGGGGAGGCAGAGGCTTTTACTGGGGGGAGGCTGGGGGGAGGCAGAGGCTGATACTGGGGGGAGGTTGGAGGGAGGCAGAGGCTGATACTGGGGGGAGGCTGGAGGGAGGCAGAGGCTGGTACTGGGGGGAGGCTGGAGGGAGGCATAGGTTGGACGGAGGCAGAGGCTGATACTGGGGGAAGGCTGGAGGGAGGCAGAGGCTGATACTGGGGGGAGGCTGGAGGGAGGCAGAGGCTGATACTGGGGGGAGGCTGGAGGGAGGCAGAGGCTGATACTGGGGGGAGGCTGGAGGGAGGCAGAGGTTGGAGGGAGGCAGAGGCTGATACTGGGGGAGGCTGGAGGGAGGCAGAGGCTGATACTGGGGGGAGGCTGGAAGGAGGCAGAGGCTGATACTGGGGGGGAGGCTGGAGGGAGGCAGAAGCTGATACTGTGGGGAGGCTGGAGGGAGGCAGAGGCTGATACTGGGGGGAGGCTGGAGGGAGGCAGAGGCTGATACTGGGGGGGAGGCTGGAGGGAGGCAGAGGCTTATACTGGGGGGAGGCTGGAGGGAAGTAGAGGCTGATACTGGGGGGAGGCTGGAGGGAGGCAGAGGCTGATACTAGGGGGAGGTTGGAGGGAGGCAGAGGCTGATACTGGGGGGAGGCTGGAGGGAGGCAGAGGCTGGTACTGGGGGGAGGCTGGAGGGAGGCAGAGGCTGGAGGGAGGCAGAGGCTGATACTGGGGGGAGGCAGAGGCTGATACTGGGGGGAGGCTGGAGGGAGGCACAGGCTGATACTATGGGGAGGCTGGAGGGAGGCAGAGGCTGATACTGGGGGGAGGCTGGAGGGAGGCAGAGGCTGATACTGGGGGGGAGGCTGGAGGGAGGCAGAGGCTTATACTGGGGGGAGGCTGGAGGGAAGCAGAGGCTGATACTGGGGGGAGGCTGGAGGGAGGCAGAGGCTGATACTGGGGGGAGGTTGGAGGGAGGCAGAGGCTGATACTGGGGGGAGGCTGGAGGGAGGCAGAGGCTGGTACTGGGGGGAGGCTGGAGGGAGGCAGAGGCTGGAGGGAGGCAGAGGCTGATACTGGGGGGAGGCTGGAGGGAGGCAGAGGCTGATACTGGGGGGAGGCTGGAGGGAGGCAGAGGCTGATACTATGGGGAGGCTGGAGGGAGTCAGAGGTTGGAGGGAGGCAGAAGCTGATACTGGGGGGAGGCTGGAGGGAGGCAGAGGCTGATACTGGGGGGAGGCTGGAGGGAGGCAGAGGCTGATACTGGGGGGAGGCTGGAGGGAAACAGAGGCTGATACTGGGAGGGAGGCTGGAGGGAGGCAGAGGCTGATACTGGGGGGAGGCTGGAGGGAGGCAGAGGCTGATACTGGGGGGAGGCTGGAGGGAGGCAGAGGCTGATACTGGGGGGGAGGCTGGAGGGAGGCAGAGGCTGATACTGGGGGAGGCAGGAGGGAGACAGAGGCTGATACTGGGGGGAGGCTGCAGGGAGGCAGAGGCTGAGACTGGGGGGAGGCTGGAGAGAGGCTGAGACTGGGGGGAGGCTGGAGGGAGGCTGAGACTGGGGGGAGGCTGGAGGGAGGCTGAGGCTGAGACTGGTGGAAGGCTGGAGGAAGGCTGAGACTGGTTGGAGGCTGGAGGGAGGCTGAGACTGGGGGAGGCTGGAGGGAGGCTGAGACTGGTGGGAGGCTGGAGGGAGGCTGAGGCTGAGACTGGGGGGAGGCTGGAGGGAGGCTGAGGCTGAGACTGGGGGGAGGCTGGAGGGAGGCTGAGACTGGTGGGAGGATGGAGGGAGGCTGAGGCTGAGACTGGTGGGAGGCTGGAGGGAGGCTGAGACTGGGTGGAG
Organism: Anomaloglossus baeobatrachus; assembly: GCF_048569485.1. Classification (NCBI taxonomy): domain Eukaryota; kingdom Metazoa; phylum Chordata; class Amphibia; order Anura; family Aromobatidae; genus Anomaloglossus; species Anomaloglossus baeobatrachus. Next base: position 459,373,670 of record NC_134355.1, on the reverse strand, counting down.
GCTGGAGGGAGGCTGAGACTGGGGGAGGCTGGAGGGAGGCTGACGCTGAGACTGGGGGGAGGCTGGAGGGAGGCTGAGACTGGGGGTAGGCTGGAGAGAAACTGAGGCGGAGACTGGGGGGAGGCTGGAGGGAGGCTGAGGCAGAGACTGGGGCAGGCTAAGGCTGGGGGGAGGCAGAGGCTGAGACTGGGGGAGAGGCTGATGCTGAAGGATGATAGAGGCTGATGCTTGGGGAGGCTGGGGAGAGAAGGTGAAGCTGAGGGAAGAGAGAGGCTGATGCTGAGGGAAGAGAGGCTGATGCTGAGGGAAGAGAGAGGCTGATGCTGAGGGAAGAGAGAGGCTGATGCTGAGGGAAGATAGAGGCTGATGCTGGGGGAGAGAGCCTGATGCTGGGGGAGTGAGGGGCTAATGCTAGAGACAGAGAACAAGGGTTGAGGCATAGTGCAATGACAAAATCGATTGGGTGGGGGGAGTGTAAGAACTCAGAATAAGAGGGGGGCAGCATTGGGAGCTCATTATGGAGAAGGGGCAGCATGTGTGAGCTCAGTATGGAGTGGAGCAATGTAGGGGAGTCAATATCAAGAGTGGAGTAGTGTGTGTGTGGGGGGGTGTCTCAGCATAAACGTTAGTGTCGTGGTCTTAGCATGAGTGGGGCAACATGGAGGTGTCATTATGGAAAAGAGGAAGGCAGCATTAGGAGCTCATGGAGAGGGGCAGCATGCATGGGACATTGTGGGAATGGGAAGGGGGGCAGCATGAATGGGACACTGTGAGGAGGGGGCAGCATGCATGGGACACTGTGAGGAGGGGGCAGCATGCATGGGACACTGTGAGGAGGGGGCAGCATGCATGGGACACTGTGAGGAGGGGGCAGCATGCATGGGACACTGTGAGGAGGCGGCAGCATGCATGGGACACTGTGAAGAGGGGGCAGCATGCATGGGACACTGTGAAGAGGGGGCAGCATGCATGGGGAAACTGTGAGGAGGCGGCAGCATGCATGGGACATTGTGAGGAGGGGGCAGCATGCATGGGACATTGTGAGGAAGGGGCAGCATGCATGGGACACTGTGAGGAGGGGGCAGCATGCATGGGACACTGTGAGGAGGGGGCAGCATGCATGGGACACTGTGAGGAGGGGGCAGCATGCATGGGACACTGTGAGGAGGGGGCAGCATGCATGGGACACTGTGAGGAGGGGGCAGCATGCATGGGACACTGTGAAGAGGGGGCAGCATGCATGGGACACTGTGAAGAGGGGGCAGCATGCATGGGACATTGTGAGGAGGGGGCAGCATGCATGGGACATTGTGAGAAGAGGGCAGCATGCATGGGACATTGTGAGGAGGGGGCAGCATGCATGGGACATTGTGAGGAGGGGGCAGCATGCATGGGACATTGTGAGGAGGGGGTAGCATGCATGGGACACTGTGAGGAGGGGGCAGCATGCATGGGACACTGTGAGGGGGGGGCAGCATGCATGGGACACTGTGAGGAGGGGGCAGCATGCATGGGACATTGTGAGGAGGGGGCAGCATGCATGGGACATTGTGAGGAGGGGGTAGCATGCATGGGACACTGTGAGGAGGGGGCAGCATGCATGGGACATTGTGAGGAGGGGGCAGCATGCATGGGACATTGTGAGGAGGGGGCAGCAGGCATGGGACATTGTGAGGAGGGGCAGCAGGCATGGGACACTGTGAGGAGGGGGCAGCATGCATGGGACATTGTGAGGAGGGGGCAGCAGGTATGGGACATTGTGAGGAGGGGGCAGTAGGCATGGGACATTGTCCTCACATCATGCTGCTCCCTCCTCACAATGTACAGATCATATTTCATAATCGAGGAAGGTGTGGTGGGTATAATTTATAAGGGAGGGCAGTGTGTAGTTTATTAGGGGCAGTGTGACAGTCACAGTATATAAGTGGGGACGGTGTGGTGGGAATATTTTATACTCATGCTATGTTTTGATGTGCCTGTGGTGATCCCCATGGGGGGGTTAGTGCCCTTTCGTTTCTCATTGATACTTTTTAAAGTGTTTTACAGAGTAGATCTGCCTTAAACAGATGTCGTGTGCGAAAACTCAGTTTTACGTTGTCACTAAGGGGCGCGACCACTTAAAGTGCCTAGGGCAGCATGAAGGCAAAATACAGCCCTGCTTTCTCCCATCTCCCTACTGCATCTCTGGAGCTCAGACACAGTGATCTTGAGGTTCTTCTTTACCTCTCTCAGCAAGGCTCTTCTCCCATGATTGCTCAGTTTAACTGGATGCCCAGGTCTAAAAAGAGTTCTGGTGACCCCAAACGTCTTCCATTTAAGGATTATGGAGGCCACTTGTGGTCTTAGGAACCTTGAGTACTGCAGAAATTCTTTTGTTACCGTGGGCAGATCTGTGTCTTGCCACAATTCTGTCTCTGAGCTCCTTGGGCAGTTCCTTTGACCTCATGATTCTCATTTGTTCTTACTGTTGGATGTGCAGGTCAGTCTTTTTGTATATTTGTAGTGCATTTCTTTCCGATTGAGTACTCTGCCCTATAACGAGGCTGTTTTCACTCCGCTTTGTAGCTGGAATCTAGCTGCCCAGACATGGAGGTTTTAATCCAGATAGTGGCAATTTAAGTTAGGTTTTTAGTCTAGGTGCTCAAACATGGAGGCTTTTAACACAGATAGTGGCATTTCAGGTTAGGTTCCGGTATTCAGAGATTTCTTTGCCATGGTGACCGGGCTCACATGTATTGGCCAATATATATGCTAAATATCTCTCTTTTTTCAAATATTCCTATAGATGTAATGTAATACCATAGTTCCCTTATTCATTGTTAGCATTTCAGTATGATGTTGTATATGTTTTGGGGTCATTTCATGTCAAGTGAGCCAATGATTTTTACCTCTATATTTTTAATTCTTTTGAGATTTTGTTATTTGGTAATAGTGTGTCAGTGAATGCATGAACATCTGAAGAAAAACAAAATTCTAGATTTTTTTTTATTTAATGATTTTGAAAGTTCGGAAAAAGTGTGAATTTCAGTGTAGCCTGCCTTTACATTTCTCCTCATAGAACAGGCTATAAAAAGGATAGAGAAACAAAATAAAGACCATTCTACTCAGAACTATACAGGCTTTCACCAGATATTTCAAAAGAGTATCTTTGTTAATATTTTATCCGTGCGAACGTAAACGTAAAATTTTAAAACAAATTTCCGAAAAAAAACGTTTAATTTAAAAATTTAAAAAAATGCACATGTGCCTGCTCTGTTCCTGGCCACATCTGTACCAAAATTCAAGTTGGGATTGCGATGGGATCATATTTAAAAATATGGAAGTAAGACAGAGCTTCAGAGGTTCCATGTGGACGCCATGCCTGGACATGGTCACTTTTGAACAAACCGTTCTCTACAGAGGCATCAAGGGAGTTGGTGTGCTACAATATTGGTGTGTTTAAAGTTTGAGTAAATTTATATTAATAGTTTAATGCTTTTCTTATTAAGGGCTAATACACACACAGCACTATTGTGAATGATCATTGTTCAGAAAAACAACTCCCATTCATTTGAATGGGGTAAACACATGCAGTGTTTTTTGAAACACTCACAGAGTAAATCACTGCTTGCACAACTGTTAAATGCTGCGATCTATCACTATTTATATGAAAAAAAGCTGCAATTGTTTTCACTAGCGATTAAAAAAACTAATACAGATATAGTGAAAATTGGGTAGAAAAATGCTGCCAAAACCACAGCGTTTACCCGCAGGCAGAAAAAGCTGTGTGCGCGCTAGCCCTAATACTCACTTTATTGTGACAGTTATATCTCAAGTGTACTGTAAATCTTTATTTTTATTATTATTATTTATTATTATAGCGCCATTTATTCCATGGCGCTTTACAAGTGAAAGAGGGTATACGTACAACAATCATTAACAGTACAAGACAGACTGGTATAGGAGGAGAGAGGACCCTGCCCGCGAGGGCTCACAGTCTACAGGGAATGGGTGATGGTACAATATTATTATTATTATTATTATATTATTATAATATTATTAATATATTATATTATTACCCATCTTCCTTACTTAATATTATCTGTATTTTTCTCACACAGCAATGGCTGCTACTTCTCAAGGAACAGCATTTTATAATATATGCCGGTGGAATCCTTTTGAAAAAACTGGACACAACAAGAAAAAAATCTTAGGCCTGTACAAGATTGGATGTTTCATATAAATCCATCAGGTGAAGAAGCTGTGGAAAAAAAGCGCAATAAGGGTCTTACCCCAGTATGTACGGGGTGAGATCAATGAGCAGTACTACTCACCAGATGGAGTTGTAAAAGTCACAACTACTGTAAAGGCATGAAAATCCTGATCACGGCAGCAGCAACCCAAGCGGCAGATAGCACAGAGAGGTAGAGACGGGTTTTCATATGTCGCGCCAATGATCACCGATCAGAATGATAAGAGTAATGTATCTTTATTTTGCACAGGTCTACGCGTATCTGATGTTTTCTTGTGCCTGACGGTCCTGAGGAAGGGAGCTGAGCCTCCAGAAACGCGTAGACCTGTGCAAAATAAAGATACATTAATCCTATCATTCTGATCGGTGATCATTGGCGCGGCATATGAAAACCCGTCTCTACCTCTCTCTGCTATAGAAATCCATCAAGCAATGCAGACATTTGTGACAGTTGTAGAAAGCAACTTGCAACAGAGAAAAATACTTTGCAGGCAGAAAATTTATAATTTTATAAATCCTGATTTAACAATAGAGTATTTGAATAACATCGAAGAATCGCCCAGTGCAAAAGAAAAAAAACAAAAAAAACACCATTATCCTGTATATTGCCAACAAAAATTAGAAAAAGTTACAAAAAAAAAGATCCTTAATCTGGCAGGTGACACAGTAGAAGGTGAAGGAAAAAATGGCACTGATTCAGAGATCATTCTGCAGATTAAAGCTAAATTTAAATCCACCCACAGCAGAAGTGAACAGTTCATGATACTGACTACACTACCGAAGAGTTGGATCCCAAGTTGAACCCCTGCACAAATATAACCAAGAACACAAGTAACACACATGCAATTTTTCACAATTTTAAAACATACTTGCCTCTCCCACCTATTTATCTTTCTTCTAGCCAGAGATATGATAAAACAAATGTAAAGCCATACCAGGCCAAAATTCACACTTTTTTAAAACTTTAAAAGCCTGTAAAAAATTAACTGATGAAGAAAAAAATTAAAAACTTTTAATGTGTAATTAACTAAAAATGTACTTCATACAAAAAAAAATAAACAAAAGCTAAAGACGTCAGGTAAAAAAATATTCATATTTGGATCACTTGACATGGAATGAGTCTTTGCAGTTATAATGTGTTTTCAGCTAGCACTTGTTCACACCTGTTGGATGTGCTGGTCAGTCTTTTGTATATATGTTGCACTGAGGAGAGGCTTCCATCGGGCCTTTCTGCCATAAAGGCCCAATTGGTGGAGGGCTACAGTGATAGTTGACTTTGTGGAACTTTCTCCCATCTCCCAACTGCATCTTTGGAGCTCAGTCACAGTGATCTTGGGGTTCTTCTTTACCGCTATCACCAAGGCTCTTCTCCCACGATTGCTCAGTTTGGCTGGACGGCCAGGTCTAGGAAGAGTTCTGATGGTCCCAAACTTCTTCCATTTAACAATTATGGAGGCCACTGTGCTCTTAGGAACCTTGACTACTGCAGAAATCTTTTTCTAACCTTGTCCAGATCTGTGCCTTGCCACAATTCTGTCTCTGAGCTCCTTGGGCAGTTCCTTTGACCTCATGATTCTCATTTGGTCTGACATGCACTGTGAGCTGTGAGGTCTTATATAGACAGGTGTGTGCCTTTCCAAATCAAGTCCTATCAGTTTAATTAAAAACAGCTGGACTCCAAGGAAGGAGTAGAACCATATCAAGGAGGATCACAAGAAAATGGATAGCATGTGACTTAAAGATCAGTATTTGATCAAAGGGTCTGAATACTTATGACCATGTGATATTTCAGTATTTCTTGTTTAATAAATTTGCAAAAATGTCTACATTTCTGGGATTTTTTCTGCCAATATGGGGTGCAGAGTGTACATTGATGAGAAAAACAATGAACTTTTTTGAATTTACCAAATTGCTGCAATGAAATAAAGAGTGAAAAATTTAAAGGGGTCTAAATACTTTCCGTACCCACTGTAAATCAGCATTCTCATATCCAGAGCACTGCTCTAACATTTTTATTAAACCTTCTCCTTCTCCACAATCTAATGAAAAAAATACTTCAATTTGTGTTAAGGACTGGCACCTGGCACTTTTGCAGCGATTTTTTCTTTCTGTAGCCTAGTCTTATACTCTTGGCAGTGAAAATGCTGTGTATGAAGCTCAGCTATTGCTGCAGTTTTGCTGTTTTTCTCAGGCAGATTGCATCTGTGGTTTGTTTACAGTATATGTTAATAAGGATATGTTTTGTTTTTTTTTGCCAAATGCTGCAAAAATGTTTTTTAAAAAGGATTCACACTACTGTGACGCCCCTGCGGTAACCAGGTATTACAAAAACAAGGTAACAACAAAGCAACAGCTCGGGTCCTACATGACTGTGCCAGTCAGTACACACATGGTTTATTCATGTACTCATAATATTAAACATTTGAGGTTGCCTTTAATAACAGTTCTGCACACTCGTGAATGAGGGATCGAGAGGATAGCTGTTAGCCAACAGGTACCTAAGGCGTATGTGTGGCACCCCAGGGTTCAGTTGCCACAAATATACCTGTACCTGGGCAGGGAAGGATCTCCACATTAGGTAATCCCACATACAACATTTCCACTCCAAGCCTGGAGAAGGAGCTCTACAAGTCGAGTTCAGGTGAGGTCCCCTTTAAAGCCAGGTTTGGAGGCGGAGTCAGCGAGACAGTTGACAGTTGGAAAAAAAAGAGACTGTGCGAGCAGAGAGTGAGGGAAGACATCAAAATGGAGAGGGCAGTGCTTAGCCCGCACAAGTAACTGTGTGACCGCCTGAGGGATCAAGAGTGAGGCAAAAGAGGAGAGACCGGGGAGGTGGAGCCAGACCGGTTCATCCCCAAGGAACAGCGCTGATTATCAGACACCGGCGTCTGAGATTGTGAGGGATCTAATCTGCCCAGCAATAAAGACCAGGGGCCAGGGAGACTGCAGATCTCCTGGCCGCAGCAGCACCTGAAGGCAAAGCCACTACACAGAGCTTAGGGACCGCAGTGAGTACAGCAGTGCCCCTTAGAGAAGCTCCCGCCGCCTGCCATACAGGTGAAGACAGTGAGAGAGGAACAAGGTATAGCTACAGGCAGCCTAGTACCAAGGAGAAACAGCGCAGCAGGGAGGCCACACAACTGACCTGGTGCAGAGATCCTGAACTGTTCCCAGATTACCCAAAAACTGTATCATCAGAAACGGAACCCATTTTTAATAACACCTGCAAGTAAAATCTGGTCAGAGTTAATGAATTGGTGTGACGCACTTTATTTCTTTCATCTGAGGAGCCATAGGCTGCTGCACTAAAGTGACAGTTGAAAAGGCTGTGAAGAAAAACCGCCATATCTGTGTACTACTAAAACTGCCCTGGGGACCCCGCTTCACCTACGGGAAGCGTAAACAACTGGCTGCCTAACTATCACCCCAGAGGTCTGACCTGCAGCCCCAGTAACCATACTGGAACCGTAGGTGGCGTCACAAAATACTTTTATTTATTTATTTATTCATTTTATTTTTTTTATTTTTTTTTTTATTTTTATTATTTATTGACTTTCAGCGACCACCAGGGCCACGGAACCGGGCACAGGCCCCCGTGACATAATCCCATTAACCAACACCCGGAACCGAGTACCCCACGGCCATGGGGCGGGTCAGCTTTTGGCGTCACGAACAGGATCTGGACAAGGCCCAGTAACCCTGGGTAACGTGTGCCTTGAAAACTGTTTAATAACTGAACTTTGCCGCCATTTTGAGCATTTGAAAAACTAACTGCACCACAGTGAGGATGGAGATGCAAGGCGATGCTGATGCCGCTGGAGCAGCTGCAGCACCTGAAGCTGTAGCCCCGATCATGCCTCTTGCTTTGCCGTATGTCCCAGGGGCGGCATGGTTACCACAATATGCTGGGGAACCCAATACCCTAGCTGATTTAAGAGAAAAGATGTGCAATTTCCTAGATATATACTCTATGACTGACAAGCAAAAAGTGTCTGTTTTGCTGGGGCAACTGACGGGTGCAGCAGAGCGAGAGGTTAAATCCTGGCTGAATACAGATAAAAGGACAATAACCCAGATATTTGCTAATTTAAAAGCTGCATTTGAAACTCGCACTGTAGCTGAGCTAAGAATGAGGTTTTACAACTGCAAACAAAGACCGCAGGATAGCATACGGAATTATGCATTGAACCTTCAGGAGGCGCTGCGGGCTGTAAAGCAGGTAGACCCTGAAAGTGCACGAGAGGAAGATAAAATGTTAATTGAACAGTTTCTTGAGGGGCTACATTCACCAATTCATCAAACACAGCTGCGTCTATGGGTCATGGAGCATCTGAGTCTAGACTTTGTAACTCTGAAGAACCGGGCCATTAGAGCACTGCGAGTCCCTGTGACTACAGACCCCGCACGTCAACCGCGGCAAGCCATCACCTCTCCCTCAGAGGTGGCGTCCCTTTCCTTAACTCCAGCAGAAATCAATGGACAGGCTGTAATACCTGGTGCCTCTGATGACTTGCGTTCCCAGGTACAGCAGCTGACAAAAGATGTGGCCATGCTCCTAAAGGCCATGCAACTCCAGCAGAAACCACAGTCGTCGGAGAGGATCCAGTTGGCTGACAGCCCTGAGGAAATCCCATGGATGCGAGAAAGGAGGAACCCACCGCCCAGAGGAAGACCCAACGACCGCTACGACTCGTCAGGACAACCTATCTGCCGCCGTTGTAACGAGGCGGACCACTTTGCCAGGTCATGTCCTTTAAACCAGCGACTCCTGGGGCAGCGGGCCGGCCACCAGGAATAAAACAACCAGGCCCATCGAACTGGCGCGATAGATATGTGGGAGGACGACCATTCCTATCTATCGTGCTAGATGGCATTCCCACACTTGCTCTATTGGACACTGGCTCACAGGTGACGCATATCCTTTACAAAAGATTTTGGGCCGATTCTGAGCTCACTTGCCCAAACCCAGACCTTACTATATATGCTGCTAATGGACAGCCGGTATGACAAGTAGGGTACAAGGAGGTGACGATAAACGTGGGGAGGGAGGAGCTAAAGGGCCAAGGACTTATTGTGGTGGATACTGATTGTCGTGAAAGAAATCCAACAATAATATTAGGTACTAATGTTGTTGAAAATTGTCTAGGAGAAGTTCTTTTCTTGCTCCAGCAGGTTGCAGAAACTGCCAGCATCGGGCAGCAGAGGGTCCTACAGAAAGAAATCAAGGTCCTTCTGCAGAGACAACAGGTAGAGTTATCTGGTGGAGAAATCGGCAGTGTACGGGTAAGCGACCCATTCCCCATTGTGTTACCCCCAAGAAGTGAAGTGATGATTTGGTGTCGGGCAGCGATAGGCCTCAGAGGGCAGGATTACCAGGCAATGGTAGAGCCCATATACTCAGATAGTAGGCCCACAGTCCTGACAGCCAGGGGGATAGTCGATGTACGCAAAGGGAGGGTACCTGTACGAGTTTTAAACTGTGGAGAGGAAGAGGTCAAGCTATCCAGATATGCTACTGTTGCCAAGTTGTTCACTGTCAACAACAACTCAATTCAGGCAGTGGAACCCTTGACCCCGTCCGACCAGGCAGAGGACAACAGCTCCAAGGGACAGCTGGAGGACTGGTGTCAGAAGCTGCATGTCGGCACTGATTCCACCCCTTCTTACCAAAGGCACGGCGTTTATCGGATGGTGAAGGAATATGAACGGGTCTTTAGTAAGCATCCATTAGACTTTGGGCGGATAAAAGGGGTACACCATCGCATACCCACGGGAGACCATCCACCTATAAAAGAGAGATACAGGCCTATACCACCAGCTCACTATCAGTGTGCTAAAGATATGTTACGGGAAATGAAGGAAGCTGGGGTTATTAGAGATAGTTGTAGCCCCTGGTCAGCTCCACTTGTCCTGGTAAGAAAGAAAGATGGCACAATGAGGATGTGCGGTGACCATAGGCAGATAAACCGCATAACACACAGGGATGCTTACCCGTTGCCCCGCATTGAGGAATCACTTGCTGCACTGAAAGCTGCTAATTTCTTTTCCACCTTAGATCTTACCAGTGGGTATTGGCAGGTTTCCATGGCATTTGAAGATCGAGAGAAGACCACATTCACGACGCCGATGGGTCTGTGTGAGTTCAACAGCATGCCGTTTGGACTCTGCAATGCACCCGGCACGTTCCAAAGGCTGATAGAGTGTTGCCTGGGGCACCGAAACTTCGAGACTGTACTGATATATCTTGATGACGTCATCGTGTATTCCAAGACGTATGAGGAACATCTAGAGCACCTGGCCGAGGTGTTTGAAGCATTGTCAAAGTTTGGTATGAAACTAAAGCCTTCAAAATGCCATTTGCTGAAGCCGAAGGTTCAGTATCTTGGGCATGTGGTCAGTGCGGATGGTGTGGCACCAGACCCTGAAAAGGTCACTGCTATCAGAGACTGGCCAAAGCCAACAACCGTCAAAGAGGTGCGTCAGTTCTTGGGGCTGGTAGGATACTACAGGAGGTTCATAAAGGACTTCACGAAAATAGTGGCGCCTTTGTTGCAAGATCTCCTGGTAGGCCAGACCAAAAAGGGCAAGACTTCTAGCCCTCCGTTTGAATGGGGTGAGAAAGAAGAAGACTCCTTCAAGCACATGAAGTGGGCCCTGACCGGTGAGGAAATCCTGGCCTACCCTGATTATAATCTGACATTCGTGCTGTACACAGATGCCAGTAATGTGGGATTGGGAGCTGTGCTGTCGCAGGTGCAGAATGGCAAAGAACGTGTAATTGCCTTTGCAAGCAGGAAGCTCCGTCCTACTGAGAGAAACCCAGAAAACTACAGTTCGTTCAAGCTGGAATTCCTGGCCTTAGTCTGGGCCGTCACTGAACGGTTCAAGAACTACCTGGCGGCTGCGAAGTTTACCGTATTTACGGATAACAACCCGCTTACTCACTTGGACTCCGCAAAGCTAGGTGCACTAGAGCAGCGCTGGATGGCCCGGTTGTCAAACTATGACTTCACCATCAAATATCGGGCAGGCCGTAAAAACGCTAACGCTGATGCATTGTCGAGAATGCCCCATTTACCAGATGCAGGAGAAGACTCGGATGAGCTAGAAGAAATAGAGCTGCCGGCTTTTCACCGCAACAGTGCATCCCAGTGTAACCAAGGTGTTAAAGGCAAACGCCAAGAGGCCACGCTGAACCCGTTACCTTACCACGAGTGGGAGGAAACGCAAGACAGCGATCCAGCTGTTCGCCTAGTTATAGAGCTAATAATCCATCCAGACTCAAGTCTTAGACCAGATGCCCCACCGGAAGCGCAGCACCTGTGGAAGGAAAAGAGCAGATTGTTCATCTACAGGGGTAGGCTATGCAGACATTACATCAACCCCCGAACCTATGAGAGGATGTGGCAAATAGTGGTACCGAAGAGAGATGTTCAGATGGTGCTGGAGGCGTACCATGACGGAGCAGGACACTTCGGGTGGAAGAAGCTTGAGGTACTGTTACGCAATAGATTCTATTGGGTTGGCATGAGAACTACCATTGAGAACTGGTGCCGAAACTGTGGCCCATGCAACCTGAGAAGAAAGGATCATGACAGTCAAAGAGCTCCACTACAACCAATTGTCACCAAGCAGCCGCTGGAACTTGTAGCCTTGGACCATGTGAAATTGACACCCAGTAGATCCGGTTATACGTATGCCCTCACTATGGTGGACCACTATTCCCGGTTTCTGGTGGTAGTACCTGTAAAGGACTTGACAGCAAGAACTGCAGCGAGAACCTTTCAAGCCTACTTCTGCAGACCACATGGCTACCCGGAACAGGTGTTGACGGATCAAGGTTCTGCGTACGAAGCTGAAGTGTTCCAGGAGTTTTGCAACCTGTATGGATGTAAGAAAATCCGAACCACACCGAATCACCCACAGACAAACGGCATGTGTGAGAAAATGAACCAGGTTGTTATAGACCTGTTAAAAACCTTGCCCTTGGAAGAAAGAAGCATGTGGCCAGAGAAGTTGCCTGATTTACTGGACATGTACAACAACATCCCTGTGAGTTCCACCAATTGCACGCCAGCATACTTGATGAGAGCAAGACCCGGGAAGTTACCAGTTGACTTAGAAATGGGAATTGTTGTTCCTGAAACCAGTTCACCTGAAGCTGATTGGGACACTAAGCGCCAAGAGCAGTACAAAAAGGTACAGGAGTGCGTAGAAAGAAGCCTAGACCAAATTAGAGAAAGGCAAGAGAAAGATTATAACAAGAATGCACCAGCTGCTCTTTTAATACCTGGAGAGATGGTTCTAAAAAGAAAAAGAAAGACCCATAAGCTGACCAGTGGGAAGCAGAACCATACACAGTATTGCCCTCTAAATTTGACAACAAAAAAATCTGCTTAATCAGCAAGGATAAGGGAAAAACGTCAGCGGCAGTTTCTAGAGACCACCTTAAAAAAATGTCCTGAACAGTTGAAGCAAAAAGAAGTAATCCCCTGTATACCTCAACCTAAAGAGGAAAAGAAAGAGAAGATGATAAGAACAGTACTTGGTGATTTCCCTGAAAGTTGGCCTCAGTACAATGGAGCCATAATTATACCATTATTGACTGGCGCTCAACCAGTAGAAGTCCCAGAAAGACTGGAAGAACCGGTCAATGTTTCAGAAGAACTACCTGTCGCAGTAGAACCAGAGAACCCTGCTATTGGTGATCCTGCCAGTCCATTGGTAAGACTAAGACAACATTCACGCATACCAATATTGCGTAGATCCTCATGCAGACTAGTAGATAGTGCACGCATAGCACCAGCACTAGGTACCAGTACAACGCTCCGACCAGTTGAGACACAGGCATTACGTAGGTCTAGCCGTAGCAACTTTGGTCACCCCCCGTCCCGTTATATAGAAGAATATTAAATAGAAAGTGTAGTAGTTAGTAAAATGTAAAAATATTTTATTTATTTGTTTATTGCAACTAAGTAAATCCGTAACCGTCAAGCGTGTTGAACCTGCAGGACTTTTTGCTAGAACTTTTGCATCTTCTTGAACTTTTATGGACCAATGGACCACAGAACTGGTAGTGGTCAAAAACTTTCTTATATATACCATACTCACATTTTGCAGCGGAAGGACTGTATTTGTCTGTTTTATTGTTTTTTGTAATTTTTATTTTTTTAAGACTTTGTACTACTCTTTATTGTTGCTAATGTTTTATAAGTTTGTGTTTCCAGTCCAGGAGTACTGAATTTAACTAAGGGGGAATGTGGCACCCCAGGGTTCAGTTGCCACAAATATACCTGTACCTGGGCAGGGAAGGATCTCCACATTAGGTAATCCCACATACAACATTTCCACTCCAAGCCTGGAGGGGGAGCTCTACAAGTCGAGTTCAAGTGAGGTCCCCTTTAAAGCCAGGTTTGGAGGCGGAGTCAGCGAGACAGTTGACAGTTGGAAAAAAAAGAGACTGTGCGAGCAGAGAGTGAGGGAAGACATCAAAATGGAGAGGGCAGTGCTTAGCCCGCACAAGTAACTGTGTGACCGCCTGAGGGATCAAGAGTGAGGCAAAAGAGGAGAGACCGGGGAGGTGGAGCCTGACCGGTTCATCCCCAAGGAACAGCGCTGATTATCAGACACCGGCGTCTGAGATTGTGAGGGATCTAATCTGCCCAGCAATAAAGACCAGGGGCCAGGGAGACTGCAGATCTCCTGGCCGCAGCAGCACCTGAAGGCAAAGCCACTACACAGAGCTTAGGGACCGCAGTGAGTACAGCAGTGCCCCTTAGAGAAGCTCCCGCCGCCTGCCATACAGGTGAAGACAGTGAGAGAGGAACAAGGTATAGCTACAGGCAGCCTAGTACCAAGGAGAAACAGCGCAGCAGGGAGGCCACACAACTGACCTGGTGCAGAGATCCTGAACTGTTCCCAGATTACCCAAAAACTGTATCATCAGAAACGGAACCCATTTTTAATAACACCTGCAAGTAAAATCTGGTCAGAGTTAATGAATTGGTGTGACGCACTTTATTTCTTTCATCTGAGGAGCCATAGGCTGCTGCACTAAAGTGACAGTTGAAAAGGCTGTGAAGAAAAACCGCCATATCTGTGTACTACTAAAACTGCCCTGGGGACCCCGCTTCACCTACGGGAAGCGTAAACAACTGGTTGCCTAACCATCACCCCAGAGGTCTGACCTGCAGCCTCAGTAACCATACTGGAACCGTAGGTGGCGTCACAAAATACTTTTATTTATTTATTTATTTATTTTATTTTTTTTTATTTATTTTTTTTTATTTTTATTATTTATTGACTTTTAGCGACCACCAGGGCCACGGAACCGGGCACAGGCCCCCGTGACATAATCCCATTAACCAACACCCGGAACCGAGTACCCCACGGCCCTGGGGCGGGTCATATGAGCACCTTCAGATTTCTGCTTGTATGGATATTAAAGGGAACCTGTCACCACTTTTTTAGCGTGTGAGCTAATAACACCACCCTACTCTTCGTCTGTGCTGCATTCTAAAAAGTGGTGTGTTATGTCCCAACCCCTCTGCATATCACCCTCAAAAACTTTAAAATAGCTCCCACACTGTATGCAAAGCCAAACGGTGTGATCTGATGGCGTCGTCGCAGCGGCTCCTGTCCCTCCTCTTTGCTGGTAATCGCCAAACTCACGATGTGATTGATTTGGATGATACATCCTGCATCATCCACATATCTGGACAAAACTCGCACCTGAGCAGGGAGATCGCTATTTGCACAGGCGCACTTTGCTCTGAACTGCTGCAAGTTGCTACCGACACATGTGCAGTTAGGTTTCAGGCTCTGCCCTCAGCAGGGCAAAGCAAAGTGCGTCTGCATGAACCCTAATCTCCTTGCGCAGGCGCAACATTTTGTCCAGCTATGTAGATGACATAGGACGCGTCATCCACATCATTTACAGTGGTGGGGCGGTGATAATCAGCAGAGAGGAGGGACAGGAGCCGCTTCAATGACTCCCATCCGATTGGACCGGTAACATTTGCATACAGTGCAGGAGCTATTCAAAAGTTTTTGGGGGGATATACAGTGGGGGTCAGGAGATAATACACCACTTTTTAGAATGCAGCACAGGCGCTACGTAAGGTGGAGGTATTAGCTCATTCACTAAAAAACTTGTGACAGCTTCCCTTTAATTAAGGCTAGTGGAGCAGTGATCTGTAACCTATGGGTGTTGTGTTTTTTTATTATGTACAACCTTGTAAGATTACTGTTATTTTGCCAAGGGCTGTAGCTGTGGAGAACATGTTCACTCAGTTATGACATGCTTATCTGACTTTTAGCATATAGCTGTCTATCAATCACTGTGACTATGAAGTCTGTTGCAAATGTTGTACAAGGCTTATTTTATTGTTCCCAAAAGCTATCTGCTTATTCCACGTGCACACTTTGAGTATTTGGTGAGTTTTTTTTAGCTCAGTATTTTTTAACCAAAACCAGGAGTGGGTAAGAAATGCAGAAGTGTTGCCCGTGTTTCTATTATGCTTTCCTCTGATTGTTCCACTGCTGGTTTTGGGTACAAATACTGAAGTAAAAAACTCACCAAATACTCAACATGTGCACATGGCCTTACATTAGTTCTTATAATTCAGCTGACAGCCAACTTACAAACACTGAAGTAAAAACTCACCAAGTACTCAATGTGTGCACGTGGCTGGTGGCGAACATATAGTCGGTGTAGCCGATGCAACTGAACGGTGCCCAGAGGTGCCCCCTCACAATACATATCATATATTTCCAGGGTTCAACTGACTCACTGGGAAACTGGTAAATGCTGATGGGCTCCGGAACCGATGCCTTTCCTATGCTCCCCTGCAGCTCTGCTCTGCAGTACTCTTTGCCCCTCCCCTGGCTGAGAGAGTGGGAGACAAGATGCCGGAACTCACCACTCAGGAGAGGATGGAGGCTGCAGCCAAAGTGGAGATGATTCCTACAAGAGTGGATGGCAGAGCTGAGGGGGCAGGAAGGAAGATAGAGGCCACACAGCTCCACATCCACAGCAGGAGAGGGAAGCTCAGGACAAACTCAACAGGTCTTCAGCAACTTATGAAGAAACAGAGAGATGCATATACTTGTTTTATCTATCTGTTTTTAAATATTTGTGTTGCTTGTACTGTATATATATAGTACATGTGTGTATGTGAATCTTTCTGTGCATAAATAGTATATATGCCTATGTATGTACCTGTATGTATGTGCCTCTGTGTATATATAGTATATGTGCTTGTGTGTATGTGTGTGTGCGTGTATATATAGTATATGTAAGCTTGTGCATGTGTGTATAGAGTATATATATATATATACAGTGCCTACAAGTAGTCTTCAACCCCCTGCAGATTTAGCAGGTTTGATAAGATGCAAATACGTTAGAGCCTGCAAACTTCAAACAAGAGCAGGATTTATTAACAGATGCATAAATCTTACAAACCAACAAGTTATGTTGTTCAGTTAAATTTTAATACATTTTCAACATAAAAGTGTGGGTCAATTATTATTCAACCCCTAGGTTTAATATTTTGTGGAATAACCCTTGTTTGCAATTACAGCTAATAATCGTCTTTTATAAGACCTGATCAGGCCGGCACAGGTCTCTGGAGTTATCTTGGCCCACTTCTCCATGCAGATCTTCTCCAAGTTATCTAGGTTCTTTGGGTGTCTCATGTGGACTTTAATCTTGAGCTCCTTCCACAAGTTTTCAATTGGGTTAAGGTCAGGAGACTGACTAGGCCACTGCAACACCTTGATTTTTTCCCTCTTGAACCAGGCCTTGGTTTTCTTGGCTGTGTGCTTTGGGTCGTTGTCTTGTTGGAAGATGAAATGACGACCCATCTTAAGATCCTTGATGGAGGAGCGGAGGTTCTTGGCCAAAATCTCCAGGTAGGCCGTGCTATCCATCTTCCCATGGATGCGGACCAGATGGCCAGGCCCCTTGGCTGAGAAACAGCCCCACAGCATGATGCTGCCACCACCATGCTTGACTGTAGGGATGGTATTTTTGGGGTCGTATGCAGTGCCATCCAGTCTCCAAACGTCACGTGTGTGGTTGGCACCAAAGATCTCGATCTTGGTCTCATCAGACCAGAGAACCTTGAACCAGTCTGTCTCAGAGTCCTCCAAGTGATCATGAGCAAACTGTAGACGAGCCTTGACATGACGCTTTGAAAGTAAAGGTACCTTACGGGCTCGTCTGGAACGGAGACCATTGCGGTGGAGTACGTTACTTATGGTATTGACTGAAACCAATGTCCCCACTGCCATGAGATCTTCCCGGAGCTCCTTCCTTGTTGTCCTTGGGTTAGCCTTGACTCTTCGGAAAAGCCTGGCCTCGGCACGGGTGGAAACATTCAAAGGCTGTCCAGGCCGTGGAAGGCTAACAGTAGTTCCATAAGCCTTCCACTTCCGGATGATGCTCCCAACAGTGGAGACAGGTAGGCTCAACTACTTGGAAAGGGTTTTGTACCCCTTGCCAGCCTTGTGACCCTCCACGATCTTGTCTCTGATGGCCTTGGAATGCTCCTTTGTCTTTCCCATGTTGACCAAGTATGAGTGCTGTTCACAAGTTTGGGGAGGGTCTTAATTAGTCAGAAAAGGCTGGAAAAAGAGATAATTAATCCAAACATGTGAAGCTCATTGTTCTTTGTGCCTGAAATACTTCTTAATACTTTAGGGGAACCAAACAGAATTCTTGTGGTTTGAGGGGTTGAATAATAAATGACCCTCTGAATAAACTTTTCACAATTTAAAAAAAAAAAAAGAAAAAAAGAAATAACATTCTTTTTTGCTGCAGTGCATTTCACACTTCCAGGCTGATCTACAGTCCAAATGTCACAATGCCAAGTTAATTCCGAATGTGTAAACCTGCTAAATCTGCAGGGGGTTGAATACTACTTGTAGGCACTGTATCTCTGTGCATAAATAGTATGTGTATATGTGCCTGTGTGTATATATAGTATGTGTATATATAGTATATGTGCCTGTGTATGTTCCTGTATATACTGTATATGTACAGTATACTAGCCAGATTCCTACTCCACACTGATGAGGGGCAAATACCCCGAAACGGCTGTCTGTGGATGGATACCATGTTTGGCATAGGTGGTCTCCTTGACTGGAGACTGCCCTTCCCGTGGTTGTTCCTTCCTGGTGAAAGACCAGGCTAGTTTCCTGCCAGCGTTGAGAAACATGTGATGGTGTCTCCACAGGCCTTCTTGCTTTGAATATTTCCCAGGGGGCATTGCTCTAAAATCACTGCGTTGAGAAACACGTGATGGTGTCTCCGCAGTGGTGGATGTTGATCTCCCTAAGGTCAACCATCCTTGCTCACATAGTCTTTTACTAGGCAATGTCCCACTAGCCAGATTCCTACTCCACACTGATGAGGGGCAAATACCCCGAAACGGCTGTCTGTGGATGGATACCATGTTTGGCATAGGTGGTCTCCTTGACTGGAGACTGCCCTTCCCGTGGTTGTTCCTTCCCGGTGAAAGACCTGGCTAGTTTCCTGCCAGCGTTGAGAAACATGTGATGGTGTCTCCGCAGGCCTTCTTGCTTTGAATATTTCCCAGGGGGCATTGCTCTAGAATCACTGCGTTGAGAAACACGTGATGGTGTCTCTGCAGTGGTGGATGTTGATCTCCCTAAGGTCAACCATCCTTGCTCACATAGTCTTTTACTAGGCAATGTCCCACTAGCCAGATTCCTACTCCACACTGATGAGGGCCAAATACCCCGAAACGGCTGTCTGTGGATGGATACCTTGTTTGGCATAGGTTGTCTCCTTGACTGGAGACTGCCCTTCCCGTGGTTGTTTCTTCCCGGTGAAAGACCTGGCTAGTTTTCTGCCAGCATTGAGAAACATGTGATGGTGTCTCCGCAGGCCTTCTTGCTTTGAATATTTCCCAGGGGGCATTGCTCTAGAATCACTGCGTTGAGAAACACGTGATGGTGTCTCCGCAGTGGTGGATGTTGATCTCCCTAAGGTCAACCATCCTTGCTCACATAGTCTTTTACTAGGCAATGTCCCACTAGCCAGATTCCTACTCCACACTGATGAGGGGCAAATACCCCGAAACGGCTGTCTGTGGATGGATACCATGTTTGGCATAGGTGGTCTCCTTGACTGGAGACTGCCCTTCCCGTGGTTGTTCCTTCCCGGTGAAAGACCTGGCTAGTTTCCTGCCAGCGTTGAGAAACATGTGATGGTGTCTCCGCAGGCCTTCTTGCTTTGAATATTTCCCAGGGGGCATTGCTCTAGAATCACTGCGTTGAGAAACACGTGATGGTGTCTCCGCAGTGGTGGATGTTGATCTCCCTAAGGTCAACCATCCTTGCTCACATAGTCTTTTACTAGGCAATGTCCCACTAGCCAGATTCCTACTCCACACTGATGAGGGGCAAATACCCCGAAACGGCTGTCTGTGGATGGATACCATGTTTGGCATAGGTGGTCTCCTTGACTGGAGACTGCCCTTCCCGTGGTTGTTCCTTCCCGGTGAAAGACCTGGCTAGTTTCCTGCCAGCGTTGAGAAACATGTGATGGTGTCTCCGCAGGCCTTCTTGCTTTGAATATTTCCCAGGGGGCATTGCTCTAGAATCACTGCGTTGAGAAACACGTGATGGTGTCTCCGCAGTGGTGGATGTTGATCTCCCTAAGGTCAACCATCCTTGCTCACATAGTCTTTTACTAGGCAATGTCCCACTAGCCAGATTCCTACTCCACACTGATGAGGGCCAAATACCCCGAAACGGCTGTCTGTGGATGGATACCATGTTTGGCATAGGTGGTCTCCTTGACTGGAGACTGCCCTTCCCGTGGTGGTTCCTTCCCGGTGAAAGACCTGGCTAGTTTCCTGCCAGCTTTGAGAAACATGTGATGGTGTCTCCACAGGCCTTCTTGCTTTCTACTGTATATGTACAGTATGTGCCTCTGTGTATATAAAGCATATGTGCTTCTGTGTTTATGTGTCTGTGTGTGTATACATAGTATATGTGTGTATGTGCATGTGTGCATACAGTATATGTTTCTCTGTGCATAAATAATTTGTGTATGTGCCTTCGTATATATAGTAGATGTGCCTGTGTATATACAGTTAGGTCCAGAAATATTTGGACAGTGACACAATTTTCGCGAGTTGGGCTCTGCATGCCACCACATTGGATTTGAAATGAAACCTCTACAACAGAATTCAAGTGCAGATTGTAACGTTTAATTTGAAGGTTTGAACAAAAATATCTGATAGAAATTGTAGGAATTGTACACATTTCTTTACAAACACTCCACATTTTAGGAGGTCAAAAGTAATTGGACAAATAAACCAAACCCAAAACAATTTTTTTATTTTCAATATTTTGTTGCGAATCCTTTGGAGGCAATCACTGCCTTAAGTCTGGAACCCATGGACATCACCAAACGCTGGGTTTCCTCTTTCTTAATGCTTTGCCAGTCCTTTACAGCCGCAGCCTTCAGGTCTTTCTTGTTTGTGGGTCTTTCTGTCTTAAGTCTGGATTTGAGCAAGTGAAATGCATGCTCAATTGGGTTAAGATCTGGTGATTGACTTGGCCATTGCAGAATGTTCCACTTTTTTGCACTCATAAACTCCTGGGTAGCTTTGGCTGTATGCTTGGGGTCATTGTCCATCTGTACTATGAAGCGCCGTCCGATCAACTTTGCGGCATTTGGCTGAATCTGGGCTGAAAGTATATCCCGGTACACTTCAGAATTCATCCGGCTACTCTTGTCTGCTGTTATGTCATCAATAAACACAAGTGACCCAGTGCCATTGAAAGCCATGCATGCCCATGCCATCACGTTGCCTCCACCATGTTTTACAGAGGATGTGGTGTGCCTTGGATCATGTGCCGTTCCATTTCTTCTCCAAACTTTTTTCTTCCCATCATTCTGGTACAGGTTGATCTTGGTCTCATCTATCCATAGAATACTTTTCCAGAACTGAGCTGGCTTCATGAGGTGTTTTTCAGCAAATTTAACTCTGGCCTGTTTATTTTTGGAATTGATGAATGGTTTGCATCTAGATGTGAACCCTTTGTATTTACTTTCATGGAGTCTTCTCTTTACTGTTGACTTAGAGACAGATACACCTACTTCACTGAGAGTGTTCTGGACTTCACTTGATGTTGTGAACGGGTTCTTCTTCACCAAAGAAAGTATGCGGCGATCATCCACCACTGTTGTCATCCGTGGACGCCCAGGCCTTTTGAGTTCCCAAGCTCACCAGTCAATTCCTTTTTTCTCAGAATGTACCCGACTGTTGATTTTGCTACTCCAAGCATGTCTGCTATCTCTCTGATGGATTTTTTCTTTTTTTTCAGCCTCAGGATGTTCTGCTTCACCTCAATTGAGAGTTCCTTAGACCGCATGTTGTCTGGTCAGAGCAACAGCTTCCAAATGCAAAACCACACACCTGTAATCAACCCCAGACCTTTTAACTACTTCATTGATTACAGGTTAACGAGGGAGATGCCTTCAGAGTTAATTCTAGCCCTTAGAGTCCCTTGTCCAATTTCTTTTGGTCCCTTGAGAAAGAGGAGGCTATGCATTACAGAGCTATGATTCCTAAACCCTTTCTCCGATTTGGATGTGAAAACTCTCATATTGCAGCTGGGAGTGTGCACTTTCAGCCCATATTATATATATAATTGTATTTCTGAACATGTTTTTGTAAACAGCTAAAATAACAAAACTTGTGTCACTGTCCAAATATTTCTGGACCTAACTGAATATATATATATTTTATGTTGTAATTCTTTTAAATGCCCTTAGTCTAGTGCTAGGGAAAAACAGTAAATTCAGGGTGACTTATCCTCTCAGGACCAGGAATTCCTCTTTGCTGCTGCTCTGGTCTATGTTTACTGCTGTGATGTCATGACTAAAACACGTGACTGCTGGAGCCAATCACTGAGCTCAGCTGTCACGCCAAGGTACATGGCGTCAGTTCTGGAGCCCTGTCATTAGCTAAAATGGTTACGTGTGACATCATCACTGCAGCTTGTGAATATAGACGGAGCAGCAGAGAGACATCACTGGACCAGGTGAAAATGAGTAACTCTGATTTCATTATTTTTTTTCTCAGCGCATGATGATAAAGAACAAAAAAAATTAAAATGGTAAAGAAGAACCCCAAGAAGCAGGAGGGAGGTGTGGGAGTGATTCTGGGAGGGGGGAGGCCCAGGGTCAAGTCTTGCACAGGGGCACTTTGCTTTCAGTGTCCGCTCCTGCACATGGCCTTACATTAGGTCTTATAATTCAGCCGACAGCCAACTTACAAACACTGAGGTAAAACTCACTAAATATTCAATGTATGCACGTGGCTACAATTTCCAACAGGACAATATCATTTTCAATTCATTGAAAGCGTACTGAAGGGATATTTTCTTTTAGGCCAGCTGCAGACGATCATGTGAAAAATTATCTAAGTTTCAATAACCCCTTTACCCCCAGCCTTGTTTTCACCTCCATGACCGGGCCATTTTTTGGAATTCTGACCAGTGTCACTTTATGAGCTGATAACTCTGGAATGCTTCAACGGATCCTGGCGATTCTGAGATTTTTTTTATGACATATTGAACTTCATGGTAAATTTAGGACGATAATTTTTGTGTTCATTTGTGAAAATATTGGAAATTTGGCAAAATTTTTCGCAATTTTCAATCTTTTTATTTTCATGCCCTTTAACGACAGTTATGTCACACAATCTGTTTAATGAACAACATTTCCCACATGTCTACTTTCCATCAGTCCAATTTTTGAAAAATATTTTTTTGTTAGGAAGTTAAAAGGGTGCAAAACATATCAGGATTTTTTACTTTTTCCAAACAAATATACAAAATCATTTTTTTAAGGACCACATCACATTTGAGGTGACTTTGAGAGACCTGTGTGACAGAATATACCCAAATGTGACACCTTTCTAAAAACAACACCCCTCACACTGCTCAAAATTCCATCCAAGAAGTTTATTCACCCTTTGGCCCTGTGTCCACGGTGCGTTTTTTCATGCTTTTCTGCAGCGTTTTCAACTGCACCTTTTTAGTGTCCAAATAGCTGCGTTTTGATTTCCCAGCAAAGTCTATGGGAAATAGGGTTTTCCTGTGCCCACCATGCATTTGAAATCGCTGCGTCAAATTTGCATATTTTTTGACAAAAAACATGCGTTTTAAAAAGGAGCATGTCAATTGTTTTTGCCATTTGAGGTGCGTTTAGATAACATAGAAGTCAATGAGAAACAGGGAGTAACCAAGAAACATCAAAATTCCAGCGTTTTACCTGCTTTTTAGGTGCAGAAAACATGCGTTTTTGACTACTAAAACGCATGCTTTTTGCACATCAAAATAATGATTTCATATGTCCCTTTACACACACACATAGTCCGACAATTTATTTAAAGAAAATTATCATTTTATTGCTATATTTCCGTTTTTTATTAAATAACCGCTATAATTCTATTAAATCTTGCTATTTTCTTTTTTTTTCATACAAATATTTATGTGCCCCTTTTTTTTCTCTTTTTTCATTTGGTTTGACTGTTGTAACTTTATTTATCAGTGTCTTGATGTTCAAAACGCATGTGTCAAAAAGCATTTGAAAAAGCATTCAAAAAGCGCTAAAAACGCACCAAATACGCGGCAAATACGCATGAGTTTTCAGCGCTAAAGTTCTGCAAAAGGCAACTTTGGCTAATTCAATTAAGGACAAAACGTGCATTTAGAACTGCAAGTAGGGAAAAGCAACGTGGACACATAGCCTTTAAGTGCTTTATAGGAACTAAATCAATGTGGAAGGAAAAAATTAACATTTTCCTTTTTTTCACAAAAATGTTACTTTAGCCTCAAATTTAGCATTTTAGAAGGATAATAAGAGAAAGTGCACCAAACAATTCGTTGTGCAATTTCTCCTGAATATGCGGATACCCACTATCTGGTGGAAATCTACCGTTTGGGAGCACAACAGGACTCGTAAGGGAAGCAGCGTCATTTGACATTTTGAACACGAAATTGTCTGGAATAGATAGTGAACGCCATGTTGCGTTTGGAGAGCTGCTGATGTGCCTAAAAAGTGGAATCCTCCCCACTTGTAACCCCATTTTGGAAACTAGACCTCTCAAGGAATTTACCTAGATGTGTGGTGACCACCTTGGACCCCCAAGTGCTTCACAGAATTTTATAACATTGACCCATGAAAATGAAAAAATACATTTTTACCAAAAAAAAGTTGCTTTAACCTCAAATCTTTCCGTTTCACAAGTTAACAGGAGAAAATGGACCCTATAATTTGTTGTTCAATTTCTCATTTGAACGCAAAGTTGGCTGCAATCGTTAGAAGATACAATGCCGTGCTTCGAGAACTCCTGATGTACCTGAACAGTGGAACCCCCACAAGTGATCCAGTTTTTGGAACTAAACCCCTTAAGGAATTTATCTAGATGTCTATTGAGCCGCTTGCACCCACAGGTGCAGCGATACCAAATATGTCTATTTTTTCACATAAATATACATTGGATATTTTTTTTTCATATTTCTTTCTTCTTTATTTTCTGATTTTATATTTATATTTTTACAATATTTTTTATTTTGTTTTTACTTTTTTACTTCATCCCTATATGGGACTATATACCTTTTATAGTCCTGATTGCTGATATAATGTATTGCAATGCACCAGCATTGCAATACATAATATCTGTCAGTGCAGCACTGACATAAGTCTCTGCGATCATGCTCCTGGCATGGTTCCAGATGCTTTCTGTTGCTGGGTGACCCGGAGGTTACAGGGAGCATCCCTGGCTGTGAGAGTCAAAGCTCGGCTGTCAGGAATGCAGAAGTCCCAGCAGCAATCGCACTTGCACACCTTCTGTGCCTGCATGATCGCCAAGACATACCCCGTACCTATATATTTACGCTATATATTGCCTCTCTACCTATGGCTCAGTGCCAGTGATAATGTCACCTGTACAAAGGCTAGTAAGACGTAGTGCAGCATAATCCCCACTAGGTGGCAGCAGAGTAATGAAGCAGAGACAAGGAAACACTGTAACGGAAAGGCAGCTGAAGTACAGCAGAATAACTTCAGCAGGCAGTTAACAGGCAAGCCACCAGGAGGCAATAGAGTAGTCAAACAGTAAGGGTATGTGCGCACGTTGCTTTTCACCTGCTTTTTACCTGCTTTTTTGCTGCTTTTTCTTCTGCGCTGTTTAATGCCAAAATGGATGTGTTCTTCTATTCAAGCAAAGTCTATGGGAATTTGGGTTTCTTGTTCACACTATGTTGTTCAAAATGCTGCCTTTTTGTGGCAGAACTTTGGTCAAAAACTCAGCTTTGCAGTGCAAAACCCAAATGGCAAAAACAATTGACATGTTGCTTCTTTGAAAAGCTGAGTTTTTGACCAAAGTTCTGCCACAAAAAGGCAGCATTTTGAACAACATAGTGTGAACAAGAAACCCAAATTCCCATAGACTTTGCTTGAATAGAAGAACACATCCATTTTGGCATTAAACAGCGCAGAAGAAAAAGCAGGTAAAAAGCAGGTAAAAAGCAGGTAAAAAGCAACGTGCGCACATACCCTAAGGGTCTAGCCAGGAAAGTCGAGTCACTGCAAAGGGAGGATCAATGTCAAGTGAGAAAACAGAACCGAGACGGAAGCCGGGAGAACAAGACACAGTAGCAGGGAGGCAGGACAGATCGTGAACACTCACCAGAGCTAGTATACACACTGCAAGACAGAAATATCACTGGCACTGAGCCATAGGTAGAGAGGCAATATATAGCGTCCTGGGATCCAGAACGAGGCAAGGGAAGTTATCCCCTGACATGACCAGGCCAGAGCTGGGTGTAACGAGCAGCAGGGTAAAGCTGGCCATGACACAGAGGTTCAAAAAGCCATGAAAAACCATGCTGAAATCTCTCAGTAATTAGAAAGGTGCCACACAAGAAAAATATCATGATGGGTAAAATCACTAAGCAGTCTCAAAACCTTTGCAACCTTTTTCTTGTAAAATATACTGATGGCATTGGTTACAGAAGAATTTATAAACTACTGAAGCATCCAGTGAGCACTTTGAGGCCATAATCTGAAAGTGGAATGAATATAATTTCACCATAAACTAGCCAAGACCAGGTGCTCCCTGCAAGATTTTAGACAGAAGAGTGAAAAGAATTGTCAGAAGAGTTGTCCAAGAGCTAAAGACTACCTACAGAAGACTTGGAATTAGCAAGTACAATTTTTTCACAAGAGACAATAAGTAAAGCACTCAACTTCCATGGCCTGTATGTGTACACTGACCATGCAAGACTCCATTGGTGAACAAAGAGCATGTTCAAGCGTGTTTAAAGTTTGCTGAACAAAATTTAGACAATTATGTGATATACTGGGAGGATAAAGTCTAGTCAGATGAGCTCAAAATTCAACTCTTTGGATGCCATAATTTAGACCATGTTTGGAGGCCAAAATATAAATCATTCCAAAAACACCATACCAACAGTGAAGTTTGGAGGGAGGAACATCATGGCACTGGCAAATATCAGATATTTGAAGGAAAGATGAAAGGACAAATGTAGGCTATGTGCGCATAGTGCGTTTTTTGCTGCGTTTTTGCGTGTTTTTTCGGGTGCGTTTTTGTGCATTTTTGGGCTCAAAACTGCATGACTTTGCTTCCTCAGCAAAGTGCATGACTTTTCATTTCTGCTGTCCGCACACACCTTTTTTTTAGCCGCGTTTTTGAGCTACAAAAAAAATGGACATGTCAATTCTTTTCTGCGTTTTACTGTTTTCCACCCATGCAATGAATTAGAAAACCGCAGCAAAACGCAGTGATCAAAAACGCAGAAAAATGCAGCCAAAAATTCACCGAAACGTGGTAAAAACGCATGGGTTTTTGCCGCGGGTGCGTTTTTGTGCGTTTGTGAGATGTCAGCATGTGCACATAGCCGTACTGAGACATCATTGATAAAAATCTGCTGCATTAATCAGGATGATGAAGCGAGTGTGGCCATTTCAGCAAGACAGTTATTCCCAACACAAAACCAAAGAAACTGTCAACTGGTTTCAGAGGAAAAAAAACTAGTAGAATGGCCCAGCCAATCACCTGACCTGCATCCAATATGAGATATATGGACGGAACTAATGCTTAGAGTTCATAGAAGGAGCCCACGGAATCTTCAGCATTATAAGTGTTTGTGTGGAAGAATGGTCCAAAATAACACCTGAGCAATGCATGTCACTACTTTCTCCATACATCTTGAAACAGTGATCACCAACAGAGCCTTTTGTACGAAGTAGTAAATTTCAGTACATTTCATTAAGTGTGTTCAAAACTTTTCCCTGGGTTATTTTGCATTATTACACATCACTTAATTTATGGACATCTATGGTTTGATGTCTTTGCCTGTGAGGATTGGATGGGTTATTACCAACATCTGATGAAAAATTCATGTCAATAAGTAGCTTTAGAAATCTATTTATATGCAAAATTGGTGACATGTTCAATAATTATTTAACATTTAAAATGGTACATTGGTAAGGCAGCACTGTACCCCCCCATGAACTAACCACTATTTCCCTGCCCAATAAAAATATAAAGTACTTAGCTACTGTACTCTTTCCATTTCATACTAGCCATTCTTCTCTTTCCCCACAACTCCACCCATGGTACTCCTCAGATACCAACTCAATACGTCTCTGTCCTGTGTCCCCCCAATTCATCACAAGTCCAGAATTACATGTTATCATGTCTATTCATTACAATTACATAGTCTAACACCCAATTTATTACGATTACAAGTCCTTTCCCCCCTAAAGCTTTACAATTACATGTCTCCCCCCCCCCTAAATCTTTACAATTGAATATCCTCTCCCCCCTAAATCTTTACAATTACATGTCCTCTCCCATCCCCAATTTACTACATGTGCTTCCCCCTACTGTGTTCAGAAAAGAATAAAAGGAATAACTAACCTCTTTAAATGATCCCGGTGGACTGATTCCTGGGGTACTTTCTTATTTCCTCACTCCACACTGTGCTCCTCACTGCAGCAATTCATTACAGGTCCCTGTCCTGTGCCCCCCAATTTATTACAATTGCATTTCTTTTCCCCACTCAATTCATTCTAATTACATGTCCTCTCTCTCCCTCCCTGCCCACCAATTTATGACAATTACATGCAGAATCGGACTATGGTGTCTGGGGCCCACCAGAGGAATTGACACCAGGGGCCCACCCTACAGTGACATGCAAATACCTGTTAGCCGTTCTCCCTGTTATAGTGGAGCGCTGACTGTGAAGCACAGGCGGCTCCTGCACATCTCCTGTGCACACACAATTACTGATGTACAATTACAGTAGTTTGCAGTAAGGGGGGTTTTTGGTAACAAGTGATCACCGATCCACAGGTTAGGTAGGTGATCACTTATTGAATGAATGGATCAGGAGACGAGTCGGACATCAGCTCCACTTTCAAGGGGATAAAAGTTGCACGATCGGTGCAGGTCCCAGCAATCGGTCCCCACAGATGAATGAGTTATCATTGATCCTTAGGCCACGTTCACACGTTCAGTGTTTGGTCAGAATATTACATCAGTATTTCTAAGCCAAAACTAGGAGTGGGTTAAAAATGCAGAGGTGTTTCTATTAGACTTTTCCTCTGATTTTACCACTCCTGGTTTTGGCTACAAATACTGAGGTAAAATACTGACCAAATACTCAACGTGTGCACGTGGCCTTAGAATAGGCGATTACTTAGCATATTTGCCACAGTGTAATAGTCACAGGACAGGGAGGGGTTAAACATTTAAGTATTCAATCTCTACTGGAAATAATCTTCCCTTTATTGATAGAGAAAAAGTAACCTCCATGCACAACACAGTACACTATACCAAGCCCAATTATACCACATACAAGGGAGAAATACTGCCAAACCGTGACCAGACAACATATTACCACCACATAGTAACCGAATACAACCACATACAAGAGAAAAATACCGCCACATCATAATCAGAGCACATAATGACCGAATATTACCACATAGAAGGGAGAAATACCTCAACACTATGACCAGCCACATAAATGACCAAATAATACCACATACAACAGAGAAATACCACCACACTGTGGCCACTCCAGATATTACCACCACACAGTGCCCAAATAATACTACAATAATGATCATGAATAAAAAACACAATACTAATAACACTAATATTACCATCAGTGACATTATACACAAGAGCTCTGTATATAGTGTCAGTGTGCAGGTAATACAGTGATCACCAGTGACATTAATTAGTGACATTATACACAGGAGCTCTGTATATAGTGTATAGTGTGTGTGTGTGTGTGTGTGTGTGTGTGTGTGTGTGTGTGTGTGTGTGTGCGTGTGTGTACATGTAATACACTGACTTACCAGTGACATCTCTAGCTGAGGTTATTTATCTTCACTTTTCCTCTTCATCCGTCGCTGACCACCATCACATCTTCCTGCTATGAAACGACTCTGCAGAAAGTAACACAGTCACCTATAGCTGATCACTCCCAGAGCACATTCCTCACTTTTCCCCCAATTTGTACACTACGGGTGGCACAGCACTGGGTTGGTGGCACACGGTACTAGGGGCGTACACAGCGACAGGAAGCTCAAAGCAGCGGGAGGCAGGAGGCTCACTGCAAGGGGAGCCAGGAGGCTCACAGCAAGGGGAGGCAGGAGGCTCACTGCAAGGGGAGGCAGGAGGCTCACTGCAAGGGGAGGCAGAAGGCTCACTGCAAGGGGAGGCAGGAGGCTCCCTGCAAGGAGAGGCAGGAGGCTCACTGCAAGGAGAGGCAGGAGGCTCACTGCAAGGGGAGGCAGGAGGCTCACTGCAAGGGGAGGCAGGAGGCTCACTGTAAGGAGAGGCAGGAGGCTTACTGCAAGGAGAGGCAGGAGGATCACTGCAGGGGGAGGCTCACAGCATGGGGAGGCAGAAGGCGCACTGCAGGGGGAGGCAGGAGGCTCACTGCAGGGGGAGACTCACTGCAGAGTGAGGCTCACAGCAGGGGGTGGCTCACAGCAGGGTGAGGCTCACAGCAGGGTGATGCTCACAGCAGGGGGAAGCAGGAGACTCACAGCAAGGGGAGGCTCACTGCAGGAGGAGGCTCACTGCAGGGGGAGGCTCACACCAAGGAAGGCTCACTGCAGAAGGAGGCTCACTGCAGGGGGAGGCAGGAGGCTCACTGCAGGGGGAGGCTCACAGCAATGCGAGGCTCACAGCAAGGGGAGGCTCACAGCAAAGGGAGGCAGGAGGCTTATTGCAAGGGGAGGCAGGAGGCTCACTGCAAGGAGAAGCAGGAGGCTCACTGCAAGGAGAGGCAGGAGGCTCACTGCAAAGAGAGGCAGGAAGCTCACAGCAAGGGGAGGCTCACAGCAAGGGGGGCCTCACTGCACGGGGAGGCAGGAGGCTTACAGCAAGGGGAAGCTCACAGCAAGGGGAGGCAGAAGGCGCACTGCAGGGGGAGGCTCACTGCAGGGTGAGGCTCACAGCAGGGGGTGGCTCACAGATGGGTAAGGTTCACAGCAGGGGGGAGGCAGGAGGCTCACAGCAAGCGGAGGCTCACTGTAGGAGGAGGCTCACTGAAGGGGGAGGCAGAAGGCTCACTGCAAGGGGAGGCAGGAGGCTCACTGCAAGGGGAGGTAGGAGGCTCACTGCAAGGAGAGGCAGGAGGCTCACTGCAATGGGAGGCAGGAGGCTTACAGCAAGGGGAGGCTCACAGCAAGGGGAGGCAGAAGGCGCACTGCAGGGGGAGGCAGGAGGGTCATTGCAGGTGGAGGCTCACAGCAGGGTGAGGCTCACAGCAGGGTGAGGCTCACAGCAGGGGGAGGCTCACAGCAAGGGGAGGCTCACAGCAGGGAGAGGCTCACAGCAGGGAGAGGCTCACTGCAGGGTTAGGTAGGAGGCTCACTGCAAGGAGAGGCAGGAAGCTCACAGCAAGAGGAGGCTCACAGCAAGGGGAGCCTCACTGCAAGGGGAGGCAGGAGGCTTACAGCAAGGGAGGGCTCACAGCAAGGGGAGGCAGAGGGCGCACTGCAGGGGGAGGCTCACTACAGGGTGAGGCTCACAGCAGGGGGCAGCTCACAGCAGGGTGAGGCTCACAGCAGGGGGAGGATCACAGCAGGGGGAGGCAGGAGGCTCACAGCAAGGGGAGGCTCACTGCAGGGGGAGGCAGGAGGCTCACAGCAGGGGGAGGCAGGAGGCTCACTGCAAGGGGAGGCTCAATATAGGGGGAGGCTCACTGCAGGGGGAGGCTCACAACAAGGGGAGGCTCACAGCAAGGGGGAGGCTCACAGCAGGGGGAGGCAGAAGCGCTTACCTGGTGCCTGCGCGTCCTCTTCTTCCGTGCGGTCCCGGTGATGACAGATGTCGTTGCGGTGCTGAGGAACTCCTTTGCCTCAGTCCTGGCACCGCACCGTTCAAATTTACGCGTGCCTGAAAGACAAGCGTACATTTGAATATGAGAGGCGCAGTCTGCAATTCCTGTGCGCACCTCATTTTGTGCAGTGCGCAGGCATGAGGACTCCCGCACTACAAGGACCTGTGGTGAGTCACAAGACTGTAATGTCACCACAGGTCCTGCTACAACCAAGGAAACTGCAGAAATCGCACAGATTATTTTATGATCACTGCAGTTTATGATGGAAAGGCTGGGGGCCCATCAGAGCATGGGGGGGGGTCCAGTCTGCTCGCTAAACACCCCTGCCCAGCCCACGGTAACAAGCCCGGGTACCCCGCACAATATAAAGCACGGGCCCCCACCGGAGCAATCCGGTGCTCCGCTGGGCCAGTCCGACGCTGATTCATGCTGCTAATGGTGGTGCCAAGGAGTATAATAAGGGTAAATTGGATGATAATAAGAGTAATAAGGGTATCCCCCCCAAGACCTCAAGCTCTGGGCAGCTAATGTCCTAAATTGCACTCTTTTTAATACGCCCCTGGCTTCTGCCATTCTGCAGCAGTGCTGGTGCCTGGGGCCCACCAGTAAATTCCCGTCCTCCGGTGGGCCAGCTTGATGCTAGGTGTTATGGGAAATCCTGCACAGTTCTGCCTAAGGTGATGTCAGTCTTTGATGGCTAATGCAATAACGAGCAAATAGTTGGAAATTCAAGACCTACAAATTTCATTACATTTGATTTATATACAATTTGCATCTATTCGATTCGCTAATCTCTAACTGGGATCCTAGGGGACAGACCCTAATCTAACCCGAAATCTATGGATGATTCTTAAACTTTTTCCCAAATTAAATGTAAGTGATTATTAGTACAATGGTTCCTAAAAGGCTGATTATTTAGAAGAATATTAGGTCTTCACTTTTCTATGACGGGAACAGTTGTCCTATTCCAATAATAGTAAAATATCTCAGCATATCAGTCCTGGCTTCAGACCAATGACCTATGATTTGCTGCATGTCACGGAGATATATGGAGGGTGACAAGGAGTAAAAGCAGCTTCAGAGCCCTCCTCGGTGCCCTGTGCGTCCTCTTATTACAGGAGATGGATGTGTGCGCTGACAGCCGATCTCATAGGACATAGAGAAAGGAAGCGCAGGGAAGCCGGACTATATTAGTAGTCACACATCTCAACACATGCGAAGTCAGACACATCAAGCCCCTGCAGCTTCACTGCTAAAGGCTCTCATAGTGATCATTGTTTGCAGAAGATGGGGTGTGCATCTTATACAAGGGGAAAGTGTACATATAGATGTATGCAAAAAAATAAAGGAAAGTCATTACCAGGAGTAATGTAAAATACTGCAACATTATTATATAAACACCAAAAACACAGTCTGCTAAATTGCTTGTCGTGTCGCAAGTCTATATCCTAAATATCCGAAAGTCTTATTGTAGAGGTTGTATCCATTAAGGCAGGTGGATATTATGTTTTTTTCACGAGGGTCTGTGCCATAAATCTGCCAGAAAAAGTGCTCAGAAAACTCTCAAAACAGTGAACAATGTAAAAATGGCCTGTTCATATGTTCATATGATTTTAAGCGTTTGTTGACCTCTCCAGGTTTCAGAAGAAGCCAAATGGCTAAAAGAGGTTCGCTGACCAATCCTCAGGCATCGTCTGCTCTACAGACCCTCCATGCTTTATAATACAAATCAATGGAAAGGCTTAAAAGACATGCAGATGACATCTTTTTAAGCGCTTTCACGATATTTTTGCTTTACATTGTTCATATTTTTGCACTGTTGAATGGAGAAAATAAAAACCCCAGAAAATGGCAATAGATAAAAAAATACCCCAAAATTATGCTAAAAAAATAAAATCAACGGTGGTCAAAGTCGAGCAAGGGCTCAGAAAACTACAAAAAAAAAATGAGGTTTCTTTACAAAAAACCCAGAGTGTCTTGCAAAACATGATGCGTTTGCCTGCATGTAACAGACATGTGTGTATATACCCTTATGTATGCCATGGTAGGGATGCAAAATCTACTTTACTATGTAACCAGGACAGGTTGTTGACAGGGTCCATTAGTTTTCCATCAGGGTCGTTTGGACAAAATAGTTCTGCATGCTTAGACATCTGCTGGAGAATGGAGCGAGTCCACAGAATTTAGCTACGGTTATTATGTATTGAGCTTTGTGCATAAATTATAAGGTTTTGCTGCCTCTAGCTGAGCTCTGATGTATAGAATGACGGCATAAATCATCCTGCCATATGTACTATATGCATGTAGCGAATACCATCATCCCTCCGCAATCACATGTATCCTCACAGACTGGTCAGGGTTATTACTGCATTTTTATATATATATATATATATATATATATATATATATATATATATATATATATATATATTAAGTGTTTGTCAGGTGTTAGGAAGCAATCTACATGGATGGAATCTACGGTAAGTGCAGACATTTTATTCCTTACTTGATCCAGGCAGAATTTTTCACTGTATCTGTGTGTGTGTGTATATAGATACACACATACATGTATATATAAAAAAAAATCTACACACAGTATATATATATATTATATACATATATATATATATATATATATATATATATATATATGCATATATATATACATAAAATATACTGTATATATACACTATATATGCTGTGTATATATATATATATACACATATATATATATATACACACACACACACACACAACTGTCACTGTTTGTATATGATCCTCCTGAATTGTAAATCGCTGCGCAATATGTTAGCGCTATAGAACTAAAGATTATTATATATATATATATATATATATACATATATATTTATATATATATATATATGGAAAGGAAGCTACTTTACTTGTATGTGTTACACCTGATTGACTTCAAATACAGCATCACTTATTGCTGATTTGAAGTGTTGGCAGAAGTAGTAGGCGCACACACAATCTTGGTTGTATGGGGATAAACTTACCGGGTACCGGGAGAAGGTTACTTTAGGAGCTTTCATGCTTGCCATCAGCTATGTGTAACCTGTAGGGGGCAGTGTCAGCCTGTCAAAATCTGAAGTACCTGACTCCTTGGAAGACCTTAGTGAAGCACACTTGTGGTTTCAAAGTATTTGACTTAACCCATAGGCTTATAATAATAATACAAAGTTGGAATAGCTGTTGGCCCCATGTCGTTTGCAGCATACTTTACCGGGCCATGTCAGTGTTCCAGGATACAGACGGCACAGCCCGGGGCTCAGCTCTGATCTGTCTTGTCTCGTTGGTTTTCATTGTGGTTTTTTACTTCCTAAACACCTGGATTTGTCAGACACCTGGCTGCTCCAGGCAGAGCGCAACACGTCTGGATGCTGGGATTTGACATGGAATTCCCTGCAGATCCCTGACTGTCTGAAATTGTCCCATTTAGTTCAGGCTTGTTCCAAACTTCCAGAGGAGCTGAAACCCGATATGTGGCCAGTTATTACATAGTGTGGGGGGCCTCCACCAGGAGCTACCAGAAAGCATAGAACACTGCAAAGGTCACTCAAGAGTTAAAGAAAATGGAAACCTAAGGCAACACTCACTTGATTAATTGTGCTAAACAGACAAAATATCAAATAGTGAAAATATATAAATAAATAATATATATACTGTGTATATATATATATATATATATATATATATATATATATATATATATATATATATATATATATATGGACCGGAAACCACATTTCCATGAAATAAACTGTGTTATACATCATCATGTTTCCTGCAGTCATCATAAGTAGATTTCGAGCTCTCATTTAGTCCCCATTCCCGTGTGTGGATGCATTGTCTCATTGTGTTATCCAATCCTACATTGTCAGTCTGAGCTCTTCCTTTCTGTTGTGTGTAATGAATCAATATTGATATATGCATTGTAAATAATGTAGAATTACTTTCCTGTTGTCACATTTTAGTATTTCTAAACATTCCAAAAGGGAGATGGTATCCATAGATCTATTCTGTACGGTCCTGTATGGAAGTTTCTGGCAGATCTAATTATATATATATATATATATATATATATATATATATATATATATATATATATATATATTATATATATATAGCCAATAGTGGACAATGTAGTATCTCCAAAATAATAACTTGTGCAGTTTTATTAATTACATGTAAAGCTTCCACAATAGGAAGAACGTTAAGAGCAGAGTCAATGTCTTTGGCATCTCAATAAAAAAGAAGGAAATTTCGGGTACAAACGAAATATAACTTGCGATATTACAAGGGCACATTCAATATGAACATTTCCTATTTACAACATAGTGCATTCTCACTACAGAAAGGGATTACTAGTCATAACTAATCTTTCTAAAAGAAAGCGCCTCCAAGTCCGCTCTAGTCCGTTCACCAGGGTCTCCATACAGAGTCTGCAGTGACCGAGGGCATCACAGACGGGGAGACGGGGCCAGGTAGTCCAGTGGCCACATTGGAGTTGGTATAGACTGGGATTACAGATCCATTGTGTGGGAAGGCTGGGTTAGTGATCAAGAAGGCAAATTGTCCATCAGATGCTGGCACCAGCTGAAAGCCCCCATAGACCTTGGCAGCCTCTACTTGCGGGCCACCCATCTTGCAGGGAACGCCACCCATGGGAGTTGGGCTTCCTTGTGGAGCACTGGCAGGAAGCTGAACTAATGGCTGTCCATAGGCAGGGTGTGGGGTGGCAGCTGCTGGGATCTGGGGCTGAGCCGGGTAGTTCATGGCATTGATCTGATTCATGCAGTTAGCCAGATGTCCCAGGAGACGGGTCCGCACGTCGGTGTTAACCCCTTCACACGTGGACAAGAACCGGGTGACTTCGTTCATGCACTCGCTGAAGCCCGCTCTGTATTTCCCCAGCACTGTGGGGTCTGTGCTGAGAGCAGCTGCAGAGAGGAGAGAACAGCCGGTTATTAGAGATGTGGGGCTGTGCAGGTCATGCAGCAGCAGCTCCCCCCTCCCCTCCCGTAACATGAGCTCCACGTAGGATCTATAAATAAGCCCAGACCGTGGGAAAGACGCAGAGCGCCGGCAGAGTGCCATTCACACCTGAGCCCAGCACTCACCGGTCATCTGGACCCTCTGCAGGTTCCGGAGGTGCTTCACTGTCATCTCCAGGATATCAGCCTTCTCCAGCTTGGAGTGCCGGGAGCTCTGCAGACAACACATGCTATTAACCCCCAGCCCAGCTGGACTACATCACTGCTGCGCCCACTACAGACGCACACTGACAGACACTTACATCTTTCTTCAAGGCGTCCAGGATGAGGGTCTTCAGCTGACTCAGGCTCTCGTTTATTCTCGCCCTCCGTCTCTTTTCCATGATGGGTTTTGATGACTATAAAGAAGAGACCTGGTGAGTGTGGGCAGAGCACCCAGATCCGCGCCTCCAGCCAGCCGGGCCATTCATTACCTTTCTGTGCTCGGAGGAGGTCTTGGGCTTATCCGGGGTGCTGCTCATGCTGGCCGGGGTGGCAGCCACAGGAGAGGAGTTCTTCTCCATCATATCTGCGGGCATCTTCTGACAGCACGCAGGGAATTCTGGTCCAGTGATCGGCGGCTGCCCT
The DNA here is from genome assembly GCF_048569485.1 of Anomaloglossus baeobatrachus. Classification (NCBI taxonomy): domain Eukaryota; kingdom Metazoa; phylum Chordata; class Amphibia; order Anura; family Aromobatidae; genus Anomaloglossus; species Anomaloglossus baeobatrachus. The sequence continues at coordinate 459,336,356 of NC_134355.1, read as the reverse complement.
GGAGCTGTGTGCGGCCGTGTCCGGTGCTGCTCCGCCTGGCGTGCCGCCCTGTGCGCCTGTGGCTGCCCTCCGCTTGGCTCCTTCTTTATATAGCGCTAACTGCACGCGAACGGCTCGTGTGAAACTTCCCAAACTTTCTTTCCCACAGTAACTTTCAACCAATGGCAGCGGGGCACACGCGTGGGCTGCACCAGGCCATTGGCTGCAGGGTGTGACAGCTGCAGACCAATGAGAAGTCACGGAGCGTGTAAGAGGCGTGGTTATGGGAGCCGCTGTCAATCACCGGCACCACAGTTAACCCCTTCACGTTCAGCACTGAGGAGACGTCCGGCCGGGTGCACTGCGCAGGACTAGGGGTATAACCGTATATACAGTGTGCACAGACCGCGGGGACGGACACACACAGACCGCGGGGACGGACACACACAGACCGCGGGGACGGACACACAGACCGCGGGGACGGACACACACAGACCGCGGGGACGGACACACAGACCGCGGGGACGGACACACACAGACCGCGGGGACGGACACACAGACCGCGGGGACGGAAACACACAGACCGCGGGGACGGACACACAGACCGCGGGGACGGACACACAGACCGCGGGGACGGACACACACCGCGGGGACGGACACACACAGACCGACAATCACACACACCGCGGGGACGGA